>NC_142465.1:51045000-51670000 GCF_049115385.1 Moschus berezovskii
AGAAAGCAATATAAGGAGAAAAAATGTTTTAGGTATTTTAAGAAAAATAAGATTAAAAAATCACATAGATGCACATTTTTACCAGAAAAGAGTTTCAAAGCTGTTTACCACCCACTATTTAAAACCTAAATTCTAGTCCAAAGAATTTTGCACCACCTCCAGCAAGATTATTGTAATAGGATTTAAAGGATTACTAAAATATGGCTGTTAGGTAAAAATAACTGACTCTACAGCTCACTTGCTTAAAGATTTATTTATCTTAGTAAACCTAGTAAGTCAAACATAGCCACTTAGTCTAACATTTCTACTCCCAATATATCTGAATTTTCAGTATCATCGGCAATCTGCAAAACTGATAAATTTACCTGGCATTTGACTACTAAAAATACTTTAATAGAAATAAAAATTGTAAACAATTTTAACTAATTCCCCTATTTTCCATGGTTACATTGCTTCAGCTTTGTCCCAAATAAACTTCACTGGATCTTAACATTATATGGCCTGATTTATATTGATAAGATGGCTGAAATTGATGAACATTTGTTTTTCTCAATCATGAATGGCAATAACTGACCATATAATTATTTTGCTGTAACCATGTAACTCAGTTTTATTTCAGGGTTTATGATAATGCATCTCAACCAAAGAAAAAATGTAGAAGTAAAAACTACTTGACATGTATTGAGGAACATTAAAAGTATGTATTAGTACAATTCCCAACATCCCTTTCTGTGGCAAGACCACCCACTCCCAGAAAACAGAGAAGAACCTAGGAAGATCTACTAAAGAAAGCACTCCTTTCTCCACCTTTCCTAAAACGAGTATCATCAAAGCTGCTTATGGAAAAGTTATTAACCATCTTAAACCACAGGCATAATATTCAAAGTCCCTCTTTGATCTGCCCTCCTGTAAAACAAATTAGTTCAAGTCTTCAAGCATGCCTTGATGCCTGCTATGTATGCTAAACATCATAGAAAGAACAGAATAGTCCCAAAATTAAAGAAACAGAATTCTACTGATTCAAGGTATGTGCATGAGATGCTTCAGCAGGCAGTGAACTGTTAGAAAACAAGACACACGGGTCATGGTGGAGTGGGTCAGCGCTAGGTAATCTCAGAATTTAGTGCATGATGAACTGGCCAAGAACATGGGCTTTGGAATATTGGCCATAGTTGCCATTTATTGAGTAACCTCAGTAGGTATTATTTCCACCAATTTTTTTTTTTTTTTAATGGTGTTGGTTTGCAACTTAACTATTTTGTATGGTTTTCTTTTTTTTTTTTTTTGAATCTTTATTTATTTATTTTTTTTAAATGAGGCTTTTAATTAATGTTTGACAGAGCTGATTCAAGTTGAACAGACTAAATTTCTTTAAACAAACTTACTTATACTCCAAAGTCCTTTAAAAACTTAATAGCATTTATACATTGAAGGTATTTGATTTTCTTGTAACTAGCACTTCAAATGCAACAAGCATTTGAAGCAACAAGCATTTGACCCAACAAGTAAAACTTTCTACAGTTCATAACTTTTATAAATAAAATAAATTAAATGTACAGTGAATAAGTTCTCTGAAATATTTCAATATTTCTGCAAGTTTAGTAACATCGTAAAATACATTTCAACTAAAATTCACAAATCTAAAAACCTGTTAGGCATTTTTAGGTGTTTTAAGTTGGAAATGAAGGCCAATGTTACATCGTAATATGCCAATTACAAATAGTATTTCAAATAGCAAATACTACAGTTTGTCCCAAACTTTAAAAACTATTCATGAACTCAACACTGAACTATTGATGGCTATGAGAATTGTTTCCTAACCTTTTTGAAAATTTCAACCCATTTACGTTTAAGGTAATTATTGATAAGTACGATCCCGTAGCCATTTTCTTTATTGCTTTGGGTTCAAGTTTATACACTCTTTCTGTGTTTCCTGTCTATAGAAGATCCTTTAGCATTTGTTGGAGAGCTGGTTTGGTGATGCTGAATTCCCTCAGCTTTTGCTTGTCTGTAAAGCTTTTGATTTCTCCTTCATATTTGAATGAGATCCTTGCTGGGTATAGTAATCTGGGCTGTAGGGTATTTTCTTTCATCACTTTAAGTATGTCTTGCCACTCCCTTCTGGCCTGAACAGTTTCTGTTGAAAGATCAGCTGTTATCCTTATGGGAGTCCCCTTATGCATTATTTGCTGCTTTTCCCTTGCTGCTTTTAATATTTGTTCTTTGTGTTTGATCTTTGTTAATTTGATTAATATGTGTCTTGGAGTATTTCGCCTTGGGTTTATCCTGTTGGGGACTCTCTGGGTTTCTTGGACTTGGGTGATTATTTCTTTCCCCATTTTAGGGAAGTTTTCAACTATTATCTCCTCAAGTATTCTCTCATGGTCTTTCTTTTTGTCTTCTTCTTCTGGGACTCCTATGATTCGAATGTTGGAGCGTTTAACATTGTCCCAGAGGTCTCTAATATTGTCCTCATTTCTTTTAATTCGTTTTTCTTTTTTCCTCTCTGTTTCATTTATTTCTACAATTCTATCTTCTAGTTCGCTTATCCTGTCTTCTGCCTCTGTTATTCTACTGTTTGTTCCCTCCAGAGTGTTTCTGATCTCATCTATGGCATTATTCATTGTATATTGACTCTTTTTTATTTCTTCTAAGTCCTTATTAAATCTTTCTTCCATCTTCTCAATCCTTTTCTCCAGGTTATTTATCTGTAACTCCATTTTGCTTTCAAGATTTTGAATCATTTTCACCATGAAAATTTGAAATTCTTTATCAGGTAAATTCCCTATATCTTGTCTGTTGTTTGTGTTGGTGGGCAATTATCTTGTTCCTTTACCTGCTGGGTATTTCTCTGCCTCTTCATCTTGCTTATATTGCTTTGCTTGGGGTGGCCTTTCCCTCTTCTTGCAGTTTGTGGAGTTCTCTTTATTATGTAGTTTCCTCGCTGTGTGTGGGGTTGGACGGGTGACTTGTCCGGGTTCCCTGGTTAGGGAAGCATGTGTCGGTGTTCTGGTGGGTGGAGCTGGATTTCTTCTCTCTCCTTTAGAAGACAATGGGCTGCTTTTCTGGGAGCCTGATGTCCTCTGCCAGTATTCAGAAGTTGTTTTGTGGACTTTACTCCACGTTCAAATGCTCTTTTGATGAATTTGTGGGGGAGAGAGTGGTCTCGCCGTCTTATCCCTCCGCCATCTTGTTCCTTCCTCCACAGAACACTGGATTCTTATATTCCACTTGGTCGTGGAGTATCTCTTCACAGCTGCTCCAGCAAGGTGCAGCCGCTGTACCTTACCTTGGACGAGGGGTATCTCCTCAAGGCCGCACCTCCCGCTTTGAATGTAGATCAGCTCCTCTCGGCCCTCCGGTCCCCAAGCAGCCACCGCCTCCTGGACGTGGTACAGCTCCTCTCGGCCACCGCCCTAACCCTGGGCGCGGGGCAGCTCCTCTCAGCCACGATTCTGCATGTGGTCGGTTGTGCCGGAGCCAGGCGTCTCTCGCGTCTGCGCCGCCGGAGCCGGGCGTCCTTGTATGGTTTTCTTTTCCTTCTCCGATTTTTTTATAGATAAGGAAACAGATGCAAGGATGGGTCATATAATCTGCCCCAAATTACACAGGCGTAAGTGGTAGATCCAAGTCATTTGACTCCTGAGGCTGGGTTCTTAGATCTGATAGCACATTGTCAAGTCCAGCCTCAGATCACAGTCCCCACCAGCATCACGACCCTGGACACATCCTTTAAGCTCTCTAAACTTAAGGTTTCTCACCTATCAGATGAGATCAAAATGAGATAATATATTAAAGGGCCTGGCATACTATCTGACACTGTGCTCTACAATTCATAGTACTATTATTTATTTATTTTTGACTGCCCTGGGTCTTCGCTGCTGCATGCAGTCTTTCCCTATGTGGCGAGTGGGGGCTACTCTCTAGTTACGGTGCATGGGCTTTTCATTGTGGTGGCTTCTCTTGTTGCAGAGCGTGGCTCTAAAGCACAGGCTCACTAGCTGTGGCCCAGGCTTTGTTGCTCCTCTGAATGTGGGATCTTCCTAGACCACTGATCAAACCCATGTCCTCTGCATTGGCAGGCAAATTCTTAATCATTAGACCTCCAGGGAATTCCCTGTAGCTTCTATTATTAAGGTCGGTAGGTGCCCAGTATGCTACTGGAGATCAGTGGAGAAATAACTCTAGAAGGAATGAAGGGATGGAGCAAAAGCAAAACCAGTACCCAGTTGTGGATGTGACCGGTGATAGAAGCAAAGTCCGGTGCTGTAAAGAGCAATATTGCATAGGAACCTGGAATGTTAGGTCCATGAATCAAGGCAAATTGGAAGTGGTCAAACAGGAGATGACAAGAGTGAACATCGACATTCTAGGAATCAGTGAACTAAAATGGACTGGAATGGGTGAATTTAACTCAGATGACCATTATATTTACTACTGTGAGCAGGAGTCCCTTAGAAGAAATGGAGTAGCCATCATGGTCAACAAAAGAGTCCGAAATGCAGTACTTGGATGCAATCTTAAAAATGACAGAATGATTTCTGTTCGTTTCCAAGGCAAACCATTCACTATTACAGTAATCCAAGCCTATGCCCCAACCAGTAATGCTGAAGAAGCCAAAGTTGAACGGTTCTATGAAGATCTACAAGAACTTTTAGAACTAACACCCAAAAAAGATGTCCTTTTCATTATAGGGGACTGGAATGCAAAAGTAGGAAGTCAAGAAACACCTGGAGTAACAGGCAAATTTGGCCTTGGAGCACGGAATGAAGCAGGGCAAAGGCTAATAGAGTTTTGTCAAGAGAACGCACTGGTGATAGCAAACACCCTCTTCCAACAACACAAGAGAAGACTCTACACATGGACATCACCAGATGGTCAACACCAAAATCAGACTGATTATATTCTTTGCAACCAAAGATGGAGAAACTGTATACAGTTAGCAAAAACAAGACCAGGAGCTGACTGTGGCTCAGATCATGAACTCCTTATTGCCAAATTCAGACTTAAATGGAAGAAAGTAGGGAAAACCACTAGACCATTCAGGTATGACCTAAATCAAATCCCTTATGAGTATACAGTGGAAGTGAGAAATACATTTAAGGGTCTAGATCTGATAGATAGAGTGCCTGATGAACTCTGGACGGAGGTTCGTGACTTTGTACAGGAGACAGGGACCAAGACCATCCCCATGGAAAAGAAATGCAAAAAAACAAAATGGCTGTCTGAGGAGGCCTTACAAATAGTTGTGAAAAGAAGAGAAGCAAAAAGCAAAGGAGAAAAGGAAAGATATAAGCATCTGAATGCACAGTTTCAAAGAATAGCAAGAAGAGATAAGAAAGCCTTCCTCAGTGATCAATGAAAAGAAATAGAAGAAAACAACAGAATAGGAAAAACAAGAGATCTCTTCAAGAAAATTAGAGATTCCAAGGGAACATTTCATGCAAAGATGGGCTCGATAAAGGACAGAAATGGTATGGACCTAACAGAAGCAGAAGATATTAAGAAGAGATGGCAAGAATACACAGAAGAACTGTACATAAAAGATCTTCACGATCAAGATAGTCATGATAACGTGATCACTGACCTAGAGCCAGACATTTTGGAATGTGAAGTCAAGTGGGCCTTAGAAAGCATCACTACGAACAAAGCTAGTGGAGGTGATGGAATTCCAGATGAGCTATTTCAGGTCTTGAAAGATGATGCTGTGAAAGTGCTGCACTCAGTATGCCAGCAGATTTGGAAAACTCAGCAGTGGCCACAGGACTGGAAAAGATCAGTCTTCATTCCAATCCCAAAGAAAGGGAATGCCAAAGAATGCTCAAACTACCGCACAATTGCACTCATCTCACACGCTAGTAAAGTCATGCTCAAAATTCTCCAAGCCAGGCTTCAGCAGTAATGTGAACCGTGAACTTCCAGATGTTCAAGCAGGTTTTAGAAAAGGCAGAGGCACCAGAGATCAAATTGCCAACATCCGCTGGATCATGGAGAAAGCAAGAGAGTTTCAGAAAAACATCTATTTCTGCTTCATTGACTATGCCAAAGCCTTTGACTGTGTGGATCACAATAAACTGTGGAACATTCTGAAAGAGATGGGAATACCAGCCCACCTGACCTGCCTCTTGAGAAACCTGTATGCAGGTCAGGAAGCAACAGTCAGAACTGGACATGGAACAACAGACTGGTTCCAAATAGGAAAAGGAGTACGTCAGGGTTGCATATTGTCACCCTGCTTATTTAACTTACATGCAGAGTACATCATGAGGAATGCTGGGCTGGAAGAAGCACAAGCTGGAATCAAGATTGCTGGGAGAAGTATCAATAACCTCAGATATGCAGATGATACCACCCTTATGGCAGAAAGTGAAGAGGAACTAAAACGCCTCTTGATGAAAGTGAAAGAGGAGAGTGAAAAGGTTGGCTTGAAGCTCAACATTCAGAAAACAAAGATCATGGCATCTGGTCCCATCACTTCATGGGAAATAGATGGAAAAACAGTGGAGAAAGTGTCAGACTTTATTTTTGGGGGCTCCAAAATCACTGCAGATGCTGATTGCAGCCAGGAAATTAAAAGACGCTTACTCCTTGGAAGGAAAGTTATGACCAACCTAGATAGTATATTAAAAAGCAAAGACATTACTTTGCCAACCAAGGTCCGTCTAGTCAAGGCTATGGTTTTTCCAGTGGTCATGTATGGATGTGAGAGTTGGACTATGAAGAAGGCTGATCGCCGAAGAATTGATGCTTTTGAACTGTGGTGCTGGAGAAGACTCTTGAGAGTCCCTTATACTGCAAGGAGATCAAACCAGTCCATTCTAGAGGAGATCAATCCTGGGTGTTCATTGCAGGGACTGATGGTAAAGCTGAAACTGCAATACTTTGGCCACCTCATGTGACGAGTTGACTCACTGGAAAAGACTCTGATGCTGGGAAAGGTCGGGGGCGGGAGGAGAAGGGGACGACAGAGAATGAGATGGCTGGATGGCATCACCGACTCTATGGACATGAGTTTAGGTGAACTCCGGGAGTTGGTGACGGACAGGAAGGCCTGGCGTGCTGTGATTCATGGGGTCGAGGAGAGTCGGACATGACTAAGCGACTGAACTGAACTGAATGATATCATAGTAATGAGCATCCAGACTTCCTTTCCTGATTTGAAGACAAGTTTCTGGTTCAAGAGAAACAAAAGAGTTAAAGCAGAGAGACAAGGAAAGCAAACACTGAAAAAGCAGGAGACTTCTCCACGCATCCCAACTCATAAGACCCAGGTTCTTACAATCAAAGAGGAGAGCCACAAGTTGCCAGTCTCCAAAATATCTGCTTTCATACATATCTGCAATTTTCTCCTGGTGCTGCTTCAAGACCTTAGCCGTAGGCCAAAGGCTGGCCAATCACCCCTTTTTGTCAATCATCATTTTTGGAGGTTTTTTTTCTTAAGACAATTTCACCCTTATCATTACTATTAATATACTTTCTGTAATGAAGATTTAAGAATTAACACGGTCTGTTTTGTGAGGATTTTTAAAAAGTCATCAAAGAATAAAAACAGTTTAAATGCCCTTGGCCTGTTGATTGAACTACGCAGAGAGAGTGTGGAAGAACTGGATTCATGGTGTTGGTTAGCAGCTTTGACATTCTGTCCTTTTCAACCTCACTCTTATTTTTCATCATAATTTCCTCTGTCAATTGGCAAGCTTTAAAAGAAAATTTTAAAAATATCTCTGGTGACAAGCTGCAAAGGAATCTGAAAAAAAGTCATGTTTTTTTCCTTTCTCTCTAGATATTTCTTTCTCATGCTTTTCTGAGAAAATGTAAAATATTTCATCAAACATGAAAGAATTCCATAAATATGAGCATATTTTATAATAAACATCTTGTTATATAACTTATGAATTCTTTGTAATGGATTCACCTGGCTTCCCTGATGACTCAGTGGCAACCTGCCAATGCCGGAGACCTGAGTTCGATCCCTGGGTCAGGAAGATCCCCTGGAGAAGGAAATGGCAACCCACTCTGGCATTCTTGCCTGGGAAATCCCATGGACAGAGGAGCCTGGTGGGCTACAGTCTGTGGAGTCGCAAGAGTTGGACACAATTTTAGCTACTAAAGTACCCCCACCATGCTATTACTCAGGTGTTTTGTAATTTGGGTTTCACAAGTCCTCTCTCCCCACACCTCCCCACAGGGAAAACCTTTAGTCTCTCAAAGTCTCTGTGACTGAATCTGCAAGGTTTGGAGATAGAGAGGTAATTCTCATTTGACAGCAGCAGCTGATTCCCATTGTGCTATATTAGCATCCCAGAGACACAGCTTTTCTCATTCCTACAGCTTAGGTACTCTGTTCCTTGAGCTAACTCCTTAACCTCTCTGAGTCTCTTGGTCCATCTACAATAAGGAAATAATAATACCTACTTTGTGAAGATAAAATGTATGTAAAAGTTCTGACCATACTACCCAGCACAGAGTAAGCCAATATATGATGCCTATTATTATAATTATTTGCTGATACTTCTCTGACTATTCTACTTAAGTATATGAAGGAGTACTATTACAATAAAGAGTTAAGAGGCCTGAATAGCCCAGCTGTGAAGGTGTCCAGGTGAATTTAATCTTTGGGTCAGGATGGCCAGGCTTTTTCTGCGGGAAGACTCTTTTTAACTTCTGTAGTTCCTGCAGGATTGACTCAGCACTCCTGGTGGATCCAAGCACTGGCAAAGGTAATATACCTTAGTGATCCCTTGCTCACAGTGTGGATTAAACTGGAATTTGAATATCAATTCCACCATTTGTTAGCATGTGACTGTGACAATGAAAAGTACTCAAGTTTTGAGAAATGAAATATTGCCTGCTGTATCATTAAACAAAAGATGTTGCAGTCACCAGTGATTGCAGCCACCACCGACCAGATAGACGGTGAGTCCTGACAGAAATCAGAAAGAAATAAGAATACCTGCTGTTTAGCAGCCATCAGACTGCAGCCACTGAGGAAACACTGGATGAAAGAACATGGAGTATTGGCCCCAGATATCTGAGGTACGAATCAAAGGCATGATTTCAGTGAGCCCAGACTCCTTGCATCTTCCCATACATAGAAAAGCACTAGATTTCTTAACTTGAGATATCTAGTTTTCTTTTACTAACTGAAGTCTTTTGTTCCAACTTCCTGCCTTTGTTGTAAAACTCCTATATATTCTGGCTCCTCTCCTCATCTCCTCAGAGCAGTTTTCTCAGGGTTGAGATGCTGCCTCCAGGGCTTAAAGTCTTAAGAATATCTACTAAATAAAGCATAATGCTCAACTTTTAGGTGGTGAATTTTTTTTAGTTGACACACAACTCATCTGTAAACTGGAGATGGATTGTAATATTCTCCACTTCCAAGAATTATTGCAAAGATTAAACAAGACAGTATAGTCAAGCACGTGGTGGAATTCAGTAAATTCTTTATAACTAGCTTGTTTGCCCCCAGTCCAGGTGATGGTCATTTGAATTAAAAGGTACATGGATCAGCTCTCCAATTGCACCCAAGTCCTAAGGGTCAAAACAACCTCATCATAGTTTTTTTCTGTTTTGAATATTAAAATGTTCTTATATTAAGTCTCTGCTTAAATTATAATTCTCCCTTACCTAGTTATCCACCAGACAATCATTCTTACTGGTGTTTAGTCACAAATCTATATAATATAAGCACTGAATGGATGGATTTGTGCATAATCAAAGCTAAGACTTACAAAGGGATTCCTATTTCAATTACTTGTCATGAGTTATGTCATTTAATGTTGACATTAACCCTTTGAACTACTATCCCCAGTCTGCTGCTGCTGCTGCTGTTAAGTCACTTCAGTCGTGTCCATCTCTGTGTGACCCCATAGATGGAAGCCCACCAGGCTCTCCCATCCCTGGGATTCTCCAAGCAAAAACACTGGAGTGGGTTGCCATTTCCTTCTCCAATGTGTGAAAGTGAAAAGTGAAAGTGAAGTCGCTCAGTCGTGTCCGACCCTTAGCAACCCCACGGACTGCAGCCTACCAGGCTCCTCCATCCATGGGATTTTCTAGCCAATCCCCAGTCTACAGATAAGAAAACTGAAGCTCAGAGAGAGAAACTCACCCAGATTTACAAAGCTAGGAAGTAGCAGTGCCTGCATTTGAATGGAAATAGTTTAAGTCCAAAATGTATAGTATGATGTACTTTCTTCAAAATGTGTTAACTATTTCATAGATGTAATTTCAATCCCTGTGATGACAGACCTCCAGCTGGTGCTGCTGCTAGTTGCCTGCTGGCGCTTGGCTTGGCAGTCACTGACACAGCCCCCTGGGGAGGTAGCTCAGGGCAGACTGAGTCCTTCACTTTACCATCAGATTGCTCTGAATCTTTGAGCCTGGGCCAATTCCTTGCCACGTTTCATGAAAATCTTTCCATGGGATCATGTAAGGAAAACAAAGAGGGAATGCAAAAACCTAGTGGTAATCTAGAGCTTGCATGTGATTCAGGAAAAGGGGTGTCCTGTCAATCAAACATTCTGGTTAAATCAGAGACGTCAGTGTCTGCACAGAACATTAAGTACCCATGTTCAAAGACTATACGTATAATTCCTAGTGCCCAAACAGAACATATTTTCATCTTTCTTTGACAGTTCAGAGGTCATGGGTGTGTCTCAAGGCCATTATAAGGCTCATCAATCACCTCACTGTAAACTACCAGTGAGGAAGGAAAGTGCAATTTTTTAGTAATTTTTTTAAGATTTTTTTTTATGTGAACCATTTTAAAGTCTTTATTGAGTTCATTGCAGCATTGCTTCCATCTTATATTTTGTTTTTTTTGTCCCTGAGCTATGTGGGATCTTAGCTCCCTGATCAGAGATCGAGCCTGCACCCCCTGCACTGGAAGGTGAATTCCTAACCACTGGACCACCAGCAAAGTCCAGAGAAGTGCAATTTAAAAGGGATTTACTAGACTAGAGAAAGTACACTATATATGTATATTGGATGAAAGAGTACCCTAATTTTTTTATATTTTAAAATATAAAAAATTTTGTATTTTTGTATTTCAGCTTGCTTAAACCAGAATCCATGAGAGCCCTTGGTCACATAAGTCAAAACCATGTGAATATTTATTTCTCTAGAATAGTTTGGGTCAAGTTCATTTGTAAATGTGTTACTGAACCAAACTTATGTCTGCTTGCCCACAGGCAGTAAAGCCAGTCTACTGACAAGGTTGTCATAAAGGAAAATGCAGTGTTTATTGCAGGTGTCAGACAAGGTGTGTACAGCAACTAATGCTGAAAAGCCCTTAACTCCTCAGTGGCTATCAGTGAAATATTTTTATAGACAGGTGTGGGAGAAGGTTGTGGGATGCATGACCAGCTCATGGACATTCTTCTGATTGGTTGATGGTGAGGTCATCGGGAATCAACATTATCAACCTTCCGGTTCCAATTGGTCTATGGTCCACAAGCCTGTGGGCAGGATACAGTTAAATTCTTCCACTTGGTGGGGGTTTGTGTAACTGCAAAACAACTTAAGGATATGGCTAAGAACCCTGACAGCACCTTGATGCCAGGCTTATAGCCTCCAGAACCATGAACAGAGATTTTCAGCCAAGGTGGTGGAGTAGGACTTGAGCTCATTCTCCTCTCATGAGCATGCCAAAAAAAATATACATCCAAAGACATGAAGATGAAATCAAGAGGTAGCAGGGGTGCACTCATGGTGTAATCAGATCCCATACCAAACAGCTGGACAACCCACAGACTGGAGAATAATTAAATCACAGAATTTCTCCCACAGGAGGGGAAGCTGAGCCCCATGCCAGGCTCCCCAGCCCAGGGGTCAGTTATTGGGAGGAGGCGCCTCCAGAGCACGGGGCTTTGCAGGCCAGCGGGGCTTAACTGCAGGAGCGCCCCAGGACCGGGGAAACAGACTCCACCCTCGGAGGGCATACACAGGTGCTCAGGGCAAAAGCCAAGACTCCACAGAAACCTGAGCCAGACCTAACTTCTGGTCTTGGAGGGTCTCCTTGGGGGTGGGGGTGGCTGTGGCTTTCTGGCATCATAAAGATGGTGGCCAATACAGTGGGGACCTATGTGAACTCTGGGTAGAGTCAGACATTTTGAGTCCTTGGCACTGAGAACCCACCCAACAGCCTGTAAGCTCCAGTGCTGAGACGCCTCAGGCCAAACAGCCAGCGGGGTGGAAAATGGCCCTGTCCATCACAGACAGGCTACCTAGACTTCCTGACTCACAGCCGCCTCTAGACCCATCCCTTGACAGAGCTTGGTGCACCAAAGGGCCAAGACCCCGCTTCACCCACCAGTGAGGAGGCACTAGCCTCTCCCACCCAGAAAACCTACCCCAAGCCCTTAGATTAGCCTCACCCACCAGGGAGCAGATGCCAGAAGCAAGTAAAGTACAGTCTGCAGAACTGAGTTTACAGTACAGATCAGAATCTACACTGGCACCAACTGGTGGTCCCTGGCTCTCTGCTGGGACACAAAGGACATCCCCTACAGAGGACCCCTTCTCTAAGATGGAGAAACATAACTGAGGTACTGCTGCTGCTGCTGCTGCTAAGGCACTCTAGTCGTGTCCGACTCTGTGTGACCCCATAGATGGAAGCCCACCAGGCTCCCCCGTCCCTGGGATTCTCCAGGCAAGAACACCGGAGTGGGCTGCCATTTCCCTCTCCAATGTGTGAAAGTGAAAAGTGAAAGTGAAGTCGCTCAGTCGTGTCCGACCCTTAGCGACCCCACGGACTGCAGCCTACCAGGCTCCTCCATCCATGGGATTTTCCAGGCAAGAGTACTGGAGTGGCTTGCCATTGCCTTCTCCGAACTGAGGTATTACACACATGAAAATACAAACAGAAATGTAAACAATGAGACAGCAAAGGAACATGTCCCAGACAAAGGAACAAGATAAAACCCCCATAGAACAGTTAGATGAAGTGGAGATTGCCAACCTGTCTGTAAGAGTGCAGAGTAGTGACCATAAAGAGGATCTAAAAACCTGGAGAAAGAAGACACAGAAATTTAATGAAGAGATAGAAGATCTAAAGAGCAAATAGATGAACAGAACAATAATTGAGGTGAAAAACACACCAGAAGGAATCAATAGCAGAATAAATGAGACGACGAATGGAAGAGACTCCTAGGATAACATTAATTGCACCAATATCTGCATTGCAGCGGGGTCACAGAAAAAGAAGAGGAAAAGAAAGGGCCTGAGAAACTATTTGAAGTGGTAATAGCTGAAATATGGGAAAGGAAATAGTCACCCAGCACAGAGTCCCATACAGGATAAGCCCAGGGAGGAACCTGCTGAGACACAGAGTAGTCATGTGGACAAAAAAAATTAAAGACAGAAAATATTAAAAGCAACAAGGGGAAGAGCAACCAATAACTTACATGGGAATCCCCTAAGACTGTCAGCTGATTTTTCAGCAGAAACTCTGCAAGCCAGAAGGTATGATATATTTAAAGGGATGAAAGGGAGAAACCCACAACCAATACTCTACCTAGCAAGGCTCTTGTTCAGATTTGACAGAAATAGAAAGCTTTACACACAAGCAAAAGCTAAGAATTCAGTACCATCAAGCAGGCTTTACAGTAAACTCCAAAGGAACTTCTCTAAGTGGAAAAGCCCAAAACCAGAAATAAAATTACGAATGGGAAAGCCCACTGGTAAAGGCAAACTTCAAAATACAGAGCAAATATTGACAGACATAAAAGTAGAAATGGACAGTAACACAATAATACTGGGGGACTTGAACACCCCACTTACGAAATGGACAGTTCATCCAGAATGAAAGTTAGTAAGGAAACAGGCCTTAAATGACACAATAGCCTGCTGCTGCTAAGTTGCTTCAGTCTTGTCTGACTCTGTGCGATCCCATAGACAGCAGCCCACCAGGTTCCCCCATCCCTGGGATTCTCCAGTCAAGAACACTGGAGTGGGTTGCCATTTCCTTCTCCAATGCATGAAAGGGAGAAGGGAAAGTGAAGTTGCTCAGTCGTGTCCGACTCTTCACAACCCCATGGACTGCAGCCTACTAGACTCCTCCGTCCATGGGATTTTCCAGGTAAGAGTACTGGAGACACAATAGCCTAGATAGGCTTAATTGATATTTATAGGACATTCCATCCAAGGGGCTTCCCTGGAGGCTCAGAGGTTAAAGCGTCTGCCTCCAATGCGGGAGACCCGGGTTCGATCCCTGGGTCGGGAAGATCCCCTGGAGAAGGAAATGGTAACTCACTCCGGTATTTTTGCCTGGAGAATCCCATGGACAGAGAAGCCTGGTAGGCTACAGTCCATGGGGTCACAAAGAGTCAGACACGACTGGAATACACTTTCTTCTCAAGTACACACAGAACATTCTCCACGATAGATCACATCTTGGATCACAAATCAAGCCTCGGTAAATTTAAGAAAATTGAAATCGTAATCAAGTATCTTTCCCAGCCTCAACGCTATTAGATTAGAAATCAGCTACAAGAAAAAAACTGCAAAACACACAAATGTGGAGGAAAAAAAAAATGAATCTACGTATATACTTTGTGTGACAGATGTAAAACAGAATTATAATTCTCATGGTGTCAGGTTTTTCCAGTAATTATGAAATGAGTATTTTCATATCAACAGGATAAGTATTGTTATCCTCTTTCAAGATGAGATTACCGACGCCCTCCAAGGATCAATAACTTCACCACAAGGCTCCTTAGCTACAGAGCCACCTCATGAACACATGTCTGTCTGTGCAGCCTGTGGTCATTTCCTGGCTTTCTCACCTGAGGTTGTCTGCTAAATATGTATCTGCTAGTTGGGACTCATGTTTTGCAAAATGTGTTAGGTTGATTCTAATGTACATCGATTATTCAGAATATCCTATTTTCTTAAATGGGCTTAACTTTATCATTATGTGTAAACTGTAAATTCAACCCAGAGCTATTAAGAGTATTTTTTCATAAATATATTAAATCAAACTTGAAAAAAAGAAAGAATATTGTCTACAGCCCTGGAGGAGAAACTAAAGTCTTTGTTTAATGGCTAAACTATCATTATTTTGTCTTTTGTTGTTTTTCAGGGACATTAGGTATTTATTAGGCTTAGGAATTTTTTATATTAATTTCTTCCTCGATGGTTTTTCTTTGTTTTTGCATTTTCCCACTTCTCTGATTAAATTTACACTTTGAAAATTGGCGAAGGCCTAGGAGGCTAGTTTTTCTACAAACAAGAGGCAGGTGGAGGTCATGGGTGGAGGGAGGAGGTCGGCTCTGAGAAGGCGTCAAAGGGTCCTGCTCGGTTGCAAATGTGCTATTTTCTAGGTTGCCAAGGTTAGCCCTGGTAACCTTCCTACAGTTTGTAGTGTTGAATAAGGTGGATTTATAATGTGGTTCCAAGGATGAAAGCTAATGAACATGGAAAACGGCTAATGGAAAGTCACCAGATCTGACCCCCAAATTCACTCAGGTGTCTTCAGGGGAGCATCAGAGAAATTTCCCACCTCTCAAGGTCCCCCTTTTCTTTATCCTGTACCATCCCCAGAGAAACTTTCAGTCCCAGCCCTTGGGAGTCTTTCTTCACTGTCTTCTTTCACCTTCCTTGAGGTTCAAACTCAACTTGCCAGAAATCCTTAGGTCTGAGTCCCCATGTTCTTGGTCCCACTGCCCAGGTGAGTTCCTAACCAGACATCTCCAGCTCTGACTCTATCCCTGGGGACTCTGCCAGACTAGGAGTCAGGATTCTGAGAGCAAAGGCAGTGCTGATTCCTTACTTATGCTTTAGGGTCTTCGTATGTCTAGCATCATTGTTAGATGAAGAAAGATTATCTTTGGGTTGTCTCATATAATGTTGGTGACAAAACTTGAGGGCTTTGAAACTGGTTCCCATGCACAGAGGGCAAGGAGAGATGAAAGAGAGAGGCAGACCACTCCAATCTGGTAGGTGGCAGATTTAACAAGCAAGGGAACTTACATACAAGGCTTGGCTTTGGCAACCACAGGATGAGTAGATTTCCACACCTGCCCAGAAGAATCTTAAAAGTTTACAAGAGGAGGGATTTCACTGGCAATCCAGTGGTTAAGACTTCACCTTCCAATGCAAGGGGTGCAGGTTCAATCCCTGGTTGGAGAGCTAAGATCCCATGTACCTTGCAGCCAAAAAAACATAAAATAGAAACAATATAGTAACAAAATCAATAAAGACTTTTTAAAAACTAAATACAATTACCTTAAAAAAACTTTATTTAAAAAAACTTGACAAGAGGAGATCTTAACCAGGTATAGTCATGTATAACACCCAAATGGACTCAACACCACATTGCTCACTCAATGCTGAGTCCTGGAAAACAGTTTCCACTGTGGGAAAAGTGGGTAGAACATACATTCCAAAGACAGGGGAGGAGGTTAGAAACCTTCCATTGCCCAGGACCAGCTCAGGGGTCAACTGGCAGTCATGTCCTCTCAATGACCTCCTCCAACATTTATCTAGTGACTATGAAAACACCATCCCCAGATAAACTTTCTGATTTGGAAAGGAATCACACAAAGTGATTCCTTATGTCAGTAATTATGTACATTTCATTTGGTTACCATATTAAAAATCTATTATGTGCTGGCCACGGGGTTCATGATAGTTTTGTTTTCAGGAACAAAAAATATAAGTCAGCAGTAATGTGGAATTCTAAATCAAAACTCACCATCCACACACATCTGGCCAGTTCCCAACGGGTGGCCTCTCCTGCATTCATTTCTGGAGTAGAGTTCTAAACAGGTCTTCCCAAGATTACCCCATCAAACACAAATCCAGGTACTGTTATATAGAAATCACAAAGATGTAATTAAGGTTCAGTTCAGTTGCTCAGTCACTGCAACCTCATGGACTGCAGCACGCCTGGTTTCCTGTCCATCACCAACTCCCAGAGCTTGCTCAAACTCATGTCCATCAAGTTGGTGAGTCATCCATCTCATCCGCTGTCGTCCCCTTCTCCTCCTGCCTTCAATCTTTCCCAGCATCAGGGTCTTTTCCAAAGAGTCAGTTCTTCACATTAGGTGGCCGAAGTATTGGAACTTCAGCATCAAACCTTCCAATGAATACACGGGGTTGATTTCCTTTAGGAATGATTGGTTTTATCTCCTTGCAATCCAAGGGACTCTCAAGAGTCTTCTCCAACAATACAGTTCAAAAGCATCAATTCTTCTTTATGGTCCAACTCTCACATCTATACATGACTACTAGATAAACCATAGCTTTGACTATACAGACCTTTGTTGGCAAAGTAATGTCTCTGCTTTTTAATATGCTTTTGTTCCAAGGAGCAAGTGTCTTTTAATTTCATGGCTGCAGTCACCATCAGCAGTGATTTTTGGAGCCCAAGAAAATAGTCTGTCACTGTTTCCATTGTTTCCCCATCTATTTGCCATGAAGTGATGGGACCAGATGCCATGATCTTCGTTTTTTTGAATGTTGAGTTTTAAACCAGCTTTTTCACTCTCCTCTTTCACTTTCATCAAGAGTCACTTTAGTTCCTCTTCACTTTCTATCATTAGAGTGGTATTATCTGCATATCTGAGTTATTGATATTTCTCCCAGCAATCTTGATTCCAGCTTGTGCTTCATCCAGCCAAGCATTTTGCATGACGTACTCTGCATATTAAGTTAAATAAGCAGGGTGACAATATACAGTGTTGATATACTCCTTTCCCAATTTGGAACCAGTCTGTTGTTCCATGTCTGTATGCTTCTTCATCTGCATACAGATTTCTCAGGAGGCAGGTCAGGTGGTCTGGTATTCCCATCTCTTTCAGAATTTTCTACACTTTGTTGTGATCCACACAGTCAAAGGCTTTGGCATAGTCAATGAAGCAGAAATAGATGTCTTTCTGGAATTCTCTTGCTTTTTCAATGATCCAGCGGATGTTGGCAATTTGATCTCTGGTTCCTCTACCTTTTCTAAATCCATCTTAAACATTTGGAAGTTCTCGGTTCACATACTGTTGAAGCCTAGCTTGGGGAATTTTGAGCATTCCTTTGCTAGCATGTGAGATGAGTGCAATTGCATGGTAGTTTGAACATTCCTTGGCATTGCCTTTCTTTGGGATTGGAATGACAACTGACCTTTTTCCAGTCCTGTGGCCTCTGCTGTTTTCCAAATTTGCTGGCATACTGGGTACAGCACTTTCATAGCATCATCTTTTAGGATTTGAAATAGTTCAGCTGGAATTCCATCACCTCAGTAGCTTTTCCCACAGTGATGTTCCCTAAGACCAACTTGACTTCACACTTCAGGATTCTAGCCCTAGGTGAATGACCACACCATCATGGTTATCTGGGTCATTAAGATCTTTTTTGTATAGTTCTTCTGTGTATTCTTGCCACCTCTTCTTAATATCTTCTGCTTCTGTTAGGTCCATACCATTTCTGTCCTTTATTGTGCCCATCTTTGCATGAAATGTTCCCTTGGTATGTCTAATTTTTTTGAGGAGATCTCTAGTCTTTCCCATTCGATTGTCTTCCTCTATTTCTTTGCATTTATCATTTAGGAAGGCCTACTTACCTCTCCTTGCTATTCTTTGGAACTCTTCATTCAGACGGATATATCTTTCCTTTTCTCCTTTGCCTTTCATTTCTTTCTTTTCTCATCTATTTGTAAGGCCTCGTCAGGCAACCATTTTGCCTTTTGCATTTCTTTTTCTTAGGGATGATTTTGATCACTGCCTCCTGTACAATGTTCCAAACCTCCATCCATAGTTCTTCACGCACTCTATCAGATCTAATCCCTTGAATCTATTTGTCACTTCTACTCTATAATTGTAACGGATTTGATTTAGGACATACCTGAATTGTTTAGTGGTTTTCCCTACTTTCTTCAATTTAAGTCTGAACTTTGTAATAAGGATTTCATGATCTGAGCCACCAGTCAGCTCCTGGTCTCATTTTTGCTGACTGTATCAAGCTTCTCCATTTTTGGCTGCAAAGAATGTAATCAACCTGATGTTGGTATTGACCATCTGGTGATGTCCCTGTGTAGAGTCATCTCTTCTGTTGTTAGAAGAGGGTGTTCTTCTATGACCAGTGTGTTCTCTTGGCAAAACTCTGTTAGCCTTTGTCCTGCTTCATTTTGTACTCCAAGACCAAACTTGCCTATTACTCCAGGTATCTCTTGACTTCCTACTTTTGCATTCCAGTCCCCCATGGTGAAATGGACACCTTTTTGGGGTGTTAGTTCTAGAAGGTCATGTAGGTCCTCATAGAACCATTCAACTTCAGCTTCTTCGGCATTAGTGATTGCGGCATAGACTTGGATTACTGTGTTATTGAATGGTTTGCTTTGGAAATGAACAGAGATCATTCTGTCATTTTAGACACTGCCACCAAGTACTGCATTTCAGGCTCTTTTGTTGTCTATGAGGGCTACTCCATTTCTTCTAAGGGATTCTTACCCACAGTAATAGATATCGTGGTCATCTGAATTAAATTCATCCATTCCAGTTCATTTTAGTTCACTGATTCCTAAAATGTCAATGTTTATTCTTGTGATTTCCTGTTTGACCACGTCCAATTTACCTTGATTCATGGACCTAACATTCCAGGTTACTATGCAATATTGTTCTTTACAGCATCAGTCTTTACCTCCATCACCAGTCACATCCACAACTGGGTGTTGTTTTTGCTTTGGCTCTGCCTCTTCATTCTTTCTGGAGTTATTTCTCTACTCTTCTCCAGTAGCATATTGGGCACCTACTGACCTGGGGAGTTATCTTTCAGTGTTGTATCTTTTTGCCTTTTCATATTATTATTAGGGTTCTCAAGGCAAGAATACTGAAGTGGTTTACCATTCCTTCTCCAGTGGACCACATTTTGTCAGAACCCTCCACCGTGACCCGTCTATTTGAGTGGCCCTACATGGCATGGCTCATTGTTTCATTGAGTTGGACAAGGTTGTGGTCCATGTGATCAGTTTGGTTAGTTTTCTGTGATTGTTGATTTCATTCTGTCTGTAATTAAGGTTACAGATCTTAAATTAGGGAGATTATCCAAGATTATCTGGATAAATCCAATCACTTAAGCCCTTAAAGAAGAAATATTTCTCAAGCAGTAGTCAGAGGGATGTAGAGGAAGAAGATGAAAGATGAGGCAGGAAGAAGAGGTCTGAGAGATAGGAAATGTGATGAGGGGATGTCCTTGGTGGTCCAGTGGCTAAGACTCCATGCTTCCAATATTGAGAACTCAAGTTCAATCCCTGGTTAGGTTAGGTTAGATCCCACATGCCTCAACTAAGACATAGCACAGCCAAATAAATAAATATAAGTTTTTTTGTTTTTTTTTTAAGAAGAAGTGTGGAGATTCCTCAAAAAACTGGAAACAGAACTGCCATATGATCCAGCAATCGCACTCCTGGGCATACATACCGAGGAAACCAGAATTGAAAGAGTCACATGTACTCCAATGTTCATTGCAGCACTGTTTACAATAGCCAGGACATGGAAGCAACCTAGATGTCCATCTGCAGATGAATGGACAAGAAAGCTTTGGTACATATACACAATGGAGTATTACTCAGCCATTAAAAAGAATACATTTGAATCAGTTCTAATGAGGTGGATGAAACTAGAGCCTATTATACAGAGTGAAGTAAGCCAGAAAGAAAAACACCAATACAGTATACTAAGGCATATATATGGAATTTAGAAAGATGCAAATGATAACCCTGTATACGAGACAGCAAAAGAGACACAGATGTATAGAACAGTCTTTGGGACTCTGTGGGAGAGGGTGAGGGTGGGATGGTTTGGGAGAATGGCATTGAAACATGTATATTATCATATGTGAAACGAATCGCCAGTTCAGGGTCGATGCATGTTACAGGATGCTCGGGGCTGGTGTGCGGGGATGACCCAGAGGGAGGATAAGGGGAGGAGGGAGGTGGGAGGGGCGTTTGGGAGGGGGAACTCATGTACACCCGGGGCAGATTCATGTCAGTGTATGGCAAAACCAACCAATATAATATTGTAAAATAATTAGCCTCCAATAAACACAAAAATTAAAAAAACAGAAAAAAAAAAGGAAATTTAAAAAAAACTAAAAAAAAGAAAATAAAGAAGTGTGATGAGATTTGACCCACTTTGGTTCATTTTTATGTACAAAGAGAGCCAAAAGTCAAGAAACATGAGTGGCTTCTAGTAGTTGACAACAACCTCCAGTGGGCAGCCAGCAATAAAATGAGGACCTCAGTTCTTCAACAACAAAGAACTGAATTTACTCAAGAACCGAAACAAACCTGGGGCAGGCAGAGGAATTCTCCCCCAAAAGCCTCCAATAAGGAATGGAGCCCTGCTGACAATTTGAGTTCAGCATTTGCAACCCTAAGACGAACCTGCCTGGCTTCCAAACTACAAAATTGAGAGAAAATAAATAGGTATTATTCTAAGTTACCATGATAGTGGAAATTTGCTACAGTGGCAATAGGAAATTAATGCACTAATCTCCAATGAGGAATTCATGTTTTCTAAATCCTGTGCCCTATTTGGTTTCCTAACCATCATTATCTTTGATTCGATTTCTCACCTTTTCACTCCTATTCACTAGGATGCAGAGATGGATCCATAAAGTCCATATTTACTCAAAAACTGAGATCCATATTTATTATAGGATAAAGATCATTTTGAGCATCTAATGGTGTGAAATTTTTCTGCCATTTACCCATTAAAGTACAGGAAAGTTATTGTGTCCCAGAAATGCACACTCATTTAACATAAAGCCAGTAGGTTTGAGGAGGTGAAAGAAAAGCTTTAAAATTCTGTCAGATGGATTTGACTCCATTAAACCTAACTTTTACAAGAGAGAAACCCAATTTTAGAAGTGATCTTTAAGTACCTACGTTGAATATTGGAAAGTTTTAAATGCCTTGTAAAAGCTCCAGGAATGGGTACAATATCATTTTTATAAACCTTGCAGTGGAAATCAAGGGCATTCAGTCAGAAATGCCAATAAACAGCTATGATAGACCTTAAGGAAGCCAGGGTTTATTTTCTTCAACCATTTCCTTCAGAACCTGGGAACCATTTATAACTAGTGTGATGACAAAAACACATAATGTTTGATGTCTCTCAACCATAGGTTCTAAGTGCAGTTTGAAAGAGCTGACCATATAGTCAGTCAGTCAGTTCAGTCAGTTCAGTCGCTCAGTCGTGTCCGACTCTCCGCGACCCCATGAATCACAGCACGCCAGGCCTCCCTGTCCATCACCAACTCCCGGAGTTCACTCAAACTCATGTCCACAGAGTCGGCGATGCCATCCAGCCATCTCATTCTCCGTCGTCCCCTTCTCCTCCCGCCCCCAACCTTTCCCAGCATCAGAGTCTTTTCCAGTGAGTCAACTCGTCGCATGAGGTGGCCAAAGTATTGCAGTTTCAGCTTTAGCATCAGTCCCTCCAATGAACATCCAGGATTGATCTCCTCTAGAATGGACTGGTTGGATCTCCTTGCAGTATAAGGGACTCTCAAGAGTCTTCTCCAACACCACAGTTCAAAAGAATCGATTCTTCGGCGGTCAGCCTTCTTCACAGTCCAACTCTCACATCCATACATGACCACGGGAAAAACCATAGCCTTGACTAGACGGACCTTGGTTGGCAAAGTAATGTCTCTGCTTTTTAATATACTATCAAGGTTGGTCATAACTTTCCTTCCAAGGAGCAAGCGTCTTTTAATTTCCTGGCTGCAATCAGCATCTGCAGTGATTTTGGAGCCCAAAAAAACAAAGTCTGACACTGTTTCCACTGTTTTTCCATCTATTTCCCATGAAGTGATGGGACCAGATGCCATGATCTTTGTTTTCTGAATGTTGAGCTTCAAGCCAACCTTTTCACTCTCCTCTTTCACTTTCATCAAGAGGCTTTTGAGTTCCTCTTCACTTTCTGCCATAAGGGTAGTGTCATCTGCATATCTGAGGTTATTGATATTTCTCCCGGCAATCTTGATTCCAGCTTGTGCTTCTTCCAGCCCAGCGTTCCTCATGATGTACTCTGCATATAAGTTAAATAAGCAAGGTGACAATATACAACCTTGACGTACACCTTTTCCTATTTGGAACCAGTCTGTTGTTCCATGACCATATAGTAGAACAATTAAATAGGACTTGGCTTATTGGAACTCATACGAATATCAGCTGCCCTTGCAAGCAGCAGCCTCACCTCCCTGATGACGGAAGGGTTAGGAAGACAAATGGGTGTACTCTGGAACTGAACATAGCCTGCCTTCCCACTGAGATTTCCCTTTGTGATAAAACCAGTAACCAGTGATAAGGAGAATGCATAGGCTCTGAACTGCCCTCTGTATGCTGACATGATGTTGGTATTGGGCTCGGATGGTTCGGGGGTGGGCATGCCCCTAAGTTCCTGCATTTCTGTTCACTAGAGTGTGGCACCCCACTCCAGTACTCTTGCCTGGAAAATCCCATGGACGGAGGAGCCTGGTGGTCTGCAGTCCATGGGGTCGCTAAGAGTCAGACACGACGGAGCAACTTCACTTTCACTTTTCACTGTCATGCATTGGAGGAGGAAATGGCAACCCACTCCAGTGTTCTTGCCTGGAGAATCCCAGGGATGGGAGCACCTGGTGGGCTGCCGTCTATGGGGTCGCTCAGAGTCAGACACGACTGAAGTGACTTAGCAGTAGCAGTAGCAGAGTGGACTATATGGAAATCAAATGCACGTTTGGCATTCTGTGTGATGTTTTTAAAAAACTTCTATTGGCACATGATTTACTTCAGATGTTATCTTTTGAAATGGTGAAAAAGAAACTCTTTTCAAAGAAGCAAAATCAGCCAATCAGCTGTCAATGGGCCAAGATACTAAAATCTGGACTCCATTTCTGGTTCTGCCAGTGACCTGGAACATGAAAATGAACAACTTGCAGGTTAGGCACAGCTTGGTTCACATTCTCCTTCTACCATAAAATCGCTGACAAATGACACTGTGCCCAAGGGCGTGGACCTTCAAGTCAGGTGGACCTAACCTCTAGTCCCAGCTCTGCTATTTAGTGGCTGTGTGCTTTTGCATCACTTAAGCTCTCCAAATGTCAATTTCTTTATCTTTAACTGAGCATAATAACATTTTCAATAACATCATAAAAATGATGTCAAATAAAATAGTATAATAAGTTTAGCACAGTGCCTTGCCTATGGTGAAGACTCACAAATTGTACCTGTTATTATTATAACTATTAAATAGAACTGGCAGAAGCCTTCATGCAACATAGGCAAAATCAGGCATTCCTGATTTTCATATTTATCTACAAGTTTACATCATCAGAATCAAATGATCACCAAATAAATTGCTTTGCATAATCTATCTCAAAAAATAAATCTCATTGACCACACACATCCCACCTCTGCAACTTTGTATTCCTGAGATGCTCTAAGCTGTAAAACCACCTCTCACTGTATGAATTCAAATAACACTGCTTGAAAAAGAAACATGGGAGAGAGAGAGGAGGAAAGAATGTGAGGAGGCAGCTGTTAGCACAGGGCAAAGCCCGCGTGCAGGGGACAAACAAAGCACATTTGTCTCTGTCATCACCACCTGGCCCTGCTTCCAGAGCTTAGAGACCATTTTTTATGTTCAGTTTATTAATTGGGTTCCTGTCACCTCCTAAATCCACCACTGTCAGTCTGGAGCCAGGGTGGAGCTCTGTAATCTCAACGCTAACCTTAGGAGGAAGCTTCCTAAAAACCATCAGTAGCCAAAACTAGGAAGGCTGCGAGGTGTCACTGCAAGGTGACAGCCCCTGCCAGTGCCCAGTGAAAGGAGGAACGGCATGTGTTCTCACAGGACCAAGGCATCCTGTCTAAATCAGTCAAGAAGCGTTTCCAGTAACTTGTCAAACAAATGGAAATATCAGAAAACTAATATAATCTGACACACATGTTGGCAAAGAGCATCACTCACGAGAAGCAATATTTGCTTCTTTGCCCACATTCTGTGATCATAATAAACTAGACAAGAGTATGGGTTGTCTCCAAGATAACAGAGACAGATACAGACACAGGTATGAGATGTACAGATCCTGTTATACATGGATATTGATCCCATTTTATATATATTGATAATATAATAGGTCATATATACACAGAGACAGCTGGCAAATAATGAAATAAGGTATCAAGGGAAAGCCCCTGGCTTCGGTATATTCTTAATAAGTCTTCATGTCCGGCTTCAAGTCCCACTGTCAACTCTACCACCCAGTTGATTATATTAGTTAAGGGTCACACAGATCTTTTCTTATCCTTTTATCTTTCATTTTTAGCATTTTCACAGTTGTTAGGCTCTTCATTTAAAGTTAGGCTCTTCATTCCCCAGAAGGGGAAATCAATGTGGGAATTTATCAAGTATTCTTATAAAATATTATAAAAGAAAGTTATTGATACTGGGCTTAAATAAAACTTGTGTATTTCATTTCTCTATATTTCCCTTGAAATCTATTAAAAATCTACCAGGTCGTATTAACTATACAGATGTAAGAACCAATATTATTTCTTTAGCACTCATTTGGCTTTAAAACGTCAGAAAGTTGGGATACTGTTTTAGTAGCAAGATCATTTTACATTAATTAATACCATTTCAGAATCACCATTATTTTTAAGAAAGATTTTTATAAAATCTGAATTTCTTCTTTCACCTTCCTATGAATTGTAACAACATTTTCCTTTTATTGCTTTGCCCTTGATAGTTACCCAAATAATACTTTAGCTCACAGGAGAGAATTAAATGGCTTCTGTCCAAGTGAGATATTATTCTAGTTAATTATTAGCATTAAAATTCCAATTTAGAGTTCAACACACTCATAGACAGATGCTGCTGCTGCTATGGGTCAATGCTCCTATAAAAGACAATCTCGTTCTAGTCAGGTATGAAATTATGTGGAAAGGCTGAATGAGCTAATGGCACTGTGTGCTGTAGGTGTGTGTTCAGAACTCCTAGAGCAGAGGAAGGGCCACAGGGATTGCTTTGGATGAACAAAATCTAGGACTTTTAAAAACACAGTTCATTTACATTCTGCAAATTGTGACTATGAATAGCATTTATGAATAAAACATAATAAAGGATACTTTGGGACATTTCAAAAGAAATAGAGGACCCCCTGGCTCAAAGAAGGGCAGACAAGGCACAGAAATACAAATCCAGTGAAGAATGGCTTTACATACCAACATACCTAAGTTCAAACAGTTTCATCTACCCTCATGAGAATTTAGAATAAGACAATGAAATTACATCTTTTTAATATAAATAAGTTGGGGGCAGGATGGAGGGCTTCCCTAGTAGCTTGGATGGTAAAGAATCTGCTTGCAATTCAGGAGACCTGGTTTCAATCGAAGGGAATGGCTACTCATTCCAGTATTCCTGCCTGAGGAATTCCATGGAGAGGGGAGCCCAGGTGGGTTACAGTCCATGGGGTTTCAAAGTCAGACACGACTGAGCAGCTAACACTTTCACTTTCACTTTTGGGGGAGGTGGGACTGGGAAGGAGATAAAAGAAAAACTGCTAACTTAAAATACTATACCCAGTGAATACCCTTTAAAAATTAAAAGTGAAATAAGATGATTTTACTCAAAAGCTGAGAGAATCTGTCACCAGTAGCCTGGCATTATAAGATTTTCTAAAGGAAGTTGTTCAGCGTATAGAGAAACAACCCCAGATGGGAGCTAAAGAAGTCAAGAACAATATAAAGTAAATATAAAATCATATTTATTGCTTTAAAACATTCATAACATCTTGTGGAACTTACAAAGTGCAACAGGTAGTATGTGAAGTTAAACTATTGAAAATACTTTCACTGTTTGGGTAAAATTTATGGAAGTCATTTTACAATTGTTCAGAAATGCACACTAAAATCTCTAGAGTAGCCCTAAAAATGAATCCAAGAATATATAATTAAAAGGCTAATCAAGCAGAAAAAATTTTTAAATATACCTGATTAATAACCCTACCCCAGACCTACTGAATCAGCGTCTATAATAGTTGGCCCTCCAATCTGAAATTTTAATTAGATTGCATATTAAATAGACCCACCCCCTGGTGCTCACGTTTGATAGACACTGCAAAGGAATCATTCAACAAATTTTACAAATTGGTTATAGTTAAAACTATTAAGTGCCACACATTATACAAATTTATTCAGAGGCCACTGAAGAAAAACAACAGATATAGCATAAATAATACCTAGTAATAAACACAAAGGAAGATGATAAATGTCCAGCATCCAGTATAGTGTTCTCAAGGGCATCTTCTACTATAAACAAAGTAAGGTCAATGAATGGAGAAGAATTTTCTCATTACCCCAGGCTTTCTCTGGACCAAGCCATTAACTCTCACCAATCGCAGACTCCTTAAAGAAGTAAACCACTGCTGTATTGAGAACAGGAATAAGATCATCAGATTTCTTTTTTAACTTTGCATTCTGATAACTTCCCTAAGTTCAGAAACTAAAAGGTGATTTATTACCATTTTGACAAGAATCATAGTAACTATTACTGCTGCTGCTACCTCTGAGTCTGCTACTGATACTAACACTTGTTTAGCACTCTGGCTTGTAAGGTATGTCAATACACATAATTTCTGTATAGAAATCCTAAGACAAATATACAAAATTTCATTGTTATTATCACACATATGCTTATATGTGAGAAGGAAATGGAAGCTCTAAATAAAGAGCCTGTGCATTTGAGGGCATGTTTGTTTTAATCGCTAGCATTTTCTAATACAGTGACCAAAATAAATATTCTGCCACTGCTGCTATCAAACCAGTCAGGGAAGCAAGTGGCATCCTATATTCTATCTCCAACTGCTTTCCCTCTTGTTCA
Organism: Moschus berezovskii; assembly: GCF_049115385.1. Lineage (NCBI taxonomy): Eukaryota > Metazoa > Chordata > Mammalia > Artiodactyla > Moschidae > Moschus > Moschus berezovskii. Next base: position 51,072,858 of record NC_142465.1, read on the forward strand.
ATATCACAAGCCTAAACCCAAATGGTATCCTTCACAAGAAAATAAAAACAATAAAATATGAAGAAAAATTTTAGTGAATCAAAGAGATTACATGTAACAGTATTTTATTCACTAAAGTTAGAATTATCTAAAATACGTACTTTTCAGAATACAGTAAGAAGTAACATTTCATTTAGAGATAAATTACCACAAAAAGTCAGCATTGAGTGGTCGGATATATAAAAATGGTTGGAAGACAACATGCAGTAATACCTTTACACCTATTTGTTTTAATGTCTGTTCTCAATCCCCACCCCCACCCCCCACTTTTAACCTTCAGTCAGTTCAGTTCAGTCGCTCAGTCGTGTCCAACTCTCCGCGACCCCATGAATCACAGCACGCCAGGCCTCCCTGTCCATCACCAACTCCCGGAGTTCACTCAAACTCATGTCCACTGAGTCGGTGATGCCATCCAGCCGTCTCATTCTCTGTCGTCCCCTTCTCCTCCCGCCCCCAACCTTTCCCAGCATCAGTCTTTTCCAGTGAGTCAACTCGTCACATGAGGTGGCCAAAGTATTGCAGTTTCAGCTTTTAACCTTAATCCCTACTTATCTCCAGCACACAGCACAGCATCTGGCATATACCTGCTTCTTGAAAAAATATTTTCTGAATGAATAAAACTTGCCTAATCTTGCAGTGCTACCTAAAGACTATCTCTGCTGTTTCCCAAATATGTGTCTTATCAGTTTTTTTTTTCAAAGACAAGGGCCATGCTTGATGATATCTCAAATTCTCCAATGGCAAATACAGCATACAAAAACTGAACAGTATAATGATTTGAAAAATCTCAAGAATTTGGACTTTGTACTATTTTAAGTTCCCAGTATCCTTGGCAATGCTAAGGAAAAGTGAATATCATCTTCAAACAAAATTTTCTTTTCCTCAAAGAACATATCTAATAATAACAATCATGATGCCAGGCATTCTACTAGGTGCTGTGTTTGTGTGCTAAGTCATTTCAGTCATGTCCAACTCTTTGCAACCCCACAGACAGTAGCCCACCAGGCTCCTCCATCCATGGGATTTTCCAGGCAAGAATACTAGAGTGGGTTTCCATTTCTTCCTCCAGGGGATCTTCGCAACACAGGGATCAAACTGGGGTCTTCTACATCTCCTGCATTGGCAGATGGGTTCTTTACCACTAGCGCTACCTGGGAAAACAGTCTAACAGTTTATTATTAAACAGTTTATTTATTTTTAAATAAACATATACTACTGGGCTTCCCTGGTGGCTCAGATGGTAAAGAATCCACCTGCAATGCAGGAGACCTGGGTTTGATCCCTGGGTTGGGAAGGTTCCCTGGAGGAGGGCATGGCAACCCACTTTGGTATTCTTGCCTGGAGAATCCCCATGGTCAGAGGAGCCTGGCAGTGCCTGTGCTGTGACTAAGCACAGCACATGTCTCGGCATTCCACTCCTAAGTATTTGTCCAAGAGAAAGGAAAGCATATGTCTGTACAAAGACTTGTCCACAAGTGTTCATAGTGGTTTTATTTGTAATTGCTGAAAACTAGAAACAACTCAAATGTCTACTAAAGGAAGAATAGATAAACACATTGTGTTGTATATATTGGAATATATTCAGCACAAGATGGGTAAGTCTCAGGATGATGATATGAGTAAGAGAAGCCAGACACAAAGGAACATATACTATATGATTTCATTTATATGCAATTTTAAAATGTAGGCTTATCTGTAGTGACAGAAAACAGACTGCTAATTGCCTAAGGATGGGTGTGGGACCTGGAGGAATCAGGGGTAGAAGTTGCAAAAGGACAACAGAAAACTTTTGGAGGTTATGGAAACTGACTTTTGGTTCTGTTTTCTCAAACTCTCCCACAGACTTGGCACATGACAGTTAATCAGTGTTGTTGCATGAATAAATAATAAGCAGTTGCAGGCTATTGTTTTGTAGAGTTTGGTTGATAAGGCAAAAACAGACATAGGACAATAGCTAAACATATGCATTTGTGTGTGTGTGTGTGTGTGTGTGTGTGTGTGTGAATGTGTGTTTTAAAGTGGTTAAATGAGAAAGAAGGCAGCAATAAAAAAGTTAAAAATGAAGACAGAGAAGTGATTAGAGGTGGGATAAAATCTTATTTGAATCCTGATTTGAACATACACTTGTAGAAGAATTTGTTTTAGGCAAATGGGGTAATCTGAATATAAATTGGTTATTAAATTGTACCAAGAAATTGCTATTAATTTTGTTAGGTGTGATAATGACATTATGGCCATACAAGAATATTTCTATTTTTTTAAGCTATGAAAATTGAAATACAGAAGGTAAAAAGTCATGATGCTCAAGATTTACTTATAGATGCAGCCAAATCTAGTCATTGTTGAATCTGGATAATAGCTATATGAGAGTTCGTTATTCTCGTCTCTGTATTTTCATTTGCACAGTTTCATAATGGAAAGTTTAAAAAATATAATTAGTCTTTCACAATTCCAATAGAAGAAAAAACAATGAATATAAAGTTACAAGCACAGAATTCAAGATCAAGATCTGACACCTTCGAACATTCATGCAATTTCAATCTCACCTTCTTCATCTACACCACAGAGATAAATAGTTTCTGGACCCATTTTAAGTCACTGAATTATTGTAATTTTCAAATGAGATAATATATATAGGGGTATTTTGAAATGAAATCTTTGAAGGTCTACGTCACTGCAATAATAATTACTTTAGGCAGAGCCACAGCCAGCTGCATGGTGCCTTTTGTAAAGAACAAAAAGGGAGATTCCCTCTGGTGGATGAATTACACAGGCCCTCTCTGGGTTGACACAGTCTCTGCAGGGTGTACAGTAGGAGCAATGGTGCCTCTTAGCAAAGAAAAGGGCTAGAAAGCAGAGCTGGATCTCTGCCCATGCAGCTCCCCTAGGCTGGGTGAGTGAGACCAGTCAACAAACCCCTCATCCTTCCATCTGGGTTTTAGATGTAGTCTAGTCTTTTCCTCCTAACTGGGTGGAAGCTACATATCTCAGTGAGAGAGAGTTTGAGTGCAATGAAAGACAAGAGACAGCAGGAGGTACTTTTGGGCCTGGGGTACCTTGAATAACAGTGACTGGTAAACTCATGGATTCCTTGAGGGCCCTGGCCACTTATGAGGGAACACCAAGAGGCAGGGGCACAGCTCAGAACAGGAAAAATTGTTTCCATGTCTTGGCTATTGTGAATAGCACTGCTATGAACACAGGGCTACTCTGTATCATTTTTGAATTACAGTTTTATTCGGGAATATGCTCAGGAGTGAGACTGCTGGATCATATGGTAATTCTATTTTTAGTTTTTTGAGGAACCTCCATACTGTTTTCCACAATGGCTGCACCAACTTACATCCCCACCAACAGTGTAAGAGTGTTCCCTTTTCTCCACACTGTGTCCAGCATTTGTTATTTGTAGGCTTTTTAATGATGGCCATTCTGACCAATGTGAAGTAATTTTGATTTGCATTTCTCTAATAAGTAGTGATGTTGAGCATCTTTTCATGTGCCTACTGACCATCTGAATGTCTTCTTTGGAGAAATATCTATTAAGGTCCTCTGCCTATTTTTCAAAGTACGTCAGAAAGGGGAAGACAATTACCATATGATATCATTTATATGTGGAATCTACAATATGGCACAATGAACCTATCTATAAAACAGAAATAGGCTCACAGACATAAAGAACAGATTTGTTAGTTACCAAGTGTGGCTGGGAGGAAAATGAATGGACTGGGAGTTTGGGGTTGGTAGATGTAAACTATTACATTTAGAATGGATAGACAACAAGGTCCTACTATATATAGCACAGGAAACTGTATGCTGTCTCCTGGGACAAACTATAATGGAAAAGAATGTAAAAAAAAAGAATAGGTATATGTGTTTAACTGAGTCACACTGCTATACAGCAGACATTAACACAACATTGTACATCAGTTATTTGTTTTCTGTAGTTCAGTCACTATCTGACTCTTTGCAACTGCATAGACTACAGCATGCCAGGCTTCCCTGTCCTTCACTATCTCCCAGAGTTTGCTCAAACTCATGTCCATTGAGTCAGTGATGTCATCCAACATCTCATCCTCTGTCACCCCCTTCTCCTGCTCTCAATCTTTCCCAGCAGCAGGGTGTTTTCCAATGAGTTGGCTCTTGGCATAAGGTGACCAAAATATTGCAGCTTCAGCATCAGTCCATCTAGTGAATATTCAGGGTTAATTTCCTTTAGGATTGACTGGTTTGATCTCCTTGCTGTCCAAGGGACTTTGAACAGTCTTCTCCGGCACCACAATTTGAAAATATCAATTCTTTTGGACTCAGCCATTTTTATGGTACACCAAGGCTTTGACTATATGGACCTTTGTTAGCAAAGGGATGTCTGTGCTTTTTAATACATTGTCTAGGTTTGTCATAGCTTTTTTCCAAGGAGCAAGCATCTTTTAATCTCATGGTTGCAGTCACTGTCCTCAGTGATTTTGGAGCCCAAGAAAATAAAATCTGTCATTATTTCCATTTTTTTTCCCCATCTGTTTGAGACAAAGTGGTGGGACTGGATGCCATGATCTTAGTTTTTGAATGTTGAATTTTAAGCCAACTTTTTCACTCTCCTCTTTCACCTTCATCAAGAGGCTCTTTAGTTCCTGTTTGCTTTCTGCCTTTAGGATGGTATCCTCTGCACATCTGAGGGTATTGATGTTTCTCCTGGCAATCTTGATTCCAGCTTGTATTTCATCCAGCCCAGCATTTCGCATGATGTACTCTGCAAAGAAGTTAAATAAGCAGAGTGACAATATATAGCCTTGACATACTCCTTTCCCAACTTTGAACCAGTCCATTGTTCCATGTCTGATTCTGACTGTTGCTTCTTGACTCGCATTCAGGTTTCATAAGAGGCAGGTAAGGTGATCTGGTATTCCCATCCCTTTAAGAGTTTTCCACAGTTTATTGTGATCCACACAGTCAAAGGCTTTAGCGTACTCAATGAAGCATATACTTCAGTTTTAAAAAAAGAAAGAAAGACAAGGAAAAGGAGAAGGACTCGGTAACATGACACTATTCCCTCCTTCATGATCTTGCTTTCTGCCAGCCCACATTCTTCTCCGCCTGAAGGCAGAGCTGCCTTATTCTTGGAAGCTGAATTAACCATGTGGGCTAACAGGCCGGAACCAGGAGCAAGCCAGGGTCAGGTTTCTGCTCTCCACTCTACATTAACTTGCTCCAAATTACTAAACCAAAAGCCATTATCACAACATCATAAACCATATTTCTAATTAAGATGATATATGCCTCTTTCAGAATTACCCATTCCAATTAGCAGGGAATAAAGTTATTCCTATTGTGTACTGACACGCTGAAGTTATCATGGAAAAAGTAAAAAATGACTTCAATTACATAAAAGTATTAGTCTTTTGTCAGGTTTGTTCTGAAATATGGGTTCTTCAGACTCCACTTAATGGAATTATAGCTTCATTAAGTATATTTGCTTGTAAAAATAAATTCTTCAATATTTTAACAAAATGTTTCTCAGTGTTTTTAAATAGTAGCATGTATATATATATATCAGTTATGAGTTCTGCAATCTCTCATACTTCATGTCCATGTTATTTGCATCTAAACAATTCACTTGACCTTATTACAGAAGATAATTTTACTCTATGGAGATGCTAGATAATTTTACTCAGGTGAGCCCTGGCATCATATTTCCCCATCATGTAATTATTCAATGTTTTTAAAAACCCCATATGTTCTATAGTCCAATGATCCCTGAAAAAAGTAATTTGTAATTATGTGTTATGATGGATGTTAGCTAGATTTATTGTGATGATCATTTCATAATATATACATATATTGAATCATCATGTTGTACACCCGAAGCAAATGAGAAATGTCAATTATATCTCAATTAAAAAGAAAATACTGACAATACCATATATATGCAAGGACATGGAGCAACTGGAATTCTCATACACTGCTGGTGGGACTGAAAATTGGAATAAGCACTATGGAAAAACATTTGATAGAATATTTAATAAAAATAGACATATATGTGTGCTATGACCAAAAAAAAACCAATAAAAGATGATTCCATTATGCCACAATATTTCGGATCAGTCACTCAGTCATGTCGAACTCTCTGCTACCCTACAGACTGCAGCAGGCCAGACCTCCCTGTCCATCACCAACTCCCAGAGTTTACTCAAACTCATGTCCATCGAGTCGGTGATGCCATCCAACCATCTTATCCTCTGTCATCCCCTTCTCCTCCCACCTTCGATCTTTCTCAGAATCAGGGTCTTTTCCAAGGAGTCAGTTCTTCACATTAGGTGGTCAAAGTATTGGAGTTTCAGCTTCAGCATCAGTCCTTCCAATGAATATTCAGGACTGATTTCCTTTATGATGGACTAGTTGGATCTCCTTGCAGTCCAAGGGACTCTCAAGAGTCTTTTTCAACACCACAGTTCAAAAGCATCAATTCTTCGGCACTCAGCTTTCTTTACAGTCCAACTCTCATATCCATACATGATGACTGGAAAAACCGTAGCCTTGACTAGACGGACCTTTGTTGACAAAGTAATGTCTCTGCTTTTTAATATGCTGTCTAGGTTGGTCATAACTTTTCTTCCAAGGGGCAAGCGTCTTTTAACTTTATGGCTACAGTCACCATCTGCAGTGATTTTGGAGCCCAAAAATGTAATGTCAGCCACTGTTTCCCCATCTATTTGCCATGAAGTGATGGGACCAGATGCCATGATCTTAATTTTCTGAATGTTGAACTTTAAACCAACTTTTTTAAAGCCACAATATTAGCTCTCTTCTAGTATCCAGAGCAAATAAAAACTCAGAAATGTGGTATCTCGAAGTTCAAGGCTCATGGATTTGAATTCCAGCTCTGCCACCACCTCCCCAGCAGCTCGCCTTCCCTGGGTTTAGATGCATCACCTGCACAACGGGTTGATGAGGAGGTCAAGTGAAATAATGTAGGCAAAACTCATGTCATATAATAGGTGCTCATTAAATGCCAGTATCACCTAACTCAACATCAAGCCCATAGTGGTGGTTTAATAAGCATTCACTCAATTTATTGAAAATGGGATTCCCAAAGAAATTTTTACTGATTATGCAAATGAAGAATATCCTTTATGGAAGTAGAAGTTGAATCAACGACAGGCTGAGTTCTGGGGGGAAGTTTCTAATAAGCCCAATGCCTTCCTTGCTATCCCATGCTGCTCGAATGTATCTTGGCACCCTTTCCCCAACTCTACAGAGGTTCCAATGTCCTTCATTGGTGTGCATTATAATCTCCAAGAAACCTTCAGGTCACTGGAAATCAGTTCTTACTTGGCACTCACCATTTAACCTGCCCAGAGACAGTTACATTTTTCTTTTTTAAAAAATCCAAGATTTTTTAAAACTCTGGCGGTCTAGTGGTTAAGACTCTGCTTTCACTGCTGGGGGCCTGGATGCAAACCCTGTTTGGGGAACTGAGATCCCGCAAGCTGCAAGAAGCTTACCCCCAAAAAAGCTTAGGGCATTAATTCAAAAGAAAAACAAATCAGCATGATTTTAGGCAACAAATAAAGAGAAAAAATTCTTTGGTGTGGGAGAGGCATTTAGAGTCCAGGACAGACTTGGGACCCACACTCCTTAAATTATGGTGTTTAAACTGCTCAGGGAGTCCTTGTTGGCACAATGGACTATGTAGTTACTCAGTGGGGCTTCCTTTGTAGGGAAAGACTCTTATACTTCGGAACCATTTCTTCTGGATACCCCTTGGCTATGCTTTTTACTCGCTCAGGATCATCACTCTGACTAAGAAATGTCAGTCAGAAGTACCAAAATCAAAGTTTTATCTCACAGAAAAAATGGAATAACTTCAATAGTTTCTTTGGTCCTAGGGTAGGAATTTGAGGATTTTTGTTTGTTTGTTTTTATTTTGGCCATGCCTCGCAGCACGTGGGATCTTATTTCCCTGACCAGGGATGGAACCCATGCCCCGCGGCAGTAGAAGCATGGAGTCATAAACACTAGACCATCAGGGAAGTCCCAGGAATTTGTAATAAAAGAATATTTTTTAGCTGAGAAATGACTGAATTACAAGTTGCAAAAATAATTTAACTTCTAGAAACTAGGAATTATTTGCATTATGATCATAGATGCTTATAAATGATGGAGAATACACCCAGAATGATGTAATCCAGGAATAATACTTGAATTTCACTTTTGGCTATCTTCTTCAACATGTCTTATCTCCATTATTTTATCAAAAATGGTAATAAGTAAGAAAGTTAGCAGTTTTACAGATACTAGAACATAGTACACTCTTTCAAATGCATTATTATGGCTCCAAAACTGGTGGAGATTTTTAAAAAGAAAGATCTTAAAGAGTAAATCGAGAAAAGAGGAAATTTGAAAACCTAGATAATTCATTAAAATGAGTGAATTTGAATAATTAATCACTTACAATATTCCCTAAAATAAAGTCTGTGACCTTGGCTTTTAGAGTGCAAGAGATAGTAGTATATTCACATCAATGCTGTAGGAAAATCTATTACCATTTATAAAACTATTGCTTCCTTTTGTTTCTCTTATATCTAAAGATTTTTTTCCCCTTTATAATTCTCATAGCTCAAAGCTAAAAATAAAATGATGGAAAAGTTTTCCCAGAAAGTACTAGAAGACCTTTGCTTAGACTTTTCTTCCCTTTAGATGGAGTTAGGAGAGATATCAGGGGAAACAAGAACCAATTCTTGGACTCCAGCATTTCTTCTTGAAATATCACTCCCAGAAAATAAAACCTCACTCCTCAGAAGTACAGTGAGAATTTTTCCTTAAAGCCTCTTCACTGCCTACCTCAATTAGGGCCTCATGGATACCCTCTGGGAAAATGTGTGCTGGAGGACTAAGAATTGCCAACATCAACAGCACCTTCAGAAATGCTGGTGCCAGACTCCCTAGGTGGTTTAAAATAAGAAGGGCCTCCCAGAGAGCTTGATCCCCCATGACTATGAACAAACACAACTGGTTCTCCTACACATTTGAGATAAAGGTGATAAGCCCAAGTCCTCAGTTTCCTGGGTGGGGCAACACCTCAGGCCCTGGGCCACCCCAGACTAAGCAAGCTGAGGCCAAGCTCCAAGACCACACCCCCTTGGCCCCTGTTCTTAGCATTTTCACTGGCTGCTACCAATCACCCTTGACTTAACAATTAGGTCAAACCTTGTACAGGCTCTCCCTTTTTTGAATTGAACTCATTTATTCCTCCAATACCTCCATTATCTTCCTTGTCGCTTGCCCACCAGGGCTTTAAGAAATACTGAGTAGTTGAATTGAACATCTTGTGAAACCCTAAGAGAGGGTGTGGCTTCTTGCCTTGGTTAATCTCAGGGTTACGTCCGTCACCTTCCCCTCCACTTTTTAAACTCCCCCAACACCTCTCTAACTAGTGTCCTTAATGAACAACCGGTACTACCTGTCACAGGTTCTGGTTTCTTGACTTGAATTTGACCAAAGCAAACATCTCAATAATGTTTATTTGTATGCTCTCCAGGGTTTTGCTGGTGTTTGAAGGATGGATGGTCTTATTTGATCATCCACAATGTCCTCTGAGGTCCTTTACATCCCTTCTGGCCTTAAGGGGCATTGAGGTGACATCTGGTACTACAGTCTGTGATTCCAGCCATTTGCCTCCAGTTGACAGGTCCTCAGATTCTGCACTTATTTCTTCTGCTGCCAAGCCTCTGCCTCTGATTCCCTGGACTCTGAGCAGCTCCAAATGCCATCATCAGGGCACACAGGGGCTCTGAGATGTCTTGCAAGCTGTGACTCTCTCTCTCCCTCTTTCTCCATTCCATCACACCATTTACCTGTATTACTCTTTCTCTATTTTGGATATGGTGCCAACTATTTATATTTTTTTAATTGAAATATAGTTGATTTACAATGTGTTAATTTCTGGAGTACAGCAAAGTGACTCAGTTACATATATATTATATATATATATTTTTTTCTTTTTCAGACTCTTTTCCATTATGGTTTATTCAACATATCGAATATAGTTCCCTGTACTATACAATAGGACCTTGTTGATTATTTTATATATAGTAGTGTGTATCTATTAATCCCAAGCCCCTAATTGATCCCTCCCCTACCACTTTCCCTTTTGGTAACCATAAGTTTGTTTTTTATGTCTGTGAGCCTATTTCTGTTTTGTAAATAAGTTCATTTGTCAATTTTTAGATTCCACAAATAGGTGATAATCATATAAGTGATTCCACATATAAGCAGTTAATCTCAGGGTTACCTCGCCTTCCCCCACTTTTTTAAATTCTTCCAGCACCTCGGGCATCCCCTGTGGTTCAGACGGTAAAGCGTCTGCCTAAAATGCGGGAGGACCCAGGTTCGATCCCTGAGTCGGGAAGATCCTCTGGAGAAACAAATGGTGACCCACTCCAGTACTCTTGCCTGGAAAATCACATGGACAGAGGAGCCCAGTAGGCTACAGTCCATGGGGTCGCAAAGAGTCGGACACGACCTAGCGTCTTCACTTCACTTCCAGCACCTCTCTGATATTTGTATTTGTATTTCTCTATCTGGCTTACCTACTTAGTATAATAATTTCTAGGTCTATCCATGTTGCTGCAAATGGTATTATTTCATTCCTTTTTTATAGTTAAGTAGTATTCCATTGTGTACCCACACACAACATCTTTATTCATTCCTCTGTCAATGGACATTTAGGTTGCTTCCGTGTTCTCCCTATTGTAAATAGTGCTGCTATGAACATTGGGCTGCGTGTGTCTTTCAGATTATGGTTTTCTCTGATATATGCCCAGGCGTGGGATTGCTGAATCTTATGGCAACTCAATTTCTGGCTTTTTAAGGAATCTCCACATTGTTTTCCACAATGGTTGTAAATAGTGCCAGTTTAACTACAGGATTTCTAGACGCCTGCAGCCTTCCCTAGACTATGCCCGTGGAACTTGGCCACTCATTTCACCATGTTCCTTCAGGCGTACACAAATGTTTCTATAGCTCAAGCCTTATTGTGGTCCACCCCTAAGAAAGCAGAATGAAGCAAGGACATTGGCAACTCATTCTCCCCACTCCTGCTCTGCCTCCCTCCCATCTCTCCAACTTCTCTTCAAATCTTTTACTTTTTGATCCTGTCTGACAGGGCCTTATCGCAGATTATTTCCTTCTCCCTCAAAGTGTTATTTATACCCATCATCTCCTGGGAGTCACGCTGACAGAAAGGCTACAGGAAAAAATGATCTTGAGTTAAGGGAAAGAGGAATGAAAAATAATTCATTTACATTTTAATATATTATTTCTACTACATGCTCCCTCTTGTACAAGTATGTACTCTTCAAAGGATATTTTTTCTTTTTTAATATTTGTCTATTTATTTAATTGGCTGCATCAGGTCTTAGTGGCAGCAGGCAGGGTTTTTATCTGTGGCATATGAACTCTTAGTTGTGGCATGTGGGATCTCCCCAGAGATGGAAGCAGGGCCCCTTGCATTGGGAGTGCAGAATCTTAGCCATTGGGCCACCAGGGAAGTCCCCTCAAAGGACATTTATGTATGTCTCAGTCTAGTCTCAGAGAAGGCAATGGCACCCCACTCCAGTACTCTTGCCTGGAAAATCCCATGGATGGAGGAGCCTGGTAGCCTGCAGTCCATGGGGTCGCTAAGAGTCGGACACGACTGAGCGACTTCACTTTCACTTTTCACTTTCATGCATTGGAGAAGGAAATGGCAGCCCACTCCAGTACTCTTGCCTGGAGAATCCCAGGGATGGGGGAGCCTGGTGGGCTGCCCACTATGGGGTCACACAGAGTCGGACACGACTGAAGCGACTTAGCAGCAGCAGCAGCAGCAGTCTAGTCTATTACCAAGAAAGTAATAGCCAGAATTCTGTCCTCCATACATCCCCTATACCTGTGCTGTCTCCTTTATATTTGCATATTGTTGTTTCTGTCCAGTTGCTAAGTCATGTCTGACTTCTTGTGACCCCATGGACTGCAGCCCTCCAGGCTCCTCTACCCATGGGATCTCCCAGGCAAGAATACTGGATCAGGTTCTGCATGCCTACACAGGACCCAGAATCTAGTAGGAACTAAACACTGTTTGTGTTTGAATGAGTTAAATAAGCACTGTTGATCACCTATATGTACTTTTTCATTGAAATATAGTTGATGTACAAAATTATGCTAGTATCAGGTGTACTACGTAGGGATTTGATACTTGCATATATTATGAAATGATCACCATAAAACTAGTAACCATCTGTCCCCATATGACCTTATTACAATATTATTGACCATGTTCCTTATGCTGCATGTTACATCCCTATGACATTTTATGTAATTGGAGGTTTGTAACTCTTCATCCCCTTCACCTATTTCCACTTCCATCCCAACTCCCTTCTGGGTGCCACCCTTTTGTTTCTCTGTATCTATGAGTCTGTTTTCATTCTATTTTGTTCACTTTGTTTTTTAGATTCCACAAGTAAGATCATGAAGTATTTGTCTTTCTCTGACTCACTTCACTTGGCATAATACCCTCTAGATCCAGTTTGTGTTATCACAAATAGCAAGAGTTCATGTCTTTCTTTACAGTTGAGTAATATCCCTTTGTATATATGCCATATCTTCTCTAGCCATTTGTCTGTCAGTGAACACTTAGGTTTCTTTAATATCTCAGTTATTGTAAATGCTACAATGAATACTGGTGTGCATATATCTTTTCAAATTAGTGTTTTCATATTCTTTGGGTAAATACCCAGAAGAGAAATTGCTGAATCATATGGCAGTTCTATTTTTCTTTTTTAAGGAAGCTCCATACTGTTTTCCATTGTGACTGCACCAATTTACAATCCTACCAACAATGCATAAGGTTCTCTCTTCTCCACATCTTCACCAACACTTTTTATTTCTTGCTTTTTGGATAATAACCATTGTAACAGGTATTCAGGGTTTTGATTTCCCTGATGATTTTAGTGGTGTTCAGCATCTTTTCATGTGTCTATTGGCCATCTGAGTGTCATTGAAAACTGCCATGGAAATGGAAAATTTTTAAATGACATAGAAATGGAAAAATATTTAAGTAAAGGGAAAAATTTTAATTTTAATCAAGTTTTTGGGAGGTTTTGATGTTGAGTTATATGGGTTCTTAGTCTATTTTGAAAATTAACCCTTATTCAATATATTGTTTGCAAATATCTTCCCCCACTCAGTAGAATACCTTTTCATTTTGTTGATAGTTTTCTTTACTGTGCAAAAGCTTTGTTGTTTGATGTGGTCCCATTTGTTTAGTTTTGCTTTTGGTTCCCTCCTGAGGAGACAAATCCAAAAATACTGTTAGACTGATGTCAAGTAGTGTACTACCTATGCTTTCTTCTAGGAGTTACGGAGTTTCAGAGCTCACATTCAAATCTTTGATCAATCTGAGTTTATCTTTTAGATGGTATGAGAAAGTAGTCCAGTTTGATTCCTTTGCATATAGCTGTCCAGTTTTCCCAGCACCATTTCTTGCGTCCTGTGTCATAGATTAATTGACTGCATGCACACGGATTTTGCTGGGCTCTCTGTTCTGTTGTTCCGTTGATACATGTGTCTGTTTTTGTGGTAGTATCATACTGTTTTGATTGCTATAACTGTGCAGTACAGTTTGAAATCAGGGAGGGTGATACTTCCAGCTTTGTTCTTCTTTCTCAAGATAGATCTGGCTATTAGGGCTCTTTTTGTGTTCCCATACAAAGTTTAGAATTATTTCTTCTGGTTCTGTGAAAAATGCCTCTGGTATTTTGATAGGGGTTACACTGAATTTTAGGATGTCCTGAGTAGTGTGGTCATTTTAACAACACTAAGTTCTCCAGTCCCTGAGCAGGGTATATCATTCCATCTGTTTGTGTCATCTTCAGTGTCTTTTGTCGGTGTCTTAGTTTTCAGAGTGCAAGTTAGTTACCTCTTTGGTTAGATTTATTCCTAGGTATTTTATTCTTTTTGATGTAATTGTAAATTATTTTCTTAATTTCACTTTCTGATAGTTTACTGTTAGTATATGGAAATATAACAAATTTCTGTATATTAAGTTTATAACCTAGAACATTACTGAATTCATTTATTCTAATATTTTTGGTAGCATCTTTGGGGTATTTTATACACAATGTCAACTACAAACAGGGAGAATTTTACTTATTCATTTCCAATCTGTTTTCCCTTTTATTATTTTTTTTTCTTGTCTAATTGTTTTGGCTAGGATTTATAATACTGTGGTGATTAAAAGCAGTGAAAGGGGGCATCCTTGTCTTATCACTGATCTCTAATTCTAGAGGAAGTGCTTTCAGCTTTTCACCATTGAGTATGATGTTGGCTGTGGGCTTGTCACATATGGCCTTTATATGCTAAAGTATATTCCTTATATATCCACTTTGTTGAGAATGTTGAATATAAATGAATATTGAATTTTGACAAAAGCTTTTTCTATATCTCTTGAGATTATGATATAATTTTACTCTTCGTTAATGTGATTTATCACATTGGTTGGTAGATATTGATGTATCCTTGCAACTCTGGGATCCCACTTGGTCATGGTATATGATCTTTTTTTTTATTGGAGGCTAATTATTTTACAATATTATATTGGTATATGATCTTTTAAATGTGTTACTGAATTCTGTTTGCTACTATTTTGTTGTTTTGTTATGGGCTTCCCTAGTGGCTCAGATGGTAAAGCGTCTGTTTGCAATGCAGGAGACCCGGGTTCGATCCCTGGGTTGGGAAGATCCCCTGGAGAAGGAAATGGCAGCCCACTCCAGTATTCTTGCCTGAAAAATTCCATGGACCATGGAGCCTGGTAGGCTACCGTCCATGGGGTTGCAGAGTTGGACACGACTGAGCGACTTCACTTTCACCTTTAGTTTAGAATGAAAATTAAGTGGAGAAGGGAATGGCAACCCACTCCAGTATTCTTACCTGGAAAATCCCATGAACAGAGGAGCCTGGCAGACTACCATCCATGGGGTCGCAAGAGTCGGACACGACTTAGCAACTAAACCACCAACCACCATTATTTTGTTGAGGATTTTTGTGTCTATGTTCATCAGTGATATTGGCCTGTAATTTTCTACTATTACTGTGTATGTTTGTCTTTACCAGTGACATTTTTTCCTTTTATAATTTTCATATTTTTAGTTCCTTCCCTGTTTAGAGTAGTTTTCTTAGCACTTCCCATAAAGCTGGTTTGGTGGTGCTGAAATCTTTTAGCTTTTGCTTGTCTATAAAACTCTTTATCTTTCCTTCAAATATGAATGAGAGCCTTGCTAAGTAGAGTATTTCAACACTTTGAATATATCATGCCACTTCCTTCTGGTCTGCAAAGTTTCACCTGAGAAGTCAGCAGAGAGTCTTATGGGAGCTCCCATAATTAGTTGCTTTTCCTTTTCTGTTTTTAAGATTCTCTCTGCATATTAAATTTTGCCATTTTAGTTATAATGTTTCTTGGTATGAACCTCTTTTAGTTGATCCTGTTTGGGACTGTCTTTGCTTCCTGGACCTGTATATGTTTCTTTCCCCGGGTTAGGGAATTTTTCAGCTATTATTTCAACTAAGCTTTCAGCCCCTTTTATCTTTCTGGGACTTCTTTGATGCAAATATTATTTTGCTTGATATTGTTCCATATGTCTCTTAAGTTATCATAACTTTCTAAAATTCTGTTTTCTTTTTGCTGCTTTGTTTGGGTGAATTCCACCATCCTGTCTTCCCAGTTACTGATTTGTTCTTCTACTCCATCTAGTCTGCTGTTGAGCCATTCTATTGTATTTTTCAATTCAGTTATTGAATTCTTCAGCTCTGTTTAGTTCCTTTTTATTTTCTAACTCTTTATTAAAATTCTCACTGTGTTTATTCAGTTTTTTCCTAAGCATCTTTATGATCATCACCTTGAATTCTTTATTATCTCTACTTCCTCTAATTCTTTTTTTGAGGTTAACCTCAAAAAAGGAGTATGTGCCTTCATTTGGAACATATTTCTGTCTCTTTATGTTGCCCAGTTCTCTGTGTTTATGTCTATATGTTTAGTTAGATTAGATATGTTTCCTGCTCTTGGCATTATGTAGGACACATCCTATGGGGTCCAACAGCATGCTCCAGTGGTCACCAGAGATATATGTTCTAGGGGTGCCCCCTATGTCAGCTGCATGTATCCTTCTGTTGTGACAGGGCTGCCTACTGTGGGTACACTGGCAGGGAAGGCTGACTCTCAGCCAAGTTGGCTAAGAGGTCATGACTCATGCAGTAACTGCAGGCCTGATAGAGGGTGGGGTTGGCTTCCCAAGTAGCTGTCTATGTGGCCTGGAAGGATGTGGGGCTGGTGTCAAACACAAATGGGTGGAGCCAGGTACCAGAGTAGTTGTCCATGCAGTTTGGGGTGTGTGGCTTGGAGCTAGTGCCAGCTCACTCTTGGGTGGGGCCAGATCCTTGGTGCTTACAGTACAGAGAGGGACGATTCCAAAATGGCACTGCCTGTCCTAGTGTTACAGTGGTAAAATAGGCTGTCCAAAATAGCTGATGCCAATATCTCCATCCCTAGAGGTGCCCCAGTTACTTCCTGCATCTCTGGGAGTCTCTCTAAGGTTTGACCCAGACTTCTTTCACACTGCTGCCTCTGTGCTGGGACTCAGAGCATATGAGATTTTGCACATACCTTTTAAGAGCAGAGTCTCTGTTTCCTATAGCCCTTCAGCTCTCCCCAAAATGAACTCTACTGGTTTTCAAAGCCAAATGTTGTAGGGAGTAATTTCCCTGAATGCAAGACTCCCAGTTGGGGTGCCCAATATGGGGCTCAGACCCTTGCTCCTTGGGAAGAATCTCTGTGGTCATGATATTCCTCTCTTTTATGGTTCTCCAATCCAGGAAGAGGGCATCCCTGATAGCTCAGTTGGTAAAGAATCCACCTGCAATGCAGGAGACCTGGGTTCGATCCCTGGGTTGGGAAGATCCCCTGGAGAAGGGAAAGGTTACCCACTCCAGTGTTCTAGCCTGGAGAATTCCATGGACTCTATAGTCCATGGGGTCGCAAAGAGTTGGACACGACTTTCACTTTCTTTCAACCCAGGGAGAACTGATTGCCTCACATCTCCACCCTTCTACCTGTCTGGTTGTTTCCTTCTTTATGTCTTTAGTTGTGGAAAATCTTTTCTGCGAGTCTTTATCTTATTCTCATAGATAGTTGCTCTGTTCAGTTCAGTTCAGTTCAGTTCAGTTCAGTCGCTCAGTCGTGTCCGACTCTTTGCAACCCCATGAATCACAGCACGCCAGGCCTCTGTAAGTAGTTGTAATTTTGGTGTGCCCATGGAGGGAGGTAAGTTCAGGGTCTTCCTACTCTACTATCTTGGTTGCCACTCTATCTCTCTATCTATATATACTTTGAAAAAAATATTTTTTCTTTAAAAAAGGAAAAACTTCGGTGTAAAACTTTCAGGGAAAGAACATCTACAAAAGTACTGGCCAAGAATTAAGCATTTCTCTTTTCCACTTTTCAGCTGTGGAGTACTACCATACAGTTATATTTTTTGTTAATAAAAAAGTCTTCAGTGCCATGCTATAGAAATTTTCCATTGTTGGTTGCCAGGCTGGCTTTCTGTAGATATCCATTCTCTCACTTCTAGTTTCTGATGTGTAACCCTCCGAAGACTTTCCTTTTGCACACCTATTCCAGTTTTGTTTGAAATAGTTTTTGCTAAATCAAGGACTTTTTATTTTAGCAAATTCTCCAAGGAAATCAAACAATGGATATTTTCAGATTAGATCACTGTGAAAGGTAGTTCACTGCAGGCAGCTCTTGGGGAATAATATCTTCTTTCTCCTAATAAGGATACCGAAAGTCAACTGGTAGATGGACAAGCAGGATATGGAATTTCCATTATCCAATCAAGGTCATCTGAAATTGTTCCTTGGCAGACATCTTTTTGTTTCTTTTACTTGCCCTTAAACGGGAAGAAGGACTGTCAAGTGCCAACTTGAATACTTAAAAAGGTGCTAAACATAAACAGTGAAGAATATCAGAGAGTATTTTAAAAATTAGTTTCGAATAGAGCCTGTGTATGTGCAGTGCATGCTCAGTTGTGTCCAACTCTGAGACCCCATGGATTGTAGCCCACCAGGCTCCTCTGTCCATGAAATGTTTCAGGCAAGAATACTGGAGTGGGCTGTCATTTCCTCCTCCAGGGAATCTTCCTGATCTAGGGATCAAACCCACATCTCTTGTGTCTCCTGAATTGGCAGGCAAATTCTTTACCATTGTGCTACCTGGGAAATCAATAGAGCCTGTACTATCTTTCTATTGCTAGGAAACAGCATTGCTGCCACACTGATTGACTACAAAAGCAATCACTCTAGGTTCAAAAGCCCTAGCCACAACAGAGCTAGTAAAACCTAGAACCTCTCAACTGGAGACCGTCTATTTGTTTTCTCCACTCAACACAAACTCAAAAAAGGAAAAAATGTAGAAAAAGAAGAGAGTAACTAACCTGAAAGTATTCCTGTCCTTTCTTTACTGATGGCATTGAAGTTAAATATTACAGTGAAATAGCTCACACATGACCCAAATCTTGAATAATAATCCACATTGGTCATAGGCTAAACAATAGAAGACTTCAAGGGTCAAAGCGCTTGCATATTGTAATTTGATATTTATGGTGTTCTATCGCCATCTCCTGGAAGAAAAGACCAAGAACACAAAAAGGGGCTGTAGGATTTCAGGCTTTAATAAAGATAATTTTCTTTAATTCTCAAGAAAGTAAACACTGCTGTCACGGAAGACACATACTTGTATGCCCTTCCAGAAGAATTAACATAATGTTGGGCAACCAAGAAAGCTCAAAGGCAAATGTTCAGAACTCTAGGCTCGGTTACTTGAGAGCCAGAGATAACATCAAACCAATGAGTAATGAGCTTTTAGAGTTGTCAGTCCCCAGAGAAGATCTGACTTCTCATTAGTAAAGAGATATGAGAGCTCATTTTGCAAGAGTCAAAAGTACTGCAGGAACACAGAAAGACGCTAAAAGAATAAATTCCACACTCAGCTTTGAAAGTCATCATCTTTATCTTGGCTTCTTAAGTCTTAGAATTTGGCAAAAGAGTTCAAAGGATTTTAAGACATTATTAATGAGATTAAGTATTTTTTCCAACTCTTATTCCCCAGGCTAGCTTGTGTTGGACTTATTTACACGTATGGCACGAACACAGCCAAATGAATTGGAGTGATGGACTTTCTCTATTATATACTGTCAGTTTTTATTTCTCAGGGCTGGTTTCAGTTCAGTTCAGTTCAGTCGCTCAGTCGTGTCCGATTCTTTGCGACCCCATGAATCACAGCACACCAGGCCTCCCTGTCCATCACCAACTCCCGGAGTTCACTCAAACTCATGTCCATTGAGTCGGTGATGCCATCCAGCCATCTCATTCTTTGTCGACCCCGTCTCCTCCCGACCCCAATCCCTCCCAGCATCAGAGTCTTTTCCAGCGAGTCAACTCATTGCATGAGGTGGCCAAAGTATTGGAGTTTCAGCTTTAGCATCAGTCCTTCCAATGAACACCCAGGATTGAACTCCTTTAGAATGGACTGGTTGGATCTCCTTGCAATCCAAGGGACTCTCAAGAGTCTTCTCCAGCACCACAGGGCTGGTTTATATAACAACAAAAGATCATTGTGAAACATTCAAAAATATTATTTTAAAACACACTTTTGTTTTGATCATTATGTATTTTCCATCAGTATCCTCATACAATGAGTGTAAAAAAATCATAAAATTTTAGAGGAGAAAGGACTTTAGCCCAACCACTTCACAGATCCTAATCAAAAGTTATCTTCATACCATGAGGGGATAGCCTAAGGTCAACTCCCACTAATCATCAGGCAGGACAATTTAAACCATCAATTCTCTCTAAGTATTTGGCCCCCATTCTGCCCCACTGCCCTGACTTTGGGGGAGTTTTACAGCTTAGACAATGTCGCAATGTCCTAAAGTAACCAGAGATTGCTGATTTCCTTTCTGAATACTGATTAAACTGATTCATAAAACACAAAAATGGAATACAGTTTTAGGATTTTACAGCTGGAAGAAGCTCTTCTTAAAGAACTGATGAAAGTGATTTGCTGGTGATACCTAATGGCCTCTTTTGGAAGATGTCAGGTTTGAACTCAATATTGAAACATGTCAGGCTTTTTTTTTTTTTTCTTATTTCAGCTTCTCTTGAGGGTCTACCCTGTGAAAAGTACTGAAAGGAATATCTAAAATGTTTAACTCCTGTTCCCAAAAAACCAGCTATGGTTGCTTCTATGTTCCCAAGCTAGCCATAACTTGAAAGGAAACTGAAAATAAAAGCATCATGGTTCAATAGAAAAGTTGATGTCTTAGAAAGACCCTGACCTTCAGTCTCTTTACAGTGTATCTCATGTAAATGATACTTACTGTGGTAACTTGATAGAGTTAATCACCACATGGGAATTCTTTCTAAAGCTGATAGCTAAGAGGAGAAAAAACCCTTGTTACTGCCAAATTTCTTGGGGCAGGAACTGCCTACACAACAACATCAACAACAGAATTACAGCTTTTCAACCTCCCAGTGAGCCCACATTTGGGGTCAGAAGTCCAGTCTTCATAAATATCCAGAAATTTGAAATGCTTCATGGACCACAGTCAAATTTTGAGATCTTTTAAGTCCATCCTTTCCTCCTCTTCATTCCTCTTCCTCCCTCACTGTTGGAGTCTTGGTTGCGTTAATGCTCGAGAAGTTTGGAATCCTTTCCTGAATCTTTCTGCTATCTGAACACTAATATAATTTGTGTTTTATGACAAACCCATAGAGCTCCACTGCCTGATCAATATATAGAGGGTTTTGATACTATCAATTCAGCAGTTATCTTTCAGCTTCCTGCAATCTCTCATCAAAATGAGATAGCCATGCTCTAACTTGTCAGTAAGATGATACCAAAGGAAACTGAGAGGCTGGCCACCTTCATAAAATTCATTTCAAAAGTTTCAAAAACACATCACAACTGCCCCTGGTCCTTTCCCTGCAGATTGCACCAGTCTCTAATGAGTTGATTTTAGGCAATTTCTCAGCTCCCACCACAAACTCACTGTCAGCCTATAGAACCACTTGAAAGGCTCCCTGAACATGCCAAGTTTCCTTGGGTCCCTGTGCTTCTTATGTGCTCTTGCTTCTACCTCTTACGCCTTTCCTTTGACAGTTTGGATAATACCTATCTGTCCTATAACGTCACAAAAAGTTGGACACAACTGAGCGACTTTCACTTATTCACTTATCCAAAATCCAGGGCAAGTAAGCCCCGCGTGCCACGACTACTGAGCCTGTGCTTTGGAGCTCAACTCGAGAGAAGTAGTGTCCACTCACCATATCTAAAGAAAGCCCATATGCAGCAACATAGGCCCAGAGCAGCCAAAAATAAATAAATATTTATTTAAAATAGTTTGACTCTGTACCCAACACTCAGCGTTGAGTGTAACACATAGCAAGTGCTATGGAAATATTTGCTAGATGATGGCCATTCCTGATGGCTGAGACACTAGGGAAGGGCCTGCTTTCCAGTGGCACACAGCACCAGGGACAGACTTGACAATTCAGATAGGCAGAAATATGTGACCACATCCTTTCTTCCCTCCCCTCTTGTCATCTGTCTGGTGTTCTAGATGGTTCCATTTTCCATAAGCCAAAGTTTTAGATCCATCAAGAATAAACATTTAATTGAAGCAGGTTAAACTCCCTAGCTTTCCCAGGCCACCGTGGAGAACTGCTGACTCTCTCTGAAGTCCAGCAACACACAGGACACCTGGAGTCGTGTGACCAGTCTTCTTGAACATGGGGTCACATAGCACTGTGCCAGGCGTACAGTTGACACACGGGTATTGTATGATTCTCAGTTTTTCAGCCATAGCCTCAGCATGGCTGTCAACACTTGCCCTTCTCTCCCAACTCAACTCACTAAAAACCTAGGCCTTGTTATTTTTTCTCCTAAAGTCATCTTTGCTATAAAAGGAGTTCTGATTTGTTTCCAGGGTAGAAATTAATTACCTTATATTTTAAATTTCTGGCTGATTTTATGAAGTTGCCATTATTTTGTTCAAGGGAAAAAGGATATCCAGTCAGATTCCTTAACTTTTGAAGACCATGTAACAGAGGGAAACTCCATCTCTCAAATAGGGTGCTTTGAGATCAGTGTCGGAAAGAATATTGAGCTGGTTAGAATAAAGACTTGATATGTAGAACTTTCAGATGTACAAGCTGGGTTTAGAAAAGGCAGAGGAACCAGAGATCAAACTGCCAACATTCGTTGATCATATAGAAAGCAAGGGAATTCCATAAAATAGCATCTATTTCTGCTTCATTGACTATGCTAAAGCCTTTGACTGTGTTGGATCACAACAAACTGTGGAGAAATCTTAAAGAGATGGGAATACCAGACAACCTTACCTGCCTCCTGAGAAACCTGTATGTAGGTAAAGAAGCAACAGTTAGAACCAGACATGGAATGACAAACTGGTTCCAAATTGGGAAAGGAGTATAACAAGGCTGTATATTGTAACCATGCTTATTTAACTTATACACAGAGTACATAATGAGAAAGGCTGGACTGGATGAATCACAGGCTGGAATCCAGATTGCTGGGAGAAATATCAACAACTTCAGATATGCAGGTGACACCATTCTAATGGCAAAAAGTGAAGAGGAACTAAAGAACCTCCTGATGAGTGTAAAATAGGAGGGTGAAAAGTTGGTTTAAAACTCAACATGAAATTAAAAGACGCTTACTCCTTAGAAGAAAAGTTATGACCAACCTAGACAGCAGCAGCAGCAGATAGCATATTAAAAAGCAGAGCTATCATTTTGCAGGAAAAAGTCTATCTATTTAGTCAAAGCTATGGCTTTTCCAGTAGTCATGTATGGATGTGAGAGTTGGACCATAAAGAAGGCTGAGAGCTGCAGAATTAATACTTTCAAATTGTGGTGCTGGAGAAGACTCTTGAGAGTCCCTTGGACAGCGAGATCAAACCAATCCATCCTAAAGGAAATCAACCCCGAATATCCATTGGAAGGAGTAAAGCTGAAGCTCCAATACTTTGGCCACCTAATGGGAAGAGCCAACTCATTGGAAAAGACCCTGATGCTGGGAAAGATTGAACGCAAAAGAATAAGGGGGCTGCAGAGGATGAGATGGTTATATAGTATTACCATCTCAGTGGACATGAATTTGAGCAAATTTGAGATGGTGAAGGACAAGGAAGCCTGGTGTGCTGCAGTCCATGGGGATGCAAAGGGTCAGATACAACTTAGTGACTGAACAACAGAAATGTGGTTTCCAGTATTATTTTTTAATCTCAGGTTTGTATATTATGAGGTATCGGTTACTCCTTTGACCAATTTTGATGATTGACAGAGACAGGAGATATATAAAGGTCAGAATATAACACGTATCATATTTTAAAACACCAATTTCTGATAATTCATCATTAACACTTGGTTCAAATATCCCTTTTATTTTTTTCAGAAAAGCTGCCTTTTTTTAAGTCCCCAATTATTTTACTTTGTATTCTCTTAATATTACACTTTCACCATGCTATATAATCCACTGAGTAATATTTTAATATTGAATTGTATATATTTTTGCATTTCCTATCATCTCTACCACTGCTCCCAGTCTCACATGCCCACACTCAGGTTGCAGCTAGAATTTTCCGTATGTACTGCCCTGAACTGTAAAAAACCACGCCTTCCAATTATCAGTTCAGTGCAGTCGCTCAGTCATGTCCTACTCTTTGTGACCCCTTGGACAGCAGCATGCCAGGCTTCCCTGTCCATCACCAACTCCTGGAACTTACTCAAACTCACGTCCATTGAGTCGGCGATGCCATTCAAACATCTCATCCTCTGTCCTCCCCTTTTCCTCCTGCCTTCAATCTTTCCCAGCATCAGGGTCTTTTCCAATGAGTAAGTTCTTTGCATCACGTGGCCAAAGCATTGGAGTTTCAGCTTCAGCATCAGTCCTTCCAATGAACATTCAGGACTGATTTCCTTTAGGATGGACTGGTTGAATCTCCTTGTAGTCCAAGGGACTCTGAAGAGTCTTCTCCAACACCACAGTTCAAAAGCATCAATTCTTCGGCGATCAGCTTTCTTTACAGTCCAACTCTCACATCCATACATGACCACTGGAAAAACCATAGCTTTGATTAGGTGGACCTTTGTTGGTAAAGTAATGTCTCTGCTTTTTAATACGCTGTCTAGGTTGGTCATGGCTTTTCTTCCAATTATAAAGGCCAGGAAATTGAGAAAGAATGATTGTGTGTGTTGTTTTTCTGGAGTAGGGGAGTTGATTTTTTGGTCTTGTTTTTTTTTTTTTTTTTTAATTCTAAGAAACTGAGCCTTAAATACCACAAGCCAAATCCTAGCAGACCTCAGGCAAAGACTTTACAGTAAACTCCACAATGTGACAATAGCAGTTGCTATCTTATACCCAAAATAAAATAAGAGTTTGACTAAAGGGTAGAAAAGGGAGAATCAGAGTCTATGACAGCATAAATAAGCTGGAGGTTCCCTGAGAATGAGTCTGCCCTTGAGGTCATAATCTGAGAGTCCTGAGAGCAGAGATGTAGAAACCCCAGGAAAGCTGGGGAGGATCCCAGCACTGATGGGACAGTGCCCAGCTTCTCAGAGTGTGGTCCAGAAGTGTACCAACCTTATGGAGACATTCACATTTAATCTGGCAGCAACAGATAGAGAAGAAGTGTAGGCTGTTGGCCTGAGGGAAGTCCCACTAAGTCTGACTGCCTGTGTTTCCAGGCTTTCTGAGAAGTGTGCAGAGTGGCTGAGAACCAGTCAGCAGCTCCTGAGAGCCTGTGCAAGTGAAGGGAGTGGTCGTGACAACCTGTTTTCTCAGCAAGATCCCTGTCAACTCCAGGGAAGGAATGGCTGTAAGAGCTGATGTCCAAGGGTCAGGTAGAGAGCGACACGCCTCCACAAGGACAAGTCAGGCCACAAAATGGACTGAGGTCCACGCCAGCAGGATGTATGAGCCCTATCACAAGCCCTTCAGTCTGCTATAACAAAATGCCGTGGACTGGGAACTTATAAACAATAGAAGTTTATTTCTCACAATTCTGGAGATTGGGAAGTTCAAGATCAAAGTTCCAACAGATTTTGTGTCTGGTGATGACCCGCTTCCTTGTGGATGACAGTCTTCTGGCTGGGTGAGAGAGCTTTCTGGCGTCTTTTTTATAAAAACACTAATCCCATTCATGAGGGCTCCGTCCCCATGACCTCATCACCTCCCTAAGACCCCACCTCCTAACACATTCATTGGAGGTTAGGTTTCAACATATGATTTTTGTGGAGACACAAATATTCAGTCTATTGCAGGCCCCTAGGTACATAGACGCTCTAAGCTACCTCTGAGGAAACTGGTTCAGTTCAGTTCAGTTCAGTCACTCAGTCGTGTCCGACTCTTTGCGACCCTATGAATCACAGCACGCCAGGGCTCCCTGTCCATTACCAGCTCCTGGAGTTCACCCAAACTCATATCGATTGAGATGGTGATGCCATTCAGCCGTCTCATCCTTTGTCGTCCCCTTCTCCTCCCGCCCCCAATCCGTCCCAGCATCAGAGTCTTTTCCAATGAGTCAACTCTTCACATGAGGTGGCCAAAGTATTGGAGTTTCAGCTTTAGCATCAGTCCTTCCAATGAACACCCAGGATTGATCTCCTTTAGAATGGACTGGTAGAGGATTCTAAAATAGACACAGACTTAAACCTGAATAGACTAAGTTACATTGAATTCAAAGGATTGAGTTTACCATTACCCAGTGGAAATGAAGGTTTATAAGCTGTATTAATTTTAATGAAAGAAATTTATCCTTTTCAAGTATATATTTAAAAGTATATTTATACTTTTCCAAGTCCTTACTCTTAATGCATTAGCATCATTTATTCATTCAACCAAAAATCGAATGTCTGTTCCAAGCAGTATGATGAAAGCCAGAGATACAGAGATGAATAAGTTGTCTTTAAGAAAGTTATGGTTTAGTGGAGGAGACCCTATAGTCACATGTGATAAGTACTATTGTAAAGATATACGTCAGGTTTCCCTGGTGGTGCGGTGGTAAAAAAACCTGCCTGCCAATGCAGGAGACCCGAGTTTGATCTCTGGGTCAGGAATATCCCCTGGAGAAGGAAATGGCAACCCACTCCAGTATTCTTGCCTGGGAAATCCCATGGACAGAGGAGCCACAGTCCATGGGGTCACAAAAGTGGCAACACCACTTAGTGTCTAGACAACAACAAAAATATATGTATTTGTTTCCTGAGGTTGCTGAAACAAATTACCATAAATTTTGTGACTTAAAACTACAGAAATTTATTCTCTCACAGCTCTGGAGGCCAGGAGTCTAAACTCAAAATTGTGGTAAAAACATTTGTTAAATTAGGAAATCCATGGAGCACTCACAGGTAATTCACATATAATATATAAATCCATCCAAAATATATTTCTATAATCTGCTAATGAAAATAGGGTGGCTTTTACATATGCTATATAACTACAGTCACACCTCAGAGATATTGAGGGTTCAGTTCCAGACCACTGCAATGAAGTAAATATTACTGTAAAGGCAGTCAAACAATTTTTTTTATTTCCCTGTGAATATAAAAGTTATACTTACACTATATTGTAGCCTCTTAAGTGCACAATAGCATTGCATTATAATAAATGTACATTTAAAAATACTTTATCGCTAAAAATACTAACCATCATCAGAGCTTTCCGCAAGTCATAATCTTTTTGCAATAGTGATATCAAAGACCACTGATGAGAGATCTCCCTGGCAAATATAATAATAATGGTCAATTGCAAGAATGAAATATTGTGAGAATCACCTAAGTATGACACAGAACACAAAGTTAGCAAATGCTGTTGGAAAAACGGTGATGATGCCGAGTTGCCACAAACCTTTAACCTGTAAAATAGTATCTGTGAAGCACAACAGATGAGGGAGGGCTGCCTGTTTACATAACTAAAATAACTGACCTGGAAAACTGTTGTGATGAAGCCGGTGTTGAATAAAAACAGTATTGTAGCATGGTACTCTTTTCTCTGTTGCCTGTTATCAGTTGGATTTTTTAAGTCTGCTGTTTTAAGTCATTAAAATTTTTTTTTCTTATTTTTCGGCTGTGCTGGGTTTTCATTGCTGTGTGTGGGCTTTCTCCAGCTGTGACAAGTAGGGGCTACTCTTCATTGCGGTGTGCAGGCTTCTCACTGTGGTGGCTTCTCTTGTGAAGCACAGGCTCCAGGCACAAGGGCTTCAGTGGCAGCAGCATGCAGGCTCAGTAGCTATGGCACAGGGGCTTAGTTGCTCCATGGCATGTGCAGTCTTGCCAGACCAGGGATCGAATCCATGTCCCCTGCATTGGCAGGCAGATACTTATCCACTGCACCACCAGGGAAATAAGTCACTAAGCAACTTGAGCAGCCTATAATGGTATTAGATGTTTTTACAAACAAATTCTCTACATTTTGTTTGCCTTTTATTCTAAAATATTGGAATCGAGACATTTGACAAATGGAGGATCAAAAAACTTCAGCTTGTGAAACGTTTTAAGGAATTAAAGTTTTTGAAAACCAAGTTTATAAACAGAGAAGCAATGAAATTTGTCCCTACCAAAGCAAGGAAGTTAACAAATGTAGCAGTAAAAATTTAAAAAGTATACAGAATTTTATTTTTAAGGTCCATAATTGCAATTTGGAAAATCTCAACTTGGGATAGATATTTTGATGGAGTTCCTATTTTTAACTAGATAAACTGGCATTCTGTTTCAGAATAGACTGGAATAGAATTGAGAAACCTACACTTTTGTGACATTTAAATTTGGACAGCCTTTTTGATAAGTTTTGTCTTATAAAAACACATGTCAAAAAAGGATATTCTAGATTGAAGCAAAAATATCTGGGCCAAACTTTTTACTCATTTTAATATATAAAAAAATAGAATTGAGAACTTCCTCCATTTAGCAGAATTTGCTCTGATCTTACTACATACTTCTACATACTGCAGCCATGAAATAAAAAGATGCTTACTCCTTGGAGGAAAAGTTATGACCAACCTGCTGCTGCTGCTGCTAAGTCACTTCAGTCGTGTCCGACTCTGTGTGACCCCATAGACGGAAGCCCACCAGGCTCCCCCGTCCCTGGGATTCTCCAGGCAAGAACACTGGAGTGGGTTGCCATTTCCTTCTCCAATGTGTGAAAGTAAAAAGTGAAAGTGAAGTCGCTCAGTCGTGTCCAACCCTTAGCGACCCCATGGACTACAGCCTACCAGGCTCCTCCATCCATGGGATTTTCTAGGCAATAGTACTGGAGTGGCTTGCCATTGCCTTCTCCGATGACCAACCTAGACAGCATATTAAAAAGCAGAGGTATTACTTTGCCAACAAAGGTCCATCTAGTCAAGGCTATGGTTTTTCCAGTAGTCATGTATGGATGTGAGAGTTGGACTATAAAGAAAGTTGAGCACCGAAGAACTGATGCTTTTGAACTGTGGTGTTGGAGAAGACTCTTGAGAGTCCCTTGGACTGCAAGGAGATCCAACCAGTCCATCCTAAAGGAAATCAGTCCTGAATGTTCATTGGAAGGACTGATGCTGAAGCTGAAACTCCAATACTTTGGCCACCTGATGCAAAGAGCTGACTCATTGGAAAAGACCCCGATACTGGGAAAGACTGAAGGCGAGAAGAGAAGGGGACGACAGAGGATGGGATGGTTGGATGGCATCACCGACATAATGGACACGAGTTTGAGTGAACTCCGGGAGTTGGTGATAGACAGGGAGGCCTGGTGTGCTGCAGTCCATGGGGTCTCAAAGAGTTGGACACGACTGAGTGACTGAACTGAACTACTACATACTTCAACTCTGGCAGAGAGAATAGCTATATTTTCATTAAAAACACAGTCTTCAGAGAAAAGTCAATTAAAGGTGCCAAAAATCCCCAATTTATACATCATAAAATCTAATTTTGAATATAATAAGCAATTTTATAGAATAGGACTATATTGGAATAAACACATTATTTATTCAAAGAAAAAGCAGGAACAAGAGAGAAGGAGACACACAATGTCATAGAGTTCAGAAGAAATGACAGTGGGCTCTTAATATCCAGGAGTTCTGCATCTGTGGATTCAACCAACTGAAATTTTGAGCCAAACGTTCATTGAATCCATGGATGCAAAACCCATGGATACAGAGGGCAGACAGTACTGTCACCACCTATCAGACTTGGATATCCCTGGACTTTGGTATACATGGGATCTCCTGAGCCAATCCTTCCGTGGATACTGAGGGATGACTGTAATCAATATATAGAAACATGGTATAAGGGACTTCCCAGGTGGTACTAGTGGTAAAGAACCTACCTGCTAATGCAGGAGACGTAAGAGACAAAAATTCAATCAGTGGGTCAGGAAGATTTAACATTCAGATCATCAGTATATCTGCTTTAATATTTTTAGAGAGACTTTTAAAGTACAGTTGATTTACAATGTTGTGTTAGCTTCTGCTCTATAGCAAAGTGATTCAGTTATACATATACATTCCTTTTCATTATGGTTTATCACAGGATGTTGAATATAGTTCCCTCTGCTCTACAGTGGGATCTTGTTTATCCTTTAGGGAGACTTTTACAAATAAATTTTAATTGAATTTTTTTATGGGCAACAATAAAATAAAACCAGTTTGTTGATTAATAAGTATATATTTAAAGTTCAAATTATTGTAATAGTTTTTAACAACTCTTCAAAAATTGTTCAGTTGATTAACTAGTTTCTCATCTAAACTCAGCCAAAGTGCAGATTACACGGCAAATATGAGGGGAGAAAGAAGGCGTTTTAGAGGTTCTGAGGGGTGCTGATTCTTTCCTAACTGTTCAGACCATTGGACAGCATAAGAGGGAGAGATGGGTACAGCCTACAGAGGCAGGCGGGCAGTGTGTCAGGCCCCCACCCCCACTCCATCCAGAACAGCTCAGCTTGTATCTGTTTTACCCATTAGATTGCTATATAAGCTCTAATTTGAAGGAATGGTCACTAACTAAAAATAAGCTTGAAAGCACTGCAATGAGCAATGGAGTGTCAGGGACGAATTTTAAGCAGTGGAATAACACGATCAGGTTTACGTTTTTAAGAGTCACTCTGGCAACAAGAAGGAGACTAGACACTTATGAAAAGTCAACACTGGGATTTATGCTAAATCCACATTTCTCAGTGTGTATTTTTCATAAAGTCCGTTCTCCCTCTTACAAATGAAAAAAAAAGAATCATATTTCCAAAGCTCCTCCTGTGAGGAACTGCGTGTTGAATTATGATTAAAATTTCATTAAATCTTCTGTTTCTTTTACTTTCTTTTTCTTTTAAGAAAGAAGTCAAGGTACCTATATTTTAAATAATATTTTGACATGGTAAAAGAATTTTACGTTATAATCCAAGGTGTGGAGGAGGGGCCATGGAACAATCCAACAAACAAAAAGGGAAACTAAGAAACACATGGTGAAAAGTTCTTTTTCTTTTGACAACCTAGTTTGATTTAAATTACAAATCAACAAGAACTACATTACATAATAGGTTTTGTTTTTTCATCTAGCTGCCCGGATGCTCAGAACTGAATTTTCACTTTTCACTTTCACACATTGGAGAAGGAAATGGCAACCCACTCCAGTGTTTTTGCCTGGAGAATCCCAGGGACGGGGGAGCCTGGTGGGCTGCCGTCTATGGGGTCACATAGAGTCGGACACAACTGAAGTGACTTAGCAGCAGCAGCAGCAACTGGTTTGGAGAAGGCAATGGCAACCCACTCCAGTGCTCTTGCCTGGAAAATCCCATGGACGGAGGAGCCTGGTGGGCTGCAGTCCAAGTGGTCGCTAAGAGTCGGACACAACTGAGCTACTTCACTTTCACTTTTCCCTTTCATGCATTGGAGAAGGAAATGGCAACCCACTCCTGTGTTCTTGCCTGGAAAATCCCAGGGACGGGGGAGCCTGTTGGGCTAACGTCTATGGGGTCGCACCGAATCAGACACATCTGAAGCGACTTAGCAGCAGCAGCAGCAGCAGCAACTGGTTTGGACACGACTGACGTGACTTAGCAGCAGCAGCAGCAGCAGCAACTGGTTTATTGCAGCTACTTGCAATACAAATTTTCCTCTGCTTTGCTTCCTTATTTTGTTTTGGTTTTTTCTAAATGGCTATTTTGAATACCATTTGGAAGTACTGATCTAAATTGTGAATAATAATTGGAGTGATTGCTAACATCATACAGGGCTTACATGTGCTGACCCTTACATGTTCTAGACCCTTTATATTAAATCATTTAATCCTCACTGAAACTAGATATGGAACTCTCTCTGGCTTTGGGATTAGTGAACTTATTTATAAAACATTGGTAACATCAAAGGACATCTGTTTTCCCTTTATCACCAGTATAAGCTTACTAATAATTTCAGTGCTTAAAACCCATCAAAGCATCAAAACAGCCAATTTCAAAAAAATCATTCTAATGCACAAAAAGTCAAATCCCTAGAAGTCACCTCTCTGAGCCTCAACTCCCTCTTCTGTAAAATGAGTATAAAAATAATGACACATAATACCATTGTAGGCAGTTCTAATGAAAAAATTCACGTAGAATCTTGTTGAAAACTTTAATGTGATAAACAAATGTTATTGTTATTCTGCAAAAAGACACGGAAAAAATTTTTGTTATCATCTTACACATCTCATGCATTCCATTGACAAGTCACTTTCCACAAAAAGTCCAGAATTTGACCACTTTTCAGCACTTCCCTTCTGGTCCTGGGCACTATCATCTCTCATTAGGACCATTGCCGCAGCTTCCCAATGGGTCTCCTGCTTTACATGTTTTTCCTCCTCCACACAGCAGGCAGAGTGATTCTTTTAAAATACAGTGCAGCTCATACTACTTCCCTGCAACCCCGTAAGGTAGGCAGAATACTGACCTTGCAAAAATATCTGAGTCTTAGGAACTTCCCTGGTGGTCCAGTGGCTAAGACTCCTCTCTCCCAATGCATAAGAACCAGGTTCAATCCCTAGATCTCACATGCCCCAACTAAGAGTTCGCAGGCCACAACCACTGCACGCAAGGCTTAGCACAGTCAAATAAATAAATAAAAATCCTTGATTTTCCAGATGTAATCACAAGGGTCTTTATAAGAAGGATGCAGAAGTCAGAGGAGACGTGACAACAGAAGGATGGAGGGGTGCCATTACTGGAAGGGGCCATAAGCCAAGGCTTGTGCGGAGCCTCCAGAAGGTAGAAAATTCTCTTCTAATGTCCCCAGAAGGAAAGCAGTCCTGCTGTCACTTCAATCTTAACCCCATGTTACAGATTGAATTGGGTCTCCCCTTGAAAATATGTTGGAGTCCTAACCCCCAGTACCTTTCTTTTATTTAGAGAAAGGGTCTTTGAAGAGCTAATCAGCTTCAGATGAGGTCATTAGGATAAGTCCTATTCCAATATGACTGGTACATTTATAGAAAGGAAAAATTCAGACACAGACATGCATGGAAGAAGAATGTCAGGTGAAGCAGAGATCAGAGTGATGCTGCTACAAACCAAGGGATGCCAAAGAATGCAAGCAAACCACCAGAACCGGGGGGAGAGGCTTAGAACAGATTGTTGCTCACAGTCCTCAGAAAGAACAACCTGTTGACACCTTGATCTCAGACTTTTAGCCTCTAGATATATAAGACAATACACTTCTATTGTCTAAGGCACCTCATTGTGGTACTTTGTTTCTGCAGCCCCAGCAAACTAGTTTACCCCGTAAGACTCACTTGGGATGTTGGACCTCAGAACCTCCAGAACTGTAAAATAATTAATTTGTATTGTTCTAAGCCATTAAGTTTGTGGTAATTCGTCATGGCAGCAATAGGAAACTAATATATTCTCCAAAGTCACCCCATTAAAAGTCCTAAAATCTGAAGTCTGTGCCATAGCTTAACATCTTCCAACCTGAACTTCCTCTCTGACTTTGTTGTTCAATCATTAAGTCATGTCCAACTCTCTACAACCCCATGAACTGCAGCACACTAGGCTTCCCTGATCTTCACTATCTCCTGGAGTTTGCTCAAACTCATGTCCACTGAGTCAGTGATGCCATCCAACCATCTCATGCTCTGTCATCCCCTTCTCCTCTTGCCCTCAATCTTTCCCAGCATCAGGGTCTTTTTCAATGAGTTGGCTCTTCATATCAGGTGGTCAAAGTATTGGAGCTTCAACTTCAGCATCAGTCCTTCCAATGAATATTCAAAGTTGATTTCCTTTATGATTGACTTGTTTGTTCTCCTTGCTGTCCAAGAAACTCTCAAGAGTCTTCTCCAGCACCACAATTTGAAAGCATCATTCCTTCAGCACTCAGCCCACTTTATGGACCAACTCTCACATCCATACATGACTACTGGAAAAACCATAGCTTTAACTATATGGACCTTTGTTGTCAAAGGGATGTCTCTGCTTTTTAATATGCAATCTAGGTTTGTCACAGCTTTCCTTCCAAGAAGCAAGCATCTTTTAATTTTGTGGCTGCAGTGGCCATCTGCAGTAATTTGGGAGCCCCGTTATTCTTCCCTCACTCCTTCTGTTCCAGCCCCACTGGTTTCCTTGCTGTTCTTGGAACATCCTTTTCATTCACCCAGGGTCTTTGCATTTGCTGCTTCCTCTGACTGAATTGCTCTTCCTATCCCATGCTCCCTTACTTCTTTCAGGTCCCTGATCTTGAATGATCTTGAAGTCTTCCCTCAACATCCAATGTAGAATAGCACTCTCTCCTTTCTGCTTTATTTTTCTTAGCACTTATCACCCTTCATGTGCTATATACTACATGTTAATTTGTGATCATCAACTCCTCTTGCTTCCATTAAAACCAAAGCACCTTGAGAGCAGGGAGTCATTTGGTTCACTCCTATGTCTCCACTACCTATAGGTGCCAGGCACATAGGAAACACTCAAGACATCTTTATTGATTGAATGAATTTTGAATGAAAATTGAAATCAAAATTTCTGCTATATTCTGCCTCTAAAGTGATTTCCACTTAAACTGTTTTTTTATATCTTTGTTTTGAAGCATATAAGCAATGAAACCATAGGCTCTGGGTTCATAAACTCAGTGCCTCAAGTGACTCTGATCAAAAAAACAAAAAATGGAAGCTCACTGGGAAGGCAGCAGCACAGATTTCCTGCAGAACTTCAAAACCTTTCAAACCGGAGAATCAAAAGCACAAAAGCAGACTATGCCTGACCAGAGAAACCAGTCAAGATGTAATGATAGCTCTGGACTTATAATTAATCTCAAAAGGCTAGCTGGGCAATTAAGCCTGGGTTTGGAATTAGATATTAAAATATTTTTAATGCAGTAATAAAGTAGAGTGGGCTTTTGTTGTTTATAAGGAATTCAAAACTAGTCCTAGTCTTCAAAAGCTCTTCCATTTCCAGTTTTAATAGGATGTGACTATGGGTGACACATAGGCAGCCTTGAAACAGGAGTTATGATATTGGTAGACGTTTAAGCTTCCTCAGAGTACAGCTTAAATGAAAGCACTTCTCAATCTCTTGTTCTAATGACTGTTCCCTTCAACTTAGAAGTCAGAGCCTATAGGTAAGGCTCTAAGGGCTTTGTTTTCACCTCTGTTTTAACCATCAAGTCATCACCCTTTGTTTATTTGCATCACCCTTCCCATAGGTTTAAGACTTGTAAAGCCAAACAGAAGCAAAGGAAAGAATGAATGTGGCCATTCTTAAACACGCTTAAACAAAGTATTTTTAGCTAATTATCACTGCTGGACATATATTAATGAATAAATAGCATAAATTCAACTCACATCTCGGGAGATGCTTCTAGACTCCTCAGATCCCCACAAATGTGATTGCCATTGTGCTGTTCGTGTGTACTCAGCTGTGTCTGACTCTTTGTGACCCCATGGACTGTAGCCTGCCAGGCTTCTCTGTCAGTGGGATTTTTCAGGCAAGAATACAGGAGTGGTTTGCATTGCCCTTCTCCAGTGGATCTTTCAGATCCAAGGATAGAACCCAAGTCTCCTGCACTGGCAGGCATATTCTTTACCACTCAGCCACCAGGGAAGCCACCATTTGTAAGAGAGGGAATACCTAAATGCCCTTCCCAGATACTCTTAAGAGAGGAGGAGGGGTGAAATCTGATGAGTCAGAATCCAATAATACTCAAAGGGACAAGTTTATTAACAGGTTCTAAATATCCACTTACACTGAACATTAATCCTTAGCCCCTGTTCATTCTCTATAGGAGCAACAGTCTGAGTCAGGGCTGTCCCTGAGGCCCAGCAGCCTCCCTGTTTCCCATCACATGCCCCAACCTGTTGGTCACTAATAAAATTTCCTCCACTGGGGGCCAAGCAAAAGTGATAAAAGATTCCAAACTTTGGATGTATGTTTAAGGGCAGCTGGGAGACTCCTTTTAGGCCAAAACTAACCCAAGAGTTCCCTCTGTTCATCCCTAGCCCCCTGCATCCCAATCATGATGCGATCCTTTGTTTTACCATCTGCTATTGGTCCCTATATCTCCCTCAGGCTTTCCTGGGTTCCTCCCACCAAATACTATTAAAACTCTGCCTTTGACTTCACTAACCATATAATTTCATCCTGCAGTATAAAAGCAAACATAAACTCTGCAAAGATCCCTTAGGTTCCTTAATGGGCATTAAAAGACATTACCCGTGGTTGGGTACCACTTCACCACCAGCTGGGCACCCTTACCAGTTAAAACTCTCCCACATTTAAGAAACATGAAACTGCATTACAACAAAATCACATGAACCTGCGGCATGGCTGGTGAGCAGTCAGAACTGTATATAGTCGTCCCTTGGTCTGTGGGTAGATTGGTACCAGGAGCCCCGTGGATAAGAGTCCCTTACAGTAAGCCCTTGTATCAAGAGTTTCCACACCTTCAGATACAGAGGGCCAACTGTGTGTTAATACGAGATGCCTAAGATATTCTCCCTAATTACTTTTTTCCTGTTTATCATATAAAGCTGCTTAATTCCTTACTATCTCAAACAGAAACCTCTGACACCTAATCTCTGTCCTTTCTTTAAAAAACATTTTTTAAATTGAGATATAGTTGATGTACAGTATTATATAGGTTTTAGGTATACAATATACTGGTTTCCCCTCTTTCTAGGCCTGGTTTTGACTGATTTTTATAGGGTGGTCTATACGTCCTAATTCCATTTTTGCTCTTACCACATTTACCGTTTACACCCACATTTTAACTAAAATTATTCACCGTCTCTCCAAAGGCTTTAGAAATGTGGTTGTGAGGTGGAGTGGGGAACATTCTATAGTAATATGATTAGATCTCAGCCTTTTTGTGAGTCTGTACCTGCCTCTGGATTGTGAACCTCACACGTGTTTCTCAGTTTTTTCTCAGGTGGGACAGGACGGATAGATTGGGCTGATGTTAGGTATTTCCCTTTTTCCATGTGGAATGCTAGAGGCTAGAGTTGAGTATATCCCTTCCCCCAGCTCATTTAGGCTCTTATAGGAATACCCTGGCAGGTTAGGCTCTGGATAACTAGTTTCCCCTGAAGACAGGGCTTCTGAAGAACTGAGTGCTCTGGTGTAATTAAAAATGGCTCCATTCCCCTCGCCTTGCTGGAAGGTCTACAGAGATTCTTTCTTCTCCAGTATCTACTGTGAGAACCTGGTGGAGCTCTGCAAAAGTGGGAGCCACCTCTATGCCCAAGTCCTTTAGGAGTTTTTAACTCTCAGGCTTGTCCACACTGAGTCTCTGTCAATTACAATTCAGTCGTTTCTTCCCCACTCTTGGTTCCTGCAGTGGTTTCCACTCCTCTCTGCTCCGATAAGTCAGGACCCCCATATCCGCCTGTCTCTACAATCTTCGGGGCAGTGGCTTGCCCAGTGTGCTTGCCTCTCTTCCAGAAAAGCTGTTGATTCGTCAGTCTGTTTAGTTTTTACTTCAGGCCTTGTCGATTTTCAGAGTCCATTAAGTTGATCCTGACTGGTTCCCCGTCTCTTCGTTCCTCATCCTGTAATTTAGCTTTCTCTTTTATTCCGCCATATCCCCACATATGTTATTTTCACTTTACATTACTTCCATTTTCCACATGAAAAATATTGTTGTTTAAATTCAGATTCTATTGGACACAAGCAGGAGGAAAAAACCACTAAAGCCGACTTAAGTGTATAAAAAGAATGGAGCTGAATTTCCAGGGTAAGCTGGCTTCAGGAACAACTGGATTCATGGCCCAGAACTTGTCACTGAGACTTTGATTTCTTTCATCTCTCTGCTTACTCCTGCTTTTTAATATGTGTTGACCTAATTTTCGGTGTCATTGCACTGACAAAGTGACTGTGGTAATTCCCACCTCATATTCTTGAGGTTTGAGTCCAGCTAGGATGAGAGAATATCTCCTCCTAGACATCTAAGCAATTCTGATTGACTTAAGTCACATGGCCAGCCCTGACCCAATTGCTGTGCCCAGAGAAACAGAAAGCATTTATTGGCTTAGATCTTGGTTACACACCATTGGTCACCTATATGCCTTTCCCACTGTTGCCCCAGGACACAAGGACTAAGAATGGCAGAGATAGATCCCCTGATGAATACCAGGGACTATTTCCCTACGTAGGACAAATAGCTACTGGATGACTGAAACACATTTATCCACTATATAATTTTTTTTAAGACTAAGTTTAAGCATCCCCATGAGACTGAGATCTCTGAGGTCAGGGACTATATCTATTTTATTTTTGTACCTTAATGCCTTAAATATATTGAGCACTCAAAAAGCATGTGCTGAATGAAGAATATGCCTATAGTTCCCTGGTGGCTCAGAGGTTAAAGTGTCTGCCTCCAATGCGGGAGACCCGGGTTCAATCCCTGGGTCGGGAAGATCCCCTGGAGAAGGAAATGGTAACCCACTCCAGTATTCTTGCCTGGAAAATCCCATGGACGGAGAAGCCTGGTAGGCTACAGTCCAGGGGGTTGCAAAGAGTCGGACACGACTGAGTGACGGAACGGAACGGAAACAGTAAAGGCAGCAACTAACTGCTAAGGGGAGTTGAGGAAAATTTCCAAGAGGACGTGGCACCTCAGACAGGTGTGAAGATGAATGTGAGTCCACCAGGAGCAGGGTAAATAGCAAGAAGGGCATCCAAAAGAAGTAACAGTCTATGAAAACACCTAGACCAGCATGGAACATTCCAGACTAAATCATCTAGATTCGGAGAAGTAGGGGATAGAACAGGACAAGGAGATGCAGGTAGCTTATTAAAGACAAAAAGAAAGAAAGAAAACCTAAAGATTTGTATTTATCTCTAGGCGGTGGAGAATCCATGGGCAAACTCCAGGAGATGGTGAGGGACGGAGAGGCCTGGTGTGCGGCAGTCCAGAGGGTCAGAAAGAGTAAGACATGACTTGGCAACTCAACAACAACAACAAAAGTGGAGAATCACTGCATGCTTTTGAGAGAGGGATTAATATAATTGAGTATTCTTACTTTAGAAAGACAACATTGATTTCTTTCCTCTCCCAGTCTGTCCTCC
Organism: Moschus berezovskii; assembly: GCF_049115385.1. Taxonomy (NCBI): domain Eukaryota; kingdom Metazoa; phylum Chordata; class Mammalia; order Artiodactyla; family Moschidae; genus Moschus; species Moschus berezovskii. Next base: position 51,111,559 of record NC_142465.1, read on the forward strand.
CCACTGCTGTGAGAGTCAAGAAACCAATTAGGAGATTGATACCTAATCAGTCCAGTGTTTCCCAGGTGGCTCTGTGATAAAGAATTCACCTGCCAATGCAGGAGACACAGGAGACATGTGTTCGATCCCTGGGTCGGGAAGAACCCCTAGAGGGAGGGCATAGCAACCTACTCCAATATTGTTGCCTGGGAAATCCCACGGACAAAGGAGCCTGGCGGACTACAGTCCATGGGGTCGCAAAGACTTGGAGGACATGACTGAGTGACTGAGCACACACACAGCCAATTAGTCCAGAGAATAAAAGGGAAATCAAGAAGTATTTCTAGGAAGTAAAATTCAGAAGTGTTAGTCATCACATACGGTTAGAGATGGACACATAAGAGAATGTAGGAGATTTCAGATTGTCTGACAAGGCAGATGGCAATACCAGCAAAAAGGATAAGGAACAGAGAAAAAGGAAGTCATGCTGAAATATGCCTCTTTTTCCTTCTTCTTGCTTTGCTGTCTATGCTTTGCTTTTTCAATCCATACCTGTACTATGTATAACATGTTTGGGCTTCTTGGTGGTTCAGATGGTAAAGAAACTTCCTGCAATGTGGGAGACCTGGATTCGATCCCTGGGTTGGAAAGATCCCCTGGAGAAGGGACTGGCAATCCACTCCAGTATTCTTGCCTGGAAAACCCCATGGACAGAGGAGCCTGGCGGGCTACAGTCCGTGGGGTTGCAAAGAGTCAGACACAACTGAGCAGCTAACACACACACACAAGTGCAACGTAGTTATTTAAGATTGTTGACGAAGGGAGTGTGTGGGGTCCACTGCTCGCCACTCAAAAGCCAGTAAACAGACCAGGTTTGTGGAAAAGAAAGTTTGCTTTATTTCAGATGCCAGCAACTGGGGAGGGAGAGGGTGGCGGACATCTGTCCAAAGGCCAACTCCCCAACCCTGACCAACAATGGGTGAGTAATTTTACAGACAGAGTTGTGGGGATCGGGGGTCGCTACACGCAGAAACAACACAGTCATCTCCAACAGTCATCTTCAAATTGGCCACCAATGGTCTGACCAGCATCATCTTCATTGTTTTAGGTACAGTTAATCTTCAGTTCCAGGGTTATTTGTCCCCCTTTCTTTGTGATCAATTCTCGGAATTGTGGCAGCTGATGTCCTGGGTACAGTCTGGTCATCATGTAGTTAACTTCTCCACCTGCTGTTTTGGAATCTATAAGACAACTCACAAGATACAGCTCAGAATATTATCTATCTTGAGAAAGAACTAAAGGTCCTTGACTACGCTTAATGACTACATTATTATTATTTAATCTCCTTTGACTGTTCCTTTGTTGCTGTATTTCTCATTTCCATGATTAAATTTATTCTTTGGCTAGAGTTTTCGACAGACAATATACAGGCAGAGGACATAGTGGGGCTGCAAGGACCACAGGGTCCTGCTCCTTTTCAAGATCTCCCCCAAACTGATGACTCTCCTTCCAAGGCTGCAAGGATAAATACGGGATGAATTTTCTAGAAACCCGTAAAGGGTTCTGTTGTAAATTCACCGGCATAGAGGTATGCTTTTCCCCAGGAGAGCATGATTGGAAATAGGAAGTTTGAGAAACCTAACCATAAGACCAAGTCACTGCAATGGAGAAGGTGAGGGAAGGCATCCTGGATGGGTTCTAGTCCTGCATTAGCTGATAATAACTGCCTTTTGTTAGACTGTTTTGTCGCAGGATTCTCATCTGATAGGGAAAGCTGGGTGCTCTATTGATGGGAGGGACTTGATTTGATTTTTATTGAGGGATAGTTGATTTACAATTTATTTGTCCCAGATGTACAATGTGGTGAGTCAACATTTTTAGATTATTTTCTATTTAAAATTATTATAAAATATTGACTGTATTCCCTGTACAATATATCTTTGTAGCTTACCTTATGCACAGTAGTTTGTACTTAATCCCTTGCTCCTATCCTCCCTCTCCCTCTTCCCACTGGCAACCACGAGTTTGTTCTCTGGCAATCACTAAATTTTGAATCTGTTTCTGCTTTGTTATATTTATTCATTCATTTTATCTTTTAGATTCCACAAGTAAGTGATAACATGCAGTACTTGTCTTTCTCTGGTCTTATTTCACTAAGCATTACACCCTCTCAGTTCATCCACATTGTTGCAAATGGCAAGATTTTGTTCTTTTTATTAAAGACTGAGTAGTATTCCATTATGGAGAAGTCGATGGCACCCCGACTCCAGTACTCTTGCCTGGAAAATCCCATGGATGGAGAAGCCTGGTGCGCTGCAGTCCATGGGGTTGCAAAGAGTCGGACATGACTGAGCGATTTCACTTTCACTTTTCACTTTCATGCCTTGGAGAAGGAAATGGCAACCCACTCCAGTGTTCTTGCCTGGAGAATCCCAGGGACAGGGGAGCCTGGTGGGCTGCCATCTATGGGGTCGCACAGAGTCGGACAGACTGACAAGACTTAGCAGCAGCAGCAGCAGTATTCCATTATGTGTGTATATGTATATATCTGTATGTGTTATATACACCACATCTTTCTCCGTTCATCTGTTGATGGTCACTTAGGTTGCTTCCATATCTTGGCTATTGTAAACAGTGCTGCTAAGAATGTTGGGGTGCATGTATCTTTCCTAATTAGTGTTTTTGTTTTCTTCAAATATACATTCAGAGATGGAATTACTGGGTCAGATGGTAGTTCCATTTAGTTTTTTGAGGAACCTCTTTATTGCTTTCCACAATGGCTACACCAACATACATCCTCACCAGCAGTGTACAAGGGTTCCCTTTTTTCTACATCCTCACCAACATTTGTCATTTTTTGGTCTTTTTAATGATAGGTATTCCGACTAATGAGGTAATATCTCATTGTGGTTTTGATTTACATTTCTCTGGTTAGTAATATTGAATATTTTTTCAAGCACGGAGGCTGGTAGATTTTTTGTTAAATGTCTGGAGGTGGCGGAGTTGGTTGCCGTTTTGCTGTGAACGAGGACACTGGTGGTGGCCTGTGTTCTCGTGCTCCAGGCCAGAGGCCTGGCCCTGACGGCAGGCCCATAGTGGAGAAGAGCCCGAGCCTTGTCTTCCTTCCCTGCCCCTCCCCTGGGAGAGCCAGAGCTGGACAGGAGCGCAGACAGGCTCCTCGGGTGCCTGGATGGAGGTCATGGCTCAGTGTGGTTCCAGGGAAACAGACCTTGTCCGTATTGAGGAGTAAGGAGACAGAGTAAACCCCACTTGAAGGATGGCACTGCAGCATGGAAACTGTGTTCCACTGGTTTCTTCTAGGAGTGTTACGGCTTTTTGTCTTACACTGGTCTTTAATCCATTTTGAGTTTAAATTCGTAAATGGGATGGGAAAATGTTCTATCCTCATTCTTTTACATTTAGATGTTCATGGCAACTTTTGATTAAAGTTGATCATTTTCAAATGCCATTTAAACGCTTTAATGAAATAAATAACAGGATATTGTCCTCCTCCATAGTTTCATTTCAGTTAGATTTTTTTTATCCCTATACTTTGGCAACCTGATGCAAAGAACCGACTCATTGGAAAAGACCCTGATGCTGGGAAAGATTGAGAACAGGAGGAAAAGGGGAAGACAGAGGATGAGATGGTTGGATGGCATCATGGATGTGATGGACATGAGTTTGAACAAGCTCCAGGAGTTGGTGATGATCAGGGAAGCCTGGGGTGCTGCAGTCCATGGGGTTGCAAAGAGTTGGACATGACTGAGTGACTGAACTAATCTTGTGGAATCATGGAATTTTAAATATAAGCAACGTTGTGACTCATTTTTTTTTCTTATAAGTCATTTCTTTATAGCCTAGTATCACTTGCCTGGAAAATTCTAAGGGCTACAATCCATGGGGCTGCAAAGAGTCGGACATGACTGAGCGACTTCACTTTCAAACTTTTGTATCATTTCCTTAAAGGAAAAATTAACCTCAGTAAATAAAAAACTGTATTGAGATCTATAAAAGAATTTTAAGAAGTCTACAAGCATTCTGAAACAGCCTTAAGATTCCTTAGATTTTGAAACATTATACCAATATCATAGGATTATCATATTCTAGAATTCCTTTATGTAGAAAATACTTCATTTAACTTTTAAATATCACATAGTAAATAATGTTCTTTCTCCATTTTCATTACTATGTTAAACATACTAATTCCAAGAGTTAATATCACATTGAGTGACATAAACTATTTCCAATGTTTACTTCTAGAGAAAACTCCTTTCTACCCCCATTGATTACTTCATTTCCTTCATAATTAGAACTGTTTATTATTCTCACATTCCTATACCTAAAGCTATTATTGCAGTCATGAAAATAAAATGCTGACACACCTGGCAGTTTTGCCACACCTAAATCAAAGTAGTCCATCAAAAACAAATTTGAGTCTTCAAAAATAATAATAGGCAACACAGGCATAGCTGACTTTTTACTGCATCCATTTACCCAATCCTGACTACAGGAGACTTTTATTTTCCTTAAGTCTCTTGTTTGGATTGTTTTTTGCAACATGTGTCATTGCCACTGTAAAGTATATTTTAAGTCTGTTAAAACTGAGTTAACTGCCAAGGATGTCACAATTCTTTCCCAAAACCCAATTTTAAAGGCATTTTCAAATCTTAACTATTCAGCAGGTTTATAGCTTAGAGAAAAAACAAGGTATCTGTTAGAAATCTGAGGATTGCCTGTGCCATCCAGACTTGAGACTAATGTGCTTGAGAATATTATGCTCCAGAGATCCAGTTCCCAACTTCTCACCCTCAGGGTGTAGGAGGGTCAGTAATAGTATAATCATGACTCCTAGAACCTAGAGCCCATCATCATTATTTTCAGATTAAAAATAGAGTGTCATTAAGCAGTGACTCATTAGTAAAAATGCACGTTAATAAGTTTAAAAGATAATTAAGGTAACTTGCAAAAGAAAGTTCAGGATAAAGAATGGGTACATAATTTTCTTAGAATGATGGATAACAGTGCAATAACCACCTGGTTACATAGCTTGCCTGAAGTATGGTTCCCTGGTGAGGCAGAGCAGACTGTTTAAGTACTGGCAGGCAGATGGGGCATAGGAAGGAAGGAGTTCAAAAAATAACAGGGAAACTTCAGAGACCATCTGACCCATACTCATCCTGATTCAAATCCTAGAGATGGTCACTGATGAGGAGTAAAGCTGAATATCTTATACTTACCAGGGGACATTTTAAAGTGGTCAAAACAAACCAAAAAGGAAAGAAAAGAACATCTCCTTTAGAAGTAACTAAACAAACCACAGTTGACCCATCTCTCCTCTAGCAACTATGAATCTGTTTTCTGTGTCTATGTGCCTGGTTTATCTAACTTTAGATTTCACATATGAGACTGTATACAGAATTTGTTTTTCTCAGTCTGACTATTGCAGTTCTTATAATGCCCTTGAGATCTGTTCATGTTGCTGCAAATGGCAAGATTTTATCCTTTTAATGGGTGAATAATATTTCTATGTGTGTATTTCAAAATTTCTTTTACATTCATCCATCAATGGACACTTAAATTGTTTCCATATCTTGCCTGTTGTAAGTAATGCTGCATTCAACATGGAATTCAATATATTTTGCTTAGTGTTTTCATTTTCTTCTGATAAATACCCAGAAATAGTATTGCTGGATCATACGGTAGTTCAATTTTTAATTTTGTGAGAGAACTCCATATGGCTTTCCATAGTGCCTGTAATAATCCACATTCCTACCAACAGTGCACAGGGATTCCCTTTTCTCCATATCCTTGTCAATACTTGCTATTTCTTAAATTTTTGATAATGGCCATTCTAGCCGGTGATATCCTATTGTAGTTTTGATTTGCATTTCCCTGATAATTAGTGATGCTGAACATCTTTTCATTTGCCTAGAGTCCATCTGTGTATCTTCTATGAAGAAAATGTCTATTCACATCTTCTGCCTATTGTTTAACTGTTTGGCTTCTTTGTTTACTATTGATTTATGAATTTTTATACATTTTAGATATTAACCCCTTGTCAGAAATATGATTTACAAATATTTCCTCCCATTCTATTGGTTATCTTCTCATTTTGTTGATGGATTCTTGGCTGTGAAGGTTTTTCATTTGATATGGTGCCACTTGTTCAAATTTGTTTTTTCTTTTGTTGCCTTTCCTTTGCATATTTTAGGCTCAAAAAATCATCAAGAAGACCTATATCAAAGAACTTACTGCCTATGTTTTGTTTTAGGAGTTTTATAATTTCAGGTCTTACAATCAAAACTTTAATCCATTTTGAGTTAATTTTGTGTACAGTATAAAATAGTGGTCCAGTTTCATTCTTTTGCATCAGTTCAGTTCAGTTGCTCAGTCGTGTCTGACTCTTTGCGACCCCATAAACTGCAGCACGCCAGGAATCCCTGTCATCACCAACTCCCAGAGTCCACCCAAACCCATGTCCATTGAGTTGGTGATGACATCCAGCCATCTCATCCTCTGTCGTCCCCTTCTCCTCCTGCCCCCAATCCCTCCCAGCATCAGGGTCTTTTCAAATGAGTCAGTTCTTTGCATCAGGTGGACAAAGTGTTGGAGTTTCAGCTTTAACATCAGTCCTTCCAATGAACACCCAGGAATGATCTCCTTTAAGATGGACTGGTTGGATCTCCTTGCAGCAAGGGACTCTCAAGAGTCTTCTCCAACACCACAGTTCAAAAGCATCAATTCTTCGGCACTCAGCTTTCTTTACAGTCCAACTCTCACATCCATACATGACCACTGGAAAAACCATAGCCTTGACTAGACGGACCTTTGCTGACAAAGTAATGTCTCTGCTTTTTAACATGCTGTCTAGGTTGGTCATAACTTTCCTTCCAAGGAGTAAGCGTCTTTTAATTTCATGGCTGCAATCACCATCTGCAGTGATTTTGGAGCCTAGAAAAATAAAGTCAGCCACTGTTTCCACAGTTTCCCATCTATTTGCCATAAAGTGATGGGACCAGATGCCATGATCTTAGTTTTCTGAATGTTGAGCTTCAAGCCAACCTCTTCACTTTCCTCTTTCACTTTCAAGAGGCTTTTTAGTTCCTCTTCACTTTCTGCCATAAGGGTGGTGTCATCTGCATATCTGAGGTTATTGATTTTTCTCCCAGCAATCTTGATTCCAGCTTGTGCTTCATCCAGCCATGCATTTTGCATGATGTATTCTCTATATAGGACTTCCCTTGTGGCTCAGCTGGTAAAGAATCCACCTGCAATGCAGGAGACCTGGGTTCAATCCCTGGGTTGGGAAGATCCCCTGGAGAAGTGAAAGGCTACTTACTCCAGTATTCTGGCCTAGAGAATTCCATGGACTGTATTGTCCATGGGGTCGCAAAGAGTCAGACATGACTGAGCGACTTTCACTTTCACTCTCCATATAAGTTAAATAAGCAGGGTGACAATATACAGCCTTAATGTACTCCTTTCCTTGACATACTCCTTTAAACATCACAGGTTTGTGATACAGTTTGAAATCAGGGAGCACGATGCTTCCAGTTTTATTCTTCTTTCTGAAGATTACTTTGGCTATTCAGAGTTTTCTGTGATTCCAGACAAATTTTAGGATTATTTGTTCTATTTTTGTAAAAAATGCCATTAGAATTAAATCTAGTTTGGATAGTATGGACATTTTAACAATATTCTTCCAATCTATGAGCATAAAATATCTCTGCATTTGTCTTCCTCAATTTCTTTCATTAATGCCTTGTATTTTTCAATATACAGGTCTTGCACCTCCTTGGTTTCACTTGTTCTTAGGTATTTTGTTGTTCTGATGCAACTGTGAATGATATTTTCTTAATTTCATCTCCTGATAGTTTATTATTAGCATATAGAAATATAACAAATATTGGATTTTATATTCAGCAACTTTACTGAATTCTAACAGTTTTTTGGCAGAGTTTTTAGGGTATCTACATACAATATCATGTCATCTGCTTATGCTGCTGTGCTGTGCTTAGTAGCTGTGCTTAGTAATTCAGTCATGTCCAACTCTTTGCGACCTAATGGACTGTAGCCCACCAGGCTCCTCTGTCCATGGGGATTCTCCAGACCAGAATACTGAAGTGGGTAGCCTTTCCTTTCGCCAGGGGATATTCCCAACCCAGGGATTGAATGCAGGTCTCCCCTGCATTGCAGGTAGATTACTTACCATCTGAGCCACCAGGAAAGCCCAAGAATACTGGAGTGGGTAGCCTGTCCCTTCTCCAGGGAATCTTACCAACCCAGGAATCAAACTGGGGTCTTCTGCATTGCAGGTGGATTCTTTACCAGCTGAGCTACCAGGGAAGCCCGTCATTTGCATATAGGGTTCAGTTCAGTTCAGTTCAGTCACTCAGTCGTGTCTGACTCTTTGCAACCCCATGAATAGCAGCAGGCCAGGCCTCCCTATCCATCACCAACTCTTGGAGTTTACCCAAACTCATGTCCACCGAGTTGGTGATACACTCCAGCCATCTCATCCTCTGTCGTCCCCTTCTCCTCCTGTCCCCAATCCCTCCCAGCATCAGTCTTTTCCAATGAGTCAACTCTTCGTATGAGGTGGCCAAAGTATTGCAGTTTCAGCTTCAGCATCAGTCCTTCCAATGAACACCCAGGATTGATCTCCTTTAGGATGGACTGGTTGGATCTCCTTGCAGTCCAAGGGACTCTCAAGAGTCTTCTCCAACACCACAGTTCAAAAGCATCGATACATGATCACTGGAAAAACCATAGCCTTGACTAGATGGACCTTTGTTGGCAAAGTAATGTCTCTGCTTTTTAATATGCTATCTATATATAGGGTATATATATAGCACATATAGGGTAGTTTTACTTTTTCCTTTCTACGTTGGATGCCTTTCATTTTTTGTGCCTAATTTTTCTGGCTAGGAATTCCAGTACTATGCTGAGTAAAAGTAGTGATTGTCTTGGTCCTGATCTTGGAGATTTCAGCTTTTTATTGTTGAATATGATGTTAGCTTCTATCACCAGTCACATCCACAACTGGGCATTGGTTTTGCTTTTGCTCCATCCCTTTATTCCTTCTAGAGTTATTTCTCCACTGAACTCCAGTAGCATACTGGGCACCTACTGACCTGGGGAATTCCTCATTCAGTATCCTATCATTTTGCCCTTTGATACTGTTCATGGGGTTCTCAAGGCAAGTATACTGAAGTGGTTTGCCATTCCCTTCTCCAGTGGACCACATTTGGCTGTGGTCCATGTGATCAGGTCGACTAGTTTCCTGTGATTATGATTTCAGTGTGTCTGCCCTCTGATGCCCCCTCGCAATACCTACCGTCCTATTTGGGTTTCTCTTAACTTGGGCGTGGGATATCTCTTCACAGCTGCTCCAAGAAAGCACAGCCGCTGCACCTTACCTTGGATGAGGGGTATCTCCTCAAGGCCACCCCTCCTGACCTTGAACATGGAGTAGCTCCTCTCGGCCCTCCTGCACCCGCGCAGCCACCATCTATTGGACGTGGGGTAGCTCCTCTCGGCTGCTGGCCCCGGCCTCAGGCGTGGGGTAGCCAACAAATGTCCGTCTAGTCAAGGCTATGGTTTTTCCCATGGTCATGTATGGATGTGAGAGTTGGACTGTGAAGAAAGCTGATCGCCGAAGAATCGATGCTTTTGAACTGTGGTGTTGGAGAAGACTCTTGAGAGTCCCTTGGACTGCAAGGAGACCCAACCAGTCCATTCTAAAGGAGATCAATCCTGGGTGTTCACTGGAAGGACTGATGCTAAAGCTGAAACTCCAATACTTGGGCCACCTCATGCGATGAGTTGATTCACTGGAAAAGACTCTGATGCTGGGAAAGGTTGGGGGCGGGAGGAGAAGGGGACAACGGAGAATGAGATGGCTGGATGGCATCACCAACTCTGTGGACATGAGTTTGAGTGAACTCCGGGAGTTGGTGATGGACAGGGAGGCCTGGCGTGCTGATTCATGGGGTCGCGGAGAGACGGACACGACTGAGCGACTGAGCGACTGAACTGAACTGACTGATGATGTTAGCTATGGGCTTGTCATATATGGCCTTTATTATGTTGAGGTACATTCCCTCTATACTTGTTTTTTTCTTAGTCATAAATGGATGTTGAATTTTGTTAATTATTTTTTCTGCATCTATTGAGATAATCATGTGATTTTTATGTTTTAATTTGGTAATGTGCATATCACATTTACTTATTTGCTGATGTAGAACTATTCTTGCATTCCTCGGGAAAATCTCAAGTGATCGTGGTGTATGATTCTTTTAATATACTGTTGATTTGCTTTGCTAAATTTTTTGCTGCAAGTTTTAAAATCTATGTTCATCAGGGATATTGGCCTATAATTTTCTTGTGGTATCCTTGTCTGGTTCTAAATTCAGGGTATTGCTGGTCTCGTAAGTTTGGAAGAGTTCCCTCTGTTTTGTTTTTTTTTTTTTTGGAACAGTCCGAGAAGAATTTGTGTTAATTCTTTCAATGTTTGCTAGAATTTATAGAATTTACCAGGGAAGCTATCTGGTCCTGGACTTGTGTTTGTTGGCAGGTTTTTGATTACTGATTCAATCTCCTTACTCTCAGCTGGTTAACATTTCTTATTTCATTGTAATTCAGTCATTAGATGCTGTATGTTTCTAGGAATTTCTCTCTCTCTCCTCGGTTGTCCAATTTTTCGGCATATAATTGCTTAGTCTCCTATGATCCTTTGTATTTCTGTGTTATCCATTATAAAATCTCTTTCCATTCTGATTTTGAGTTCCTTTTTTCTTGACTAGTTTAAAGTTTGTCAATTTATTTTTCTATTTTCAAAGAAACAATTCTTAGTTTCTTCAATCCTTTCTATTGTCTTTTTAGTCTCTATTTAATTCTAATCTTTATTTCCTTCTTTCTAACCTTGGGCTTCATTTGTTCTTTTTCTAGTATTTTGAGGTGTTAAGCTAGGTTGTTTGAGACTTGTTTCTTGAGGTAGATATTTATTGTTACAAACTTCCTTCTTAGAATTGCTTTTGCTGTATCCCATAAGTTTTGGTATGTTTTAGTTCCATTTTCATTTGCCTTAAAGATATTTTTAAAGAATTTATTTCTTTGACCCATTGGTTATTCAGGAGTGTTCAGTTTAATCCCTATTTGTTAATTTTCTTGTTTTCTTTGTATAATTTCTAGTTTAATACTATTGTGGTTGAAAAAGATGTCTGATATAATTTCAATCCTCTTAAATTTATTTAGATTTTTTTTGTGGCCTAAAGTGAAAGTCTGTGCTGTCATGTTCTACTCTTTGTAACCCCATGGACTGTAGCCTACCAGGCTCCTCTGTCCACGGAACTTTCCAGGCAAGAATACTGGAGTGGGTTGCCATTTCCTTCTCCAATAATTAGTTGTGCCCTTCTTTTCAGCATGAAGTCCCTTTTAACATTTTTGATAAGGTTGGTTTAGTGGTGAATTCCTTTGCTTGGTCTGAAGAACTCTCTCCACTTCTGAATTATAGCTTTGTGGGGTTGCCTATAAGGTTGTTTTTAAGCATTTTTAATATATCATGTCAATCCCTTCTGGCCTGCAAATTTTCTGGTGAAAAATATGCTGACTGTTGTGAAGGGTTCCTTGTATGTAACAAATTGTTTTTCCTTTTAATATATTCTCGTCTTTAACTTTTGACATTTTAATTATAATGTGTCTTGATGTGGGTTTCTTTGGATTCTTATTTGGAACTTTCTGGGCTCCTTGGATCTAGATGTCTGTATCCTTCCCCAAGTCAGGGAAGCTTTCAGTCATTATTTTATCAAGTAAGTCATCTGTCCTTTTCTCCCTCTTCTTTCTGGGTCCCTGTATAACTTATTGGTCTACTTGATGTTGTCCCGTAACTTCCTTAAGCTATCTTCACTTTATTCTTTTTTTCTTTTGCTGCTCTGATTAGGTGAGCTCCATGCTGTTTTCAAGTTGACTAAACCCTTCTTCTGCTTCAGCTAGTCTGTATTGAATCCCTCTAACATATTTTTCAGTAGTTATTGTATTCTTCAGCTCTATGACTTCTATACTTTTGTTGAATTTCTGTGTTCATTCATTTTTCTCACAAGTTCAGTCAGCATTCTCATGACCATTTCTTTGAACTATTCATCAATTACTTATCTGTTTCATAAATTTTTCCCGATGTTTTTGTTATTTAGAACATATTCTTTTATGTCTTCATTTTTCTTGAGTCTGTGCTGGTTTCCATGTATTAGATGAAGCAGTTCTCTCTCCCAGTCCTGAAGGAGTGGTCAAGTGTATTAGATGAACTTATCATTCAATCTTGCCTTAGCTCTTGGTTGTCTCTAGAACCTTGTGAGTGTCCAGACTATTTTTAATCACCCCCACTTACTGTGGATGGGCTAAAAGATTGGAGTTCTGGCTGAGCACCTAGATGTACACTAACTGGAGGCCAGACATTCGGGCTGCAGCTTTAAAGCATGCAAATAAATACAATCCTGTGGAACCATAAATGTAGCCCTCCTGGCCACAAGGCCAGGTGATTCAGAGGTGTGCCCTGGGCTACAGTCACATAATTGGGAGCCCCAGGTGAGTAGATAAGCTTCTTTCTAAGAGATACTGGTCAGCTGTAGCAATGAAGAGGGAGAATGCAAAGGTGGCATCCCCTACCCTAAGTTCCCTGAGAGCATCTCTGTAGACCTCCTTGATGTGTGTCAAACCTGAAGCCTGCCTCTTAGGCCAAAACTCTAGGACAAGCAAACAGGCCTCTTTCACAAAAACACTAGGGCTGTTTCAGTCCACCATCCGTGCAATGCTCTCCTGAGCACTCTCTCTCTCTGAACAGTCCCAGGAGACCCAGGAATATAAGCCCCCTTGTCCACCAGATCCACGTGTTCAAAGCCTGGCTCCTGGGCATACAAACCAGGCACAGCTGCCATAAAATCCAGGACATCAGACATGTGTAAGAGCTCTCTTCCAGGGGTACTTCTGCTCTGGAGCTGGGCAGAAGGAGAAAACAAAGAAAGTGCTCACCTTTCCAGGTCTCCTCAAAGGATTACTTTCAGCCCTTTGTTGTGTGTGCGTCTAACTAAAAGCCTAAGGCTGCAATGATGATGGGCCTCCTGCACTGACTGAGCTCCTGGATTCTTTGCCTCCTGGTAGCTTTTACAGAACTCTGTTGGTTATACTCCTGTGAGACCTATGAGCATAAGCCCTGCTAGCCAGCAGAGCCAGGCCACACAGACACGTCCCCTGGCAGCAGCTGCACAAAGGGCACCAGATAAGGGCCTAAGCTGCTCTCTTGGAACTGAAGCAAGGCCAAGAGCACAAAGATTGGGTCTACCAGCCTCTGTCCCAAGAGCACCTCCGTGGCCTCTAAGAGTGTTAGCCTAGAAGCCTGCTCCTTTGGCCTCTTTCTCAGAAAGACGGTATTCTTCAGTCTGTGTCCTGGGGATGGCAGTCTGCCAAGAACTGTCTGATTGTCACAGTCCCCTGGGAATCAGGAATGCAAGCGCCACCCTGGCCTCTATAGTCAGGTGATCAGTGTCCTTTTGAGTTCCAGAAACAGAAAACTGGGGCATCAGATGTGTGTAAACGCTCCCTTCTGGGAGATACTGGTGTCATGGGGTTGGCTAGACAGAGGAGGTGAGGACGGCACCCACTGAGGAAAAAGAATTTGGCACCTGCCAGGGCCTTTGTCCCTATAAAGTGTCCCTGTAGGTCCCTGCCTCTCTGGTGGTTGCTGCAAGATTAGCTGGCAATTCTCTGTCACATAAAACCTGGGAACTCTCAAACCACTTTCTTGCTGGGCCCTGGGGTTCTGTGCGCAACAGCCCCTTGTGTCTCGGGCAGCCTCACTGGTTTTCAAAACCAGGTATGTGGGAGGCTTGTAACAGGTGCAGGTCTCCAAAGTTGGGGTGCCTGATGTGGGGTGCCTCGGAGGGGCTCCAGGTTTGAGTTTCCTCCAAGGATGGACTGATGGTGAAACCATGTCTCAGCCTCTCCTACCCACCTTAGTGTGGCCCTTTTCTCATTTGCTATGTGAAGGAGCTGGTCCACTAGTTTTCAGGTCTCTTTCAGAGGAAACGTTTCCATATGTAGCTGCAGACTTGCTAGGTCAGTGGGAAGAGCCGAGTCCAGGATCTTCCTGTGTTGGCATCTTGGACTGTCCTCCTGTATCTAATTCATATCCTTTTTTTTTTTTAATCTCCAAATATACAATAATGTTGGCAGTCCACCACTGACTTTAAATCAAATTAGCTTAATGTTTCACCATTTAGGATACTATTTATTGTTTTTTGCTAACCAGTCTTCAGTTTAACTTTAGGAAACCCAGGTAGCATAGTGGTAAAGAATCTGCTGACAATGCAGGAGATATGGGTTCAATCCCTCAGTCGGGAAGATACCCTGGAGTAGGAAATGGCAACCCACTCCAGTATTCTTGCCTGGGAACTCCCATGGACAGAAGGGCCTGGTGGGCTTCACAGTCCTTGGGGTCACAAAGAATCAGACACAACTGAGCACATACAACCATAGTTTAGGGACTTGCCTGGTGGTTCGGTGGTTAAGAATCTTTGCAACACCATGGACTGCAGCACACCAGGCCTTCCTGTCCATCACCAACTCCCAGAGTTGACTCAAACTCATGTCCATTGAGTTGGTGATGCCATCCAACTGTCCCATCCTCTGTCGTCCCCTTCTCCTCCTCCTTCAATCTTTCCCAGCATCAGGGTCTTTTCTTCACATCTGGTGGCCAAAGTGCAGGAGACGTGGGTATAATCCCTGCTTGGGAAGCCAAGATTCTACATGCCACAGGGCAACTGAGCCCAGGTGCTCTAGAGCTCACTCTCTGCACACTGCAACTAAAGAAACCTGCCACAAGAAGCTCATGCACCAATACAGCCAAAAAATACAACTGGCTTATGCTGATAGTTTCTAATACTGAGGCATCCTAATATTTTCAAAAGTGGCTAAAAAGTTTCTCTCAATGAACGTTTTATAACATCCCTCTCCCTCTTTAGAAAAAGCCCAATCAATCATCAAAAATAGCATAAGAAAAATCAGAGTGGACTATAAAGCTCCTATAGTCAGTAATGATTTAACATATTTTTCCATATACATTTGAGTGCTTACTGTGTTTCATCTTCTTTATGTATGTTAACCTTCTTAACAATTCTTTGAGGCTGGTACATATCCATTTTACTGATGGGAGAACAAAGATATTAACAAGTTGCCCAAAGTCCCACAACTAAGGGATGGGGTGGTCAGATGTGAACCCAAGTTGACAGCCTAAACTCTTTAACATCTATTTTATGTTTCTCATCAAAATATTAAAGAAGATAAAAAAATAACAGAAGCTCCAAGATGGCAGACCAACTTAATGTGCTATTTATTGTCTCCAAATTCTACTGAAATGACAGTAAACATCTGTGAATGGAAATAAATCCAAAATAATATATAGAGCAGAAGGGAAGGCCCACGTAGCTCAAAAATTCCGACAAATTCCTAGGAGACAAGAAGGAGGCATTAGAGAAGTTACAAACCAGAAAAGCAGGGATCCTTCCCGTCCAGTCAAGCTCTAGAAAGGACTCGAACCTGTGAGACATTGGGTACAGAGAGGGAGAAGGTTGTTGGCGGTACTGTTTGTCTGTGAACACTTGGCCCACTCAGCTCTTCCCACCATCCTCCCCCACTCAGCAATGTTTGCACAATATTAAAAAGAGAGGTGCTTTCTAAAGAAATTGAACTATATTACATGCACAAAAGGGGGAACAGGCTCTAAAGTTGGGAGTTGGCCCCTTGATTATGTCCTTGTCAACTGCCATCATGGGAGGCTTCTGGAGTCCTTGACTCAGCCTACAGGATAGTAGCCAACTTCATAAAGGAAGGGCTTCCCTGGTGGCTCAGTGGTAAAGAATTCACCTGCTAATGCAGGAGACACAGGTTCAATCCCTGGTCTGGGAAGAATCCCTGGAGAAGGAAATGGCAACCCACTCCAGTATTCTTGCCTGGGAAATCCCACAGACAGAGAGGCCTGGCAGGCTACAGTCCATGGGATTGCAGAGCTGGACACAACTTAGTGACTGACAACACATAAAATGAAGAAAAAGCAAGATATCCAGGCAAAAGGTATAGCCTGAGCAAAGGTATAAAGGTTAGGAGCAGCATGGTGGCTGAGAGAAATATTTCAACCTTGCCTGAGAATAAAGGTCAATCTTAGGTGTGACAGATGCTGAGGCTACAGGGGCTGACAGTAGCCAGATCTAGACCTTGTACTTGCCCTACAGGTAAAAAGGAGTCATTGAAGGATACAGCGCAAGACTATGAATGGTCAAGACCATGGTCTTGGCAGTTAAGCGGCCTTGGCAATGAATGCTCTCTGGGTATCCTAAGGCAGTGGGTCCCAAAGTGTGGTCTGAGAAGGCATCAGGACGGCAAACATAAAGGACAAAAATAAAAATAAAAAGGCAAATTATTGGGCCCCACTCCAACCTATGGAAGCAGACCCTCTGGAGGGCCCAGCGATCCATTTTAACAAGCCCTCGTGGTGACTTGACGCACACCCGCTGGAAAACAACTCTTTCAAGGTAAAACACCTCTTATCTCATGACATTTCACCTCTTCCAAAAACCTCTTCTGCCCCATGTAGAACGGACCACATCCTCCATTGTTACCCACTCTGTCCCGAATATAATTCTTATACAGTAGAATTCTGTGGGGTTTATTATGTCAGTTTTCTCCTGGTAACCAGCACTTCTTTATGTCAGATATGTTCTCTCACCTGCCTTTTCAGGCCTGGCAGGACCTAGTATTTAAAAAATTAGTTTCCTGAGTGAACCAAAATACCAATTAAGAAGCATCTGCAGTCATCCAATCAACAGATGAGGAAATGAGGTCTTGAACACACAGTACTGGGGATAGACCTGAGAAATATTTAGCAAATAAAGTTAGCAGAAGTTAGTAAGAGTTAACAATTATATAACACTAATCAGTCCTGGGTGTTCATTGGAAGGACTGATGCTAAAGCTGCGACGAGTTGACTCACTGGAAAAGACTCTGATGCTGGGAAAGGTTGGGGGCGGGAGGAGAAGGGGACGACAGAGAATGAGATGGCTGGATGGCATCACCGACTCTGTGGACATGAGTTTGAGTGTACTCCGGGAGTTAGTGATGGACAGGGAGGCCTGGAGTGCTGTGATTCATGGGGTCGCGGAGAGTCGGACACAACTGAGCGACTGAACTGAACTGAACTAGGTACCAGGCAGTTTTAAGTGCTTTACAAGTATTCCTATTTAAACCAATAAGGTAGCTACTTTTAGATGAAGAAATTGAGGCTAAGTAATTTACCAAAGTCAAATAACTATTATTGAGCCAAGATAAAAAGCCAGATATCTGGGAGCAGGCATCTTTATATTGTTATTTACCACTTTTTGCCTCCAAACTTGTGTTAAGATCTCCAGCTTGAGTGGTTGGATAAATGGGTTGCCAACAGCAAAGACAGACAGGTAAAAACCAGGGGAAGATGCTGAGTTCAGGTTTAGCTATCCTGTGTTCGAGACACCTTTATGGGGTGTCCAGTAAGTGATTTGCTATAAGTTTGAAATGCAGGACTAAGGTTTACAGATTTAGAAATTAACATGTAAACCATGAGAAATGGATGAGATGATCCAGGCAGGATTATATATAAGGAGAAGATGTGAACTGAAGGGTCTAGTGAATAATATTTTAGCAAAACTAAGATACAGTGGCCTCATAGGTATTAGGAAGCCCCCAGAAGACAGTAACATCCTAGAAGCCAAGGCAACAGGTAGTCAGTCTCATGGAGGGAGTGATCAACAATACTGGTATCAATTTGAGTTCAGGTAAGGAAAAGACTGAAGGCCATTTTGGCATCTAAGACTTCACTGTAATTGGTTTCAATGATCACCTATAGAGGGATGAGAGCCAGATTAAAGTGAAAACACAAAAAATCAGGAAAGCATATCTAGTTCTCTACAGAGATGGTATCTTGTTGAAGATACAATAAAAAACATTTTAAGTCTTTTTAGATGAGATTTCAGGGTATTTTTGAGGGTCCAACAGATGGAACTAGTGTTAGTGGTACTGAAGATAAAGGGAAGAGGAAGAGGACTGATTTAACCAAAACCTGAGACAGGCTGGGGGCTTCCCTTGTGGCTTAGCTGGCAAAGAATCTGCCTGCAACGTGGGAGACCTGGGTTTCATCCCTAGGTTGGGAAGATCACCTGGAAAAGAGAGAGGCTACCCACTCCAGTATTCTAGCCTGTAGAATTTCATGGACCATATAGTCCATGGGGTCGCAAACAGTCAGACACAACTGAGCGACTTTCACTTTCTTTCTTTCTTCTAGGACAGGCCAAAGGTAGGCTCTGGGAGAAAGGCTGGACTTGAGCAAAGGACAATCAACTCAACCTCTGAGATGAGGATGTAAAGATGGGAATGGATATGAGATTCTTAGGTGGAAGGACTAGAAAATGACCTTAATTTTATTGACAAAATGATGTTACTGGTAATCCACTGGGTATGGAGAAAGGGTTAAGTGTAATACTTAAAGATTTAAGGAATGGGAGAGGGGGCATCCCTAGATGCAATAGAAGGACAAGTATTTTATGAATAAATCATTTACAAAACCCAGGAGATCCAGATTAGGTAAACAGAAAGGCTACAGAAAAAAGAAACACAAAATGGTGGCAAATATAGATCACAGGACTCTGAGGTCCAAAGTCAATTTAGAGCAAGTGAAGGCAGACCTTGATGAACAGGAGATTGCAGTTAGAGTAAGATAGACTTTAAGTTCAAATAGCTCTGGGTGAAAATATCTAAGTTTGTAGCCTTCAGAGTGGTAGCAGAGATAAAGGCTGATCAAAACCAAAAACAATATGAATGGTACCTACATAATTACATTTCAGAAAACATTAAAATTGCTGGCACTTTTAAGGGAGACTGCTGTTTCTGTATACAACTTGAAATGTAAAGATTAAAAAAAAATGCTTGAGGTAGATGATCCATTTCCTATGGGCCTGGGAGCCACAGCTGGTAAAAAAAACGTGTCACTCTGGAAGGTGTGGAGATGGTTGTAGAAGATATGGAAAAGATGGAGAGGACCCAGTGAGTGGAGGAAGCGCTCAGAAGCAACTGAGTGGCGGGGTGATAGAAAAAACTTGTAGAATAGGTAGGAACGTCTAATTGTGAGTTGTTTACCATGACCAAACTTTTCTGCGCACATTTTGCCTGTCAAAAAAGGGCCCTCCACAGCTCAACAGAGCTGACCATTCTCACCAATGCCTCATGAAAAGGTATTCAGCTGTCAGGTAGGACCTTACGACTTATTGCCCACGGGAAAGCACTAGGTGACAGAAATGACTCACTTCTCACTTTGCCTCTGCCACAGCAACTCACATTCCCAGTGGCAGCTTGATTATCCAGGGTTCCCGTGAGGTGCTAACCCTGTGCTATCCACAATATTATGCAGAATAATAATGTATTCTAAACCACCTAGTGCAGGGACTGTTTGTATTGCAGCATAATATAACTGCGCTTACTCCCAGCAACCAATCAATTGTTGTTCTGTCAATTTTATTTCAAACACCCTGAGTGCCCCTCCAAATTTATACTGGTTCAGCACAACATTCCCTTTCATACAGTTTATTCTATTAATGTCTTAATTCATCAACAAATGTCTTACATTCTTTCCAATCCATTCTCTAAAGTGCACCTAAGTATTTCTAGGTTTGCCATCACCTCACCCCTGAAATTAAATCCAAAATGTTTACAAAGCCCTCTATAAAATCTGCCCATCCTAGCCTCTAACTCATATTCCACACGACAGCCATATTCAGCTTCTAAAACACCATCATCTCTTGTCTCCATGCTTTTCCTAATTCTGTTCTCACTACATGGAGTACATGACTTCCTTGGCTTGGGTTTGTCCTCACCCTGAGACCAGGAACCTGTGCCACAAATCATACACATACATATGTTTTCCCTGTACTGTCTCCAGTGGCAAGCATAGTACTAAAGAGTATTAGTACCAAGGCAAAGGAGGGAAAAATGTAATTAACTCTGATCCACTTAGAAGGATGAAGGCATGATAGTAAGTTTTGCATCAATCTTGAATACTGTGAGCAGGGGCTATAGCAGTACAGACCAGCAGTGGGGCGTCTCATCTGGGTACACACATGGTCCTCTCCGAATGCAACTGGTGCTGAAACAAATTTCTACATCTTTTAAATGTAGGTTTTAAAGACTGAATTTTCAAGGTTCCAGAATGAGCACTCTGAACTTACTATAAAACTGTTGACCAATCAGCCTCATGAATACGTCAAAAAACATCATGTAAAAGGAAATTAACTTTTTGTTTAAGCCAATTCTGCTAAGAGGGACTAACATGGTTCAGGAATTTTAAAGACTCACTCAATTATCTTGTTTCAAAGAATAAGCAATCTGATTTGTGATAGTTTTTCTGCCATTTGCCTCCCACCAGTCTTTATTCACAAGGATTTTATTGTCTGCAAACATCAACTAATCCTAGAAAAATAGCAAAAATGTGCTAGTCAGGTTTATATATAATTTTGAAATATATAATTTTGCAATTATACTCCCCCAAAATCACTATTTGGCATGTCTTTAAATATTACAGCTAAACAGGAAATAACCTGTACTGGAAAGCAAATCTGTTCATTTTATTTACTTTCTTGAACTAAACTGTTCTCTTGAAGAGAATATAAATGAGTAATTTTGAAACTCCACCTTTTAACAACCCAAGTAAAGTGTATTAGTTGCCCTTTTATATAGTACAATTGCAAAAAACTCACTGCCTCACATCGCCTGGTACAGTAGAAGCCCCTTTTATATTCTTATTTCTTTCAGCATGAGGAAGCACTTTACAGCCAGAAAAAAAAAAAAAAGCCAGTATATTAAGTGGTTTAATAAAGACCATCCAGTTAAATCAGAGGAGGTAGTAATATAGAATAGAAACATTTTCACTAGACCATGATAGCTCTAATTAATTTGGTGGAAGAAAACAGATTGAAAACAGTACAGTGTACTTAAAATTTAGTTAGGAAGATGAACTGACACCATGAATGAAAACTTCTGCGTGTACAGTATCTCAGTTAGTTGGTTATAGCTAATAAGAAAAAGCTCTCTATAATAGCGGTTCCTAACTGGGACAATTTTGCACTCTCCCCCTCTTTCCCTACTCCCCTGGGGACATTTGGCAATATCTGGGGACAATTTTGGTTGTCACAACTGACAGCTGTTGATGGTACTACAGGTAGCCAAGTGGGCAGAGCTCAGGGATGTTATTACTTTACAATGCACAGGGCAGCCCATGATACAGAATTATTCAGTCCAAAATATCAGTGCTAGGCTGAGAAATCCTGATCTTAAAAGAACACGCATTTTTCTACTAAAGTCTAAACTAATATCTAGAATAAGAAACTAGGAGTTTATTTCTACACCTTTTAGCAATGCCTAATTTAGTTCATGGGGATTCCAAGCAAAGTACACATTTGGTTTCTTAACAATACTGCATTAGGGTTATAGTAAGATACCATCACACACATTTGAGCTGCCCTGACCGAAGTAAGCAGTTGGGTTTATATTAAAAGTGAAATGTCTATGAGACAAGTAAAACAGCTTTTCAAAGTAACAGGACTATTACAGGCTATTAAATCATGAGGTCATCATGGTATCATACATTAACCAGTTCCATAATACAATTCTTCAGAATTTCCCTGTGAGAGAGCATTCTAGAACAAAACCAATGTGCATCAACCACTAAGTTACTGATAATGATCAAAGACACTAATTCCAACACATTCTAATTTAGAAAGAAATTTCAGATAGCCTTTTCTCATCTAAGACTTAAGTGAAACAATTCAATTTGCCAAAATAATCACTAATCATCATTCAAGATCAGAACTAAAAAGTACAAAGAGGTCAGGGTATCCACACTTCCTCCACTAAAAAGCATTCTGACACATTAACATTACAAAGTCTAACAAAATTATCTGCAGTACTCCCCTTAGTTTTAATTGAAGTTGATTTTTGTGAAAAACAAATTCCACTTTCAATTAAGAGCTAACTTTGAAAGTTACAAACAGCAAAAACATATTGCTGATAACTCTTGCCTAAATTACAGGTGTTCACAAAATCTTATTTTTCTAGTATTAATAGGAAAATCAGCAACTTACTGTACTATAAAGGGAAAATAAGTAATTTCAGTGTGCATATTTCTTAAGAAAATGACCACATATGGTGAACTTTTGGTAGCTTGCCACATGATTATTTCCAATGTGTTCCATTTTGTAGCCAAAGGTATCAGGAGTTTTAACCAGAAAAAAAAAAAATCTGTTAAAAACAGAATATCCTTTTCGCAAACAGTAAAATGGAACTGTTGTTACTACTGTCCATTTTCCATTTCACAAAGGATAAATTAAAATTTCAAAAACATGTGTGACTCTGGAGTGGCAGTAATTTTAAAATTAGGATTTAAGAGCTAGAATCAACATCTGCTGAAATTTTAAAGCTCTTTAATATAAAAATATTTACTAAGTATAATATATCTAGAGACTGGCAGTTAATTTTTACAACTTAAGTTTTTGGTAGAATTTTTTACCTCAGCAGAAAATGTTACTTCAACTTTTAAAAAACTGTCACGCATTACTATATTACTTTGTCATTTGGTTAAATACACCTTAAAAGGATTATTTACTAGTTAACTGAATTTTCTGACTGAGGATCTTGTGTATTTCATTAAACTTCAATCATGCCTATCTATATAATCATATTCATATATCTGAAACTGAGTTAGATACAAAAGGTATCAGAATATGCCTTTAAAACCAGTTAGATATGCCCATGTTGTTTCTTTATCATTTATCCAACAAAAGCACAAAAACAAAAAAATGGCCTGGTTATTTATGGTTATATAAAAATTATGTAAATATCAAACATTTGTTAAAGTCAACATACTCCAGTTTGTGAAGAATTCCCAATGGTTAAGCAGCTTTAGATATCTTTAATATATGACCACATTTTAAAAATTATCATGCAGTGCTACTGACTTTAAATTTTTAGGTTCAGTTCAGTCGCTCAGTCGTGTCCGACTCTTTGCAACCCCATGAATCACAGCACAGCAGGCCTCCCTGTCCATACCAAATTTCTTTTCTTCCTTAGTTTCGTAACTAACAACTTAAAAACAACCCCTATTGAGCTGTCTTTAAAAAGAACTTGGTTAAATCTCAACAATTTAAATGTCCTCATCAGTGAACAGCTGTTTTACTCTCCTGAGGAACCATCATGTGCAGAACTGCTAAGCAGAACTTCCTAATAATTATTAAAAGACCAGTAAGCAGTATGAGTGACAGACTGTGACAACCCCACACCTTCCATTCCAGTACCTCTACTAGAAGTATGAATTTGAGCAGTACGACTCAGCATTTAAAATCTGAGTATTCTTCTTTTACTAATTTTGTTATATATGTGAATATATACATTATATATATATCATATATATAAACACAAATCATATCGACTACTAGAAAAGAGCAGAACCTCTTTTGTTAAAAGATAGAATTTCAGCTATATTAGAAAAATTAGCCATTTTGCGAGACTCAAAAAACAAAAAACTACAAGCATTTTAGAAGTTAAAAAAACTGAAGGTGAAATCCAGTATGTGAAAAGAGTTTGGATTTAACTTCAATTAACTAAGACATTCACACAACATATGCATGTCAGTCTCCTATTTGGTCCTAGAGCCTACAGTATTGTAATTTATTGTGAAACCGTGAAACCAAATACTTAAAATATATCCACAACATCTGTACCACGGTAATGCATAGTACATAATACACTAACAGCTTGAAATAAATTTCTATTACATTTTTTTGCAAATTATAGAATGATTATCACCTGCCACACACTCTGAAATAGCGCCAACTTCATGTAACGTTTCATATCCACATACTAATCAAAATCCTTACTGGTAATGAAGTCTTATGCATGATCATCTGAATACTTGAAGTTAAGCTGTTCGTCTAATAACCACAGTATGTTATCAATTAACATCACCTCATATTTGCATGTTAAAGCAGGTAAGTCAAACAGCAGGAAAAATATTTCTAATTCACAGTTTCAAAAATAAAGGGTGCAGTTTTCAAATATCTGAATGCTTAAAACTCGTCACTCAATTTAACAACTGCCTCCTTCAATACATGTAAACTCTGTTTGCACAGCATTAGGAGATGTCTTTTATTTCAGAAGTTAGTTCTTACTGTTACAGGAGCACCACAAATTTGAAGGAATAGGCTACAGTGTGAAAGGAGCTCACTGATGGATACGTTAAATAAAATTTTAACTACAATATAAGGTACTGCAAAGCTTTGCTTCCCCCCAAGCACAGACCCTTTCATCAGGAGTAGTCAACACTTAGCAAATACAATACGTAAATTAGCTCTAGAAGAAAGGGGGAAAAAAATCTAACTCAACTAAAAGAAAATACTATTATTAGCTAACAAACCTGTGATAGCCAGCTTCAGAATTTTCCAAAAACTAAAATTAACAAGCATACAGTTATTAGAATCGTTTGATATGGAATGTAGAGGTCCAAAGGAAATCAAAGAAAAATCTGACTAAGAATTTCTAAGGGGAAATGCACGCACACAAATGGGTAACCGAGAAAAATTGAGTACTTAAATATTCAAATTTTAAATGTCTTAAGAAAATTTATAATAGAAAAAGTGGCAAATTGTTATTTTGACTTGATTCACTGAAAACACCTGCAAATTCACACTGGCATTAAGAAAACCAAAGTTTCAAAAATTTACTCCCCTCTCTCTCCAGATATGTGTTTTCTGTGCAAAAATAAATATCTGAAAATTGCACTAATACAATAATACTTATTTTAACTTTTGTATTATGAATAATCTGCACATGCTGCTTTACAGACAATACATATTTTCAAACTTGCTCATGCAAAATTAGTGTGCGCAACAGGGATATTGTTAATCCCCATACTTAAAAAATGATACCCTATTGTCTCTCTTAAACTGCCAACCCCTCTGAAATGTAACAGGTCTTAACATATAATTCTTGTCTGCCAGCTAAGAATCAATTTATGTTGCTGAAACAAAGTTACACAAGAAAAAGAAACATGGTTTTTGTCTTGCAGAATTTTTGATTTTTAAATAAGAGAAAATTTATAAAAGAAAGAAATTCATGGTCACAAAGTTTTAACATTTTAATCCTAAACATTACAGGGTAAATATACTGGACCCTATCTCCATCAATCCTAATGTTTAGTTGTCCTTTTAAATGTTGCCCTAACCACTAAAACATTAGTGGTTTTACAACCTCTGGATTATGGAAATACATATTTCTGAAATAAATGCTACAAAAACAATGGAAGAAAGTCAAACTGTCTCCATGAAGGGAAAAAAAGTGGAACATTTTGAAGCTTTTAGATACTTCTCTTTTCATGTCTTATGATTAACCTGTCAAATCAGTGCATCATATGGTCAATGTAATGGTCCCCAGGTTGAACAAATATCTAACTAGTGTCCATTGATTCCAAGTTACTGGATGATGAATCTTTTTGGATACTTTCAAAGATGGCTGCCAGCTCAGGGTTAGAACTGATCTGTGACTGGAATTCACTCATCAGTGGACTCTTCTCTGCTTCTGGAATGGTTAGCAGTGCTGCCACTGCTCTCATGGCAGATCGCTTTAGTTCATCTTGCTTTTCAAACTCCTGCTTTACTGAGTTTGCTTTTACCTGGAACATTGAGTAAATTTATATTACATGCTATAAAAGGCAGCTCTTATACCAACAAAATCTAATAAGCACATAAAAATAAAGCAAAGCTACTCTTGCATAGATCCAAAAGGCACATTATTCTTCAAGCAGAGGTGTTTTGAAACTTTTAGCAATCGCTGTCTCCTTTTAAGGGAATATTTTATACAAGGCCCATTATAAAAACCAGAGTGGGATCTGCTTAGCAAGTCCTACCTTTGTCCTCCATCAAACTACTGTTTGATGTTACCGTATTTGTTCATTATTCTTCAAACATGTCATGTACTGAAATCTCTGTACCTTAATTCATATAATCATTTTTGTATGAAAAGTCTTGCTTCACTTTCTGAACCTAAAATTAATCCTGACTTTTTCAAGGTCCATTTTAAATACTGTCATGTGCATATATGAAGCCTTCTATGACTCTCACCCGCATTCGCCTCCTCAAACAGAATTAAACATTTCCTCCTCTTTTGTGGACCTATCACTTTAACCATATCAGTACTTTAAAAATGTGTTACACTGTTACAACAAATTTTTAAAAATAGCATTTAACAGTGGTAAGCTTTCTAAAACATCCACATTTAATAAATTAATTTTTGAAGCCAACTGCTATATAGGGTGCCAGCACAGGTAAATCTGGAAAACCACAATACAGAATCAACTGAGAATCCTGAACATACCAAGTCTGGCCTAAATAACAACATCAGTATTACCTTAGTTGTACACGTGGCACGTAACGGCTCAACAAGTCGGTCTAACCTCTGCAGTACTGCACTTGGACAAAGGGTAGAGAGTCTCACCAACATTAAAAATGTTAGCATCTATTATGAATAAAAAAGACAAAATTTAGATTCTGAATTTATTTTCTAAAGACAAATCCCAAATTCTGACGAAGTTTTTAATAGAAAATGACTAGCCTGTGCCACAAAGTTTCATTTTTATATAGTCTACCATTTGGAATCACACAGAATTCAAATCTAAGAAATTTTAGCTACAAGTACTGAAGTTATCTATCACATGGTCTGAGAGTAAAGAACAGAAAAGTGATTCTCCATTTTGACTGCACATGAGTTAGAGCTGGGGGCTTTCCAATTTACTTTTTTTTTTTACTTCACTCATTGGGATAGGGTCATAAACAGTTAACTGTTTTTCAAAAAGTTCATGTGCACCAAATGGGAAAAAATCAGTAAGAAAATAACTAAAGAAAAGCTTTATAACAAGTTTCTACTGTCTTAGATTTTTCTAAAAAACAAACAAAAAAACTAAACCAAAAAGCCTGCTTATTCAGATTAATCCATGAAAGTCCAATAACCCATAGTCTTTTATCTTAAGACTATAAATTGTAGAAAGATCCTATTCTTTCAGGGCTCTTTTCATTGAATTTGGGGAGAATCAGGTTATTTCATATCACATTATGGAAACATCAAAGTAAGAGTTCTGATAGTATGGCTGAATTACTGCTCAACTACCACTTTTGCCCTGCTTGACCAAAGGTCCTGAGTAGAAGATTTTTCAAATCACCTTTTTATAGTTCACATTTTAAACAGGAAGATAAGCAGCTATGAGCAAAGTTCATGCTCTAAGTCTAAGAGGCGGTATAATTTCTCTGTGGTTGCATCTACAGATAGCTTTGTGTATAACATCCTTTAACAATACTCTTATTCTGACTTCCTCTGCCAATGAAAAGGTTTCTGGATTTTCCTATATATCAACCGATATTATTACACTGCACTACTACTTTGTTTGCATATTAGAGTTTCTAACAGACTAAAATCATGACAAGTAAATCAATCGTTCTCACTGAATAACAGGAGTAAATTACAAAGGTGAAAGTCACTAGCAAGAAGTATTCTTCTAAAACATTTTATCAACAGGCACAGACATCTCACCTTAATGTCATAATGGTCCTTCAAACCATCTTCAACGTGATTAAGAAATTCAAAGATATCAAGTCTATCCAGACAACTATCTAGAAGCGTGTACATACACTCAAAAGCTGCCTTTCTAATATCCAGGCCATCATCAACTGTATGCTTAAACGGACCCATTTCTACCTGTTGAAATACAAAGATATGTAAATATTCTAGAAAGTAAAAGACAAGCTTAGGTAAACAGTGTAATCTAACATACCTCTCTTATAAGCTCCTTTCTAACTTTTGTTTCATTATAAAGATGTGGAAGAACAGTATCCAGAAGATCCCTTATTAATGATGGCTTATTATGTGCTGCTGAGTTGAATGTGACCAAAGCTACTCTTCTTACATTTAAATCTGGGTCTTCTAATGTTTTTAGGAAATCACCTGAAGAAGTCAAAGAGAAGCAACATAGTTATATGGCAAGCTTAAAATTAAATATGCATTACACTGGTATTTTACTAGTGTTGGTATTGCTATTTCTTCAACGTGGATCATGAAATATGATGAAATACTAAGTGAACTATATAATTTCTTTTGACAACAGTTAAATCATCATGTCTGAATATGAGTGCATTTAATTGATAAACCTATTCTCAGCACCTTTAAACACAGGAGTGAGGACCCCCAAAGCTCCCTACTTTTATAGATAGTTGCTAAAAAGGTGGGTGGCAAAGAGAAATGATGGAGTCAGCAACCACAAGAACTTGTAACGTGAATGACTCTCCTTAAAGTTCAAAATAGTACTCACACTAAAAAAACAACCAACAGAAGTGGAATTTTTTTTCATTCAAAAAGTACTTATTGAGCATTTATGGCATGAGGCATTGGGGATACAGCTGTGGGCAAGTCAAATTTATGTTCATATGAAGTTTACATTATATGTATGCTATAGTTTACATCCCAAAGGTGAAATCTTAAAACCTGAGTTCAAAAGATAAACAAGGGGGGGACAGATCCACTGCTGGAATACTGTTAACAAGTATACAGTTTATCAGTTGACAGAGAAATGTGCCTCCAAAAGCTTATTTTTATCTTTAACAAGAAATGTATAAATTGACAAGAGGTATAAGAGAGTAGAAAAGAAGGAAATTGAAGCCTAACATAAGACAAAATGTTAGAGAAAGTGCCCAGCCATTCTAAACACAGATATAAGTCTGACTGTTCTTGCACATGGGGGAAAAGAATACAGTGTGAAAATCTTTGGAGTCACTCACACAGACGGTGATCCAAACTGCTGCAAGTGTCAACTTAAGACTGACTTCTAGCAATTTATCATAGGCAAGAGCCTCAGTTTCTCAGTTTATAAAATGAGAATTATAAACTTCTAGGGACATGGAACAGAATAAATAGCATGTACATTACTGAACACAGTGTCTGGTACATGTATTCATTCATAGCTATTCATCAATATGTAATCTCAACCCTATGATAAGTAAATTTTAGAATACATGGTGGGGAAAGGTGCCAGAAGACTTAAATGTATCACAACAGCAATCTGATAAAACGGGAGATGAAAAAAATGCTTCAAACATCATAGATTGGTAACCTCAAGACTGATCACCCAGGAAAGTTCTGACTATAAAAAAGGTTAAGAGATAGCTTGTGTTCAAGAAGAATTTAAACCTCCTCACCTCAGTCTGTTTACAATTACTATGATGGTAAACTGCTTTTAAGTGAAGCTCCTAAAGTACTGCTATCATTACGGACAAATGGTGACACAATCTACGATCAGTGGTCCCCAACAACTTGGTCTAGGAATTTCCATTTCCATTTTAAACAACCAGAATGATCATCATCTAACTGAGTAACTATCCCAGTGATGCACACGCTGACTGCTGTCAACCTACAAAAGATGTCTCTGGTGGGCTTCCGTCTATGGAGTCACAGAGTCGGACACGACTGAATTGACTTAGCAGCAGCAGCAGCAGAGATCTGCCACAGGTCTCTTCCTCTGCTGTATCTGGTACAATGCCAAAAATGAGAATCAACAAAGAAAAAAGAGGGGCGGAGAACAAAGGCAAGAATCTTCTGACAGAGACTTCCTATGAATTATCTCTACATCTCAGCACTGGCATCCATTTATCCTCTATGTCCCTCTTACTCTGAACTAGCAATCCCTTTGTGTAGTTCTTTTAGACTATGTTTTTGCCCTTTCTGGCCCACTGCAGAAAGGCATGAAGCTGCTAAGTTTCTGTGCATACCCCTCTCTCCTCTCTGCTGATATCCCCATTCTTTTGTCAAGAAAACACCAAGAGTTTAGTTACTAAAGAGTCTAGGGAAACTGATGATGAAAACAACATAAGAAGTTATAAAATCATGAAAAATAATAAAGATATGACCTTTTTCTTTCTTGGGTATCTCCTCTTAGGCTGACAGGGCTAAACACCTCAAGAATTATCTTTTTTAGTCTTAAATTTCCACCTTAAATTTAGAAGCCTCCACAGAGCTCCTTGGGAGCTAGAGGGATGTAAGTAATAACAGAAAATTCAGCCATCACAACTCAAATGAGATTCAGTTACAACTGGGAAGAACTTCAGACTGGTCAGATCATATAACATTTCCCTTTACCCATTAGTTTACTTTAGGTCATTCCCAAAACATTATTATCAAATGTGTAGTTGACTTTCAAGACATCCTAGCATATTTACCTAATTTCAATTATTTGCAAAATTGTGTTTTTAAGGAAACAATTACCAGACCCTTAAAAGTATTTTAGTTCCTTGGAGATATATTTAGCTATTGAAATGATTCAGGTTTTGACAATTAACTACTATTAGGCAGTATTTTCATCTTCATTTCCACTTACCTATGCAGTTCTTTAATAGTGGATCAATAGGTTGTGGATGATCAGAAATAGTAAACTTCACAGCTGTAACCACTGAGCTTCGGGCATATGATGAACCTAATTAAAAATAAATTCTAAGTCTACTGGTATTTAAGTCCGCTAAAATCCATGGTCCTTTACCATTTTCAAACCACTTCCAAGTAACATCAGTGTCTGTAATTCCTTAAAATTCTCTTTGATCAAGAAGGGTATTTCTTCCTTCCCTCAAGATACTAATGGAGCAAAGTTTATTCATTTTGTGAAATATAATCTTGCTAGATCTCAAAAGGAACAATTTCTTCCAAGAAGGATGTAGCCTGAGAAACCAGCAGTGAAGGATCTACCCCTCCTAAAAGGGAGCTGATTTAACCACAACAGCAGATAAGATTATCAAATTTTTTATTAAAAATGGAAGCAATTTCCAAGAATGAATGGCCATTATTACGTTCTCCTTGGATAATAAGGGTTGGCACTGGTAAATCTGAAAACTGTTCCCAGAATTTTTCATTTGAACTTAGTTCACCAATTTTAGTACTGTAATTAATATAAGCATGGTACTCTGGCTTTATTAATTCAAGAGGCATCTATCTTTTCAACATTAAGACAAAAGAGTAACCTTAAAATATATTAAACACTAGAAATGACACCAGATTTATTTAATCATTATCTAACTACACTCTAATTTTTTTAAACAACAAAACGTCATTTGAACATGGCTCCATATCATAAGTTCTACATGTAACAAGATACAGCATGAGCCATCTTTCCAGGCAACCAAATACTAACAAGAATTTTGGAGGGGGGGGGAGGCTCAACAGGGAGGGGGGAAATATATATATGTATACATATAATTATGACTGATTCATGTTGTTGTACAGCAGAAATCAACACTGTAAAGCCATTTTCCTCCAGTCAAAAATTTTTAAAAATAAAAATTTTCTTAAATAAGAAAATCTAGGTACCCACCTGATATTAAATACCCCTTAAGCCGTGGAAGGAGAGTTTCTGGATCAATTAGAGTGAGTTTGCCTAGACATTCAGCAACAACATTTCTGGTTCCTTCTTCTGCACACTCACAGTGCTTTAGCAATAAGGCCCAGATGTTTTCAACATATGGTTTAAGGCCCACCACTGATGCAGAGCTAATAATTTCCTTCAAGGAATGAAGCAGTAGATACTGCCTTTTGGGTTGACTGGTTATTTCTTGTAAGACAAACGGTAGGTATTCAGGAAGGTTGCCCACACTAATGCTGCCTAATGCATAGGATGCAGCTGATTTGACTTCTTCACTAGGAGATGAGAAGGCTTCTAATATGACAGACTTTAGTTCCAGCTGCCCACTTAAGTCAATATGATGCCCAACTTCTCCAAGAGACAGTAGAGCTAAGAGGCGAATTGAATCTGTAGACCTTGAGTTCTTCACATCTTGAATAAACTGACCTACTACAGCTGGTCCTTCTTTAGGGCATGCTCGAGTAAGAGCAGCTACGCACTTGGCAATGGAATAATAAGACTGCTTATGAGTAAGAGCTGTGCTCTGAGAATAAACTGGGCCAGTAAGCATGCGCAACAAATCCATATATCCTAGATTATTTGTTCCAGTAACAACCAAAGCTTGGAAAAAGTCCAGCATGGCGCTAAGAGCTCCCCCTTGTAATAAAGGTGATCTAACAAGTCCAATAAGTTCATTGAGAATGGATCCACTTATCTTCGAAAGGGAGGAGGGATACACTTTTGCTAGTGTGGTTAGAAAACTGATAGCCATCTGTGAAACATGCATATCACTTTCGCTGATAAGAGGTGGGAGCTCATCTAGAACTGCATCAATCATGGCAGCAGTCAAGCTGTCACTATAGTTTTTAATTAGAATATCTAGAGCAGAAAGGGTACCGAGTTTCAAAGCTCTCTGGTTTTTCCTGAGAAATGAGGCAAGGATAGGAACCCCTTCTCCCAGGACAGGCCTCAAATCTATCTTCAAAGGGGACCCAGCAATCAGTGTCAACGCCTTCACTGTAGTTAACCGTGTAATCTCATTCTTCAGTCTCTCCAAGAAAATCTGAAGTGTATTTGGCAAGTCAGAGCCCAAATTGTCTCCAAGGTTGCAAATAATTTGTCCCATACAGGAAATAGCCCTTTCCTTGACTTCCTGATCAATGTCAGCTGCTTTTAACCTCTTAATGGTACAGGTAAATAGATCTTTGATGTAAGAAGTCGCATCAAACGAGGAAGGCTGATCTAAAGGACGAATTACTTTGACAAGTTGTTGAGTAACAAGAAGCGCTTCAGATGTAATCTTGTAAAATGGGTCTCCAACACAAGCCACCACTGGGGGGACCAAAGCTTGAACGTGAGGGTGGAAGACTTGAGGAGAGTGGTTACAGAGGATTACATATAGACAGGACAAAGCATCGATCTTCAAATTTGATGAGCTTGATTTATCATTCAGTGAGAAAATGATTCCTAAAAACCCAACCAAAAAAGAAAAATCCAATATTTTTATGCATGACAATGTCATGAAAGTAAAAATATAAAACTAATCCCTAAAAGACTGCTAAAGCTTCCACTTTATCATTATCTCTAAAGTAATAGAAATTCCAAAAGCTGTGATAAATATTAAAGTAAAATATTTTAGGGTATGGTTTTAAACTTTTAACTTTAGATATTCAACGTTCCTATAAAAAAGTTAGTTCCACGTGCAAATTAAGTTGTCACAAATCATCCTTTTCAAGGAAACAATTATTTAAGCTTATCTAAGTCTTAATAAATCCCAAAAGTGATTTACTATTTCTTGCATACCTGGTACAAGTACAGGAATGTGTTGTGTTAGGGCCCCAGGTAATACATTTACCAGTTCAGTTAACATGTTAAAACAACACTGTCGGGTCTTCACACTTTTCTCTTTCATCTGTTTGTGCAGAGCTTTAACAATGTTTGGAACCTGTAATTATCAAGTGCTCATTAGCTGGTTCAGTTATTAGTACTTCCTCAGTTCACTTAAAACAAATTACAAGGGATGGGGACGAATGGAAGAATTTTTCTGGTCAAATTCCTAACTCTGCTAACCGCTAACAATTTGTTCGATACAAACTTTGTTGCATCTATTATGCATGTTCTCTTGTAACTATATTTGCTTGATACTGATAAATAGAGAAAAGCTATCATTAGCTTTCTACAGAGCAAAAGAATAGTCTTCCTTGATTAATTTTACTTATGAAATGCACAAGACTAAATAGAAATCTAACTAATAATTTTCAACCAAATCTTTAGGAACATAATTTATAAATAGCACATATAAGCAATTAAAGGAAAAAAGACAAATTACGGAAAAGAAACCATTAAATGGGTCCTCGTTTTTGCTTTTCGTTGGCTCTTACAATGAAATCAACCTCACTTCAAATGTAGTTACAAGAGCAGGAATATGAGTCAAAGACATCGTTTCTACACTTTCTAATGTTAGTGAAACCTAAATAGGTATTTGCTAATAAGTCTTAAGGGTAGCAGGATACAGACACATACCATATTGAACAATTATGTGAGAACTAGAGGCGAAAGAAAACACCTATCTAATTAATTCATCATAGCACCATCAAAATTTTTTGTGATTTTTATCTGCTTTCCATATACTTAGTCAATTACTTACGTCTTGGATACACTTTTTTTCTTCTACAATTAATCTTTAGTGTTCACCTTTAAGTTCACCACAATCTTTTAAAATTTTTACTACTTAAAACAAGATAGATATGACTTGTACATCCCTTCTCCTGGTTTAGTTGTTTAGTCTCTCTCAAGATCTCTTCTGTAATCCATAAAAATGGACATATGTGTACCCCATGGGGCTGCTTTAGAGATTACATATAAGATAGGAAAAGTACTAAATATTCAGTAAATGGGGACGATACAGACCTAGTAATTAGATCCTAAAAAACATGTCCTAAAGTGAAAAAAATATGTATTTTATCAATAATAGGTGGCGTATAAAATCAATAATAATTTGTGGCATATAAAGCCTGTGTGGCAGGCTTCACTGTATGTTTAAACAGAGCATATCATTTCCACCTTGGGTAGACAGTTTTAAGTAAACCATTACTACAAATGCGAAAACTGAGGCTTAATATAATGTCTAAATAACTTGTCCAAGACCACACATACACACACAGAGTCCTAATTTCTCTAAATTAGAAGAGAAAGAAGCTATGAACACAAGTAGTCCAATTCTACTGCCTTAAGATTTCTCCATTAATACATCAAAGATATTTTATTGAATCTTAAAGCTAACATTGTTCAGCCAAGAAAAATCAAGAAAACTTCAATCAGAATAAATTATAAGTAACATTATATGAGGATCCATAAACTATTATACAAACATATCCCACAAATGTTTCTCTAAAGCTATTCTGGAACTCCTATTTCCATACAAAAACACCATTTTAAAAGATCACATTTACTAGCAGGACTTTCAAAACCACAATTTAAACTGACCTGACTCTGAAGCATTGTTAAAGGTGTTTCTCCCTGTTCCATTGCATCAGGGTCACACAGCCAACTTTGCACAGGACGAGTTTGCTTCAAAAGAGAAAGGTACGCATGAAATACATCTGCCTTTACATTCTCTTCACGCTCTTTAAATCTGGATATCAGTGCAGGAGAGACGGTCTTGTAGAATTCTGGAAGCATTTCATGCCTTGTGCTAACTACAGCATCCAAGCACTTAGCAGCTGCACGTCTCACTTTCCAACTCATGTCATCATCGTCACTGTATTCATCATCACTCCCTAAAGAGAAGTTTTAATGTTAACAGACTATTAATCATAAGAAAAGTTTAATACAGAAAATAAATTGATACTCATAACTAAGATAGTTTTCTAACTTTTAAGATGTACAGACAGAGATAGGTTTAAGAAGAACTAGTTCATAAACCAGAAGCAGAGTTTACTTAAAAATCTACACAAAAACCTCTAAAGAAAAATGATCTGATTGTGTTTTTGTTAAACATTTTCTTGGTGATGGATAATGAGCTGCTTATTAACTATCATTTATTAACACATTAAACATCTTCAGATTACAAATACGTGTAACTGTCCCAGCCTTTTAAATAATAGGAATAGAAGTTCAATTCAAAAGATTCACTTGACACTACGTGAAAATCAAACAACTGGGGAGTTTGTAAAATAAACCATAAAAATAATGATCAGTACTAGTGGCATATCACACTGTGAAACTAATTTTTCAGGGGAGAAAAAAGAATCCTGACATTAGCTTTCTTTGTGGCTACATGGCTTTCCACTAAATTTGTTGATGGGCAATTAGGAAAAAATATGTGTATTATCTTAATATAGCTTAAAGAAGCTATACTTTCTCAGTTACAACAATAAAATTCTGTCCACAGAATAGAGCACTAGCTTCTCCAAACTCCTGCTAAACATTAAAACAATATTCTAATTCCGTCTCACTTATACCAAATACTGCTAAATCAAGGCATTTGATTTGAAGAAAAATTACAGGGCACTATCAAGTAGACTATTTAAAGCAAATAAGTAAAAGAAAAATTTCCAATGGCAACCCAACTATGGGAATAACTTTACAGAAATACACTTCATTGAAAAAGTTATAAAAATTAAATAGCCTAAAAACTAAAATTATGGTTATATAAATTACAATAACACTATGATAAAAAAAATATTAAGTATCAGAAAATGATCAGGTGTAATGAAGAAAGTAAGAATGCTAGAAAGGGAATAGGAGTATGCAGTATGGGAAAGTCTTGAGATGGGAGACTGGATGAGGGAGGTATGTAAAAGAAGTGATAAGGTATAACCCCAAAGTTTTTGGCCTGAGAAACTAAGGAGAATAGAGGTGCTATTCTGAGATGGAGAAGTCTAAAGAAGAAATAGGTTAATAAGCAAGCAGTGGAGGAAGGGTGGAAAGAAGATATTTTGGACATCTAGGCAGTGTATCAATTAAGCAGTTTTGCATATATGAACCTGGAATTAACAGGAAAGATCTGGGATAAAGTTTGGGTTTTCAGCATATTGATATTAAAGCCAAAAGACTAGATGAGATCAACAAGATTACAAGAATGTAACAGAGAAGTCAAGAACTGAGCCCAGAAATACTCCACAGTTCAGTGATCAGGGTGATGAAGAAGAATCAGCACAGGGACAGAACAGGAGGAATCACGAAGACAGGACTAAAACCAGGAGAGAGTGATATCGCGGCAGTTAAATAAAGAAGTGCTACTGGAAACTGAGGAACCGGCAGAGTCAAACATCTGAGGTCACCAGCAATCACTGCAAGACTGGATTCAAAAGAAAAGGGGGAAAAAGGAGTTGTACAGCATTTATTCTTTTGAGGAGTTCTGTTATAGTGCAGAGAAACTGAGCGGTATCTGTTAAAAGTCTAAGGTGAGATTAAGAGAGCGTTTTTGCATCTTTTTTAAGATGGATGAAAGTACAGACTTTAGAGCAAAGGCATTACCTAAATTCATTCAAAGATTCAAACTTAAAAGTATAATTAACAGGGAATCCACCAACACACACACCCAATAACTTATTCAAACATTGCTATTACGATTTTTTTAATAGAACAGAGACAACTACACATGAGCAACCCTGTGCCCTTGAAGTGTTACTGCTTTCCACAGTAAATACCACAAATCTCAGCACAACGCCATCAATCTCAGGAACCTCAGAAATACTTGGATTATTCATGAAAGTTAAGTGGAGCCTCAAATAATACTTAAAATTTCTCATTAAAAGTAACTATGCATAAAACAAACCAAACTGCTAGGAGTATGTTATCTATAGGTACAATTTTAAAAATAAGATTCATTTCCCTCCTTACAAAAACACTGTGTAATCACTGACAAGTGCTTGCCAAGAGAAAAACACTAACATTTTTTTCAGCTTATTTAAAAAAATTAAATTGGGACAGAGTAATTCTATTATCTACTTTTCATTCAACTTATTAACTGCTTTAACAAATGTTTACCTAGAACATGATTTTTAAAATGCTGCATACAGTTCAATACCTGGATGCCCAATAATTAAATCAACCTGCTATTGTTGAATATTGTTGTTATTTCTACTTTCACTATTATAAGCAAGCAAGCAAAGAGGACATTCTGGGGTAAGAATGATCTCCATCTATAATTAGTTCTTTCATGAAAATATAACAAATCCTACTACTTAATCTGAAATACCTTGGTCGTCGTCATCACCACCGTCTGCATCCATGGCATTTTCATCTTCATCTTCATCATCATAATTATAATTAGGATCATAAGTAAGATACTTAAGACATATATTTATAATGGTAGAAACATGGGGATACACTTCCTTAGGACATCTGTAGAAAAAACAAAAGCTACCTTGAATAACTGTACTTACCTCTTGACTCAGTATCTGTCAACTTTATTACCAGATTTTGTCTTCCCTTTAACGTAACATTGGAAAAGTGGTCTCCAGCCTTTCAACACCAAAGATCCTTCATCTTTCCCTCTCACTGACTTCATGTTTTAAAAGAGATTTACTTTTCAAATTACTCTTTTTTAATCAATTTTAAGATGAACGCTTCCCTTCTATCACCACCATTTTAACACCTCTGAAGTCAGGATGATTCTTACAATAAATGGTTATGACATGGTTAGTGTGGGGTCATACAAAGAGAGATCTGTATACACTTTATCTTTTCAATATACAACTATAACACAAAGACCAAATAAATGCATTCTTCAGTAACTAGCATTAATGGTGAAAATGGTAGGGAACATTAATTTAGGCTTGGTCTTATAACTTTAATGTTGAGAAGACAGAACGTATAATAAATGCCCAAGAATAAGTAATTTGTATTTCTCAATTAAAAGGAAGAAATGAACCCCACAATTTTTAGCAATTTTATATGACTATAAAGCTACCTATCGAAAACCATGAGTGAAAAGTGCTTACTATTACTACAAACAGCAACAGTCAAGTCAAAAACACTGTGCTACAATGCTGTCAATTCTAGCCAGGACTGGGGGAAAAAAAAAAATCTCGCTACTTAGCCAGTATGATCTCACACATAAATGCAGTTATCACTAGAACCAAGGTTTTCAAACTGAGAATCACTGCCCTAGGAAAATGGGTGTGACAGATCTCAAAAATTGTTGAAGAGATACAAAATTCACTAGAATATATTTCTGAACAGATAATTAATTTGTTCTGGTAAACCACATTAAGACAACTGAGAGACAATTATATATACCTTTCCCAAGTTCTTTAAGTTCTAACAATAAGGAGGAAACATTTCAAAATAAATGTGATGACTGTATTTTAAAATAAAGATGATATTCACTTCAAATACTGTATTGTTACCACTTATTATTTAAAACTTAATTAAAACATCTGAAATCCAAAATTCAATCCAGCTGTGAGTAAAATAACCCATTTTTCCTCACCCACCAAATCTAGATCTTCATGATTATTCTAAAGAAAAAATTTTATTTGAAAAATAGAGATCTTAAAAACTTGCCTTCGCACAAATGATTCAAAGGCTTGAATGCAGTACTCTCTTAATTCATCGTCATCTACATTACAAAATTTTACCACCAAAGGAATTATCTTCTCAAGGTATTCACCTAAGAAAAGCATATTGGTTCTTATAAATTTCATTAATATGTTTTAAAGAAAATTTTTAATTTTATAAATATTTCTTACCTATTCTATGACCAGCTTGCCTACTAATAGCAGCAATACATTGTATGTAGGTTCTTGTTGTTGACATGGAATCATTTTTGGACAACTCTGACAACAGATGTTCAATAAGATCAACAAAAACTATATTTCCACAGCTCATAACCAGATGGCCAAGAGCAATAATGGTTCTTTTCCTCACTGCAAGTCTAGGGCTGGTCAACTGGGGGAGCAGACAGGTCAGAATTGAAGGATGGAAATTAACTAGAAGTCCTCCTTGCCTTAAAATAAAATAAGAAGAAAACAAATAAATTCAAGATGTCCAAGAACTTCTACAACTTCTGCCCTCTGACCATCTCTCAATTACTTCTTCTACCTATTGTCTTTTTGCTACAAATCTATACACTCGGTTTCAACCACTTTGTCGGTTCAACTCCTCTCTCTCTCTCAAATCATTTCACATGTGCAGTTCAATGGTTCAACAGCAGTCAAATATCTGTGTCCTGTGCTGGTACAGTGCTAGTGATAAAAGTCACACATAGGACAAAAGGTCTAACTGAATTTTCACTACTTATCAAATTAACAAGACTCCAATCAATCAGAATGATCTCTGACTACCTTCTATTCATTCTATATTCTGGAACACTAGAATATAATGTTTTCCAACTCAAGACTACTCATATATTCTGATATATTCTATCCTTAAGCACATACACCTGTGCTCTAACCACTTTGCAAAACTAAATCCAGATGTGGTTTCCATAACAAACTTTCGTGGCTTCTTCCATTTTAAATGTCAAAATACACTATACTCTACGTTAATATTTAGTCCGACTCTGCCTTACATTATAGCCATTTGTCTTATCTCCTATAGTGAAGTATAAGCTTTTTGTGTGCTAGGATAGCTGTTCGCTTTTACTGTGTTATTTGTACCACATGAAGGCACTCGATTATTTTCAAGTTCAAGTGAAATAGCCACAAATAATGATGACTGTATTCAAGAAAATAAAGGGTAAAACAAAATATAAAAACTGTGCTGAAATATCTAAATTACAAATTTTATTTTCAAGCTACAAAAAATATGCTTGCTATGTAATATTACATAAGTATAATCGGCTTTTTTCTTCCCTCACCCCTAATGACACATTTATAAAACAATTTAAATATGAATAATTTGACCAAGTTTTATTATATTTATCAGAAAGCATTCTTAATAAATGCAAATATCTGTATATAAGTAACAGAAATCATAGTCATGTTTACCTGCTTAACATATCAGCCATAATATCCAAGGCTTCTAGCTGAACAGAGACATCTTCCTGCTTTGCTATTGCACTGGTAAGACGCCCAGTAATCTTTTTACATACATTAGCAGCTAATGCAGAGCCTGCATGAAAAAGGAACCAAAATAATTTCAAGGCAAGTATATTGAATTCCACCTTAAATTCATTCTAGTTACTAAATATTCAGAAACTCTAAACTTGACTTAAAAACTGACTCAAGAGATCCATGTCAGAAAAATATTTCAAAATAGGCTGTTTTTCAAGTTATTAGACATAAACAAGAATTAGAGATAACTGCAGAAGAGTACATGAAACAGGGAAAACAATATCAATTCAGTAAACTCATACTGCACAACTATTTCTGTGCACCAGTGGGAATGCTGGCTATGGAGCTATTAGCTGTAATGTTTACACCTCTAAACTGGAAAGCACATAACATTTTTCTCTACTTGAGTCATCTTTAGTAGTAACCTAATGAGATGCTTTCCAATCTAAGTAGAAACGTTGTTCCAAGAGACTCATCAATAAAGGTTATTAATATTTTAAAGTGGATCTGCATTGTTACTGACCAGAGAGAGGAAAAAAAGGAAAAAGAAACTGTGAAAGTAAAAATCTGCATGGTTAACAGAATTCCTCTTAGAGCCAGAAATCAGCTAAAAACAAACATGTTTCAATGAGAGGGAAAAAATGAGGAAAATTATCAATGTAACTAATAAAAGGAAGCTTTCTACTTGGAAGAAAAGTTATGACCAACCTAGACAGCATATTAAAAAGCAAGAGACATTACTTTGCCAACAAAGGTCCGTCTAGTCAAATCTTTGGTTTTTCTAGCAGTCATGAATGGATGTGAGAGTTGGACTGTGAAGAAAGCTGACTGACGAAGAATTGATGCTTTTAAACTGTGGGGCTGGAGAAGACTCAAGAGTCCCTTGGACAGCAAGGAGATTCAACCAGTCAATCTTAAAGGAAATCAGTCCTGAATATTCACTAGAAGGACTGATGCTGAAGCTGAAACTCCAGTACTTTGGCCACCTGATGCAAGGAACTGACTCACTGGAAAGACCCTGATGCAGGGAAAGACTGAAGGCAGGAAGAGAAGGGGACAACAGAGGATGAGATGGTTGGATGGCATCATCAAATCGATGGACATGAGTTTCAACAAGCTTCAGGAGTTGGTGACAGACAGGAAGCCTGGCATGTTGCAGTCCATGAGGTCACAAAGAGTCGGAGGTGACTGAGCAACTGAACTGAATACAACTATAAATAACATACTTCAGAGCTGGTGAAATATTTTTGAAGTAACTAATTCATAAGGGAAAAGTAACAATGACATGATACAGTGAGGGAAAAAAAGCCCATCACTCCTGGGTTAAAAAAATGGGTATGAATCTTCTTCACCCAACAAGGTAATCAAAACTTTGGATGAAGTGACCTAATCTCTCTGAATTTCAATTCTCTTATCAACAATCTACATTATTAAGACCTCCCACGTGATTGACATTTAGACAAAGTGAAATAGTGCATCATCTAGCATGACAGTTAGCACAGTGATTAATAAATATTAAGTAAATGAATGAAAACTATATACTGCTGCTGCTGCTGCTAAGTCGCTTCAGTCGTGTCCGACTCTGTGCGACCCCACAGACGGAAGCCCACCAGGCTCCCCCGTCCCTGGGATTCTCCAGGCAAGAACGGTGGAGTGGGTTGCCATTTCCTTCTCCAAAACTATATACTAAGACTACATTTTTACCAATACACATCTTTCCATGAAAGAGTAATTTCACTCCATTTGCAGATGAGACAGTAACTTTAGACTGCTAATTTAAGCCAACAGCTTAGTAGTCAAGACCAATTCTAAAACTTACATAAAAATTTCTGTTGGAGATCAAAAGCTAATTACTTGACAAATTCATTAACTGTAACTGTTTCAAACTTTTTAAAATTGTAAGTAGTTATAAAAGGCTCAGCCTGAATTAAAGACACTAGTAAACTGAAATCTTTCATAACTATCTTAATAGTGTTAAGTTTTACACCATAAATTCTAATGCAAAGCAAAATGAATACTGAAAATAGAAAGCTAATCAAAGTAACTCATGATTTTGGTTATCTTTTCTCTCATTGCATACACTGGTTTAACTCTTTTCTGCAAGTCACTGTACACGCAATTATATAAAATCAAGTTTCAACATTACAAATTTTCAGAACTGGCACTCCAAAGAAATACTTAAATTCAATCAAAATAACTGAATTTATTTTTAAGCAAAAGTAAGACTCTAGACATTTTTCCCTTCACTGTTTAAAGGGATATTTACAAAGATCTTTCTGGGGTAAATACATCTCTCTCTCTGTGACCAGGAGGAAAAAAAATTATAAAAGGGAAATAGAAGGAAAAAACACTCTTGCTTACCACTGGAAGCTGGAGGAAGTTCTCCAATTACTGTTTTGAGGCCAATACTCGAAATATCTCGAAGTTGTTCTTTATCAGAAAGCATGTTAGTGCAGAGGGTATCTACAATTGTCTCTACTTGGTATTCTTTCACTTTACTCACTAAAGGGCCAAGACTGTAACACAAAAAGAATAAAATTTAACCTAAATAAACAAAAAAAAACAGAAAAAGAGACAAGTAGTATACAAATAAGAGTATAAAAAATTCTTGATTAATAAGCTTCTTGCAGTTTCCAATTTCTTCCCATTTATTTTCTTCATAGTATCATGAAACTCAAGATGCTTTCACCCAACCCTGACCCTTGGCAAACCCTTCAAATACACATCTTGTAATAATAAAAAAGCTAATTAGGAGTCTGTTCCTAACAAGAATCCCATGATTTACCTGCAATAGTAATTCCATCCAGCGTATCACATTTTGCCAACTGTGATCCTTTCTTCCTACCATCTAGCACCAACTTCATTCCATTCATAAGCCCAAGAATTTATATTTCTTTTATTTTCTTAAGCATCAAGTAATCAGTTGCAGAAAGCAAACAAGTCAGAACCTCTCCATGCTTCCAAAGCATCTTGTATATGCCTTTCAGTATCTCATACTGCTATTATTTTAGCACTGCATGTAAGCCCACTGGTTGAGGATAAAGGCAAGC
The DNA here is from genome assembly GCF_049115385.1 of Moschus berezovskii. Classification (NCBI taxonomy): domain Eukaryota; kingdom Metazoa; phylum Chordata; class Mammalia; order Artiodactyla; family Moschidae; genus Moschus; species Moschus berezovskii. The sequence continues at coordinate 51,155,139 of NC_142465.1, forward strand.
TCTCCTTCTGTGTCCTTCCCACAGAATTTAGCACACAGATAATACCTGGGGCATGACTATCCATTGAAGAACCACTGTACTCAAGACTGTACTGAATAACAAAAGTATGGCCCTGATCTTCAAAAATTTACCATCTGGTTGGTGAGGTAAGGAATTCACATAACTATTTTAGAAATTAACTTAAGGCATTCACTACTCTGCACAACTGAAAAAAAAACTTTTAAAGGCAATGTTAGTATTTATTTACAAACAGGAGACCGCACCTCAGAGACAAATTTTAGGTACTTGCAATTAGGGGATATAGTTAGAAAAAAGAGTATATCAATGGAAGGACCAGATGCTAGAATGAATACAATAAACACTCAAGAGATGAGAAGTCAAAAGAATTGCCTGACTTAGTCATTACTCATATTAGTTTTAAACTTTCAGGGTCACTTTTCAGGGACCCCAAATCAAACTTCGAGAACTGTTGCTATAAAATATTGCCCCAAAAAAGGTATAAAAAAACAAAAACAAACCAACAGGGACTTCTCTGTTGGTCCAGTGGTTAAGACTCTGCCTGCCAAAGCAGGGGACATGGGTTCAATCCCTGCTCCAGGAAGACTCCACATGCCACGAGGCAACTAAGCCCGTGTGCCACAACTACTGAGCCTGCACTCTAGAGCCTGAGCTCTGCAACAAGAGAACCCACCCTCAATGAGAAACCTGTGTACCATAACTAGAGTAGCCCCTACTCACCACAACTAGAGAAAGCCCTCTCACAGCAATGAAGGCCCAGAGCAGCCAAAAAAAATAAAAATGAATCTGCAAAAATAAATAAAAACCAACAAATAGAAAAAAGGCAAAATGGCATGCTGAAAGCTTCCTACATCAATATTTACAATAAACAATGAACTAAAAAAACAATGCCATCAAAGGGAAGAAATTATGAAACTGAACAGAAAGAAAGCAAGACCTAACCATCTGCTGTCTACAAGACACATAATTTAAAAATAAAAACAGATTAAAAGCTGAAAGTAATAGAAAAAAGATACACTATGCAAATACTAATCTAAAAAAAAAAACTGGGGCAGCTATATTAACATAAGAAAAAATATATTCCAAGATACAGTGTATTTAAAAAGAAACATTTTTACTCATAAAAACATCAAACATCAAGAAGACATAATTATAAATATGTATGCCTCTATTCATACAGCTTTAAAATACATGAAGCAAAAATTGACATTATTAAAGAGAAAAACAGATAAACAGACAATGATAGTTGAAAAATTTAACACTCCTTCTCTCAGTATTTAATATCAAGATAAAAAAAATCACAAAGGATATATAAATCTGAACAACATTATCAGCTACCTTGACCTGACATTTATAATATACCATACCCAACTTCTGTAGAAAACACTTTCAAATATACACAGGGAGCATCCACCACAGTGCAAGTCACTCAGTCATGTCCAACTCTTTGCAACCCGATGGACTATACAGTTCATGGAATTCTCCACGCCAGAATACTGGAGTGCGTAGCCTATCCCTTCTTCAGGGGATCTTCCGACCCAGGAATCAAACCAGGGTCTCCTGCTCTGCAGACAGATTCTTTACCAAATGAGCTATCATATGCTGAGTCATAAAACCAATCTCAATGAGTAGACAGAACAATACAAACCAAAACAAACCTCTCTAAAATCTTAAAGAGTATGATTCTCTGATCATATGCAATTAAGTCAGAATCCATTAAAAATAAACATCCAGATAACCTCTAAATATTTGAAAATTGCTTCTAAATAACTGGTAAATCAAAGAAAAATCACAATGGAGATTAAAAATGTTTCAAACTGAATGATAAAATAAATCACAAACTACTTGGAGAAAATATACCTTTAAATGTTTAAGAATTAGTAAAGGAAAAAATGAGCAGAAAGAAAAATAGTTAAAAAAAAAAGAAGACGCAATCAGTAAAATAAGGCAACACACAATAGGGAAAATGAACAAACCTTAAAGTCAGTTCTTTGATAAGATTAGTAAATATGGTAAATCCTTGATTAAATGAATTAAGGGGAAAAGAGAAAAAAAATTACCAAAACCAGGATTAAAAGAAGGGGATATTCACTGACAACAATTGTTAAGGTAGAATATCCCGAGGACTGAACAGAAAGTACTGTAATAATTATGAGATACTGCAGTTAACGGTTAAAAGATCTAGTATTATCATAATTGCTGATCGTTTTCAAATATTTCTATAGCTTCAACACAATTTCAATCAAAATTTGAGCAAGCTTATTTTTAAAACAGAACCTGAGAAACTGATTCTAAAACTTACATGAAATACAAAGAACTTAAAAAACTCAAAATACTCAAGAAAAATGAGGCTAGAAAACTTACATGACCTTGCTTCAGACTTCTACAGATCTGTACCAGTGTTTCTCAACCAAGGGAGATTTTTGCCCTTCAACAAAAATTTGGCAATGTCTGGAGACATTTTTGATTGCTCTTACTGAGGGATGAAGGAATGCTACTAGCAAAAATAGTGAGAGACTGCTAAATATCCAACAATACATGGAACGTACAAGATAGTTCCCCATAACAAAGAAATATCTGGCCCCGAAACTCCAATACTTTGTCCACCTCATGCGACGAGCTGACTCACTGGAAAAGACTCTGATGCTGGGAAGGATTGGGGGTGGGAGGAGAAGGGGATGACAGAGAATGAGATGGCTGGATGGCATCACCGACTCGATGGACATGAGTTTGAGTGAACTCCGGGAGTTAGTGATGGACAGGGAGGCCTGGCGTGCTGTGATTCATGGGGTTGCAAAGAGTCGGACATGACTGAGCGACTGAACTGAACTGAAAACTCAAGAGCACCAAGCCCGAAAAAGCCTGAGCTACGCTAATAAAAAAAAACAGTATGGCACTGGCATTAGAATAGACAAATAGATCAGTGGAACATAACAGAGTCTGGAAATAGACTTAACACTTTTATAGTCAATTGACTTTTGACGAAGATGCCAAAACTGACAATACAGAAAGGAAGATGCTTTCAATAAATGGTGCTTCAACAACTGGATATCCATATGGAAAAAAAAATAACCTCAACTTCCACTTTATAAAAATTAATTCAAGATAGATCACAGGACTAAAAATAAAAGCTGAAACTAGAAAGCTTTTAGAAAACAAGGGACAATCTTTGCAACATAATATAAACAGATTTCTAAGAACACAGAAAGCAATAACCATAAAAGCTGAAACGAATTTATAAATTAAGTCAAACTAAATTTTAAAGTAAATTAAAAATTTAAGATCAACTTGGGAGAAAATACTTATAAAACATATATGTGCAAAAGGACATATACCCAGAATATATGAACTACAATTCAGTAATAAAAAGACAACCTCAATTTTAATAACTGGGAAAAGTCCACAAAAAAAAAAAGGCAATAAACAAACAAAACAGCACTGAACATCAGTAGTCATTCAGAGAAATGGAAATTAAAACTACACCTATACACCAACTGGAATAGATAAAGAGTGACATAACCAGGACTTCCTTGCAATCCAGCAGTTAGGACTCCATGCTTCCACTGCAGGGGGCACAGGTTTGATCCATGGTAGAGAAACCATCTGGAATATTGAGAGTCGGAGCCAAAAAAAAAAGTAACACAACCAACCGTTGATGAAAGTGTGGAACTGGTACTTGCATGTAAAATGGTACAAATACTTTGGAAAACAATTATCAGTTTCTTAAAAATCTAAATGCGTGCTAAGTCGCTTCAGTCATGTTCGACTCTTTGCAACCCAACAGACTATAGCCCGTCAGGCACCTCTATCCATGGGATTCTCCAGGCAAGAACACTGGAGTGGGCTGCCATTTTCTCTTCCACGGGATTCTCCCCCACCCAGGGATTGAAACCGAGTCTCTTACGTCTCCTGCATTGGCAGGCAGGGTCTTTACTACTAGTGCCACCAAATAGACAACAGCAATTTCATTCTTCCTAAGAAATAAAGACACATGTCCTGAGATTCATACAAGAATCTCTACCTTTATGCACAATTAGCCAAATCCTAAAAAGGTATCAATGAACTCCTAATCAGCAGCAAAAAGTCACAAAACACTAATATATCCAAAATAAAACCAACTTAAGGTGAACAATGTTGACCTCTAGTAAGAAGTTGTGAGGTAAGGATACAATTTTGTTTTTCAAATGGTAATCCAGCTTTTTTTAAAAAAGGTTCAACTTTTCTCATGATGCCACCAACTGCATCATGTAGTTTCCATTCTATTTTCCACTACTGGTCTATTAATGTGTCACTACGTCACTGCTTTCATTAGATAAACATAACAACATGTTTTCATATCAAGCAGGGTTAACCAACACATCTCCAAGTCCAGTGATTTTTCAGGGCTTTTGTGGTCTATCAAGCAAATATCCTGCCCCTCTTTGCTCTTCATACCAAAATGCTCTTTAGAATCAACTCGTCTAGCTTTTGGGAAAAACTTACTGATTTTTCGAGTTAAGTTAGCATTAAAATAACCCAGAACTAACAACTCTGTTGAGTTATTCTATCAAGGGACCTGCGATGTCTTTCCACTTGTTCACAAGTACATTTTTGCTACTGGTCAAGAGTATTTTAAAGTTTTTCTCCTATAAAAATTTTTTAAAAGATAAAATTATACACTTACTTTAAACCACACAATATCCTCACCCAAAATCACCATTTTAACATCTGTTACATTTACTGCTAGGTATTTTGTCTTTCTGTTGCTGTACTAAATCGACATTTGCTTCCATATCTTCTGTTTTATTTGCTTATATGAAGGCTGATTTTTGTTCATTAATTTTACAGCACATTCCTTCACTGAATTTTTTATTCTCTTTTCTTGATTGACTTGTTTTTACCTATGACCTTTTAAAATTCTTTTATGTCTTAATTTCCTGCCCGTTGTCTTACAGTAGCTAATGCCATCAAAAGAAATCTAATGGAGACAGAGAGACACTGAGGTATAAATGTGTCTGTGTACTTTTTAAAAAAGGACCTATGGACTTCTTGGTATTAAATGCTTTACTTGAAACAAATGATGAATTCAGTTTAATGATATAAAGCATCTCTGACCTGTTCTTCACTGCTGCTGCTTCTAAGTCACTTCAATCGTGTACGACTCTGTGCGACCCCATAGACGGCAGCCTACCAGGCTCCCCCGTCCCTGGGATTCCCCTGGCAAGAACACTGGAGTGGGCTGCCATTTCCTTCTCCAGACCTGTTCTTCACTATGACATTAAATATGACACCAGTTTTTGGAAAGTATTTCATTCCTCCAATTATATTAAGTAGTCTAGGCGTTGGATTTTATTTTTTTCTTTTAAATGAAGAACCAAAGTTGAATCTCATCAGTACCTTGACAACTAACCAGATAGTTTTTTCCCCTGATCTATTAACATGATGAAATAAAAATATTAATAAAGCACATAATATTAAATTGTCCTTATACTCAGAATAAAATTCACTCAGTCATGGTAAATTACACTTAATATACTACTGATTTTATTTTGAACATTTAAATGAAACCGATGTGTAATCTTCTCTTTCAGTGTTACAGTCAGAATTTGTAATCAGTACTTTGCTTAAAAGGTTTTAATACTTTATGTTCTGAAATAGTTCTAGAACAATCTGTACTGGAATTATCTGTTGCTTGAAGTTTCAAAGAGTGTGCAAAAAGATTTTTGGGCATGAGTTTCTTTTGGGTGATGAGTTCTTTGATAAATTTGTCAATTTCTTGATAAAGCTACTTAGTAATTTATCTATTAGGACTTTCCCTCCTCCTAGAATCAGTTCTCAAGTTTTATCTCCTAATATATTACTTTTGTTTTTATCTTAATTTCTTTCTTATATTACTAAATATATGTCATTTCCCCCCCAACCTGTTAAATTTTAAGTATAAGAGATCATCAAAAGCTCAGGTTTCTAACAAGAGTCATACTCAAGTGAATAAAGATCTGTGTACCTCTCAATCTGAGACAAAGCCTACTTTTTATTATCATTTTTAAAGGACAGTAATTGTTTAGCACATATGTTAGACAAAATTTTGTTTGTTAATAAGCACATACCAAAATAAGAGATGAAATAACTACTGAAGTAAAACTAGACTCATTTGCTCTATTCTGCAACTTATTTTTTTTGAAGACCCATTTTATTTTAAACTTGCAAATGTCCCAAGTTAAAGAAAGTTGTATGTCTAGAAAAATCTATGCTGACCAATGATTTCTCACACTTTGCCTGTTTTTACAGATGTGTAAATCCTTAGCCTAAAATAAATTTAAAGCCTTTATAAGAAAATTCAAAAGTAATAATGAGAATGCTCTATTTAAATTAATACCAAATATTAAATGCCATACAAAATGAGATTAAATCTATAATTTAACTTTATAGGAAGCCAAAGGTTGCACTTACCAATAACTTGCTATGTAAATTTTAAGGATTTCTAATATTTGATATGCATAAATTAAAAAGGTGCATTAATACAATTTACCAAGAACTCAAATTCTCTACCCATCTGTCAATATCACACCTAAAAGATGCTCTCAATGCACCACTCTCCAAGGTAACAGGAATTCTTTGTAACTATTGTATCATCAGTGTTAAGTGAACTATGGTTTTAACTCCTGCTATCGTTTACTAAGTCTTATTATTTTTTACTTACCTTATCACTGGTTCTTAAACTCCACCCCACTTCAGAATATACAGTAAGTAGGCCTTTTACCCTAGCTAAAAAATCTGACCGAACAAGAGAACTACTCTTTCTAAAGTTTCATAAGCTATAAATACCATTGTCCTAGCCAATATATAAACTACATATAAGGATATGTGTCTACGTACCAAGTACAAACACTAAGTCAAGTCACCTACAAACTCTAAAACACTCCACAAAGACATAGACCAAAACTAAGAAAATTTACCAGTTACCATACTGAGCTTTTTAAAAGTTGAGGTGGTAGGAAGCAAGTAAAAAACAACTTACCACTTGACAGCTAAATTCTGTACCTCTCCATTTTTATCTTCCAGTAACTTCAAAATCATTTTCACTACCTTTCTTTCACTATCATCATCCAACTTGATGGAATCTTTCTGCAGTTCTGTCATCAAATCATTTGTAGCCATAAACCTAATAAAAGATTAAAATTTGTCAGAAATTAAAACTTTTAAGCATTAATAAAAATCACTGTTTTCAAATCCAATGCTATCACTTGTATGTAAGTCCTGATGTACTCTTTTAAATAAGGTATCACTGGCTTTATTTTGCTCAGGTTAGTCTTTATTTCAAATTTACTGACAGGACCTTCAGTGAACGCTCCTTCAGTCTAATAAAGCTGACGCTTGAGCAATGTGAGCATTAAAGGTGCCAACCCCCCGCCCTTGCCCTCCACATCTCATCAAAAATCCATGTAGAACTTTACAGTCAACATCCACATCCGCACAATTCTCCATCTGCAGATTCAACCAATGGCAGATCATGCAGTATATGTGGTATGCACTGAATGAAAAATTGTCCCACGGTAAGTGGATCCGTGCAGTTCAAACCCATAGCTCTGGGGTCAACTATAATTGCATCAAGGCTTTTAGGGGAAGAAAAGCACTTCTTTACTTTTCCTTTGTGTGTGATTTGAATTTTATCTAGGAAGTCTTTAACATTAAGAATACCCTCCTGTGTAATACTGTTGTGTCAGATTGGGCGGCTCATTACAAACCACTGGGAAAATTCCAAAATGCAAACTCTCACCTCCATCCCAACTCCTACCACCAGAATCAAGTGTATTTTCAAAAGGATGTTTTGAAGCAGAAAGCTGTTCCACCAGACATCCAGCCTCCTTTCCTTAAGAACCACGGCCAAAGGACAAAGTTATAAACTACACACAAGCATAATTCTTATCAAGTCTTGTTAAACTGCTTAAAAGAAAAGCATATGGTCAACTTGGGATAAGACAGGTAAATTAAGCCCGTGCCTTTAAAAAATTAACACAGTTCTAACTGGAAGCCCCTTCCCACTTTACATGATGAAAAAAATGAATTTAAAATCACGCAACAGTCCAGAAAGAAGAAAAAAAACTGAACAGAACCATGCACGCACTTCTACACACAAAGCATGAAAAGCATCTTCACCAATTATTTTACTTAGATAAAATCCATTAGACAGGCATATCAGTTAGGAACCTCTAAGAATCTCTGAAATGTTAATCATATGGTTGAAAAGAAAACACAGTGATCACCAATTTAAATTTAAAAAAGCATATCATCCCAATAAAAAGTTATTTTATAATTCTGAAGAAACTACTGGTACAGAGATTCCTTCCTTTATTTACCATTTATTTATTCACTGCCTGTTTGCTACAAAGGCTGGATTATGAGCAAAGGACCCTCAGAGAATTTATACTCTAATAAAGAAGTTTATTGATTTCAAAAATCTATAATTAACAGTTAAACATTTTTAAAAGCTGAAATAAGCATCAGCAAAATTAGCAATAGATAATATTTTTAGAAAACTAGACTGAGATAGTAAGAATTACTTTTTAATTGTGACCCTGAAACCAGAAAGTTCCCTCTGTTAATGTGTTAAAAAGTTGGCACTATAAATCTTAAAAAGAAGTTGTCTGACCAGTTTGGAAGTTGTTCATGGCAGACTGAAAAGCCAATTTGTAAAATGTCTCTTACACATTTATTGCTTTAGGTATGGCACTAAGGACTGAAATTATAAACTTCGACCCAGTCCCTTCCTTTGAACTTTTCATCTCACATGGCAGACAAATAGGTAAACTGGACAAGTCTCACACAAACTTTTAAAAATACTCAAGGGTGTGTGGCAACGACCACACCAAAGAATTGACAGTTTGGATTTCAAAGGTTTATGAGGGGTTTCCATGGAGAAAGCTGGCTTGGGATTTTAAATCTGTGTGCATGGTGGTGGTGCTGGGGAGGAGCATAGCACCCCAGAGTGAGGAGCAATTCAGTGTGTCTGAGACACAGGGAAACCTAAAGGGGAAGATGGAAATACAGGCTGAGGTTAAGATGGGAAAGGTTGTATACACTCATTCACTATGTCCTGAGAACCTTTTATCTGTCAGGTACTGTGCTAGGTGCCATGGATACAAGGGCTAGCAAAAGCAAACACGGGTGCTTCCTGCTACCTTGAAGTGTATGTAACAATCGAATTGAGGCATAATGATTTTTTTTAAACTACATATATGAGTACTTACATCATATGTAGTTACGACCTGAGACAAATGCTATGAAGGGAAGAAACACGATACAAAGACAATGGGATAACAAAATAACATGACCTAGACTGAAAGAAAGCTGTGTATCAGAAAAGACTGAGATCCTAAACTGAACAGGGACTGTGTGTGGGGAGTGGGGAGGTTATAACCAAGTAAACAAGGGCCAAAAGATTAAAGAGATTTGAAGACCTTACTAAGAGTCTAGTCTTATTATAAAGTGATGAGAAGCTACTGAAAAGCATGTGAGGAAGAGATGAAGAGTAAGTGGAATGATCAGATTAACATTTTTATTTATTTTATTTTACTAGTGTAACTAGTATTACTCTAGTTACACTGTGGAAAATAGTTTGAAGAGAATCAAACTTCATTCAGCAGACTGAATGGAGAAGAGTAAGGAGAGCTACTGCAGCGGTCTAAGTAACAAATGATGGTGGCTAGAATTAGAGTTATGACAGTCAGTGGAGATGGAAAAATGGACATACAGCCAATTTTCTTATTAGAAAAGTAAAATGTGTTGTAACCCCCAAATCAATTCTCCAATGCTTTCACGGCATTTGCAGACATGTGAAGAACCACGAAACATTTGAATGACCCAAAGCACACATCTGCACACACTCCCAGCTGACACCACACAAGGGGACGGTCTGCCTTATTTCACCGCTCACACTGTGAACAAGCAGCCTCTTCTCAGTCTATCTGGCACCACTTTTTTTTCTGCATGTCTGTGCTTTTTGTTGGCAACTTTGCTGTTTAGAATGACCCCTCCGGGTGCTGAAGTGCTATCTTCTGTCCCTGATAGTACACAAGAAGGTCATGATGTGTCTTCCAGAAGAAATACATATTAGACAAGTAACTACTGTAAAAAAAGAAACAACCCTATTTGTGATTTACAAGATTAAAAATTAATAGACTTTTGAAATGGATTAGATATGGGGGTAGTAATGCATGAGTTAAATATAAAGAAACAAAAAGGAAAACACAGGATTTGGGCGTTACATTGGGTATGTATCCTGTCCAGTCTTAATGTTATTGAATAACCACTGTCACACATTAGATGATTCACTCACCTTACATCAGAGGGAGAGAAAATTAACAAGCCTAGGTCCACTGCAGACTATACTGAATGGCCACTCCTCTGATCCAAATCAACAAAATCCCAGCAAAAGTGAAGCCATCAACATCATAAATTACTGCCCTGAAGACCAACTTCAAGTGCTCTTGGCCAAAAAAATGAAGATTTGCGGAGAGGGGAGACATGCTGAGAAAGGGGCCCAGTAGCCTCTACAGTCCAGGAACTGTTCTGAGCTTCATACCTAAACTTCAATTATAATATCCAAATGAATAATCCAAACAGATCTTATCTTACAGTGAAAGGATAATGTTTTCCTATATATAATCACACAGAACATCCATTTCAGGTAAGTTCACTTAGCAACACAAAATACCAAACATCCTCCTAACTAAGAGTGACTGCAACTTCTGCTTTACAATAGCTGTTCCCCTGCTTTACCATGCCTCCTTATAACATTTATTAAGATGTCAAGTGATCGAATTGCCCCTTTCTGACAACATCCACTCTAAAGTAAACAAACCCCTGCCTCCTTCAGTTCAGTCAGTCGCTCAGTCGTGTCCGACTCTCCGCGACCCCATGAATCACAGCACGCCAGGCCTCCCTGTCCATCACCAACTACCGGAGTTCACTCAAACTCATGTCCACAGAGTCGGTGATGCCATCCAACCATCTCATTCTCGGTCGTCCCCTTCTGCTCCCGCCCCCAACCTTTCCCAGCATCAGAGTCTTTTCCAGTGAGTCAACTCGTCGCATGAGGTGGCCCAAGTATTGGAGTTTCAGCTTTAGCATCAGTCCTTCCAATCAACACCCAGGATCGATCTCCCTTAGAATGGACTGGTTGGATCTACCTGCAGTACAAGGGACTCTCAAGAGTCTTCTCCAACACCACAGTTCAAATGCATCAATTCTTCGGCGATCAGCTTTCTTCACAGTCCAACTCTCACATCCATACATGACCACGGGAAAAACCATAGCCTTGACTAGACGGACCTTTGTTGGCAAAGTAATGTCTCTGCTTTCCAACATATTATCAAGGTTGGTCATAACTTTCCTTCCAAGGAGTAAGCGTCTTAATTTCATGGCTGCAATCAGCATCTGCAGTGATTTTGGAGCCCAAAAAAATAAAGTCTGACACTGTTTCCCCATCTATTTTCCATGAAGTGATGGGACCAGATGCCATGATCTTTTGTTTTCTGAATGTTGAGGTTCAAGCCAACCTTTTCACTCTCCTCTTTCACTTTCCTCAAGAGTCTTTTGAGTTTCTCTTCACTTTCTGCCATAAAGGTAGTGTCATCTGCATATCTGAGGTTATTGATATTTCTCCCAGCAATCTTGATTCCAGCTTGTGCTTCTTCCAGCCCAGCGTTCTTCATGATGTACTCTGCATATAAGTTAAATAAGCAAGGTGACAATATACAACCTTGACGTACTCCTTTTCCTATTTGGAACCAGTCTGTTGTTCCATGTCCAGTTCTGACTATTGCTTCCTGACCTGCATACAGGTTTCTCAAAAGGCAGGTCAGGTGGTCTGGTATCCCCATCTCTTTCAGAATTTTCCAAAGCCTCCTTAGACCTTCCCAAAATTATCCAAATAGGTACTAACAACCTCTTACTGAGACAAAAGGTAACAAACCCAACCTGTGGGAGGGACACCTGTACATATGAAAATTTCAAGAAGGAAAAAATGGTAAACAGTGTTTACAAACGAAATTAAAGAGCAAAGAAACCACCAGCGTTTGAGGGAGAGTAATTTCAGTCAGCTTAGGTGGGCAACCTCTTAAGAGTTTATCTCATCTATGGGAATTAGTGCAGAAGGCAATGATCAGCTGTGATATTTAGGAAGAAAATTCTAATGGAAGAACTACCAACGTACTGGATTAAAAAGAGGCCTGAGATGAGGAGACTAATTTGAGAAATACTCATCAGGGAACTAAACTAAAGATGAAAGGGTGATATCAAGGGTTCCAACCGGGACACTTGGTAGATGGTAACATTAACAATATTCTGAAAGAGATGGGAATACCAGACCACCTGACCTGCCTCTTGAGTAACCTGTATGCAGGTCAGGAAGCAACAGTCAGAACTGGACATGCAACAACAGACTGGTTCCAAATAGTTTGAAAAGGAGTACGTCAAGGTTGTATATTGTCACCCTGCTTATTTAACTTATAGCAGAGTACATCATGAGGAACGCTGGGCTGGAAGAAGCACAAGCTGGAATCAAGATTGCCGGGAGAAATATCAATAACCTCAGACATGCAGATGACACCACCCTTATGGCAGAAAGTGAGGAGGAACTCAAAGGCCTCTTGATGAAAGTGAAAGAGGAGAGTGAAAAGGTTGGCTTGAACCTCAACATTCAGAAAACAAAGATCATGGCATCTGGTCCCATCACTTCATGGGAAATAGATGGGGAAACAGTGGAAACAGTGTCAGACTTTATTTTTTTGGGCTCCAAAATCACTGCAGATGCTGATTGCAGCCATGAAATTCAAAGACGCTTACTCCTTGGAAGGAAAGTTATGACCAACCTACATAGCACATTAAAAAGCAGAGACATTACTTTGCCAACCAAGGTCTGTCTAGTCAAGGCTATGGTTTTTCCCATGGTCATGTATGGATGTGAGAGTTGGACTGTGAAGAAAGCTGATCGCCGAAGAATTGATGCTTTTGAACTGTGGTGCTGGAGAAGACTGTGGAGAGTCCCTTGGACTGCAAGGAGATCCAACCAGTCCATTCTAAAGGAGATCAATCCTGGGTGTTCATTGTAAGGACTGATGCTAAAGCTGAAACTGTAATACACTGGCCACCTCATGCGTCGAATTGACTTACTGGAAAAGTCTGATTCTAGGAAGGATTGGGGGCAGGAGGAGACGCGGACGACAGAGAATGAGATGGCTGGATGGCATCACCGACTCGATGGACATGAGTTTGAGTGAACTCCGGGAGTTGGTGATGGACAGGGAGGCCTGGCGTGCTGTGATTCATGGGGTTGCAAAGAGTCGGACACGACTGAGCGACTGAACTGAACATTAACAAGACAAAATAAGAAAAAAGAAGTTTTAAGGTGGGAGAGGAGAAAGTTGTCAACGAGCAGACTTCTATGGGAGTCCCAGGTGGATTAACCTACAGGCAGTGTCATCTCATTTAGTCAAATATTTTGGGGCTTCCATCATTAGAAACTGTGCCAAGGCGCTGCAAAAAAGTTACAAGCTAGACAGTCAGAGACTGCAACTTAACACACTTGGCTTATTTCTACTGAACTGAAAGTTCCCTGAGGAGGAAACTTATTTATCTTTAATAAATCCAATGCAGAGAGGCAGAAATAATGGTAGAAAGAGATACTCTGTACTGTACAGTGAGTGGTTTTCACAACACTTCTAATACACAAACAATTTTGCTTGCTTGCAACAGAGATTTAAAGGCTACTGGCAAACTGCATCTCCCAGTGAACAAACTACCTTTCAAAGATTTCATACACACCCCACTGCTGTCTCACTTTTTCTCATTACTTCTCTTAGTCATGAATCAACCTGGGACAGTCTTAATATTGTTCATGTAAATAAAAATAATTTTTAGTCATCTTTCTTCTTTCCCAGTTTCCTCAATGAGGTCCCTTTCTCCTATTTTTCAGTGGTGAGACCTAACCATTGCCGATAATGAGTGTTAGCAGTACCTATATCCACACCTCCCTCCAAATCACATTAAGTGAAATCACGTAAATTACTGCCATCAACAGGCAAAGTACTTAGAAAATGCTCAGAAGTCACCTTCTTAAATCTCTGCAAATCTATTTCTTCTGATTAAACCTACTTTTCTTCAAGCTCAAGCAGAACAGATAATTTAGTCTCTCCTGTTATAACTGTTGTCATTCGGTTGCTCAGTTATGTTTGATTTTTGTGACGCCATGGACTGCAGCACACCAGGCTTCCCTGTCCTTTACTATCTCCTGGAGTTCGCTCAAACTCATGTCCACTGAGTCAGTGATGCTATCCAACCATCTCACCCTTTGTTGCCCCCTTCTCCTCCTGCCCTCAATCTTCCCATAACACATTATTGTAAATGCCCACACAGTACTTTCAGCTATTACAGGATCTGTAAGGTCCCTTCCAACTCTGAAAGTGATGAGAGTTCCATAACAGGCCTGAGAGTTTTATGAGCATTTTAAACAGTTTTCAAGGGCAAATGTTTTCCAATAGTTAAAACACAAAAATAAATAAATCTGGTGACAAACCATCATCAAGCTGGGCAAGTCTACAATGCAGTGAATTATTTTAAGATTGCATCAAATAATTTCGGTAGATTTTACAATGATTTCTTAAAGAAACTTTCCCAATCCTTATGCTTTTTTCCTTAACTCTTGAATTAAAATTCAATTCAACTAAAACAAGTTTATCTATTGAGAACTCCCAGGACCAAGGCCCTAAATAAAGTGGAGGATTCAGTTCAATAAGACAAGGTCCCTGCCGGTGTCTAACAAGATTATCTATACCCTCTCCCTGAGTAGTGTTTTGTATAGAGTGCTCTCACACCTGTACTCATTTTCTCTAACTAGAACTTCAAGACCTAGCTCAGATCACACCTTGCAAGTGAATCTCCTTGCTTTCATGGTCTGTGCCACTTAGGCCTGAAAGCTACATACAGCCCTGGGTTACTTTTTACAAATGTCTTAACCATTCAACAAGCATGCAGATAATACTAAAGACAAGCACTAATCTTCAACTTTTTCGAGTCCCTCTTAGGGAATTTAAAGTGTCTTCTAGCACAAAATATTCCACAAGCCTAACTTAGAACTGAAATTTAAGGTCTTATTCTTAATGTCCCCCGGTAAAAACCTTGGTGAAGTAGAACACGGTAGCTGACAGTTTATGCCCTGAGGGTATCTGGAAACCCTAGATCTACTATTGTCAAACTGACCTTGGGCAAGCACTTATTGCCAGATCCAAGTTTCCTCAACTGTAACAGAGACTGTTTGTATCCACTTTATTAAAGTTGTAAGGATCAAATGTATAAAGTCCACAGTAAGAATTAACTATTATGTACACAGAGAGAAAACAATGGTAAAAAATTTTTTTAGTTTTTGATTCTCTGGAATACTTTAATTCAGTTGGTGGTGACATGAAAATAAAAGCAGAATATCAGTAGATACCTCAACCCACTGAATATTCAGGATTAATATTTATAAACGAAGCACTTGCTTTATTTGTGCACATTAAAGTTTTCATTGTTATCTACAGAATCACCAAGCACTAAGCCTTACTATCCCATCTTCAAAGAATACAGAATACTAAAACATGAAAGAAAAAGGACACTAGGTTTTGGTTTTCTCTCCCAATAAATTTGAGCCTATAATTTAAGTCCTCCAGCAACAACAACAACAAAGATCCTAAAATTTAGAAGCCTGCATCCATTTCTTTACCCCCTTTACATTAAAAAACTATGTAGTTATTCAAAGACCTGAAAATCTGGGCCTGTAAGGGAACTTTTGTAATCATCCATGGCCAAGTTTCTCAAAAGTAAAAATTTAATCTCAAAGTAGCCTGCCCAAGATATCAGATAGTTTACAACGAAGAATTCTACAGGACTAGAACCTGTATTTGTGACTAGCAGTCATATTCTCTTTGGATTCCACCATGAGGAAAATGATTTTTTCTTCCTTTTGGATGTACTGTTTTCTTTTTCCCCTTAGCACAAGGTAAAGCAGTCTTCATACGGAAAGATTTTCTATAATGTTAATTAATCTTGTCCTCAAGATCCTTCTAGCATTAGGTATTTAAAAACATGTGACTACAACGACGATATTTCCAGCAAAATAAACAAGCATATAAATTTCTAAAAAAAAATTAGCATCATTTTAAAATAGAACACATGTATTCAAATACAGAAAAATCTTGTACTTGACTGCAAATGCTGTTTTAATTAATCTCTTACATGTCAGTTATTTAACATACATAGTGCTTTGGCTTCAAAGTCTTGTCTATTACTAAATGATGTGAGCGTATTACAAGTTTTAAAAACATAATTATTAAAAATATCTTTATGACAAATTACTGAAAGTCACTTACTGTTCCTAGGCATATTTTCTATAATATTCACCAACTATTAGAAATATATCATTTTTAGGAGATTAAGTAATCCTCCAAGCAATGTTTTGATTTATTCAAGCCCAAACTGGTAGATAACCCTTATCAAGTTCAACACTGAGTATTACTCTTCCATATAACTTGTAAAAAACCCTCAAGCTTATATATATTACTTTCTTTTACAAAAAATGTAAGGAGGGTTCAGTAAGTAATCACAATGCAGTATCATCACATGACTTGATTTCTGTATTTTTAATGGCTTGCACTGAAAGCAAGCAAAGCTCCAAAGGGAAACAACATTCTAATCCTTTAAGGAACAACTTTTATTTCCCCCAATAATTTTTATTTTCACCCTAGAACTCACAAACCTAAAAATACCCCAAATAATCGTCTCTTCCCAAAACACTAAAATATTTATTATGAGCAAACTAATTTTAAAAGTTTTGAATGCAATACTTAAAAACTCCCTAGGTAGCAAAACTTTTTGAAAATCATTCTTGGCTTTGAAGCCACAGAACCAAAACGTATTTCACTGGCAATCTTAATATACCGGCGTAACAATTTGACTAGCAACACGATTATCACATTTTTCATGATTCTTTCACAAACATAAAAAATTTTCCCCAGGACCTAAGGTTTGGGTGTGTTTTCAGGTTTTAAAACGTAATGTTCATACAAAAAAAACAAAAAACAAAAAACCCTTCGGCCAAAATTCAAATCGAAGACTATTTGTTCTTCCCTTTAAAATGCACAAAAAATACAACCACTAGAGAACAAAACAAGTATCAAAAAATATAAAAACCCGCTTCAGATCGGAAGCTTACTTAAATTCAATTCGTGATGGAATAGAAGGCGGGAAGCAAGGAACGTAGCAATTACTACTGTGCAAAAAAGAAAAAAGAAAAACCAAGATAATCGGTGAAAATATAACAATTCTTCAATATGCATGTGACCAAGGTCTGGAACCAACAGCACAAGTCTCCAGGAACAGAACTTTATAACAAACCTTCATATTCACCGCCCCTATATTAGAAAACTCCTTTCAATAAGATCCATTTGTTCCCTGTACTTTTTTGTTTACGGTTCAGCAATTCACCTTTCTAGCAGTAATTTTGAATATAAGGAAATAAGACTGAAACCCTGAGTTCCTGCTTGGGTTTTTACCTGCTAAGAAAAATGACAAGAGATGCTGGCGGGAAAACTCTAGGAGTCAAGTTTCCACCATCCCGGCTCCCCCTCCACCTTCTTACCACCTTCACTAAAGGGATAATCCAAAGAAAAAGTTTATAACCCAACCCCGAAGACTTGGGAGGAAAAGCAAATCGTTCAAGCAGAATGCACCTAGGCCCGCTCACATCTGCGGGAAAGGAGACGCAGCTGGGACCCCGCGTGGGCAGCAGCTGCAGCAGCTCGGGCCCCACGAGCAGGGCGGCCTAGCGCCTCGGGCAGGCCGGCGGGTAGGCCTGGCCTCCACGTCTCCAAGCCTAGAGTGACTCCCTTGCCCACAGTGGTGCGTGGTCTCGCCCCTTCCCGCTACCTGGGACGCGAAGTCACGTCCTGGGAGGGCAGAGCATGCGGAGGGGGCGGTGGGGGACGCAGAAGGGGCCTAAGACCGGAGATGGGCAACGGCCTAGAGGAAATAACGGGGGAAGGGGGTTAGAAGGTGGGCGAGGAAAGGGGCCTGCTGGGATCGGGGAGCGGAGGGTGGCCTGGAGGCATCGGGAAAGCCGAGGAACCAGTTAAGGCCAAAGGGGTGGGGCAAGGCCTGTATGAGGGCCAGGGCCGCGGATGGGGGACGCCCGCCGAGGCGGACTGAGGGTCGGATTTCGGCCTCACCTGAAGTCCTTGTCGCTGGATGTCATTTTTTCCAGCAAATTGGAAATGTGGTACGAGGCGCTCGCCATGTTGACGGCCTCAATCCCGCCCGCCGGCGTTGCTGGTGCTGCTGCCCGCCGCCGCTGGGGCTCCTCCTCTCGCTCGCGGCAGCTCCCGCTTCCAGGGTCGCAGCGCGACGCAGACGCTAACTAGGGAGGCGCCTCGACAGGCTGCCCCCTCCCCGGCAAGGCGTGGGCCTGTCCCGGGGGAAGCAGAGGCTAAGGGGCCGGCCTAACGACGGCGCTGCTCGCCGGAGAACGGGCTCATGAGCGGCGTGGAGTACAGCAGGGCCTCTCCGAAGAGTCGGACACTTCCACTCCCTCCGCACTCGTTCCCTAGGGCAAGAGGCCAAAACCCGCCTCCTTCCCTCCGGGGGCGGGCACTGTAGACGCGAGACGCTACGGAAAGCTAAGGTCAGAGTTCACGGAGGTCTCCCCACGCACGCTGTGGAGACGCCAGATAAAGGGCAATCCTGTTGGCTGAGGCCCATGTCAATCTACACGTGATTTCCCCCCCTTCAGAGGCCTGCCTACACCCAAAGGAGCTGATCTCGCGAGACTTGAAAGCGACGGTTAAAGGACCGGGTGGCCAGGGGGATGAGGATACCTTCATCCGAAAAAAACTTGTTTCCCGTACGACAGTAAGAAAAAAAGTTTACGATTTTTAAGGCGCACAAGGCCTGGGAATAAAACTAATTAACAGGTTAGCCTGGGGCACCAGCAGAATAATTATTATAAGGAGCTTTCGTTTGGAATCGGACGTGGGGCCTACATCGCCTTAAACACGATGGTGTAATGTTGCCACGTGAAAACCACAAACCCCAGAATTCAGTCGGCATGTTATACTGGGTTAGGGTATGATTGGCTGAAGAAATTTGTAGCTTCCTTATTGGCTCCCGTGTGAGGAGTGAATGCTGGGATTTGTAGTCTGGCAATGCAGCCGTGCTGGCTGAAATCTTTGGAGCGCGGCGGGCGAGGTTTCTGCAGCAGATTCGAATTTTCTCGTACAGCTGTTTTTGGTGTTATGGGGTCTATGCTGAGCTAGGCTGCTGCGATCTGGGCAGGCGCATTGCGGCTGAGTTGATGTTCTTGGCAGAGGCCTAGTAGCGACTTATAGCACTAATCCAGGAATGGGGTAGTTGCCTCATTCTCAGAGGGCAACCAGTGCTTCTGCTGGGGCTCTCAACGTACATTGAAGAGCCAGACCACTAGAGCAAGAAGAACGTAATAAAACCAAAGGCCATGACCGATTATTGTATTCGGGGCTTACTCCTTTTGTTTAGAATTACTAAACGATTATCCTCTGTGTGCAGCGTTTGTGGAATTGACAATCCTGCAGCTATTTCATTGTTCCTTAAATCATACACAGACAGCAATCGGGTATCAGATACCAAATCACATGTGAAGGTGGCCAAGTTTTTATCGCCTTTATTCTAATTGAAGCTAGCTAACAAGGCCTTCCTTTAAAAAAAGAGAGAAAACCTAGTTAAGAGACCAGGAAAATTCAGTCTCAATCTGTTGTTGCTCCTGTTGGGATAAAAAAAATTTAATGGCTTCTTCCAAGTGTTAAATCTCAACATTTCTCTACCGTTCTTTCCTATAACACCAAATGTTAATTTAGTGTCTTAGAAAAGACAGACATAGTTACAGGCAATAACAAAATAGATGAAACATGATCTGTTCTCATCATTCACATTTAAATGTCACCTCATTACTTGTTTAATACTGTTTTCCTCCGCAGTAGTACCATCTCTCTTCCCTCATTTTACCCAAGTCTGCTATTAGTAGGTCCATGAGTACTTCAGCCATAATTCCTTTCTGCTCTAAACAACTTTTTCAGAGTATTTAATATAAATTATACACACACCACATTGGAGAAGGAAATGGCAACCCACTCCAGTGTTCTTACCTGGAGAATCCCAGGGACGGTGGAGCCTGGTGGGCTTCCGTCTATGGGGTCACGGAGAGTCGGACACGACTGAAGTGACTTAGCAGCAGCAGCATACACACACCACACATCACACACAAGCTACTCATTTAACTTGTGTGAACCTCAAGGCCTAAAATCTCAATAATTTAGTGAAACCCCCCCTTTTTTTAGCCCGAATCTATTAAATCTAGTAAATCTAATAAGTCATGTATCTGCCTTTGTGTGTATAAATCCTTTCATTTATCAATTTACAACTGAACGATAATATTTGTAGTAAGACAGCTTAAATTTAAATCCTGTTTACTGCTACTTATTAACTGTCTTAGGCAATTCATTTTAAGCTCTCTGAGCCTCTGTTTCTTCGAGGATGACACAATGATGGACAGACTGTTTCTCCATAGGGCTGGTTTAAGAGTCAAATGAGCCATTGTCTTAGTCTGCCAGGATTGCCATAAGAAAATTGGGTGACTTAAACCAGAGAAATTTATTTTCTCAACAGTTGTAGAGGCTGAGGCCTTGGCTTGTAGACAGCCACCTTCTCATTGTGTCCTCACATAGACTTTCTATCCACCCACATCCTCCTGTCTCTTTGTCATAAGGACACCAATCATAGGGCGCCACTTTTTAGCCTCATTTAACCTTAATTGTATCCTCACTTTGGAGAAGGCAATGGCAACCCACTCCAGTACTCTTGCCTGGAAAATCCCATGGGTGGAGGAGCCTGGTAGGCTGCAGTCCACGGGGTCGCTAAGAGTTGGACACGACTGAGCAACTTCACTTTCACTCTTCACTTTCATGCATTGGAGAAGGAAATGGCAACCTACTCCAGTACTCTTGCCTGGAGAATCCAAGGAACGGCAGAGCCTGGTGGGCTGCCGTCTATGGGGTCATACAGAGTCGGACACGACTGAAGCCACTTAGCAGCAGTATCCTCATTTAACCTTAATTATCTCCTTAAATGCTCCAAATACTGTCTCCAAATACTGTCTCCAAATACTGTCTCCAAATACTGTCATAATGGAGGTTAGGGCTTCAACTTATGAATTTGAAGAGGAGGGGAGAATTCCGTCCATAGCAAATATCCCATATGAAGTGCTCAGCACATTGTCTGAACATAATAATAACTAATTTTTTTGCACTTGCAAAGGTCATGCAAAGCATCTTATAAAAGTTGACTATTATTATTATTACTATATTCTCTGTCTTGTCCCTATCCCAAACCATCCTACATAACCAGTTTAGAGTTTGCCAAAACTTTGTTTTTGTGGTGCTGCTCACCAATTTTATTAGTTCCCTGGGTCTCTACTACTGAATAAGGTTCAGATGTTTGCAATCAGTGACTTCCTTCATCTGTCCCTAATCGTTTCTGATCTTTCTCCTACTATTATAGGAATTGCTTAGGCATTTTGCTTATAGGAATCTGCTTTTTAAGTATGAGAGACGCAGAGAGGTTAAGAAACTTGCCAGAGATAGCAGTGAAAAGCAATCGGGATTAAAACTCAGGCAGTGCTGCTTCAGAACCTATGCCTCCAAACGTCTATACTGGAATGCCTCTCACCTCCCCGCACCTCCCCTGTCTCCCTTTCTAAGATCTTGAACCAATCATCATGTTTATATGCTAGCCTCCAACTACAGTATAAGTTCCTTAGAGTTTATACCAACTTTAAATCACTTCTGCTCCGTTCAAGTTCTTACCCTGTACCAAATTCATAGTAGGCACTCAATAGTACTTAATTTTATTTTGTGTTCTTGACCACTTAGAGGTTTGATTTGCATATCACCGAGTATAGCTTGTCACTCAACAGTGGGAAAACGTTTTCCTTTAAAAATCTGTAAATGCTAAATTAATGATAAGTGCAAAAGAAAATAGTCTAGATAAAGCTATCTTCTTAGAATTTTCTTCTTGGTCAGTGGTCATAATGCAAAACTGAGGCAAGAAATTTGATATTTTAAAAAATGGGGTCTTTCTAGCTGTTGGGAGGTCCTTCAAATATAAACCAGCAGTTTAGCTTGTTTCTCATTTAATTGAGTGTCTACACTGTGCCAGACACACCCTCCTGTCTATATCAGGACCACCTTGGGAAGAGAGGACTCAAGGAAAAATATGGTTATTAGTTTGCAGAGTGATGGGTCTTTCCTCCTCTTCCCACTCAAAAATAAAAAAAGAAAAACCCAAACAGGAAAACAAAAGAAACCCACTCAGAAAAAATGAGTCTCTCTGTGTGGAGAGAAGGACTTGGAAAGCTTTGAGGTTTGCCCAAGGTGTTTTCCAGGTGAAGGAAAATATTTGACAGAGTGCATCAGAAAGCAGTAATCGGAAAACAAAACAAGAGAGAAACAGTTCATATATGTACCCCAAAGCTTCAGATTACTTATCCTTTGGTTGGTCACCTATTGATCTATACCTATTTGAGGAGGGCAGAAGAGAAATGGAGGCTAGAGAGGGATATTGCATTATAGCAGCTACATTCCCTCTTATTTTTAAAAATACCCACCAAGGGTGGGTGGCAGTCACCCCTTATAGAAGTGATTTTGTTACCATTATCCTTCCAGTGCCCTCCATTTAGTGTGTCAAGGATGAATGTGTCTCCAGTGGGCAAACTAAACAGCTCCCTCCAAAGTACTGATAAGTTGGCTTGAGTGCCCTCTCTCTCTGCCATATGAAGACACAGAAAGACGGTAGTCACCTGCAAGCTAGCAAGAGAGTTCTATGGGTATTTTGTTATGGTAGCCCAAGCTGACAAATAAAAGTCTGCAGCCACCTGATACATTCAAGCATAGAATTTCTTAAGGTCCTGCCTGTTACCATCTCAAGGGAAAGAGTACCATAAAACATATTTTTGTAATCATTGTTCCATTGCTAATTTTTTTTCTGAACTGAATGCTGAACTGGTGATGTGGAAGAAGAGAGTCTTGATAGAAAATAAGTTTAGTTGTCATTTATCTTAGTACAGCCTTATGCCAAGTAAATGTGAACTGTACTCATGTCATACATTTGCTGAAAATTGAGTTCTGTACTTCTTACATTTGCTGTAAATTGAGTTAAAGGAACTAAGGAAAATAGAGCTGTTTTTTCAACTAGTTATTAATTTTTGAAATATAATTGTTGAGTGTCAAAGCTGATATGGTAATAACGTAGGTAAAGGGCAGTTCTGATTTGTGTTTCAGTATAGAGAGCTTTGCACACAAATGAACAGATACAAAATGCTTCCTATTACAGATCATTTATCAATACTGAATTCAGCTTAGATGCAAAAGAAAGTAAATGCTATACAACACTTACCTTAAGATTTATTTCCATTTGATTGAAAGCACCCAAACAACTAGAGTTTTTCCTATAATCTGCTGTCTTCTATATAACTGATAGAATTTTTTAATTTTTAGTGGCACTCTAAATCAAATTTAATTGTCATTCTGTGAAGGAATTACTCTTTTAGAGATAGAAATACATTTGCATCGTATTAGATAAAATCACAAAGATTAAGTCACAAAGTTTCTTTACTTGGAATATCTTTCATTTCTTTCTCACTTTTGACTTTTATAGTAATATTGACCATCATCTGGCATTTTAAAATTGTAACATTTTCTGATATGAACTTATAAAGGCACTGTCCAGGATTTTCAGACAACTAAAAATAGAACTTTATAAATGTAAAGGTGGTTATCAGTTTTGGCAGAAGGATGCAGAAGAAAGGGCTAGAATTCAACAAATGCTGCATTTTGCTATAAATACAGATGTTTTCTGAAGATGACTTGTCCGGTTACTTTAAAAGATAATCTGCTTACTACCAAGTGAAAGTTTTAATTTGCAGGGTGGCGGGGGGGGGAAGGTGTGAAAGACTAAAGAGAAATCATGAGCCCACAGAATCTGGGATTGGAAAAAAAATCAGAAAAAATAAAATTGAGGCAGGGGAAAATTACTAATTTTAGTGAAAATGAATTTAATGAAGTGGTACTGAGATTCTCTCAGCAATGAATATTTATACAATGAAATTAGTCCATTATTATTACTTATACTATCAGATAAAATGGTAAAAATATCACCTTCTAGAAAAAAATGCCAATCCTAAAATATATTTTTTGCTCTTATCGTTTTGGAAAATACAGACTTTTCTGTGTGATCAAGTAAACTGTCTTTGTACTTCATGGAGAATACAGTAAAATTTTCCGTCAATTTGTAAGTGTGAGAGCTTTGTTACAGTGGATATAGTTATTAATATTTAAGATATGGTGCAACTAGAATTGGTTGGGAAGAAAATGTTTATTGATTGAGGTAAACTATTACTTTTAACAGTATAACCAAAGCTTAACACAGGAAAAAATATTTGCAGAACATTTATTTGACAAAGGACTTGTATTTAGAACTCATATAACTCCATAATAAGAAGACAGAAATCTATGCTTAAAAATAAGTGAAAGATTTGAAAGACACTTCACTGAAGAAGCTACAGGATGACAAATAAATGAAAAGGTGCTCAATATCATTAGTATCAGGGAAAGGTAAAGCTACATGAGACATCACTACATATTTATCAGAATAGTTAAAATGAAAAAGAGTGATCTTACCAAGTGTTGGTGAGGATATAGCAGAACAGGAATTCATGCACTGCTGGTATGGAACAGTTGGCAGTTTCTTAAAAGCTAAAATAATCTACATGTAACTCAGGTATTCCATTCCTGGGTGTCTACCCAAAAGAACTGAAAGCATATGTTTACACAAAGACAAGAACATGATTTTTTCTTACCAGATTTATTTGTCATGCCAGACTGGAAACAACCCAAATATTTGTTAACAAGAGAACAGATAAGCACATTGTGATGTATCCATACAGTGGAATACGTCCTAGAGATAAAGAGGAGCAAAACATTAATACACACCCATGGATGAGTCTCTGAATCATCGTTCTGAGTGAAATAAATCAGAGGAAAAAACATACATAATCTATGAATCTATTTTTATATGATTTTAGAAATTGAAAAAGTCAATCTGTAGGGACACAGAGCAGATCAGTGGTTGCCTAGGAATGAGTGTGGAGACAGGGACAGATTATTAAGGGCTCCAGGACAGTCTTGGAGTTGATGAAAATGTTTTTTAATTGCAGTAATGATTTCACATGTGTGTACATATGTCAGAACTCATCAATGCATGCACTTTAAATGTATGTTTATCAAATGTCAATTACATCTCAGTCTAGATCTGATTGATAGAGTGCCTGATGAACTCTGGACGGAGGTTCGTGACATTGTAAAGGAGACAGGGACCAAGACCATCCCCATGGAAAAGAAATGCAAAAGAGCGAAATGGCTGTCTGAGGAGGCCTTACAAATAGCTGTGAAAAGAAGAGAGACGAAAAGCAAAGGAGAAAAGGAAAGATATAAGCATCTGAATGCAGAGTTCCAAAGAATAGCAAGGAGAGATAAGAAAGCCTTCCTCAGTGATCAATGCAAACAAATAGAGGAAAACAACAGAATAGGAAAAACAAGAGAGCTCTTCAAGAAAATTAGAGATTCCAAAGGAACATTTCATGCAAAGATGGGCTCGATAAAGGACAGAAATGGTATGGACCTAACAGAAGCAGAAGATATTAAGAAGAGGTGGCAGGAATACACAGAAGAACTGTACAAAAAAGATCTTCACGACCAAGATAGTCACGATAACGTGATCACTGACCTAGAGCCAGACATCTTGGAATGTGAAGTCAAGTGGGCCTTAGAAAGCATCACTACGAACAAAGCTAGTGGAGGTGATGGAATTCCAGTTGAGCTATTTCAAGTCTTGAAAGATGATGCTGTGAAAGTGCTACACTCAATATGCCAGCAGATTTGGAAAACTCAGCAGTGGCCACAGGACTGGAAGAGGTCAGTCTTCATTCCAATCCCAAAGAAAGGCAATGCCAAAGAATGCTCAAACTACCGCACAATTGCACTCATCTCACACGCTAGTAAAGTCATGCTCAAAATTCTCCAAGCCAGGCTTCAGCAGTATGTAAACCGTGAACTCCCAGATGTTCAAGCAGGTTTTAGAAAAGGCAGAGGCACCAGAGATCAAATTGCCAACATCCGCTGGATCATGGAGAAAGCAAGAGAGTTTCAGAAAAACATCTATTTCTGCTTTATTGACTATGCCAAAGCCTTTGACTGTGTCGATCACAATAAACTGTGGAACATTCTGAAAGAGATGGGAATCCCAGACCACCTGACCTGCCTCTTGAGAAACCTGTATGCAGGTCAGGAAGCAACTGTTAGAACTGGACATGGAACAACAGACTGGTTCCAAATAGGAAAAGGTGTACGTCAAGGTTGTATATTGTCACCTTGCTTATTTAACTTCTATGCAGAGTACATCATGAGGAACGCTGGGCTGGAAGAAGCACAAGCTGGAATCAAGATTGCTGGGAGAAATATCAATAACCTCAGATATGCAGATGACACTACCCTTATGGCAGAAAGTGAAGAGGAACTCAAAAGCCTCTTGATGAAAGTGAAAGAGGAGAGTGAAAAGGTTGGCTTGAAGCTCAACATTCAGAAAACAAAGATCATGGCATCTGGTCCCATCACTTCATGGGAAATAGATGGAAAAACAGTGGAAACAGTGTCAGACTTTGTTTTTTTGGGCTCCAAAATCACTGCAGATGCTGATTGCAGCCATGAAATTAAAAGACGCTTGCTCCTTGGAAGGAAAGTTATGACCAACCTTGATAGTATATTAAAAAGCAGAGACATTACTTTGCCAACCAAGGTCCATCTAGTCAAGGCAATGGTTTTTCCCGTGGTCATGTATGGATGTGAGAGTTGGACTGTGAAGAAGGCTGACCGCCGAAGAATCGATGCTTTTGAACTGTGGTGTTGGAGAAGACTCTTGAGAGTCCCTTATACTGCAAGGAGATCCAACCAGTCCATTCTAAAGGAGATCAATCCTGGATGTTCATTGGAGGGACTGATGCTAAAGCTGAAACTGCAATACTTTGGCCACCTCATGCGACGAGTTGACTCACTGGAAAAGACTCTGATGCTGGGAAAGGTTGGGGGCGGGAGGAGAAGGGGACGACGGAGAATGAGATGGCTGGATGGCATCACCGACTCTGTGGACATGAGTTTGAGTGAACTTCGGGAGTTGGTGATGGACAGGGAGGCCTGGCGTGCTGTGATTCATGGGGTCGCGGAGAGTCGGACACGACTGAGCGACTGAACTGAACTGAAAGATGCAAAAATAATGATAAAAACAGAAGCCAAATTATTTTAAAACAAACATATTTAGAATACAAGAGTCAAAGTAAGTTTAGTCTTCTTTAATGAATGTTCCTCAGAAGACAATGTTTGACTTGAGGCATAAGAAAAATAACAGTATTATCATGACGACGAGCAAGAGACTTTTGCTCCAGAGGAGCAGCAAGGAATTGTTTAAAAAGAGTATATATTTTCATATATATCTATAATCGTTATAAGAAATTTTATAAACTATAGATAGACACTACCTATAGTTTTATAACGGAGAAGGCAATGGCAAGCCACTCCAGTACTCTTGCCTGGAAAATCCCATGGATGGAGGAGCCTGGTGGGCTGCAGTCCATGGGGTCGCTAAGGGTCGGACACGACTGAGCGACTTCACTTTCACTTTTCACTTTCACACATTGGAGAAGGAAATGGCAACCCACTCCAGTGTTCTTGCCTGGAGAATCCCAGGGATGGCGGAGCCTGGTGGGCTTCCGTCTATGGGTCACACAGAGTCGGACACGACTGAAGTGACTTAGCAGCATACTTTTATAAATTTTATATACTATATTTATGACAAAGATGTTTATGTGCTAATGCTTCACTTAAAATTACTTAGTATAGTCTCCCAAGGCAACAGATGTAGAAGCAAAAATAAACAAATGAAGCCTAATCAAACTTAAAAACTTTTGTACAACAAAGGAAACCATAAACAGAATGAAAAGGCACCCTATAGATTGGGAGAAAATGTTTGCAAATGGTGCAGCTGATAAGGGCTTAATTTCCAAAATACACAAACAGGTCATACAGTTCAACAACTACCCAATTGAAAAATGGATAGGAGATCTACATAGATACTTTTCCAGAGAAGACCTGTAGGTTGCCAACAGGCAGAAGAAAAGATGCTCAACACTGCTAATTATTAGAGAAATGCAAATCAAAACTACAATGAGGTATCACCTCACAACGGTCAGAACAGGCATCATTAAAATGTCTACAGATAACAAATGCTCCAGAGGGTGTGGAAAAAAGGGAACCCTCCTACACTGTTAGTAGGAATGTAAATTGGTGAAGCCACTATGGAAACATCAAAGTTCCTACCACAATATTTTAAAGTAGTTAGCCTCCAATTAAAATTTTAAAAAATAAAAGAACTAAAGAGTGGCGTATGTGTGAAAGTTGCTCAGTTGTGTCCCGACTCTTTGCAGCCCCATGGACTATACAGTCCACAGAATTCTCCAGGCCAGAATACTGGAGTGGGTAGCCTTTCCCTTCTCCAGGGGATCTTCCCAACCTAGGGATCGAACCCAGGTCTCCCACATTGTAGGAGGATTCTTTACCAGCTGAGCCACAAGGGAAGCCACAAGAGTTGCCATATCATACAGCAATCCCACTGCTGGGCATATACATAGAAAAAACTATAACTCAAAAAGATGCAGGCACTCCTGTGTTCATAGCAGCACTGTTAACAATAGCCAAGACATAAGCAGTAACCTAAACATCCATTGACAGATGAATGGATAAAGAAGATGTATATACAGTGGAATATTACTCAGCCATAAAAAGAATGAAATAATGCCATTTGCAGCAACATGGATGGACCTAGTGAAGTACAGGAAAGACATACTAAGTGAAGTAAAGGAAAGGCAAATACCACGTGATATCATTTAATGTGGAATCTAAACTATGACACAAGTGAAAAACATCTGCAAAACAGAAACAGACTCGCAGACCTAGAGAACAAACTCGTGATTGTCAAGGGGGAGAGGTAAAGGGGGAGAAAAGTGGGGGAGGGATGGATTGGGAGAGTGAGGCTGCTGCTGCTTCTGCTGCTGCGTCGCTCAGTCGTGTCCGACTCTGTGCGACCCCATGGATTGCAGCCGACCAGGCTCCACCATCCGTGGGATTTTCCAGGCAAGAGTACTGGAGTGGGCTGCCATTGCCTTCTCCGAGGCTAGCAGATGTAAGCTATTATATATAGAGGGAATAAACAGCATCCTACTGTACAGCACAGTGAACTATATTCAGTGTGTGTGCTTAGTCGCTCAGTTGTGTATGACTCTTTGCAACCCCATGGACTGTAGCCTACCAGTCTCCTCTGTCCATGGAATTTTTCAGGCAAGAATATTGGTGCGGGTTGCCATTTCCTACTCTAGGGGATCTTCCTGACCCAGGGATCAAATCCACATCTCCTACATTGGCAGGCAAATCCTTTACCACTAGTGCCACCTGGAAACCCAACTATATTCAATATCCTGTGACAAATCATAATGGAAAAGAATATTAAAAGAATGTATATACATATGTGTATAATTGAATTACTTTGCTGTACAGAAGAAATTACATTCTAAATCAACTATATTTCAATTAAATGGTTAAAAATAAATAGATCTATTTATAAGATATTAGTTTTCTGAACATATAATCAATTATTTTGCCTGTGTTCTACTCCCATATTTCCAATGGTTCTGGCACATTTCTGCTTAGATATTGCACAGTTACATTACATTCAATATGTTATACACATAGCCAATTGATTCAGAGTGTAGGCTCTAACTCACAAAGACCTAGGTTCAAATCTTGGATATACCACTTAATCCATCATCTGGACAACTACTCTAAAATAGCATAATGCTAACAGTATCTAGGGTTGTATGAGATGAATGTAAAATACTTGGCACAGCTACTTTATAAATAATACCTATTATTAAAAACCAAAATGATTTTTCTCCAAAAAATGAGCCCTCTTACCTACCACTGCATTTCTTCTCACAGGTCCTACAAATATTCCCAGCTGTTAGATGGAAAATCTTGGGAAAATATTTGAATTTTGTATTTTTCTATATTCACTTCAACACCAGTTGTTCATTAAAGTATCACTTAGATTTTCCATTTCTAATAAATTCCCAATACAATTTGTCTCTCTAGGCTCTGCTCAGTTTACCACCATATAGCATTCATTAAGCCCTTGCCACACTAGATGCTGCTGGGTGATTTAGATAAGTTACTTATCCTCACTAAACTTCAGTTTTCTCCACTGCAAATTGAGGATGACTGTATAATGCACTTAACGTCCTTTTTACTGTGCCTGATACAAGAGTAATTGCCTGAAAAATGGGAGTTACTTTTACTATGTCCTACTTCTATTCAATATTTATAATTAATGGTCATTTTAGCTTTTTCGGTTGTCACATCTCACCATTGCTTCATTGATTTTACAGTTCACAGAATCCTGTAAACATTTCCATACTTGCACTGCACTGTGGTTATTTCCCTTGTCACTCACTCCTCATCTTTCACAGTTAGGGTATTCCAAACCATTCTCAGCTCTGACTGAACTTAGAATCAACTGAAATGCCTCTTAAAAATACTCAGCCAAAACCAATTAAATAAAAATCTCTAATGTGCGATTGGTTTTGAGAACCACAATTTTGTTTTGCTTGTTTGTTTTTGGTTTTGTTGTTCTTGTTTTGCTTTCTTTTGTTTGGCATTTAATTATAGGATTTGGTTTAGGTTCTGAAGATCTTGGAGAAGGGCATGGCAACCCACTCTAGTATTCTTGCCTGGAGAATTTCATGGACAGAGGACCTTGGTGGGCTACAGTCCGTGGGGTCGCAAAGAGTCAGACACGACTGAAGCGACTTAGCACACACGCACTGAAGATATTATTTGGATCTTGTCTTTACTATGAGACATGCTAGCTGTTCTTTGCAGTTACTAAGTTTCTGCTAATTTAGGCATCATGCAGCAATACCCTTGACCAAATCATTGGTAAAAAAGAGAAATAAGATAATATAAATCCTGGAGAATTAATTAATGCTGAATTAATGAGAAATTTATCAGTTCAGTTCAGTCACTCAGTCGTGTCCGACTCTTTGCGACCCCATGAATCACAGCACACCTCCCTGTCCATCACCAACTCCTGGAGTTCACTCAAACTCATGTCCATCGAGTCGGTGATGCCATCCAGCCATCTCATTCTCTGTCGTCCCCGTCTCCTCCCGCCCCCAATCCCTCCCAGCATCAGAGTCTTTTCCAGTGAGTCAACTCGTCGCATGAGGTGGCCAAAGTATTGGAGTTTCAGCTTTAGCATCAGTCCTTCCAATGAACACCCAGGATTGATCTCCTTTAGAATGGACTGGTTGGATCTCCTGGAGTCCAAGGGACTCTCAAGAGTCTTCTCCAGCACCACAGTTCAAAAGCATCAATTCTTCGGCGATCAGCTTTCTTCACAGTCCAACTCTCACATCCATACATGACCACGGGAAAAACCATAGCCTTGACTAGATGGTCCTTGGTTGGCAAAGTAATGTCTCTGCTTTTTAACATGCTATCTAGGTTGGTCATAACTTTCCTTCCAAGGAGTAAGCATTGTTTAATTTCATGTCTGCAATCAGCATCCTCAGTGATTTTGGAGCCCAAAAAAAATAAAGTCTGACACTGTTTCCCCATCTATTTCCCATGAAGTGATGGGACCAGATGCCATGATCTTTGTTTTCTGAATGCTGAGCTTTAGGCCAACCTTTTCACTCTCCTCTTTCACTTTCATCAAGAGGCTTTTAAGTTCCTCTTCACTTTCTGCCATAAGGGTGGTGTCATCTGCATATCTGAGGTTATTGATATTTCTCCCAGCCATCTTGATTCCAGCTTGTGCTTCTTCCAGCCCAGCGTTCCTCATGATGAACTCTGCATATAACTTAAATAAGCAGGGTGACAATATACAACCTTGATGTACTCCTTTTCCTATTTGGAACCAGTCTGTTGTTGCATGTCCAGTTCTAACTGTTGCTTCCTGACCTGCATACAGGTTTCTCAAGAGGCAGGTCAGGGGGTCTGGTATTCCCATCTCTTTGAGAATTTTCCACAGTTTATTGTAATCCACACAGTCAAAGACTTTGGCATAGTCAATGAAGCAGAAAGAGATGTTTTTCTGGAACTCTCTTGCTTTTTCCATGATCCAGCGGATGTTGGCAATTTCATCTCTGGTGTCTCTGCCTTTTCTAAAACCTGCTTGAACATCTGGAAGTTCATGGTTCACATATTGCTGAAGCCTGGCTTGGAGAATTTTGAGCATGATTTTACTAGCGTGTGAGATGAGTGCAGTTGTGCGGTAGTTTGAGCATTCTTTGGCATTGCCTTTCTTTGGCATTGGAATGAAGACTGACCTTTTCCAGTCCTGTGGCCACTGCTGAGTTTTCCAAATTTGCTGGCATATTGAGTGCAGCACTTTCACAGCATCATCTTTCAGGATTTGAAATACCTCAACTGGAATTCCATCACCTCTGCTAGCTTTGTTCGTAGTGATGCTTTCTAAGGCCTACTTGACTTCACATTCCAAGATGTCTGGGTCTAGGTCAGTGATCACGCCATCGTGATTATCTTGGTCATGAAGATCTTTTTTGCACAGTTCTTCTGTGTATTCTTGCCACCTCTTCTTAATATCTTCTGCTTCTGTTATGTCCATACCATTCCTGTCCTTTATTGAGCCCATCTTTGCATGAAATGTTCCCTTGGTATCTCTGCTGCCGGAGCCGACCTCTGAGAAATTCATTAATTTCCTTAATTCATTAATCAGCACATCAGAGAATATCATTAATCAAGTACTTTAATTATAAGTCTGCATAAGTGCACTGATGATACCTCTTAATAACTGCAAGCACCATCCCTTCTAAATCTTCTACAAATGATATTTTGAAAGAACCTGTCAAAGGACTCTATATATTATAATCCTATCTAAAACTGATATGAGGTTTATCTGGTATGATTTTCTTAATAAATCTATTCTCGTCCTAATCCAAGTTTTCCTTCCTCAGTTCCTAGAGACAACAGTTTATTCTAGAGTTTTACTGGGAGTCATAGTAAGCTCTTGATCCCATAGTTTTCAGTCACTCTCTCTTTTTTTTTTTTTTTTAAGATTTTTAATCTAACCCTATATTTTAAGCACCTTTTCAGTTCTCTCCAAACTCCTAAAGATTACCAGTAACTTCCTGGTGGACTGAGATTATATAGTTTGGTGTCTTGAGATATTGTTCACCCAAGCCTAGAAATAAACAAGAGCAGATGAGTATTTTCCACTATTTTACTGTGTTAATCTCCATTTTTTCTTATTACCACTAATTTTATTCTTTACAAGTGATGATAAATCTTCATAGAAAAGACAGAAACATACTTAAGGAGTCAACAGGGAGTTAAGTAATTGACTTAACTTTCTCTATTCAGTAGCATTGTACCATTCACCCCAGTGGCATTCTTACACACCATTCTCGTTTCCTTAACTTATAAGAGTCATTTTTCTTGCGGTTAATAGTTTTCACAAGCTTCAGAATCTTCTGGGCTTTTAGCCTCACTGACATTTCCATATATTTCTTGCTGCTTCTCAAAATTATTCCTTCCTTTTCTTCTCCTTCTTCTGAATCTTTCCCTCATATTTCTTTTCACATTTTTTTCAAAAGTCTTTTAAATTCATGTACTCACTGGAGAATTCTCTGTGCATTCATATCTATAATTTTACATTCCTCACCTTTTCCCTTTCATCACTGTCCATCAGAGGTTGGCAAACTTTTTCTGTAAAGAGATAGACAGTAGATATTTTAGGTTTTCTGGGCCTGCAGTCTCTGTTGTATTTACTCAACTCTGTCATTGCCGCACAAAAGTAGCCATGGAAGGTACATAAATAAATGAGTGATTATAATCCGATAGAACAATGTTTATGGGCACCTATTTTGGGCTTCTATATACATTTCATATATTATAAAATATTTTTCCTTTGATTCAATATCATTTAAAAATCTATTTTCAGCTTATGAGTCTTATCAAAACAGATAGTTGGGTATAATTCACATGTAGGCTGTAGTTTGTCAGCTCCTGCTAGAGAGGAGTCAAAGTGTTTAATACACACTACAGTCAGTAGGGGAAAGTGATAATAATAAAAATAATCATGTAAATAAACTCTGCTGCTGCTGCTGCTAAATCACTTTAGTCGTGTCTGACTCTGTGTGACCCCATAGACGGAAGCCCTCTCTCTTAAACACATTTCTGTTGGAAACTTGTGGGTTAAATTATATCTACCTAAAAGAGATGTTCTTTTTTAAGTAATAACCTCTAGTATTTGTGAAATATAATGACAAGATTTGGGTCCCCAAAGGCCTGGCATGGTCTTGCAGCTTCTACCATGTACAAAATGAGGAATCACAAATGTTTGGTAATTTGAAATGATAAATGCAAAAAAAGCTACTTTGAGTATATGTATTCACATTATATATATATTAATGTATAGTTTCAGCAATACGTGAACCGTGAACTTAGATGTTCAAGCTCGTTTTAGAAAAGGCAGAGGAACCAGAGATCAAAGTGCCAACATCCGCTGGATCATGGAAAAAGCAAGAGAGTTCCAGAAAAACATCTATTTCTGCTTTATTGACTATGCCAAAGCCTTTGACTGTGTGGATCACTATAAACTGTGGAAAATTCTGAAAGATATAGGAATACCAGACCACCTGACCTGCCTCTTGAGAAACCTGTATGCAGGTCAGGAAGCAACAGTTAGAACTGGACATGGAACAACAGACTGGTTCCAAATAGGAAAAGGAGTACATCAAGGTTGTATACTGTCACCCTACTTATTTAACTTATATGCAGAGTACATCATGAGAAATGCTGGGCTGGAAGAAGCTCAAGCTGGAATCAAGATTGCCAGGAGAAATATCAATAACCTCAGATATGCATATGACACCACCCTTATGGCAGAAGTGAAGAGGAACTCAAAAGCTTCTTGATAAAAGTGAAAGAGGAAAGAGAAAAAATTGGCTCAGCATTCAGAAAACTAAGATCATGGCATCCGGTCCCATCACTTCATGGGAAATAGATGGGGAAACAGTGGAAACAGTGTCAGACTTTATTTTTTGGGGCTCCAAAATCACTGCAGATGCTAATTGCAGCCATGAAATTAAAAGATGCTTACTCCTTGGAAGGAAAGTTATGACCAACCTAGATAGCATATTAAAAAGCAGGGACATTACTTTGCCAACAAAGGTCTGTCTAGTCAAGGCTATGATTTTTCCAGTGGTCATGTATGGATGTGAGTGTTGGACTGTGGAGAATTGATGCTTTTGAACTGTGGTGTTGGAGAAGACTCTTGAGAGTCCCTTGGACTGCAAGGAGATTCAACCAATCCATTCTAGAGGAGATCAATCCTGGGTGTTCATTGGAAGGACTGATGCTGAAGCTGAAACTCCAATACTTTGGCCACCTCATGTGAAGAGTTGACTCATTGGAAAAGACCCTAATGCTGGGAGGGATTGGGGGCAGGAGGAAAAGGGGATGACAAAGGATGAGATGGCTGGATGGCATCACCAACTCAATGGACATGAGTTTGGGTAAACTCCAAGAGTTGGTGATGGACAGGGAGGCCTGGCGTGCTGTGATTCATGGAATTGCAAAGAGTCGGACACAACTGAAGGACTGAACTGAACTGATAGTTTAAAAAGTCATTGCATTGGAACTTGAAAATTATATTGTTTTTTAAAATATATTTTTGTCAGTTTTTTAAGGAAAAAAATATGGAAAGGAATTTGGAGAAAAAGTCAGGGATTACAATAGTGTACTATTCTAGAGGAAAATATTAGGAAACAAGAGAATACAATTTAGGTGGAGAGATACTGAAAATAAAAGAAATTCATTAATTGAGAGAATGGTCTTATTTTATATTCTATGTCTAAAATTTTTGTTCTTCCTTGACTCTTCCCAATACACAATAGATAGTTAATGATACATTAGTGGTCAGATGATTTGATGCTACAATGCTACCACGCCAGGCCTTTGGGGATCCCAGTGTAGTGACAATACTTCATAAAATGCTGTCTGCAGAGGAGTCTGGACTCTTCAGTCAGTCAGACTTGAGCTCTTCTTTGATCTGTCATCTGTAACCTGTGATCCGGGGCAAAACAGCTGGTACTGTTTTTCAGGCTGATGATTCAAAATGCCACAATATACAACATGTGGACTAGAGGGAAGTGACTAGTTCTGACTATAGTGAGGACGGATTTCAAAGTACTAGAGAAGGAAATAAAATTAGAGGGAGACTTTGAAACACGGCTAAGACTACAGAAGGTTGAACTGGAATGGGCCCAGGAGAAAACAAAATATTCTTTAGTTTATAAATAAACACCCATTGTTTTAAATATTTATCTTATTATTTGACTTAAATGTTTAAATAATATAAATGTTCTTTCATGACTATATGTATATATCAATCTGCTATTTTGTTGTTTATATTTTATGAAATAATCCAAATGAATATGCTGTGGAAAGTGCTTTGATCTGATATTACCCAAAATATATACATTTTAAACTGTCATATATAATTAACCAAAAATTACTTTTAAAGTAAAAGTTGAGGAATTCCACACATTAGTCCCATGCCTATCCAGTAGATTCTTTTTTTAATTTGTATTAAAATCTTGTATAACCCTAAATCTATTTTACTGGCTGCTCTCAAACTGGGTTTAAGTTTGTTTTGAGCAGAAAGTTTTCCACAATATGACAAACAGCTTAAATTCCAGGAAAATTCTTTTCACCATTGCACACATCCTCTAGAAATATTGTTGAGAAAATGTGATATCTTTTTCAAGTGTTACCTCATCCTATTCCTAACAATTAAAGATATCAGGATAGTTGCTAATCAGGGGACTTGTAGATTTGAAAGAAAGTACAGGCTAGCCTGTACTTGTTCTGTCCAGGCCAGCGGTCCATTCAATAGAAACAGGGTGGGTGTGTGCCCTCTGGAGATTATTCAAAACAACCCATGGAGATACAGCCAGAAAGTAGGAGAAATTTGCTTTATATATTTGTATTTAAAATTTTTACTTGTAAAAGTTTATTATGTGCATCCTTTATTTGTATAATAGCATGTATACAGTTTGTAAATGAATATATCACCTATGTTGGAGAGATGTGTTCACTTATTTTTAAATGTTAGGGTTATGCCATTAAAAACACTGCTGCTGCTGCTGCTAAGTCGCATCAGTCGTTTCCAACTCTGAGCAACCCCACAGACGGCAGGCCACCAGGCTCCTCTGTCACTGGGATTCTCCAGGCAAGAACACTGGAGTGGGTTGCCATTTCCTTCTTCAGTGCATGAAAGTGAAAAGTGAAAGTGAAGTTGCTCAGTCGTGTCTGACTCTTAGCGACCCCATGGACTGGATGGAGGTTAATCCTTACACCTGCTTCTTCCCATTTTCCAGATGCAACATCAGTCCAAGAGAGCCTGGATTACATCATTCCGTGGGCTGTGGGCACCATGCCTGTGCTCTTGTCAGAAGCTGCTGTGGTCCTGAAACACTGCACAAGGAGAATTTGTGCCTTTTAAATCTTGGGTTCTGGGGGTTATGCCAGGATTGGTTATACAGCAGAAAAAAGCCCGACCCACGGTGTCATTCAACATATCTTCTCCCAGAGACTAGATACACTTGTGAGCTAGATTTGGACTTTTGTACTTGCTTCATGGGCGTAGGTATTCTGTTTTGCTTTGTTTTGTTTCAAACCTCAAATTATCCCATATCCCACGGCCCTGGTTTTAGTAAGTATCCTTGTACTGTTCTGATTAGTCAGCTTGAGGTTGTCAATAACAAACAATAGTAACTTCATAATGAAACAAAGTGCATCGTTGTTGTTTGTTGAATCATTTTGCATCTCACAGAAAATGTAATAGATGATAGTGACAGGCTTCTTTTACCTGCCATAGCTCCAGAAGAGGAGGACTTTAATCTCAACTGTAGAAACTGTTTGTTAACTCTTCCTGTGGGAAGCTCCAGACCACCACCATCACTGCCACTCCTCCCCCACCCTCCACACCCTCCCTTTAGCCCCCCAAAATAGGCTGTTAATGAGAGAGCCTCTCAATTAGGGGAATGAAGGATGCTCTAGTAGATTTTTTTTCTGGAATAATTTTTAGTTAATCTAAGAAAAATGCTTTTTAACCATTTATATTAAAAATGACTTCAAATTCTAGCAATCAGAATCCAACAACACATTAAGAAGATCATACATCATGACCAAGTGGGCTTTATCCCAGGAATGCAAGGATTCTTCAATATCCACAAATCAATCAATGTAATACACCACATTAACAAACTGAAAAATAAAAATCATATGATTATCTCAATAGATTCAGAGAAAGCCTGCAACAAAATTCAACATCCATTTATGATAAAAAACCCTCCAGAAAGTGGAAATAGAAGGGACATATCTCAACATAATAAAAGCTATATATGACAAACCCACAGCAAACTTTATCCTCAACGGTGAAAAACTGAAAGCATTTCCCCTAAAGTCAGGAACAAGAAAAGGGTGCCCACTCTCACCACTACTATTCTACATAGTTCTGGAAGTTTTGGCTACAGCAATCAGAGCAGAAAAAGGCATAAAAGGAATACAAACTGGAAAAGAAGAAGTAAAACTTTCACTGTTCGCTGATGACATGATCCTCTACACAGAAAACCCTAAAGACTCT
This sequence comes from Moschus berezovskii, assembly GCF_049115385.1. Classification (NCBI taxonomy): domain Eukaryota; kingdom Metazoa; phylum Chordata; class Mammalia; order Artiodactyla; family Moschidae; genus Moschus; species Moschus berezovskii. The sequence goes on from NC_142465.1 coordinate 51,194,085, forward strand.
ACCGGAAAACTACTAGAGCTAATCAATGATTACAGTAAAGTTACAGGATATAAAATCAACACACAGAAATCACTTCCATTACTATAAACTAATAATGAGAAAATAGAGAAATTAAGGAAACTATTCCATTCACTGTTGCAATGAAAAGAATTAAATACTTAGGAATATATCTACCTAAGGAAACAAAAGACTTGTACATAGAAAACTATAAAACACTACTGAAAGCAATCAAAGAGGACACTCATAGATGGAGAAATATACCGTGTTCGTGGATTGGAAGAATAAATATTGTAAAAATGAGTACACTACCCAAAGTAATTTATACATTCAATGCAATCCCTATCAAGCTACCAACGATATTTTTCACAGAACTAGAACAAATAATCTCACAATTTGTATGGAAATACAAAAAACCTCGAATAGCCAAAGCAATCTTGAGGAAGAAAAATGGAACTGGGGGAATCAACCTGCCAGACTTCAGGCTCTACTACAAAGCCACAGTCATCAAGACAGTATGGTACTGGCATAAAGACAGAAATATAGATCAGGGGGGAGAAACAAGATGGCGGAGGAATAGGACGGCGAGACCACTCTCTCCTCCACAAATTCATCAAAAGAACATTTGAACGCGAGTAAAGTCCACAAAACAACTTCTGAATGCTGGCAGAGGACGTCAGGCACCCAGAAAAGCAGCCCATTGTCTTCGAAAGGAGGTAGGAAAAAACATAAAAGATAAAAAGCGAGATAAAAGAAGTAAGGACGGAGCTCCGTCCCGGGAAGGGAGGCTTTAAAAAGAGAGAAGTTTCCAAACACCAGGAAACATTCTCACTGGCGAATCTGTGGCGAGCCTTGGAAGCTCAGAGGGCCACATAACCCTCTTTTTTTTTTAAGATTTTTTTAAAACCCACAGATTACCCTCCAAATGGTAACTCCCAGCGGAGAAGCAGCGCAGACGCCTGCATACGCCATTAGCAGCGGGGGCTGGGCAGGGAGGAGCCGGCTGAACTGCTTAGAGAGAGGACTGGGCTTGAATGCCGCGAAACAATTTGAGAGAACTGGGGAGAGCAAAGCAGACTGTGGGATAGCTTCCCCACGAAAAGGCGGAAAGCTCTAACCTATGACTCGGCCAGCCCGGCTCACAGAATAAAGGACTGAGCAGAGCGAGCCGGCTGCGGCTGGCCCATCCCCCATCCCCCGCCGAGACAGGCAGGGAGCGCAGCCAGAGCCAGAGCAGGCAACCGCGGCCCCAGAAAGGCATCCGATACAAACTGCACACAGGCTTGTTGCTAATCAGGACTTCTTGGGCTCGGGCCGGTCGATATCCCCCTGAGAAGGTGCGCCGGTTGTACACCCAGAAAACTGAGTGGCGGGGACTGGGGAGGCGATAAGTCGCAGAGACTGCGCTCGCCAAACACCTGGTCCCCCGAGCTGCTCGGACCGGAGAAGGCACAAAACGCAGGCCCAACCAAGTCTGCGCCTTTGTGGAGTACCTGAGAACCTGAACTTGAGCCGCTCAGACCTGGGAAGTGCATACAACCCGGCGCTGGCCTCAGACCATTCCCGGCAGAGCAACCTAGAGCCTGTGCAGTATAGACTGGGACAGCATACGTGCTGTGAGCGGGGGCAAACCCAGTGTGGCCGAGACGCTGCGAGCACTCCCCACAGATGCCAGAGATAATCGACTGCAGCGTTCCTCCCTTCCCAGAACAGGACTGAACAACTGAGCCTTAAAAAGTGTCCACCCACCCCCTAGTACCAGGGCGGAAATTAGACACTGAAGAGACCAGCAGACAGAAGCTAAAACAGAGGGAACCACCTTGAAAATGACAGATAGAGATGTCTAGAGACTACTCCAAGAATAAGACCAAAAACCAGAGGCAAGAGGCTTAAGCCCGAATCCTGAGAACACCAGAGAACTCCTGACTCCAGGGAACATTAATCGATAGGAGCTCATCAAACGTCTCCATACCTATGCTAAACCCAAGGGTCAACAAGTTCCAGAGCAAGACATACCACGCAAATTCTCCAGTAACACAGGAAACTAGCCCTGAGCTTCAATATACAGGCTGCCCAAAGTCACTCCAAACCCACTGACATCTCATAACTCATTACTGGACACTTCATTGCACTCCAGAGAGAAGAAATCCAGCTCCACCCACCAGAACACCGACACAGGCTTCCATAACCAGGGAACCTTGACAAGTCACCTGTCCAACCCCACACACAGCAAGGAAACTACATAATAAAGAGAACTCTACAAACAGCCAGAAGAGGGAAAGGCCACCCCAAGCAAAGCATTATAAGCAAGATGAAGAAGCAGAAAAATACCCAGCAAGTAAAGGAACAAGATAAATGCCCACCAACACAAGCAAAAGAGGAAGATATAGGGAATCTACCTGATAAAGAATTTCGAATTTTGGTGGTGAAAATGATTCAAAATCTTGAAAGCAAAATGGAGTTACAGATAAATAACCTGGAGAAAAGGATTGAGAAGATGGAAGAAAGGTTTAATAAGGACTTAGAGGAAATAAAAAAGAGTCAGTATACAATGAATAATACAATAGATGAGATCAGAAACACTCTGGAGGGAACAAACAGTAGAATAACAGAGGCAGAAGACAGGATAAGCGAGCTAGAAGATAGAATTGTAGAAATAAATGAAACAGAGAGGAATAAAGAAAAACAAAAGAAATGAGAACAATATTAGAGACCTATGGGACAATGTTAAACGCTCCAACATTCGAATCATAGGAGTCCCAGAAGAAGAAGACAAAAAGAAAGACCATGAGAGAATACTTGAGGAGATAATAGTTGAAAACTTCCCTAAAATAGGGAAAGAAATAATCACCCAAGTCCAAGAAACCCAGAGAGTCCCCAACAGGATAAACCCAAGGCGAAATACTCCTAGACACATATTAATCAAATTAACAAAGATCAAACACAAAGAACAAATATAAAAGCAGCAAGGGAAAAACAGCAAATAACACACAAGGGGATTCCCATAAGGATAACAGCTGATCTTTCAACAGAAACTCTTCAGGCCAGGAGGGAATGGCAAGACATACTTAAAGTGATGAAAGAAAATAACCTACAGCCCAGACTACTGTACCCAGCAAGGATCTCATTCAAATATGAAGGAGAAATCAAAAGCTTTACAGACAAGCAAAAGCTGAGAGAATTCAGCATTACCAAACCAGCTCTCCAACAAATGCTAAAGGATCTTTTCTAGACAGGAAACACAGAAAGGGTGTATAAACTCGAACCCAAAGCAATAAAGAAAATGGCTACGGGATCGTACTTATCAATAATTACCTTAAACGTAAATGTGTTGAATGCCCCAACCAAAAGACAAAGGCTGGCTGAATGGATACAAAAACAAGACCCCCATATATGTTGTCTGCAAGAGACCCACCTCAAAACGAGGGACACATACAGACTGAAAGTGAAGGGCTGGAAAAAGATATTCCATGCAAATAGAGACCAAAAGAAAGCAGGAGTAACAATACTCATATCAGATAAAATAGACTTTAAAACAAAGGCTGTGAAAAGAGACAAAGAAGGAAACTACATAATGACCAAAGGATCAATCCAAGATGAAGATATAACAATTATAAATATTTATGCACCCAACATAGGAGCACCGCAATATGTAAGACAATTACTAACAAGTATGAAAGGGGAAATTAACAATAATGCAATAATAGTGGGAGATTTTAATACCCACTTACATCTATGGATAGATCAACTAAACAGAAAATTAACAAGGAAACACAATCTTTAAATGATACAATAGACCAGTTAGACCTAATTGATATCTATAGGACATTTCACCCCAAAACAATGAATTTCACCTTTTTCTCAAGTGCACATGGAACCTTTTCCAGGATAAATCACATCCTGGGCCATAAATCTAGCCTTGGTAAATTCAAAAAAGTTGAAATCATTCCATGCATCTTTTCTGACCACAATGCAGTAAAATTAGATCTCAATTATGGGAGAAAAACTATTAAACATGCCAACATATGGAGGCTGAACAACACGCTGCTGAACAACGAACAAATCATAGAAGAAATCAAAAGAGAAATCAAAATATGCATGGAAATGAATGAAAATGAAAACACAACAACCCAAAACCTCTGGGACACTGTAAAAGCAGTGCTGAGGGGGAAGTTCATAGCAATACAGGCACACCTCAAGAAACAAGAAAAAAGTCAACTAAATAACCTAACTCTACATCTAAAGCAACTAGAAAAGGAAGAAAAGAAACAAAAGAGACTGTAGCAAAAATCAACAAAGCCAAAAGCTGGTTCTTTGAGAAGGTAAATAAAATTGACAAACCACTAGCCAGACTTATCAAGAAACAAAGGGAGAAGAACCAAATCAATAAAATTAGAAATGAAAATGGAGAGATCACAACCAACAACACAGAAATACAAAGGATTATTAGAGAATACTATCAGGAATTATACACCTTTTCCTATTTGGAACCAGTCTGTTGTTCCATGTCCAGTTCTAACTGTTGCTTCCTGACCTGCATACAGGTTTCTCAAGAGGCAGGTCAGGTGGCCTGGGATTCCCATCTCTTTCAGAATGTTCCACAGTTTATTGTGATCCACACAGTCAAAGGCTTTGGCATAGTCAATGAAGCAGAAATAGATGTTTTTCTGAAACTCTCTTGCTTTCTCCATGATCCAGCGGATGTTGGCAATTTGATCTCTGGTGCCTCTGCCTTTTCTAAAACCTGCTTGAACATCTGGAAGTTCACGGTTTACATACTGCTGAAGCCTGGCTTGGAGAATTTTGAGCATGACTTTACTAGCGTGTGAGATGAGTGCAATTGTGCGGTAGTTTGAGCATTCTTTGGCATTGCCTTTCTTTGGGAATGGAATGAAGACTGACCTCTTCCAGTCCTGTGGCCACTGCTGAGTTTTCCAAATCTGCTGGCATATTGAGTGCAGCACTTTCACAGCATCATCTTTCAAGACTTGAAATAGCTCAACTGGAATTCCATCACCTCCACTAGCTTTGTTCATAGTGATGCTTTCTAAGGCCCACTTGACTTCACATTCCAAGATGTCTGGCTCTAGGTCAGTGATCACATTATCGTGTCAAGGTTGTATATTGTCACCTTGCTTATTTAACTTATATGCAGAGTACATCATGAGGAACACTGGGCTGGAAGAAGCACAAGCTGGAATCAAGATTGCTGGGAGAAATATCAATAACCTCAGATATGCAGATGACACTACCCTTATGGCAGAAAGTGAAGAGGAACTCAAAAGCCTCTTGATGAAAGTGAAAGAGGAGAGTGAAAAGGTTGGCTTGAAGCTCAACATTCAGAAAACAAAGATCATGGCATCTGGTCCCATCACTTCATGGGAAATAGATGGAAAAACAGTGGAAACAGTGTCAGACTTTGTTTTTTTGGGCTCCAAAATCACTGCAGATGCTGATTGCAGCCAGGAAATTAAAAGACGCTTGCTCCTTGGAAGGAAAGTTATGACCAACCTTGATAGTATATTAAAAAGCAGAGACATTACTTTGCCGACCAAGGTCCGTCTAGTCAAGGCAATGGTTTTTCCCGTGGTCATGTATGGATGTGAGAGTTGGACTGTGAAGAAAGCTGATCGCCGAAGAATCGATGCTTTTGAACTGTGGTGTTGGAGAAGACTCTTGAGAGTCCCTTATACTGCAAGGAGATCCAACCAGTCCATTCTAAGGGAGATCAATCCTGGATGTTCATTGGAGGGACTGATGCTAAAGCTGAAACTCCAATACTTTGGCCACCTCATGAGACGAGTTGACTCACTGGAAAAGACTCTGATGCTGGGAAAGGTTGGGGGCGGGAGGAGAAGGGGACGACGGAGAATGAGATGGCTGGATGGCATCACCAACTCTGTGGACATGAGTTTGAATGTACTCCGGGAGTTGGTGATGGACAGGGAGGCCTGGCGTGCTGTGATTCATGGGGTCGCGGAGAGTCGGACACGACTGAGCGACTGAACTGAACTGAACTGAACTGATCAGGAATTATATGGCAATAAAATGAATAACCTGGAAGAAATGGACAAATTCCTAGAAAAATACAACTTTCCAAAACTGAACCAGGAAGAAATAGAAAATCTGAACAGACCCATCACAAGCACGGAAATTGAAACTGTAATCAAAAATCTCCCAGCAAACAAAAGCCCAGGTCCAGACGGCTTCACAGCTGAATTCTACCAACAATTTAGAGAAGAGCTAACACCTATTCTACTCAAACTCTTCCAGAAAATTGCTGAGGAAGGGAAACTTCCAAACTCATTCTATGAGGCCACCATCACCCTAATCCCAAAACCTGGTAAAGACCCCACAAAAAAAGAAAACTACAGGCCAATATCACTGATGAACATAGATGCAAAAATCCTTAACAAAATTCTAGCAATCAGAATCCAACAGCATATTAAGAAGATCATACATCATGACCAAGTGGGCTTTATCCCAGGAATGCAAGGATTCTTCAATATCCGCAAATCAGTCAACGTAATACACCACATTAACAAACTGAAAAATAAAAATCATATGATTATCTCAATAGATGCAGAGAAAGCCTTCGACAAAATTCAACATCCATTTTTGATAAAAACCCTCCAGAAAGTGGGAATAGAAGGGACATACCTCAACATAATAAAAGCTATATATGACAAACCCACAGCAAACATTATCCTCAATGGTGAAAAACAGAAAGCATTTCTCCTAAAGTCAGGAACAAGACAAGGGTGCCGACTCTCACCACTACTATTCAACATAGTTCTGGAAGTTTTGGCTACAGCCAATCAGAGCAGAAAAAGACATAAAAGGAATACAAATTGGAAAAGAAGAAGTAAAATTTTCACTGTTCGCTGATGACATGATCCTCTACACAGAAAACCCTAGAAACTCTACCAGAAAACTACTAGAGCTAATCAATGATTACAGTAACGTTGCAGGATATAAAATCAACACACAGAAATCCCTTGCATTCCTATACACTAATAATGAGAAAATAGAAAGAGAAATTAAGGAAACTATTCCATTCACTGTTGCAACGAAAAGAATTAAATACTTAGGAATATATCTACCTAAAGAAACAAAAGACTTGTACATAGAAAACTATAAAACACTACTGAAAGCAATCAAAGAGGACACTAATAAATGGAGAAATATACCATGTTCATGGATTGGAAGAATAAATATTGTAAAAATGAGTATACTACCCAAAGTAATTTATACATTCAATGCAATCCCTATCAAGCTACCAAAGATATTTTTCACAGAACTAGAACAAATAATCTCACAATTTGTATGGAAATACAAAAAACCTCGAATAGCCAAAGCAATCTTGAGGAAGAAGAATGGAACTGGGGGAATTAACCTGCCGGACTTCAGGCTCTACTACAAAGCCACAGTCATCAAGACAGTATGGTACTGGCATAAAGACAGAAATATAGATCAATGGAACAAAATAGAAAGCCCAGAGATAAATCCACGCATCTATGGACACCTCATCTTTGACAAAGGAGGCAAGAATATAAAATGGAGAAAAGACAGTCTCTTTAACAAGTGGTGCTGGGAAAACTGGTCAGCCACTTGTAAAAGAATGAAACTAGAACACCTCCTAACACCATACACCAAAATAAACTCAAAATGGATTAGAGAGCTAAATGTAAGACCAGAAACTATAAAACTCCTAGAGGAGAACGTAGGCAAAACACTCTCCGACATAAATCACAGCAGGATCCTCCATGACCCACCTCCCAGAATATTGGAAATAAAAGCAAAAATAAACAAATGGGACCTAATTAAAATCAAAAGCTTCTGCACAGCAAAGGAAACTATAAGTAAGGTGAAAAGACAGCCTTCAGAATGGGAGAAAATAATAGCAAATGAAGCAACTGATAAAGGATTAATCTCCAAATTATACAAGCAGCTCCTGCAGCTCAATTCCAGAAAAATAAATGACCCAATCAAAAAATGGGCCAAAGAACTAAACAGACATTTCTCCAAAGAAGACATAAAGATGGCTAACAAACACATGAAAAAATGCTCAACATCCCTCATAATCAGAGAAATGCAAATCAAAACCACAATGAGATACCATTTCACACCAGTCAGAATGGCTGCTATCCAAAAGTCTACATGCAATAAATGCTGGAGAGGATGTGGAGAGAAAGGAACCCTCTTACACTGTTGGTGGGAATGCAAACTAGTACAGCCACTATGGAGAACAGTATGGAGATTCCTCAAAAAATTGGAAATAGAACTGCTATATGATCCAGCAATCGCACTCCTGGGCATACACACCGAGGAAACCAGAATTGAAAGAATCACGTGTACTCCAATGTTCATTGCAGCACTGTTTATAATAGCCAGGACATGGAAGCAACCTAGATGTCCATCTGCAGACGAATGGATAAGAAAGCTTTGGTACAGATACACAATGGAGTATTATTCAGCCATTAAAAAGAATACATTTGAATCAGTTCTAATGAGGTGGATGAAACTGGAGCCTATTATACAGAGTGAAGTAAGCCAGAAAGAAAAACACCAATACAGTATACTAACACATATATATGGAATTTAGAAAGATGCAAATGATAACCCTGTATACGAGACAGCAAAAGAGACACAGATGTATAGAACAGTCTTTGGGACTCTATGGGAGAGGGTGAGGGTGGGATGATTTGGGAGAATGTCATTGAAACACGTATGTTGTCATATGTGAAATGAATCACTAGTTCAGGGTCAATGCATGTTATAGGATGCTCGGGGCTGGCATGCGGGGATGACCCAGAGGGAGGATAAAGGGAGGAGGGAGGTGGGAGGGGGGTTCAGGAGGGGGAACTTATGTAAATCCGGGGCAAATTCATATCAATGTATGGCAAAACCAACCAATATAATGTAAAATAATTTGCCTCCAATAAAAAATAAATTAATTACCTAAAAAAAAAAAAAAGAAATATAGATCAATGGAACAAAATAGAATGCCCAGAGATAAATCCATGCACCTATGGACACCTCATCTTTGACAAAGGAGGCAAGAATATAAAATGGAGAAAAGACAGTCTCTTTAACAAGTGGTGCTGGGAAAACTGGTCAACCACTTGTAAAAGAATAAAACTAGAACACTTCCTAACACCATACACCAAAATAAACTCAAAATGGATTAGAGAGCTAAATGTATGACCAGAAACTATAAAACTCCTACAGGAGAATGTAGGCAAAACACTCTCTGACATAAATCACAGCAGGATCCTCCAAGGCCCACCTCCCAGAATATTGGAAATAAAAGCAAAAATAAACAAAGGGGACCTAATTAAAATCAACAGCTTCTGCACAGCAAAGGAAACTCTAAGCAAGGTGAAAAGACAGCCTTCAGAATGGGAGAAAATAATAGCAAATGAAGCAACTGATAAAGGATTAATCTCCAAAATATACAAGCAGCTCCTGCAGCTCAATTCCAGAAAAATAAATGACCCAATCAAAAAAATGGGCCAAAGAACTAAACAGATATTTCTCCAAAGAAGACATACAGATGGCTACCAAACACATGAAAAGATGCTCAACATCCCTCATAATCAGAGAAATGCAAATCAAAACCACAATGAGGTACCATTTCACACCAGTCAGAATGGCTGCTATCCAGAAGTCTACATACAAAAAATGCTGGAGAGGATGTGGAGAGAAGGGAACCCTCTTACACTGTTGGTGGGAATGCAAACTAGTACAGCCACTATGGAGAACAGTGTGGAAATTCCTCAAAAAACTGGAAATAGAACTGTCATATGATCCAGCAATCGCACTCCTGGGCATAAACACCGAGGAAACCAGAATTGAAAGAGACACATGTACTCCAATGTTCATTGCAGCACTGTTTACAATAGCCAGGACATGGAAGCAACCTAGATGTCCATCTGCAGACGAATGGATAAGGAAGCTTTGGTACATATACACAATGGAGTATTACTCAGCCATTAAAAAGAATGCATTTGAACCAGTTCTAATGAGGTGGATGAAACTAGAGCCTATTATACAGAGTGAAGTAAGCCAGAAAGAAAAACACCAATACAGTATACTAACGCATATATATGGAATTTAGAAAGATGCAAATGATAACCCTGTATACAAGACAGCAAAAGAGACACAGATGTATAGAACAGTCTTTGGGACTCTGTGGGAGAGAGTGAGGGTGGGATGGTTTGGGAGAATGGCATTGAAACATGTATATTATCATATGTGAAACGAATCGCCAGTTCAGGGTCGATGCATGTTATAGGATGCTCAGGGCTGGTATGCGGGGATGACCCAGAGGGAGGATAAGGGGAGGAGGGAGATGGGAGGGGGGTTCGGGAGGGGGAACTCATGTACACCCGGGGCGGATTCATGTCAATGTATGGCAAAACCAACCAATATAATATTGTAAAATAATTAGCCTCCAATAAAAACAAAAATTAAAAAAAAATAAAAATGACTTCAATAAACCTGACCAAGGAGGTAAAAGATTTATATGCTGAGAACTATAAAACATTAATAAAGGATACTGAAGATGATTTTAAAAATGGGAAAATATCTCATGCTGTTTAATTAGAGGAATTAAAATGTCAAAATGACCATACCTATACAAGGCAACCTACAGATTTAATGCAATCCCTATCAAATTACCCATTACCTTTTTCAGAGAACTAGAGCAAATATTTCAATTTATATGGAATCATAAAAGACCCAGAATTGCAAAAGCAATCCTGAGGAAAAAGAACAAAGCAGGAGGCATAGCCCTCCCAGACTTCAGACAATACTACAAAGCTACAGTAATCAAAACAGTGTGGTATTGGCATAAAAACAGATGTATGGATCAATGAAACAGAGTAGAGAGACCAAAAGTAAACCCACACACTTATAGTCAATTAATCTTTAATAAATAAGGTAAGAATATACAATGGGGAAAAGACAGTCTCTTCAGCAAGTGGTTTTGTAAAAGTTGGACAGCCACATGTAAATCATAAGGTTGGAACACACTCTCACAACTATATAAAAATAAACTCAAAATGCCTTAATGACTTAAATATAAGACTTGAGACCATAAAACTCCTAGAATAGAACATATGCAAAACACACTCTGACATAAATCATACCAATGTTTTATTAGGTCAGACTCCCAAAGCAATAGAAATAAAAGCAAAAATAAACAGATGGGACCTAATCAAACTTACCAGCTTTTGTGCATCAAAGGAAACCACAAACAAAATGAAAAGATAACCTATAGCTTGGGAGAAAATACTTAGAAATGATGCTACCAACAAGGCCTTAATCTCCAAAATATACAGCTCATTTAACTCAATAACATTCAAAAATAACCCAATCAATAGATAGAAGACCCAAATAGACATTTCCCTAAAGACAACATACCACAAGGCACGTGAAAGGATGCTCAACATCACTAATCATTCAGTTCAGTTCAGTTCAGTCGCTCAGTCATGTCCGACTCTCCACAACCCCATGAATCACAGCACGCCAGGCCTCCCTGTCCATCACCAACTCCCAGAGTTCACTCAAACTCATGTCCACAGAGTCGGTGATGCCATCCAGCCATCTCATTCTCTGTCGTCCCCTTCTCCTCCCGCCCCCAACCTTTCCCAGCATCAGAGTCTTTTCCAGTGAGTCAACTCGTCGCATGAGGTGGCCAAAGTATTGCAGTTTCAGCTTCAGCATCAGTCCTTCCAATGAACACCCAGGATTGATCTCCTTTAGAATGGACTGGTTGGATCTCCTTGCAGTACAAAGGACTCTCAAGAGTCTTAGAGGAAGGCAAATCAGAACTACAATGAGGTACCACCTCACAGTGGTCAGAATGGCCATCATTTTGAAGTCTACAAATAACAAATTCTAGAGAGGGTGTGGAGAAAAGGGAGCCCTCCTACACAGTGGGAATTGAAGTTGGTGAAGCCACTATGGAAAACAGCATCAAGGTTCCTCAAAAAACTTAGAGAGTCGCCATATGAACCAGCAATCCCAGCTCTGGGTATGTATCTGGACAAAACTACAATTCAAAAAGATACATGCACCCCTATGTTCATAGCATCACTATTCAGAATAGCCAAGACATGGCAACAACATAAATGTCCATTGATAGATGAATGGATAAAGAAGACGTGATACATACATACAATGGAATGCTACTCAGCACCCCCCCAAAAAAAATTAAACAGTGACATTTGCAGCAACATGGATGGACCTAGAGAGTATCATACTAAGCCAAGTAGGTCAGAAAAAGAAAAATACTATATCACTCAGTCATGTCCGACTCTTTGCGACCCCATGAATAACAGCATGCCAATCCTCCCTGTCCATCACCAACTCCCAGAATTCACTCAAACTCATGTCCATCGAGTTGGTGATGCCATCCAACCATCTCATTCTCTGTCGTCCCCTTCTCCTCCTGCCCCCAATCCCTCCCAGCATCAGAGTCTTTTCTAGTGAGTCAACTCGTCGCATGAGGTGGCCAAAGTATTGCAGTTTCAGCTTTAGCATCAGTGCTTCCAATGAACACCCAGGATTGACCTCCTCTAGAATGGACTGGTTGGATCTCCTTGCAGTCCAAGGGACTCTCAACAGTCTTCTCCAACACCACAGTTCAAAAGCATCAATTCTTCAGCGCTCAGCCTTCTTCACAGTCCAACTCTCACATCCATACATGACCACTGTAAAAACCATAGCCTTGACTAGACGGACCTTTGTTGGCAAAGTAATGTCTCTGCTTTTTAATACTATATGATATCCCTTATATGTGGAATCTAAAACATGACACAAATGAACCTATGTATGAAACACACACAGAGACATAGAGAACAGGCTTGTGGTTGCCAACAGCAGGGGGTGGGGTGGGGGTGGAGGAGGGATGGAATGGGAGTTTGGGGTTAGCAGGCACAAACTGTTATACATAGAATAGATAAACAACAAGGTCCTAGTGTATAGCACAGGAAACTATATTCAATATCCTGTGATAAACCATAATGTAAAAGAATATATATATAACTGAATTACTTTGCTGTATACCAGAATTAACATTGTAAATCAACTATACTTCAATTTAAGTATGTATATAAGTATATATACTTTAAGTATTGGGTATCAGCTATACCCAATTTAAAAAATGACTTCAAGATGTTATAGCATATTTCATTACAGTAAAGATGACCAAGTCTCTCTCTCTCTCTTTTTTTTTTCCTGATGAAGTATTCTATAGGGATTCAGGATTGCCATTCTTTATACCAAGTTTCAATCTCTAGAAGTATAGCGGTAGGAGAAGAAGCATGTATTGACCTCAAGGAAACATTTGACAATTAGGAATTACTTTCACAAGATACTTAAATTGACATCTTGTTCTCATCATCTACCCCATTCTCTGAAAATATGTCACTGTCAGACTGTCATGGTTACATTGGGGTGGGGGTCCATTATGTCAAGTTTTACTTTAACCGTTCTTTTTAGTGACCAGTATCTTAAAAAGCAAGTCTAAGGAGAGTAATCATTTAATATTATGAAACATTTAACCTCTTTCTGATTCCATTTTCTGACTTTTCGTGTGAAAATTTAGCACTAAGGACTTTGAGAGTATTTTTCATAATTTTTTTTCACCAGGAAGGGCAGAAATTCTCTAATACAAAACATAGAGAAAGATTTTATAGCTACAAGCATTTGGAATTTTTTGGCATACAGGTAACTTAATTTTCTTCTTAGTTTCCAATTTCTGCCTACACATGCTATCAAGTCTGTTTTATATATTGAGCCCACTGCTGAGTACACATAATCTCAGAGATGAAAGAGTTTATCATCTACGGTACAAGAAATAAGACATACAGTACTTATTTATCTTGGGTACTCAGTAGTGGTGAGCCTACACTTGCTTCCAGTTTTTTCAGAAAGAAATATTTCACCTTAAGAGGCGAAACCAGAGGATATAATTTCTTTACTAGTTATGACATTGTTTGAGTGTTTTTGAACAACAGTCTCTCCTAAAATTATTTCCTGAAGAATAAGCAAAATTCAGCCTTAAAAAATATCATCTAATAATTTTTTTCAAGAGTGGGCACCAGTATGATAAATTGTTAGAATATGAGGTGCTTAATAAAATTTTTGAGTAATAATATAAAATGTTGCATCTGTTTGTACAGCTTATAAATAATAGCTATGTGGAAAAAATGGCCTTCCACAAATACATAATTATATAGGGACAGTTTATGACTTTAAGATATAAATATCATTTTGCATTTGCTCTTTGAAATTTCTGAATTGTTATTTGGTAGCCCAGAGCATCATGACGGATAGAAGTAAAATGCTCTCAAGTGGCAGCGTAAGGCAGTAATAAGACTTAGGAGTTGGACAGAAATGTGTGAGTTAGAGAAGACGATCTAGCTTAATTAGCCTATTTAATATAAGAATAACAACTTCTAGTTCGTAGGTTTATTGTGAAAACAAAATGGAAACATGCAGATACAAAACCACTCACCACCTGGCAGGTGGGTAAGTGTTCTGCTGGAGGAGACATCTGACAGTGATGTTGTGCTAACCTGTTGAAGGTATTAAAATTGTCAAAGGACCATACCCTTTTCTGGAGACTGAAAGAAAGATTGTGAGAAATAAGCAGTAGTGTTTGTATTTGCGGGGAAAGAAATGTTGCTCTCACCCTCTAAATGTTTCCTCTTTTCATCTGCAGTATTCAGCTCCACAGTTCAGAAACAGAGCAAACTATTCTCAGAAGTTAAAATGCTTAATGAATGTCATTCCCATGGAAACTTCTGAGGAAGTCATGCTGATCAAGGGTAATTGATGATGTATAGAATCAGATACAAAATTCAGCTCTCCCTGCTTTTCAATGTCTGCTTCTTTTACATCCATCAAGGATTCAGTCCAGCCTTTGCTTGTGCTTATAAGAAATTTAAAAGATACTTAGTTTATTATGTTCACAAGGAGAACTTAGTCTTTATTACTGTTTATCTCTACCAAATCACTTCACAAATCTTCATAACATACTCCTATACTTCTTCACTTGTGTAAAGCTTTGGGCCAAGAGACAAGCAGTTCTAACTACAGTGCAGTAACTGAATATAGTTTTGTCTTCATTTTTAGCAGTCACGATAAAAGAAAATTCAATTGTGTCAAATAGCTTAGAGAGGGGTTAGTCACATCAGAATTCCTTTATCATTAGCTTCTTGAAGAAAACAAAGGGCTGGTTGAGAAGCACGAAGTTAAAATGTCAGGGGCTCGTAAGCAATGAAACAATGGAAAAATAATCAATTTACAAAACTTTTATTTACAGAGAGTTTGTCAGGGCAAATTTACCTCTGTATACTCCTGAATCTCTTTCAATGTGCTTTAATAATATTAAAGAGATTTTTATAGACTCAGTAACTTAGTATATAAATGATTCTGCTAAAAAGATAAATATTCAGACTCAAGTTAACTTTAAAATCTCTTTCATATATGAAATGAAACCAACCCCTGGGGGATGTCCACTTTAAAAATGCACCTAAAAATTGAGAATTATGTCTTATTCAGCAAACTTTCTGAGGACTTCAAGCCCAAGAGAAAATCTCTGCTCAGAGGCACTGCTCCCAAGAGGTAAGGGAGGAGTCAGGATATATAGAAATTTTGCATCAAAGGCCAGGTAGTCTGGAACTTCAAAAGATTACTGTTAAAGAAAACCAGACATCTCACGTTGATGAATTTAGCATTTTTTCTGTGAAGATGCAAGAGTCAGGGCTCACTGAAATCATTCCTTTGATATGCGCCTTAGCTCTCTTTGGCCCCTCAGGCTGTAGTGGCTGATGGCTTGATGGCCACAGCTTCCTTAGTTTGCTTATATGGCTGGCAACATTTTTCATTCACAGGGCCAAGGGTGAACCAAAAACACTAAAAGGGGTTCTTATAAATAAGGAGAAATATTTAGAAGACATGGCAAAGAAGTTTTTGCTTCCTCATCAGTCTTCTCGATCAGCATCTAACTGAAAGTCAATGACCAGAGTGGTTCTGGAGCCTGGTGGTGTCAGAGTCAGTTAGAGGATTGGGCTTCAGTGTGCCTTGGCACAGATCTTGCTCGCAGCTGCGCGTCACTTTGTTGCTTTTGGACCGCGTTAAAATAACAGTTAAGAATGGTTGTTCTTTGCTTGAGCTTAATGACATCACAGAATTTTCTAGTTTTGCTTCTGGGCCACTATCAACTTACTGATTCAAATGAATTAGGACATGTGCTGTGACAGACCAAGCAACCCCAATATTTCTTCTTTACAAACTGAACTCCACAAAAGTGAACACTTAGAACTATGGGCTTTTGACATGAATCTTATGGAGTACAGAAGAAAAATATCACCCAAAGCAGGGATTTTCAAACATATGTTTTTACCATGTCACATGTTAAAAAAAATACTGTATATCACAACTCAGTGCAAGCCAACTTGTAGATACAGTTGGCCCATATCCACGAATTTGCATCCTCAGACCAATCAATTATGGATCAAAAGTTTGATATTATAAATGTGACTGTATATATACACACATCAGTTCAGTTCAGTTCAGTCGCTCAGTCGTGTCCAACTCTCCGCGACCCCATGAATCATAGCACGCCAGGCCTCCCTGTCCATCACCAACTCCCAGAGTTTACTCAAACTCATGTCCACAGAGTCAGTGATGCCATCCAGCCATCTCATTCTCGGTCGTCCCCTTCTCCTCCCACCCCCAACCTTTCCTAGCATCAGAGTCTTTTCCAGTGAGTCAACTCGTCACATGAGGTGGCCAAAGTATTGCAGTTTCAACTTTAGCATCAGTCCTTCCTATGAACACCCAGGATTGATCTCCTTCAGAATGGACTGGTTGGATCTCCTTGCAGTACAAGGGACTCTCAAGAGTCTTCTCCAACACCACAGTTCAAAAGCATCAATTCTTCGGCAATCAGCTTTCTTCACAGTCCAACTCTCACATCCATACATGACCATGGGAAAAACCACAGCCTTGACTAGACATGTGTTAAAAAAATTTTACACAACATGAAAGTTACCAGTTAAGTTTTATTTGGGCCAAAATGAGGGCTGCAGCCTGGGAGACAGCATTTCAGATAGCTGAGAGAAATTGCTCTGAGGAGCTAGAATATATAGGAGTTCCGCAACAAAGGACAGGTAGTAAGGAACAACAAAAGATTAGTGTTAAAGAAACCAGATATCTCAAGTTAAGAAATGTAGTGCTTTTCTGTGTATGAAAAATGTAGGAGTCTGGGCTCACTGAAATGTTTACTTTGATTTGCACCGCAGCTATCTGGGGACTTCCCTGGTGGCTCAGTCAGTAAAGAATTCGCCTCACCTGCAATGCAGGAGACCTGCTCTTGACCCTTGAGTCAGGAAGATCCCCTGGAGAACGGAATGGCTACTCACTCCAATATTCTTGCCTGGAGAACACATAGACAGAGGAGGCTGGTGGGCTACAATCCATGAGGTCACAAAGAATCTGACATGACTGAGCAGCTAACACCTTCCTCGGGGCTCATCATATGGAGTGGCTGCAGGGAGTGACTGCAGCATGATGGCTACTAGATGGCAGGTATTCTTTCCTTTCTGAATTCCCTCGGGGCTTCTCAGCTCAGCATCCACGAAGGCTGCAATTGCTGTTGACTGTAATTTCCTTGTTTACTAAAAAGGCAAGAAATAAATCACTGCGGACAGTGACCATAGCC
Source organism: Moschus berezovskii (assembly GCF_049115385.1). Classification (NCBI taxonomy): domain Eukaryota; kingdom Metazoa; phylum Chordata; class Mammalia; order Artiodactyla; family Moschidae; genus Moschus; species Moschus berezovskii. The sequence goes on from NC_142465.1 coordinate 51,211,822, forward strand.
ATGAAATTAAAAGATGCTTGCTCCTTGGAAGGAAAGCCTTAACAAACCTAGACATTGTAATAAAAAGCAAAGACATCACTTTGCTGACAAAGATCCCTATAGTCAAAGCTATGGTTTTCCCAGTAGTCATGTACAGATGTGAAAGTTGGACCATAAAGAAGACTGAACCCCAGAGAATTGATGCTTTTGGATTGTGGTGCTGGAGAAGACTCTTGAGAGTCCCTTGGACTGCAAGGCGATCCAACCAGTCAATCCTAAGGAAATCAGTCCTGAATATTCATTGGAAGGACTGATGCTGAATCTCCAATACTTTGGCTACCTGATGCGAAGAGCCGACTCATTAGAAAAGATTGATGCTAGGGAAGATTGAAGGCAGGAGAAGAAGGGGACAACAGAGGATTAGATGGTTGGATGGCATCACTGACTCAATGGACATGAGTTTGAGCACACTGTGGGAGATAGTGAAGGGCAGGGAAGCCTATGTGCCACAGTTCATGGTGTCACAAAGAGTCAGATACAACTTAGTGACTGAACAACGCCAATTCCATTTCTCATATGTGTGATGCTATGATTTGTAAGTAAGAAATATATATGTGGTCTTCCCTTTCTGGCAGAGAACTCCTAAAACTGTTGGAATTTCCTAAGTGCTGAGTGCAATCAAGGTGTCTCTTGTCATGTTAATGAGCTGACTCCTGGAAAGCACCTAAGAATGGGCATTGGTTGCCTGCACAGTCTATTGTGTGATTCAGTTCAGTTCAGTTCAGTCACTCAGTCATGTCCAACTCTTTGCATCCCCGTGAATCACAGCATGCCTCCCTGTGCATCACCAACTCCCGGAGTTCACTCAAACTCATGTCCATCGAGTCGGTGAAGCCATCCAGCCATCTCATTCTCTGTCGTCCCCTTCTCCTCCCGCCCCCAATCCCTCCCAGCATCAGAGTCTTTTCCAGCAGTCAACTCATCGCATGAGGTGGCCAAAGTATTGGAGTTTCAGTTTTAGCATCAGTCCTTCCAATGAACACCCAGGATTGATCTCCTCTAGAATGGACTGGTTAGATCTCCTTGCAGTCCAAGGGACTCTCAAAAGTCTTCTCCAGCACCACAGTTCAAAAGCATCAATTCTTCGGCGATCAGCTTTCTTCACAGTCCAACTCTCACATCCATACATGACCACGGGAAAAACCATAGCCTTGACTAGATGGACCTTGGTTGGCAAAGTAATGTCTCTGCTTTTTAATATGCTATCTAGGTTGGTCATAACTTTCCTTCCAAGGAGTAAGCGTCTTTTAATTTCCTGGCTGCAATCAGCATCTGCAGTGATTTTGGAGCCCAAAAAATTAAAGTCTGACACTGTTTCCACTGTTTCCCCATCTATTTCCCATGAAGTGATGGGACCAGATGCCATGATCTTTGTTTTCTGAATGTTGAGCTTCAAGCCAACCGTTTCACCCTCCTCTTTCACTTTCATCAAGAGGCTTTTTAGTTCCTCTTCACTTTCTGCCATAAGGGTGGTGTCATCTGCATATCTGAGGTTATTGATATTGTGTGATTAGAGGATTGGAACTTTCAATCCCACCCCTCCTTAACCTCCAGGAAAGAAGAGGGGCTAGAGGTTGCATCAGTTACTCATGCCAGTGAATTAATTAATCATTCATCCCGAGGTAATAAAGCTTCCATAAAAACCCAGAAGAATGCAGTTTGGAGAGCTTCTGAGCTGGTGAATATATGGAGATTTGGGGAGGGTGGCCTATTTGGGGAGGGCATGGAACACTACACCCTTTCCCCACATCTTGCCCTTTCCATCTCTTCCACCTGTCCGTCTCTGAGACATCTACTTTTATAAAAATCTGGTTATCTAGTCAGTAAAGCCTTTGACTGTGTAGATCACAACAAACTGTGAAAAATTCTTAAAGAGATGGGAATACCAGACCACCTGACCTGCCTCCTGAGAAATCTGTATGCAGATCAAGAAGCAACAGTTAGAACTGGACATGGAACAGACTGGTTCCAAATCGGGAAAGGAGTATGTCAAGGCTATATATTGTCACCCTGTTTATTTAACTTATATGCAGAGTACATGATGAGAAATGCTGGGCTGGATGGAGCACAAGCTGGAATCAAGATTGCTGGGAAAAATATCAATAACCTCACTAACCTCAGATATGCAGATGACACTACCCTTACGGCAGAAAGTGAAGGTTTCACTTTATTGATGAAAGTGAAAGAGGAGAGTGAAAAAGTTGGCTTAAAACTCAACATTCAGAAAACTAAGATCATGGCATCTGGTCCCATCACTTCATGGCAAATAGACGGGGAAGCAATGGAAACAGTGGCAGACTTTAATTTTTGGGCTCCTAAATCACTGCAGATGGTACTGCAGCTATGAAATTAAAAGACATTTACTCCTTGGAAGAAAAGTTATGACCAATCTAGACAGCATATTAAAAAGCAGAGACGTTACTTTGCCAACAAAGGTCCATCTAGTCAAAGCTATGGTTTTCCAGTAGTCACGTATGGATGTGAGAGTTGGACTATAAAGAAAGCTGAGCACCGAAGAATTGATACTTTTCAACTGTGGTGTTAGTGAAGACTCTTGAGAGTCCCTTGGACTGCAAAAGGATCCAACCAGTCCATCCTAAATGAAGTCAGTCCTGAATATTCATTGGAAGGACTGATGCTGAAGCTGAAACTCCAATACTTTGGCCAGCTGATGCAAAAAACTGACTCATTTGAGAAGACCCTGATGCTGGGAAAAATTGAATGCGGGAGGAGAAGGGGACAACAGAGGATGAGATTGTTGGATGGCATCCCTGACTCAATGGACATGAGTTTGAGCAAACTCTGGGAGTTGGTGATGGACAGGGAGACCTGGCATGCTGCAGTCTGTGGAGTTGCAGAGTCAGACACGACTGAGTGACTTAACTGAACTGAAAAGTTTCACAATTCCCATTTTGTCCTACCAGGGGTAGAGTCTTTGTGGTTAAGGTTTATTTTCCCCAACTTTCTGGATTCCTCTAATCTTGCAATCTATTTGCAGTCCATGGTTAGAAACAGGTTTTTCTATAGCTGTGTGGGCAGTAAGGTGATCATAATCAGGGAGCACTTCTGTCTGTCATAGCAGAAATGTGGAGAGGTGGATGTGACAGAGCTTGGACTCAGAAAACTGGCTTTGTACCTTCTACTCCTGTGTATTACACTGCTTTGAAAATAAAACATTTCACTTCTCTGAGCTTCAGACTAATAACAAATGCATAGGGTATTGTCATGTGCCAGATATTGTACTAGATTTTAAAAGACAAAGATGACTGAATAATAGTGCATACCCCTAACATAAAAATGATAAAACTAGAATAATGTTCTCATAGTATTATCATGAGAATTAAAAGGGAGCAAACAGGGAATATCTAGCACACATGTTAGGATTATTTTTGTTTCTCTCTTTTTGCATTTGAATCCATTTGTTTATGAAATAGCACAGAAACTTTGAAAAATTCAAAAACGTGTCTGATCCACTAAATGAATTATTAAAAAAGCAAATACTCATTTAACTGAAACCAAGATATAGAAGTAGAATATTGCTGTTTACCCCAGAAATCCCTCTTTGCTTTATCAAATCACAACCCCTTTCTCCCAGAAGGTAGCCATTTGCTTGACTTTTATAGTTGTCACTGTCTTGTTTACTTCATGTGTGTGTGTGTGTGTGTGTGTATACATTGTTATTGCTGTTCAGTCTCTCAGTCGCATCCAACTCTTTGCAACCCCATGGACTTCAGCACACCAGGCTTCCCTGTCCTTCCCCATCTCCCGGAGCTTGCTCAAATTCATGTCCATTGAGTTGGTGATGCCATCCAGCCATCTCGTCCTCTGTCAGCCCCTTCTCCTCCTGCCTCAGTCTTTTCTGACTTACTTCATTGTGTGTAATAGGCTCTAGTTTCACCCACCTCATTAGAACTGATTTGGCCACGTCATGTGGGTTGCGGGAATTTCATTCCCTGACCAGGTATTGAAGCTAAGCCTCAGCAGTAAAAGCACTGAGTCCTAACCATTGGGACCATAAGGAAATTCCTCATATTTATCACATTTTAAAAATTATTTTAAAGATTATCTCATTGTAAATGTGAGTTGTAGTTAGTTCGTTTCTGTTGCTGTATAATATTTATTTGAATAAACATACCACATCTTCTATTTTACCTACTTTATCATCTGAACATTTGGTTTGTTTTCACTCTTTGGATGTAACATGAAGTGCAGTGATTAAAATTCTTGTCCAAGTCTAAGCCTGCATTTCTGTACAGTACATACTTAGAAGAATTGCTGGGTCATACAACATATATATCTTTGTTCCTGCTACATAATGTCTGTTTTCCAAAGTATTTACATCAGTTTACACTCTTGGACTTCCCTGATGGCTCAGATGGTGAAGAATCCACCTGGAATGCGGGAGGCCTGGGTTCGATCCCTGGGTTGGGAAGATCCCCTGGAGGAGGTCATGGCAACCCACTGCAGTATTCTTGCCTGGAGAATCCCCATGGACAGAGGAGTCTGGTGGACTACAGTTCATAGGGTCCAAAGTGCTGGACACGACTGAGTGACTAAGTACAGCACACAGCACACTCTAACCAACGGTGGATAAGAGTTGCTTTTGTAGCACTTTCTCACCAGCTCTTGGTTATTATCAGACCAGTATTCCAGTGGGTGTAGATCTCATTTTAGTTTAAATCTTGCATCCCTGATCACTAGTGAGATTGAACACCTATCAGCCATTTGGGCATTTCCTCTTATGCGAAATGCCTGGTTAAGATTTTGCCCCTACTTTTTTTGAGTTGTTTCTCTTTCATCATGCTTTGTATATAATCATTTTGTTAGTATCTATAATATAAATGTTATGTAAATGACTTCTCCCACCCTGTACCTTGTCTTTCAATATCTTCCTAGAGTCTTTTGGTGAACAGAAGTTCATAATTTTAATATTAGCCCACTGTATCAAATTTTTCCTTTAAGAGTTTTTCTTTTTCCTAATTATGCGTTTTGAAAAGATCTTTACCCTTATTATACTCCAGTGCTACTTCTGCTATAAATTAATCACCCATATATGTGTAGTTCTGTTTGCAGTTTCTTTTTGTTTCCATTGATCTATGTGTCTATCATTGTAATAATCCCACAAATCTTCTATATCCTCAGTGATTTTTATCTACTTATTTAGTCAGCTACTGAAAACTATATGGTATGATTTCTCAATATGATTGTGGATTTGTATATTTCACTTTGTAACTATCAATTTCTACTTCGAGCATTTTAAGTCTAAGTTATTAGATGCATACAATTTTTTATTTGCTATAAATTTCTTAAAAATTGAACTTATCATTCTTCTTTATTTCTAGTAATTGAAATAGAAACTTTTTTCATACCATCCATGTTTTTGTTTTCTAAATCTGTTACTTATATAGCACCTAGTTTTAATTATCTCGAAGTTTTTTAATTAAATCATGTGATTTATTTACACTTAACACAATTATGGATTCATTGGTTTATACTATTATCAATCTATTGCCTCTCTGTTCCACATTCACTTTTCACTGCCAAGCTTATGATACTGAGACATTTCTCCCTTGCCAGCTGGCACAGTGCTTAGCTTCATCAGTGGAGGCCACTGGAGACACAAAGAAGAGTGCAGACGTCAAAAGTATGTAGTATCCCCCATGGACAGCTTCCTCTGGCACTTAGAGGGAGGCTTCCAGTGAGTTTTGTCATTGGGGAACCTCACTGGGCTCTGTCATACTTTAACCAGTCCCTTCTCTATCCTATTTCTAGTGTTGAACTTTTCACATTGCATTATAATTTGTCTAGGTGTCAGACTGTCCATGACTAGGATATAAGCTCTTTAAGAATAGGATCTATGTGTTTGCTACCTCTGTTCTACAGCACTCGTCACTGTTTTAGGCAACAGCAATAATAGCTAACCTATTGTTTATGTTAACCTAGACTGTAACCTAATGTCTATGTTAGCCATTGTCTCATATGTTTGAATACAGTGGACATTTGTGCAATGTTTGTTGATAAAAGTGTAACTTATTTCCATTTTTCTAGGAGAAGTAAGTAAGGATCATAAAGGGAAAATAACTTGCTGAAGGTCTCATAACTAGGCAATGGCATGGTCAAAATTTAAACAGATATCTTTCCTCTCTTCTGTGCTCGTTAAGATACAAGAATGATAATGCCAAGAGGGACTGCTTTTATTTGTTGCTTTAGAGTGGAATCCTCTGTTGAATTTGAACTCAGTAGTAAGGAATAGGGAAGTGTCTTATGTCACTTTGATTATATGCAACCACTTTTCATATATGCACTGATAAGATGGGTATTATTATCATGATACAGAGAAAGACGCTGAAATCCAGAGAAGTTAAGCAGAACTTGTCAAACCACGCAGCTTCTAAATGGCAAAGACAGAATTCAAATTCTAAATGGCAAAGACAGAATTCAAATTCAGTTGGTCAGGTTCTTGAACTATTAACGTGACTATTAATATACTGACTGACCAGGTACCAAAAAGGTAAGGAAAATAATATAATAAATACCTATGGACCTATCATTCAACATGAGAAATAAAACATTACCCCATGTATTGATTACATTCTCTAGAATTTGGTGGGTATCATTCATATGCATGTCTTTAGGTTTATATATATATATATATATACTGTGCAGTATATAGTATTATTTTCATGTAGTTATATAAATGACATTCCTCAGTAAATATTTGAAGATGTATTCTGTGCCAGCCACTGCTAAGTACTGAGAAAACAGTAGTGACAGAACAAAATCCCTGCTCTCGTGAAATTTAATTCTGGACTGGGAAGACAGACAATAAAGCATAAAAAAAGCAATACACACTGTGTCTGGTGGTAGCAAGTAAAACAAAGTAATACATAATAAGGGATAAAGAGAGATAGGGCTGAAGAAAAAGATGAAGTCCTCTTTTATCAAGGGATATTTGAGCAGATATCTGAAAGAAATGAGCAAGTGATGTCTCGCATTATAAAACAAAACAAAAAAACACTCTTGCCAGTATGGAGAATAGATGGCAGTGGGCCAGGAGTGGAAACAGGGAGACCAGTTTCAAAAAGTCCAGTTGAGAAATAATGGTGGCTTGGATTGTCTAGTAGTCAGATTTTGCTTGTGTTTGGAAAGTAGCATTTATAAGATGGGATGGGGTGGAGTGGATGTCTTGACTACCATTTTGATTTTTAATATTCTTACTGCTTTCTTCTGATTCTCACTTTTTAATGTCAACATCTTACTTTTCTTTGAATTTTTCCATTTCATTAAACTTTTCTTTTTAAATTACTTTAATTGGAAGATAATTACTTTACAATATGGTGATGGTTTTTGCCATATACCAACATGAATCAGCCATAAGTATACATGTGTCCCCCCGATCCTGAAACCCCCTCCCACATCCTTCCCACCCTAACAAATTGGCTAGTGTACACTTGTTTGTATTATTGTGTTTGCATTTTTACCTCTTTTTTCATTCTGTATTTTATTTTCATATTCTGTCTTTTCATGTCTTAGTCTTGCATGACTATCTAATTACACTTTTTGAAGAACAAGGTCTGCAGTTTTTTAAAGCTTCACAATTTTTACCATTGTCATTTTTTGTCTATTTCAAAGTGAGAAGATAAGTCATATTCCCTAACATTTTGTTTTTCTAGATGTTGCTTTATGATTCTCTCTACCCCAGCTTCTTCACTGAATGCTTAGCTTATTCTCATGATTCAAAAGCCCCAAAGTACAAAACATTTTATAGTGGAAACCCAATCTCCTATTGTTGTTGTTCAGTTGCTAAGTCATGGCCAACACTTTGGGACCCTGTGAACTGCAGCACTGCAGGCTTTCCTGTCCTTCACTATCTCCTACAGTTTTCTCAAACTCATGTCCATTGAGTCAGTGATGCCATCCAGCCATCTCATCCTCTGTCACCCCCTTCTCCTTTTGCCCTCAATCTTTCCTTGCATAAGAGTCTTTTCCAATGAGTCAGCTCTTCGTATCAGGTTGCCAAAGTATTGGAGCTTCTGCACCAGTCCTTCCAATGAATATTCAGGGTTGATTTCCTTTTAGGATTGACTGGTTTGATCTCCTTGCTGTCCAAGGGACTCTCAAGAGTCTTCTCCAGCACCACAATTCAAAAGTATCAATTCTTTGGCACTCAGCCTTCTTTATGGTCTAACTTTCTCATCTATTACTGGAAAAACCATAGCTTTGACTATATGAACTTTTGTCAGCAAAGCGATGTCTCTATTTCTTAATATGTTGCCTAGGCTTGTCATAACTTTTCTTCCAAGGAGCAAGCATCTTTTCATTTTGTGACTGCAACCTCCCATACTTGTACCCATATGCTCAGCTCTTACCATGGTATCTGCAGGTGAATTATGTTCTTAGTTTCCCATGTGTCATTATGGATTGTCTTTATGTGTACTAATAGATATGGTTTCATTTTCCTATTTTTTAACAAAAGGTTGCATATTATAAATACTCACCCTGACCCTTCTGGTTTACTGAATCATATGTGTTATAGATTTTCCATAACGCTGCATACAATACTTGCTAATTTTTTATAGCTTCATAATATTATATGAATTTTGTGCAGTCATTCTCCTATTGATAGCCTTTGGGTTGCTCCTCATTTTTTTGCTGTTATAAATGATGTTTGTAACAGGCATCACTAGGATCTTTTCAGCCTCATCAGGGTCCTTTTTCACTATTTTTCCCCCTTGCGCTCCTATGATGACCTATCCAGAATGAGCTATGGTTTACTTCAACTAGACAGTGCCTTGTCACTCGTCCAAGACATGTGAATTTCCCTCCTGACATAGGGTCCCCCTGCTGCTCCTGAGGCATGAGATGTCTCAGGACAGGCTCAGCACACATGCATTCAAATCAGAATTGCAAGAAAGGGAATCTTAAAGAGAATCACAGAGAGCAAATCTTAGAACAAAGAGACGTGGAAACCAGCAGAAAAATAATCAATCCTCACTCCTTCCATCTCACAGACTACCCTAAAATGCAGTAGTTCATAGACTCAGGATCCCACAAGATCAAGCAATGAGTTTGTTTGAAACCAAATGGAAGGCTGCTCAGTAATATACCTTGTGCTGCCTCCCCCTACCTCTTTCTCCCTTTCCTTTGCTCTTGATCTTGTATTTTTGAGTAAAGGTAGAAACATATAGCTGTTTGCCCTATAGAACTTGGCTAAGACTGCTGGATCCAGGGACAATCCTTGAAAGCAGACCCTTTGGAACATGATTTTGGAGTTTTCTCTCCAGCCTTATGCCAATGGGTTTCCCAGGTGGCTCAGTGGTAAAGAATCCACCTGCCAAGCTGGAGACACGGGTTCAATTGCTGAGTCAAGAAGATCCCCTGAAGGAGGAAATGACAACCCGCCTGGAAATCCCGTGGACAGAGGAGCCTGGTGGGCTATAGTCCATGGGGTCGCAAAAGAGTCAGACGGTTGTTTAGCGACTAAACAACAGCAATTTGATCCCAAGAGGGACTGTATTGCTGATATTAAGTGGGGGTGGCATTAACTGCTGCTTGCAGTAGCATCAGAATCACTGAGACTTTCATCTCGGGTCAGGTTAGGATGAGGTATGGTGCCAGCTGAGACTCTGGCATGTGCTGAGTTTGTGGCACATTGCATCTCTCATTGGTACAGGAACGGTCATAAGCGTGAGTCTTATGGAGGAGACGGGGTCCTGTTCACAGCACTGGGCAACTCGTATACGACCACGTTGAGCCAATTGCCAGGATGATAGTCTGAGAGGTACCATGCTGATTATTTAGTTGTTGTTCCCCAGCTCCAATCCACTTTTCTATATAATGCTTTGTGATGCTCTGTGAGCCATATTTCTGTTTTAGCAGCTGGCTCCCTGTTAAGTTTTCGAAAAGGGAACACTAGAGGGAGACTGAGAGCCTAGAGGAGAAATCGTCAACGCCTCGGTTTGTGTTTGTGCCTGTCAGCATCACCCTCTCAAACATACTGGCTTCTAGCACCCCTCCTCAAAGGCCTGAGTTCTTGCTCTATGGGGGCTGCCCAAGCCTCTAAATTTTAATAAATCAAATCTCTTTCCTTTGTCTCACCCTGTCCCTGGAATGCTGGCTTCTTTCCTTGTCATTATTTCTGTGTTATTGTTTTCCTTTTGCCTTTTCAGTCTCTTAAGTATCTGTTTATCCAATTCCTTATGATACATTGTTTCTTATATAACTGAATTAAGTCAAATAAATTGAATGAGGTACCCTTTCCAGAGATTGTGGAAGTAAAATGCATTACTTTGTATATACAGAAATGGTTCCAACAGTTTACTTGCTTGGTTGACAGAACTTGACTTCAATGGAAGCCTGCAATCATTGAGATGAGGATGTAGAACTTTCCCCAGTAATGCAGAGGATGGAATTTAAAGGTTTCAGAGGGTGAGGGTGCAGTGGATTTATCATCAGTGACTTGTACACTAACTCCCTGGACCCATCCTCATTATGTCACCTTAGATATCTAAGGGGATGCGTCAAGGGCTAACCAAAATGTTTGGCCACCAGCCACAGAAATGAAATTGGTAGAAATTCTACTGAAGTGTTACTTGATCATCATAACAGAAAAAAGTAATCCAGGTCTTGTGGTCAGAGTGTTGACGTGAGTCGCCACAGTGGAGAGTCAAGACCTTCCATCTAACTTGCAAACCTAAACCAGTTCAAACACTCAAAGACCTTTGATTGAAAAGGAGGATGAGTCCCTTGAGAAATACCCTGCAAGTATATACTGTCCCTGCAAGTATATACTGTCCACAAGTACATACTGTAAATCTTCCTTCAAGCTTTTCTCAGAGATAGAGCAGTCAATTACTATCAGGACTGTGTGTTGAGGAAGAGAAAATACTCAGAATGTGGCTTAATCAGCTTCTAGAATAGATTGGAAGAAAATGCTCAGCTCCTGCAGCCACAAGGTAGACTGTGCTGAAAATCAGGTTCTGGATCTGATTTTAACAGTGGAGATGATGCAAAGGATGTTATGCACACTTGACAGATTTCCTCTGTAAATGAAAGAGCTTTGATACAAAAAGGATAAGGTCCTGAGATCTGGAATTTAGATAGGTGAGCTTGAGAATCTGTGATGCCTAAATTCCTCTAAACTCTCTAAGCTGGCAAAATCAGACACTTGCTAGGGCTTCCCAGGTGACACTAGTGGTAAAGAACCTCCCTGCCAAAGCAGGAGACATAAGAGATGAGAGTTGAATCCCTGGATCAGGGAAGATCCCCTGGAGGGGGACATGGCAACCCTCTCCAGTGTTGTTGCCTGGAGAATCCCATGTACAGAGGAGCCTGGTGGGCTACAGTCTCTGGGGTCGCAAAGAGTCGGACACGACTGAAGCGACTTAGCATGCACACACGCATCACTTGTTAGGAGAAAGGCCTTCTTGTACCTGGAGACCAAGCAATGATCTCAGCTATAGCAAGTGTCTTAAAATCTTGCTGATTATTAACACACACACCCCATGACCCAGGCAGAAAACTAAGGTCATATTTCAGCACAAGTTGAATGAAGAAGCACTCTGCTCCAGGAAGAAATAGTTTATGTGTCAAGGGAATTGAATAATGTGGATCACATATACAGGCTTTAACTAGGGGAACATGTGAGGGACTAGGTTTTTAGAGCATTCGGGAGGAGTTTGAAATACAAGGCTGGATGGGGTAATTTACTGACATAAGGACACTCATGTATGACTTGGGATTCAGTGCTTTGGCAAAGACAACAGGACCTTGTCCTCCTAGTCTGCTTGCTGAGATGGCTCTTTGAAGTTTGGCTAGAGCAATAGCTTATAGTAAATGAAGAGGTGTTGCCAGAATTTCCTTGGCATGAGACTGGGAAAGCATTCAGAGGGCTCAAGGATATGAGAAGTTTTGAAGTACCCACCACCTGAGGACCTCATGAGAGGTCCTAAAGGATGCTTCTTTTGTAAAACAACAAGATATACTTAAAGGAGTCATTAGTATCTTTGAGAAGTATGATGATTTCTGTCTCACATGGGCTGGGGTTGACAGTATGAGATGCTGCATGGCAACTGTAATCTTTGGAATTCAGGAGAATGAAAGGATTAAAAAATGGTAGAAGCCAGGTGGCAGCCCTGAATCTTTGCAGGCAAGATGGAACCAATGACCAAAATGAGTAAAGCAACATACATCATAGTTTGGTCAGGATAATTTTCGCTTTTGACCCAGTATTATTATTAATGATAGTGCCAACTTTCACTCTCAACATCCTGGTTTAGACAATAAGTCTTTGGTCATCATAGTAATGGACGGAAAGAGTGGAATGGCCATCAGGATGCCTTCATCCATAGGAATCTAAGGTGACAGCTAGGTGACGTTTCTAGGGTCAAAATACAAGGATCATGGAATGAAAATCTAGTTGATTTGTACAACAACAACAAAACAATTTTTAAAAGTGAGAGTTGGTGAGTAGTGAGCTGATGTCAGCCATTATAACAGAAAATTGCAATTTTTCATTCATTTTCTAGAGCTAAGACAATTCACAGACCCAGAGCCAACAGATTGAAGCAGAGGGTGTATGCCCTTGAGGAAGTACCCTGTAATGTTAACACAAGCATGTCTTTTTCTAGCCATTATCCAAAAAAGATATGTGATATTTTTTTCCAGGATAACTCCCCACTAGAGCATGTAGAATGTTCAGACTTTTCAAGGGCCAAGAATAAAGTAAAATTTATGCAGGTTAGTTGGTAAATGGAGTCCTGGCCCATGTCCATCTCACAGTTTATCTCGTGAATCCGCAGATCTATCTTGTGGTAATTTTCTCTGTCCTGAATGTAAAATTGGAATAAATATTCTTGGCACAAACAGAAATTTTACATTTGACCATAGGATTTGCAAAGTAAGGACGATGATACTAGTAAAAGCCAAGTGAAAGTCCCTGAAACTGTCACTCCCCCATTTGGCAAAGATAGTAAGTCAGAAGCATTACCATCCAAGAGACACTGAAGAGATGAGTAGCACTCTAAGACTGAAAGGATGTAGGAATGGTGCTCCCTACCATCTCAAGGTTTAATTCTTTCTCCTGTTAAAAAACATATGGCTAATGGGGGATGTTATTGGAATATTATAAATATAAACACGTGGTAGCCCCAGTTGCAAATTCCAAGCCAAATATGGTAGGTTTATAGGAGCATATCAATGTAGCCAATGGTATTCAGTATCCAACTATTGATTTGCTTAATTTCCATCAGTAGAAAGGATCAAAAGCAGTTTGCTTTTACATAGTAAACTTATTGCCTTGACCCAGATCTATGTTGTTTCTTGTTCTCTGTCATGTGTCTGCATGCTGTATCAAGTCATCTTGATATTTCATAGAACATCATAGGTCCACTATTTTGATGACATTATGCCAATTGAATCTGGTGAGCAACAAGTGGCAAGAATCCTGAATGATGGCATAGCACTGGAAAGTGGAAGAAAAGCCCCATGCAGAGTCAAAAGCTTGCTATATTGGTAGAATTCTCTGGAGTCACTGGACTGGGAAGTACTGGGATATCTCCTTCCAAGATGAATATACTATTGCACCTCACACCTCGTGCCACAGGAAAATAAGCACTGTGTTTTGTCAGCCTCTGCAGTTTGGAGGAAGTATGTACTGTAGTACAGAATATGGCTTTGATCCATTTATTGGATCACTTCGGAAGCTTCCATTTTCCAAGACATCCAGAGCAAGAGAGGGTTTGGCAATAGGTCTGTGATAAGATGCCAGAAGTTTCTCTGCTACTCAGGCCATGTGATCCAGTCATTTACAGTATGTGTCTTTCACATCTTTTTACAGATTTATCCCTAAGTATTTCATATTTCTGATGCTATTTGAAATGTTTTTTTCTCAATTTCTGGTTGTAAAGTAATGTATATAAAAATACAGTTTATTTTCATATATTATGCTCTACAATCTTGCTAAACTCATGCATTAGTTGATTGAAAGCCAGATTTTGAAACTTTACGTCATTAAGAACATGTTTTTTATTCCTGTAAATATTTCTGAGAGTTGTTTTGGGATCCAGTGAACTTAGATACAAGGATAGGTTCTTGATGATTCTGAGCAGCTACCACAATAACATGAGTATAAAACTCTTTTTGTATAAAAGACAAACTTCTTTCTTTTTTAAGCCATTGTCACTTGGAAGTTTTCTGTATTTGCTTTAAATCATTCTATCCTGTACATTAAGTTTGCCAAATTGCCCAAACCTAAACACACACCTAGAGACCAAACTTGCCACAAAATATTTTGAGGTTGGAGAAATTTATTTGTGGTGATTAAAGCTCATCATTTGATGTCTTTTTGCCACTTTTCCATCATCATATATACTGAATGCTTTCATACTATTTCTTTGTCATCAAAATTGCTTTCAAAGAAAAGATCCAAAACTTATTTACTAGGGTTATTTTCATATTAATAAGGATCAGTACATTCATCTAAAGAAATTACATTCTAATAGTGGATTTTGCAACAAGCAGGGTAACTGAAAAAAATTACCAGATTTTTTGTGTTGTGTGGGTGGGGAACACTATTAAAATTCTATCTGATGAGGCCACCATCACCCTAATACCAAAACCTGACAAAGATGCCACAAAAAAAGAGAACTATAGGCCAATATCACTGATGAACATAGATGTAAAAATCCTTAACAAAACTCTAGCAATCAGAATCCAACAACACCTTAAAAAGATCATACATCATGACCAAGTGGGCTTTATCCCAGGGATGCAAGTATTCTTCAGTATCCGCAAATCAATCAGTGTAATACACCACATTAACCAATTGAAAAATAAAAACCATATGATTATCTCAATAGATGCAGAGAAAGCCTTTGACAAAATTCAACATCCATTTATGATCAAAACCCTCCAGAAGGCAGTAATAGAAGGAACATTCCTCAACATAATAAAAGCTATATATGACAAACCCACAGCAAACATTATCCTCAATGGTGAAAAATTGAAAGCGTTTTCCCTAAAGTCAGGAAAAGGCAAGGGTGCCCTCTCTCACCACTACTATTCAACATAGTTTTGGAAGTTTTGGCCACAGCAGTCAGAGCAGAAAAAGACATAAAAGGAATCCAAATCGGAAAAGAAGAAGTAAAACTCTCACTGTTTGCAGATGACATGATCCTCTACACAGCAAATCCTAAAGACTCTACCAGAAAATTGCTAGAGGTAATCAATGAATATAGTAAAGTTGCAGGATATAAAATCAACACACACAAATCCCTTGCATTCCTATACACTAATAATGAGAAAATAGAGAAATTAAGGAAACAATTCCAATCACCATTGCAACAAAAATAATAAAATACTTAGGAATATGTCTACCTAAAGAAACAAAAGACCTGTATATAGAAAACTATAAAACACTGGTGAAAGAAATTAGAGAGGACACTAATAGATGGAGAAATATACTGTGTTCATGGATTGGAAGAATAAATATTGTGAAAATAAATATATTACCCAAAGTAATTTATAAGTTCAATGCAATCCCTATCAAGCTACCAACGGTGTTTTTCACAGAGCTAGAACAAATAATTTCACAATTTGTATGGAAATACAAAAAACCTCGAATAGCCAAAGCAATCTTGAGAAAGAAGAATGGAACTGGGGAAATCAACCTGCCGGGCTTCAGGCTCTATTACAAAGCCACAGTCATCAAGACTGTATGGTACTGGCATAAAGACAGAAATATAGATCAATGGAACAAAATAGAAAGCCCAGAGATAAATCCATGCACCTATGGACAACTTATCTTTGACAAGGAAGGCAAAAATATTCAATGGAGAAAAGACAATCTCTTTAACAAGTGGTGCTGGGAAAACTGGTCAGCCACTTGTAAAAGAAGGAAACTAGAACACTCCCTAACACCATACACAAAAACAAACTCAAAATGGATTAAAGATCTAAATGTAAGACCAGAAACTATAAAACTCCTAGAGGAGAGCATAGGCAAAACACTCTCCGACATAAATCACAGCAGGATCCTTCATGACCCACCTCCCAGAATGTTGGAAATAAAAGCAAAAATAAACAAATGGGACCTAATTAAAATTAAATCTTCTGCACAGCAAAGGAAACTATAAGCAAGGTGAAAAGACAGCCTTCAGAATGGGAGAAAATAATAGCAAATGAAGCAACTGACAAAGGATTAATCTCAAAAATATACAAGCAACTCCTGCAGCTCAATTCCAGAAAAATAAATGACCCAAACAAAAAATGGGCCAAAGAACTAAACAGACATTTCTCCAAAGAAGACATACAGATGTCTAACAAACACATGAAAAGATGCGCCACATCACTCATAATCAGAGAAATGCAAATCAAAACCACAATGAGATACCATTGCACACCAGTCAGAATGGCTGCTATGCAAACATCTACATGCAGTAAATGCTGGAGAGGGTGTGAATAGAAGGGAACCCTCTTACACTCTTGGTGGGAATGCAAACTAATATAACCACTATGGAGAACAGTGTGGAGATTCCTTTAAAAACTGGAAATAGAACTGCCATATCATCCAGCAATCACACTCCTGGGTATACACACCGAGGAAACCAGAATTGAAAGAGTCACATGTACTCCAATATTCATCGCAGCACTGTTTATAATAGCCAGGACATGGCAGCAACCTAGATATCCATCTGCAGAGAATGGATAAGAAAGCTGTGGTACATATACACAATGGAGTATTACTCCACAATTAAAAAGAATACATTTGAATCAGTTCTAATGGGGTGGATGAAACTGGAGCCTATTATACCGAGTGAAGTAAGCCAGAAAGAAAAACACCAATACAGTATACTAAAGCATATATATGGAATTTAGAAAGATGATAATGATAACCCTGTATACGAGACAGCAAAAGAGACACAGATGTATAGAACAGTCTTTTGGACTCTGTGGGAGAGGGCGAGGGTGGGATGATTTGGGAGAATGGCATTGAAACATGTATCTTATCATATGTGAAATGAATCGCCAGTCCAAGTTTGATGCATGATACAAGATGCTCCGGGCTGGTGTACTGGGATGAACCAGAGGGATGGGATGGGGAGGGAGGTGGGAGGGGGGTTCAAGATGGGGAACATATGTACACCCAGGGCAGATTCATGTCAATGTATGGCAAAACCAATACAATAATGTAAAGTAATTAGCCTCCAATTAAAATAAATAAATTTTTTAGAAAAAGAAAAAAAAATTCTATCTATATAGGAGCCCATACCCAACACGACGCGAGAGACGCCGGCCCCCCGCGCAACAAACCACGCAAAGAGGCGCGGCCGTGAGGAGCTACCCCACGCCTGAAGCCAGGGCCGGCGGCCGAGAGGAGCTACCCCACATCCAACAGGCGGTGGCTGCGGGGGCACAGGAGGGCCGAGAGGAGCTACTCCGCGTTCAAGGTCAGGAGGGGCGGCCTTGAGGAGATACCCCTCCTCCAAGGTAAGGTACAGCAGCTGCAC
Source organism: Moschus berezovskii (assembly GCF_049115385.1). Lineage (NCBI taxonomy): Eukaryota > Metazoa > Chordata > Mammalia > Artiodactyla > Moschidae > Moschus > Moschus berezovskii. The sequence continues at coordinate 51,229,368 of NC_142465.1, forward strand.
TTTGCTCGAGCGGCTGTGAAGAGATTTTCCACGACCAAGGTAAGAGAAACCAAAATAAGACGGTAGGTATTGCGAGGGGGCATCAGAGGGCAGACAAACTGAAATCATAATCACAGGAACCTAGCCAATCTGATCACATGGACCACAGCCAAATGTGGTCCACTGGAGAAGGGAATGGCAAACCACTTCAGTATACTTGCCTTGAGAACCCCATGAACAGTAACAAAGGGCAAAATGATAGGATACTGCATGAGGAATTCCCCAGGTCCGTAGGTGCCCAGTATGCTACTGGAGCTTAGTGGAGAAATAACTATAGAAGGAATAAAGGGATGGAAAAAGCAAAACCAATACCCAGTTGTGGATGTGACCAGTGATAGAAGCAAGGTCCGGTGCTATAAAGAGCAATATTGCATAGGAACCTGGAATGTTAGGTCCATGAATCAAGGCAAATTGGAAGTGGTCAAACAGGAGATGGCAAGAGTGAACATCGACATTCTAGGAATCAGTGAATTAAAATGGACTGGAATGGGTGAATTTAACTCGGATAACCATTATATCTACTACTGTGGGCAGGAATCCCTTAGAAGAAATGGAGTAGCCATCATGGTCAACAAAAGAGTCCGAAATGCTGTACTTGGATGCAATCTTAAAAATGACAGAATGATTTCTGTTCGTTTCCAAGGCAAACCATTCAATATTACAGTAATCCAGGCCTATGCCCCAACCAGTAATGCTGAAGAAGTCGAAGTTGAACGGTTCTATGAAGACCTACAAGACCTTTTAGAACTAACACCCAAAAAAGATATCCTTTTCATTATAGGGGACTGGAATGCGAAAGTAGGAAGTCAAGAAACACCTGGAGTAACTGGCAAATTTGGCCTTGGAGCACGGAATGAAGCAGGGCAAAGGCTAATAGAGTTTTGTCAAGAGAATGCACTGGTCATAGCAAACACCCTCTTCCAACAACACAAGAGAAGACTCTACACATGGACATCACCAGATGGTCAACACCGAAATCAGATTGATTATATTCTTTGCAACTAAAGATGGAGAAGCTGTATACAGTTAGCGAAAACAAGACCAGGAGCTGACTGTGGCTCAGATCATGAACTCCTTATTGCGAAATTCAGGCTTAAATTGAAGAAAGTAGGGAAAACCACTAGACCATTCAGATATGACCTCAATCAAATCCCTTATGATTATACAGTGGAAGTGAGAAATAGATTTAAGGGACTAGATCTGATTGATAGAGTGCCTGATGAACTCTGGACGGAGGTTCATGACATTGTACAGGAGACAGGGACCAAGACCATCCCCATGGAAAAGAAATGCAAAAGAGCGAAATGGCTATCTGAGGAGGGCTTACAAATAGCTGTGAAAAGAAGAGAGGCAAAAAGCAAAGGAGAAAAGAAAAGATATAAGCATCTGAATGCAGAGTTCCAAAGAATAGCAAGGAGAGATAAGAAAGCCTTCCTCAGTGATCAATGCAAAGAAATAGAGGAAAACAACAGAATAGGTAAAACAAGAGACCTCTTCAAGAAAATTAGAGATTCCAAGGGAACATTTCATGCAAAGATGGGCTCGATAAAGGACAGAAATGGTATGGACCTAACAGAAGCAGAAGATATTAAGAAGAGGTGGCAGGAATACACAGAAGAACTGTACAAAAAAGATCTTCACGACCAAGATAGTCACGATAACATGATCACTGACCTAGAGCCAGACATCTTGGAATGTGAAGTCAAGAGGGCCTTAGAAAGCATCACTACTAACAAAGCTAGTGGAGGTGATGGAATTCCAGTTGAGCTATTTCAAGTCTTGAAAGATGATGCTGTGAAAGTGCTGCACTCAATATGCCAGCAGATTTGGAAAACTCAGCAGTGGCCACAGGACTAGAAGAGGTCAGTCTTCATTCCAATCCCAAAGAAAGGCAATGCCAAAGAATGCTCAAACTACCGCACAATTGCACTCATCTCATACGCTAGTAAAGTCATGCTCAAAATTCTCCAAGCCAGGCTTCAGCAGTATGTAAACCGTGAACTCCCAGATGTTCAAGCAGGTTTTAGAAAAGGCAGAGGCACCAGAGATCAAATTGCCAACATCCGCTGGATCATGGAGAAAGCAAGAGAGTTTCAGAAAAACATCTATTTCTGCTTCATTGATATGCCAAAGCCTTTGACTGTGTGGACCACAATAAACTGTGGAACATTCTGAAAGAGATGGGAATCCCAGACCACCTGACCTGGCTCTTGAGAAACCTGTATGCAGGTCAGGAAGCAACAGTTAGAACTGGACATGGAACAACAGACTGGTTCCAAATAGGAAAAGGTGTACGTCAAGGTTGTATATTGTCACCTTGCTTATTTAACTTATATGCAGAGTACATCATGAGGAACGCTGGGCTGGAATAAGCAAAGGCTGGAATCAAGATTGCTGGGAGAAATATCAATAACCTCAGATATGCAGATGACACTACCCTTATGGCAGAAAGTGAAGAAGAACTCAAAAGCCTCTTGATGAAAGTGAAAGAGGAGAGTGAAAAGGTTGGCTTGAAGCTCAACATTCAGAAAACAAAGATCATGGCATCTGGTCCCATCACTTCATGGGAAATAGATGGAAAAACAGTGGAAACAGTGTCAGACTTTATTTTGGGGGGCTCCAAAATCACTGCAGATGCTGATTGCAGCCATGAAATTAAAAGACGCTTGCTCCTTGGAAGGAAAGTTATGACCAACCTAGATAGTATATTAAAAAGCAGAGACGTTACTTTGCCAACCAAGGTCCGTCTAGTCAAGGCAATGGTTTTTCCCGTGGTCATGTATGGATGTGAGAGTTGGACTGTGAAGAAGGATGATCGCCGAAGAATCGATGCTTTTGAACTGTGGTGTTGGAGAAGACTCTTGAGAGTCCCTTATACTGCAAGGAGATCCAACCAGTCCATTCTAAAGGAGATCAGTCCTGGATGTTCATTGGAGGGAATGATGCTAAAGCTGAAACTGCAGTACTTTGGCCACCTCATGCGACGGGTTGACTCACTGGAAAAGACTCTGATGCTGGGAAAGGTTGGGGGCGGGAGGAGAAGGGGACGACCGAGAATGAGATGGCTGGATGGCATCACCGACTCTGTGGACATGGGTTTGAGTGTACTCCGGGAGTTGGTGATGGACAGGGAGGCCTGGCGTGCTGTGATTCATGGGGTCGCGGAGAGTCGGACATGACTGAGCGACTGAACTGAACTGAACTGACCCAAATGGGAAAGATGGCTTCACCTAACAAGTGGATTTTTAATGATATGCTTTAGATAGTCAATATGCAAATACACAACTCATAAATGGGCCTGCAGCCTGAATTCAAAACCAGAGGGTAATATCTAGGGGAGATCCTATTGCTCCAATTTTCCTCCAAGCTTTTCTCTGAAACTATATTGTATAATTTTGGCATATCTCATGATCATAGAGTTTCTTTCTGTCTAGTTTACTCTGGAAAACTGATGTTTTATACAGAATAGACTCGAGGCTCAGTTGACATCCATGTCCAGTTGAAACACTGACATGTGACCAATCACAACAGGTAGAGATAGACAGACAGGTGTTATCCAGTACGTCTCACCTTTACAAACTCAGTTTTTAAATTTATTCAAATTCTCATGGTGACCTATATATTTTCATTTTGAATATATTCTCTATATTCAATAGCTTTTGATGGAGAAAAAAAAGATCTGTAAGACACAAATGTTATTTTTTTATTTGGATTTTTTTTTTTTTTAATTTTTTTGCTCTGCTGGGTCTTTCTTGCTGCTCAGGTTTTTCTGTAGTTGCAGCAAGTTGAGGCTGCTCTCTAGTTGCAGTGTCTGGGCTTCTCCTTGCACAGGCTTTTCTTGTTGCAGGGCACAGGCTGTAGGCTCAGGGACTTCTGTGGCTGCAGCACGTAGGTTCAGGAGTTGTGGCTCCCGGGCTCTAGAGCACAGGCTCAATAGTTGTGGCACAGAGGTTTAGCTGCTTTGTGGCATGTGGGATCTTCCCGGATCAGGGATTGAACCCATGTCTCCTGCACTGACAGGTAGATTCTTTACCACTGAGTTGCCAGGGAAGTGTGAATGTTATTTTGATCAATTTTCTTCTCTGCTCTAGCAGCATTTGCTTACTCTACATCTGCTCTATGTAGAGGGATGATAAGATAATCCCTTTCCACTCCTTGTGGGATTTATACAAGACTATAACTTTGTGGAGTTGGCAGGGACTCGCTGAGAATTTCTTAGCCCTTGGGATATATTTAATTCTTGGACCTAGTAAACAAACTCATTCATAACTCATATGTATACAATTTAATAGGACTGCCAAGGACTGCTTGCCTGGTTATGAATTTATATATACAAATGACAGGTGCATAACATGTTTTTTTAAAGAAGGAAAATGCACTTTGATTTTATATTTTCACATGCTGGCAAGTGGGGGGAAGCATCTGAAAGGGAAATATCCAAAAAATAGTAATGTACATTGCAAAGTAAATTATCATTGAAACACTATTAACCAATGGATACTATTAATTCATCTGTAACACATGCATTTGTCAAGGACATTTGCTCTTGTCTCTGCTCAGAATACTCCTCTCCAAGCTTCTGTACGGCTATTTCATTCTCCTCCTTCAGTTGTTGGCTTAAAGTCCACCTACTTAGAAAGGCTTTCCCTGACCACCCTGTCTAAGTTGTCTCCCCTGATTACTCTTTATCTCATTTGTTTTATTTCCATCATAAAATGTATCACAGTCTATAATGGTCTTACTTATTTACATTTTTACTTATTTAACACCTGTCTTCCTGAGAAAAATTGAGTTTTGTGAAGATAGAGAATGTTTTTAATCTTGTTCCTCTCTTAATTTACAGTCTAGCATAGAGTCAAGTACCTGGAATGGTCTGTTAAATACATACAGTTGGATAAGTTGTAGAAGTGAAACATAGAGTTAGCTCCTACTCTGTGCCAGGCTTTATGGAGCCAAGTGCCCTTGATATACTCAAAGTCTTACAAGTAAAGAAGGACTTGTAAATAGTAAATATCAGCCATATAATAATAGATGTATACATTCTCAAAACATCCTGCATGTACCCAAACCTACTTATAAGTTTGCTACCACATCATCTGTGAGTAAACCTCTTTACACTTCTTCCTTTCCAAACTGCACAACTTGATTTTTTCTTCCTCTTGCTTTCTGGCTCTGGATAAGAACTCCAGTGCAATGTTGATTACAAATGTGGAAATGAACATATTTACCTTGTTTCAACTACTGTCACAATAGTTCATAATAATAAAAACATGAACAATGATTTTATTTCAACATTTTATTGAGCCTTTTTACAATGTGCCCAGCAGGCATTCTTCTGTGTACTTTTGTAATCAGTCCCCACAATAACTCCTTATGTGTCATGATCATTTCCATCTTACAAATAAAGAAATCAGGCTGCAGAGAGATGCACTCATTTGCTCAAGATTACACAGTGAATAAGTTGGGGTGGGGTGTGTGTTATAATTTGGATACCAAGGATTTGGGTTGACTCCAGAACTGGTTTTTACCTCTGCATTTCATAGCCATAGAGTAGCTGAACAGCAGAGCATAGTGCAAAGACCTTCTCAAGAGAAAACTTGGGTTTGAATTCTGTCTCGGTATTGGTTTACTTCAGGTCCCTCACATTTAAAAAGGGCAATAATACTTACATCACACAGAGTTTTTAGAATTGAGTTTTACATAAGAAAGTATGTAACACATCATTGGTGCTAAATTTCTTTGTTTTTTTAAACTTTTTTTAATCTATTTTAGGTTTAGTGGTATTTTTCTCTGGTACAGTAAAAAATGCACAATATTTTTGATGTGTATCCTTGACTTACTCTCTTCTATCTTTTGGCATCTTCTCCATCCCAAAATAATATTACTTCATACAAACTTGAGTAGGCAGTACACATGACAGAAAGGACTACTATGAGAAGAACACAGTCATCAGTTTTGCTATGTCCATCAGAGCTGCTAATAGTTCAGGTGTTTTGTGGTGATTCTGCACAAGACACTTATAAGTACATTTTAGTTATCTTGATAAAGGGTCTTCCCAGTACTTTATAATAATAGTTTTAGGAATGTTAGGTATAGTGGAGGGAAGAGAGGCCAAATATCCAAAAGTAAAAAGGGTGGGCTCTGAAAGCAGGTCTGTGTTCAAGCCCTTCCCTGGCCTCGTTTGTTAGCTCTGGAACTTTGAACAAGCTACTCAATCTGTCTATGGTTTGTTTCCTCCTCAACTAGTGGGGATGTTAGTAGCTCTTAACCCTTTGGATTTTTATGAGAATTAATTGTAGTATATAATAAGTGCTCATTAAGAGTTGATTTTGAGACCTAAATAGACATTTCTCTAAAGAAGATGTAGAGATGGCCAATAGGCACATGAAAAGATGCTCAGCATTGCTAATTATTAGAGAAATGTAAATCAAAACTACAATGAGGTATCACCTCACACCAGTCAGATTGGCCATCATTAAAAAGTCTACAAAGAACAAATGCTGGAAAAGGCATGGAGAAAAGGGAACCCTCATACACTGTTGATGGGAATGTTAAGTTGGTACAGCCAGTGTGGAAAACAAAGCGGGGATCCCTCAAAAAACTAAAAATAGAGTTGTCATATAATCTAGCAATCCCACTGCTGCATTACCAGACAAAACTATATTTCAAAAAGATATGTGCACTCCTGTGTTCCTAGCAGCACTGTTCACAATTGCCCATATGTACCAATTACCTAAACATCCACTGACCAATAAATAGAAAAAGAGGGTGTGGTACACGTATACAATGGAATATTACTCAGCCTTAAAAAGAATGAAATACTGCCATTTGCAGCAACACAGATGGACCTAGAGATTATAATATTAAGTGAAGGAAGTTAGAGAAAGACAAATACCATATGATATTACTTATATGTGGGATCTAAAATATAATACAAATGAACATATCTATGAAACAGAATCAGACTCACAGACATAAAGAACAAATTTGTATATGCCAGTGGATAGCGGGAGGGAAGGATCGGGAGTTGTGGATTAGCAGATGCAAACTAGTATATATAGGTTGGATAAACATGGTCCTATTGTATAGCACAGAGCTCTATATTCAGTATCCTGTGATAAACCATAATGGAAAAAATATGAAAAAGAGTATGTATATTATAATCAAGTCATGCTGTCGTACCAAAAACTAATACATTTTATTAATAAATCAATAATACTTCAATAAAATAATTTTTTTAAAAAGATAAAAGTTAACATTTGCCACTTTTTAAAACTCATAGAACTCATTTTGAAAATTTGAAATGTATGTTGATATTTTAAAGGTTGTCTTGTTATTTAATGTTGTTGTTTAGCCACTAAATCACGTCTCTCTGCAACCCAATGGACTATAGACCACCAGGTTCCTCTCTGTCCATGGGATTTCCCAGGCAAGAATACTGGAGTAGGTTACCATTTTCTTCTCCAGGGGATCTTTCTGACCTAGGGATTGAACCCAGCATTGGCAGGTGGATTCTTTGCCACTGAACCACCAGGGAAGCATCACAATATTTCTACTTAACACAGTAATATTACTCCCAATGCTAATAGAGAGTTCTCTGCTTGTTTTTTTTTCCCCAAGTATTTTTTAGTTTTGCTTGAATTAATTCTGTAATTTTGTCCAGGACTTTTTAACCTTCAGGTTATGAAGCAGCTGTAAATTTGCCTGTAGTTTAGAAGTAAGAGTAATACAAGGCTAATACAAAGCTGATCTTGTCTATAAGTCTACACACTGTAAAAAAAAAAAAAGAAAAAAGATGACAGTATTTGGGTTACTAAAGATTTAGGTCAGCAATGGAAAGAGAGAATTCATGTTGACTTCATAAAGTTACAAATCAAGGAATTTTTGTTGACTTATTCTTCCATTAAAACAAGTTCACTGACTGGTATGATAGAAGTAGCAGAGTAAACATTCTACATTCCTCTTTCTAAGCCCCAAAAGTGTTACTATCCTTGAAAAAAATTATTTCTTCCTTCAATTTTTCCTTCCCTAATTCCTTCTATGCATGTCTCTGTAAATCCTAAACGTTTATTGGTCCAAGTACTGTTTCTTAGCAATTTGATTTAATCTATTAATTTGGGACAAAGAAGCAAATACCTTTCAGTACTGCAATGGCATATCAAACTAGTTTTAGGAAACAATTAAAAAATCTGTAAAAGAAAGAGGGGTGACAGCAGTATTTCCAAGACTCAAAAAACTCTAGATTAGAGGAATGCAGAAAGCTGTTTTCACTGTATCAGTGCCCACCTGGATGTTCTTGATAAATAATTCACAGCTAATTTGCTTGTTTGAAAGATTAAAAATGGATTTGAAGGGCTGTTTTCACTCAATCTGCCTGGTGTTGATCTAAGCAGTAAAGACAATAATGAAAAATCTCTCAAGAGATTACACTCCAAAGGAGGCTTTTTGGGAGCCGGCATGAAGTCAGTTTTTGTCCAGGACTATAAAAAGCCTTTCTGAAACAACGCTAAGAGTCTTTGCAACCATTCCCAATTTCTCTCTTGATGTGTTTGGTATAACATTGATCTCTGTATTTTCAGCCAAAAGATGTGTCCATCTGCCTCTCAAAGATTAAGCCATGGCTGTTGACAAGAAATAGGCATTGGGGAAACATATTTGTTGTTAAAAAGGCATGTTTTCTTTACACGAAATGTTAAGGGAATGACAATAAATTAGCATTCTCCTGCTTTGTATTAAGCTTTAGAGTAGATTTTTTGCTGTACAGCATTAATCTCAGGAGATAGGGTGTCTTGATTAATACAGGAGGGCATAACCATTGACAGCAACATGAATGGACCTAGAGATTATCATGTTACGTGAAGGAATTCAGACAGAGAAAGACAAATGCCTTATGATATCACTTGTACATGGAATCTAAAATATGCCACAAATGAACCTATCTACAAAACAGAAACAGACTCACGGACATAGAGAACAGACTTGTGGTTGCCAAAAGGAAGGGAGGGTGGGGGAAGGATGGTTTGGAAGTTTGGAATTAGCAGATACTATTATATATAGAATGGATAAGCCACACGGTCCTACTATATATACAGGAAACTATAGTCAATATCATCTGAGAAACTATAATGGAAAAGAATATGAAAAATATGTATGTATAACTGGATCACTTTGTTGTAAGTAAAAATCAACACTTTGTAAATCAACTACACTTCAATAAAATAATTTTTAAAAAAATATCAGAGGGCATAAGATCAAGAGAAAGTCCAGTGACCTACCTAGAACTATAATAGTCATAAAACAATATTTAATCCAAAATCATATACTGACTGCAAACAATTATAGACCTCTTATTATAGATACATTCCTCAAGGAATATATATATATATTTTTCTCTTTCTTTCCAATCCCAGCTAGAATTCCTATGTCATCTAAATCAAAAAAGACAAAAAACACAAAAATTAGCATTTCAATCAATAATTTTTTGTACATCAGGTATGGTTTTTAAATTATTCAAATGATATAAACAGTTTGATTTATCTTGACTTTGGGTTTCCTTCTATTTGTAATTATATGTCACCTTGATTTTTTTCTTCATTTTAACTACAGGGGGAAAGATAAATAGTAGGAGAACTATCTTGAATATTTTATTTAGTTTTCAAGCATAAGAATTGAGATATAATTTGTAAATTACATATAAGCATTACAGTGGTGCTAGTGGTAAAGAATCTGCCTGCCAATGCAGGAGATGCAAGAGACACGAGTTCTATCCCTGGGTTGGGTAGATCCCTGGAGAAGGAAATGGCAACTCACTCCAGTATTCTTGCCTGGAAAATTCCATGGACAGAGGAGCTTGGTGGGCTACAGTTCATGGGGTCACAAAGAGTTGGATACAACTGAGCAATCGAGTATATAAATAAACAAATTTTAACATTTCAGCAAAATCATGATTAAAGGTAACTCTAAAAAATAGTGGAAACAGTGTCAGACTTTATTTTTTGGGGCTCTAAAATCACTGTGGATGCTGATTGCAGCCATGAAATTAAAAGACGCTTGCTCCTTGGAAGGAAAGTTATGACCAACCTTGATAGTATATTAAAAAGCAGAGACATTACTTTGCCAACCAAGGTCCGTCTAGTCAAGGCTATGGTTTTTCCAGTGGTCATGTATGGATGTGAGAGTTGGACTGTGAAGAATGCTGATCGCCGAAGGATTGATGCTTTTGAACTGTGGTGTTGGAGAAGACTCTTGAGAGTCCCTTGGACTGCAAGGAGATCCAACCAGTCCATTCTAAAGGAAATCAATCCTGGGTGTTCATTGGAAAGACTGATGCTAAAGCTGAAACTGCAATACTTTGGCCACCTCATGCGACGAGTTGACTCACTGGAAAAGACTCTGATGCTGGGAAGGATTGGGGGCGGGAGGAGAAGGGGACGACAGAGAATGAGATGGCTGGATGGCATCACTGACTCTGTGGACATGAGTTTGAGTGAACTCCGGGAGTTGGTGATGGACAGGGAGGCCTGGCGTGCTGTGAATCATGGGATCACAAAGAGTCGGACATGACTGAGCGACTGAACTGAACTGAATGTCCTCCTACTGAGGGGAGGAAACAAAAACAGACTAAAGGGCAAGAGATACTTCATATAAAAATAGAGCTACTTTTGAATAGATGCACTGAAATACTATCTAGATACTTGTATTTCAGAATTATGCAGAGACAAATATTCCTAAAATTTATAACGTATAATTCAATGAAATAGTAGAGAACCAGGAATCCAAATTCTGAAGAGAACATGATCAAAGTGTGAAGGATTTCTCAGGTAATATCTTTTTTATTTGATTTAATTGAAAAATATAGGCATTGTGTTATATATTTTCACTATCATCATTAAAAATTGTGTTATTATGCCTGTTTTTGTTGTTTAGTCACTCAGTCATGTCCAACTCTTTTGCAAGCCTGTAGACTGCAGTCCACAGGCTGCTCTATTCATGGGATTTTTGTTAGGCAAGAATACTGGAGTGGTTGTCATTTCCTTCACCAGTTATTATTTTTAAAATGCTTTTAACAACTGAATCGGAGAAAGCAATGGCACCCCACTCCAGTACTCTTGCCTGGAAAATCCCATGGACGGTGGAGCCTGGTAGGCTGCAGTCCATGGGGTGGCTAAGAGTCGGACACGACTGAGCGACTTCACTTTCACTTTTCACTTTCATGCTTTGGAAAAGGAAATGGCAACCCACTCCAGTGTTCTAGCCTGGAGAATCCCAGGGACGGTGGAGCCTGGTGGGCTGCCGTCTATGGGGTCGCACAGAGTCGGACACGACTGAAGTGACTTAGCAGCAGCAACAACTGAATACCAAAGATCTAACAAATTAAATCACACAATTAAGTTTGGGATTTTAGGGTGGATAGTTTGGAGAATACATCTGGATCATATTTTTGTTGTTGTTTGGGGGGAATTATTCTTTTTACTAGTAGTAGTATCTTTTCTTTAACCCTTTCAATGTTGTTCACTAAGCTATTCTATTTTTATGATTTGGACATTGCAATGTCAGTTTCTTGATGTTGATATTTGTCAAAATATTTTTTTTTCTTATCCGATTTATCTATTTCTGAGTAATTCTGGGGACGGCACACTGATGGATTTACTAATTCTGTGAGTCTCTGTCTTTTAGAAGATAAGTTTGATGCTCATTGTATGATTGTTAATATGTTTGTTCTTGTGTCTGCCATACTATTTTGTGTTTTTAATCTATCATCCCTTTCCTTTGCTTGTTTTTTCTTATTTCTTTTTCCTGTCTCTTCAACTGATTAGTTCTCCCTTTCCCTTTTACATATTTGCATCTTATGTATTCCTTCCCTCCCTTCAATTTTTATTCCTTTCTTTTTCTTTTACTGTTGACCATTAAAATTTTTAACATTCATACATATATTTATAGTTTCTTAAAGTTCAAAGTTAATTGGCATCTCTCTCCCCTTCTGAAGAAGACAATAATCTTAGCATATTTCACTTTTATTCAAGCTTTTCTCCAACTGCTATCTACTTTTTACTTAAAATTTTTACTAAAAATAAAAATATGATTTTTTTTATTTATAAACAGCATTCATTTTAATTTTTCATTATGGTTTTCTGGTTCTTTGCCCATTTTTAATTCTTGTACAACCCTATATATTTAGTTAATTGAAAAATAGACCTTCAGAGTTTTCCTAATGATGGTCATTGTCTGAGAGGTATAAGTTTGATTTAAAATATATTCATATATTATAGGTTGGTTGTAGAACTATGGTATGGTTACTTTAGTTTTTTTTTTTTCAGAAAGCTTGCAGATAATCTATTTTCTTAGGCATCTTTTTTTTTTTTTTAATTTTGGCCACGCCTCAAGGCATGCAGGATCTTAGTTCCCTGACCAGGGATGGAACTCATGCCCTTTTCAGTGGAAGCACAGCCTTAACCTCTGGATCACCAGGGCAGTCTTTTTAGGCATCTATTTTTACTAACAAAGAGCTATAGATTAATCTGATTTTTATTTTTCTTTTGCAGGACTTTCTCTTTATCTTAATATTCTGCAATCTTGCTATCATATGTCTAGAAGTTTATTTTTAAAGTATATTTACCAGTTTGACACATGGTGGAATCCATCAGTCCAAGGGCCCTAATCTTTGCTTTCTTCTTATATTTTTATTGAGATATAATTTACATACAGTACTGTGTAAGTTTAAGGTGTACTTTATAATAACTTGATAAACATACATCATGAAATGATTTAATAAACATCAATCATCTCATATAGATATAACCCCTTGTCCTTCATTCTGAGAAATTCTCGGCATTCTCTCTTATCATGTTGCTTTGGGCCCATTTTCTCTCTCCCTCCTTTTGTAGCTCCTGTTAGATTATGCCAGTCCCTCAGCTTCAGTTGCCTGAACCAAGCATGTTTCTGTTTGATTTTGTTTTGCCATTTTTATGGTAATATCTTGGTTTCTGGACCACATATTTCCCCTCCTTGTTTTTAGGTGTGTCCATGTGCTTTTCACTTTGTAAAATCTAGTTTACCAACGTGTCCTATTTTTATCTGAAGATGGGAGTTTTAACATTGGTTTCATTCACCATCCTGACCTGGAAGTAACCAGAACTTATTAAAAAGAGACAAAATAAATAACATACCATGGGTACAGGAAAATACAGTATGCTAAACTTATGCATCCACTTACTTAACCCTAATCAATATTGCTTTCTCTACCATAAAATAAGAAGACTAAATTTTAGCTGAGTCACTCTAGCAGTTATGATTGAGTTATAAGAGCATAATTTCATAGCCTCCATTATCTACTCTTAACTGACGAAAAAGACAACTTCTTCCTTCTAATTCTCTAAGCAAATAGTTGCCATGACTCAAACCCTATTTCCTCTGCAGTTCATATTCCTTCTAGCTCTTCAAGAAAGAGGAAGACCATTCTCCCAGGTAATTGGCCAATGAAGCCATGCAGTTCTGTAGAAAACAAACGCAGAGCAAGAAATGGCCTCTGATGCAGCAGAAAGTGAGAAATGGGAGAAGTATGTAGAACAGAGGAAGAAAATATTTGCCATTTTATAAGTCATAGTCAGGAGAAAGACTTTTGAATTATTACATTTGGATCCTTCCAGGTAGGCTGGTAATAGCTGTAGCTGTTCCCATGACAACCTACAGATGATGTTAAAATTCTCCAAATCATGAGGCACTTATATTGTCAATAACAAAGCCTAAAGGAATCAGCTTTCAGTTTTTTGCTTACTTTTAAATATTTAGCATTATTCTGACATTGTGCCATGAGCACATGCTCCCAAATGACTGTGCTCCACAGTTTTCTAAAGTAAGCTTAAATAAATGAATAACTCCCCCATAGAAACAAAGATGTTCAGATACAAAGATCAGAGATGACCAGCCTGAATTCCAGAGAAGGGTGAGTGATAGACCTCATATGTATGAATGTATTGACTGTATGACTCATAGCACTTAAACCTCCCCATCTCCAGACCCCAAGATAGCAGTTCTGATACACACACACACACACACACACACACACACATGATTCCTGAAGCAAGTAAAACCAAATCTCTAAATACCATCTTTCTTGGCAGAAGAAAATGCATCATTTGTTATCTGATTTTTTCTTCAGATTATCTTCCATGTGATAATTAAATTAATGTCCCAGATTGTACTGAATGAGGTACACATATACAATTCTAGGAAAATTTCAGAAAGATAATTCTTGTTAGGTTTGGGGAAGCCATGGAATGAAATATAAAATACAAGAAGCTATTTTAGTCTAATGTCTACACAGATGAGACATTAAAGATCAGAGAGTTTAAACAACTTATTTAAGGTCACACAATTTGTGGGAAGAGAGAAGAAGAGAAAACTTGTTTTCTTAACTTCAAGAGCAGGGCTTTTTCTATTGTATCACACTGAATATGATTATTTCCTCCCTTAACACAACTGACAGAGTCTGACACATTACTAGGCAGGTGGGAGTCAGTAATTTGCTGTGGTAGTCATCCTTTTCCTTTTATTTTCATAGGTGGGACAGAAAATCTAACTTTTGTTGTGCTACAAGTAGCATGTGTGTGTGCATGCTAAGTCACTTCAGTCGTGTCCAACTCTTGGCTATCCTATGGACTGTAGCCTGCCAGACTCCTATGTCCATGGGGTTCTCCAGGCAAGAATATTGGAGTGGGTTGCCATGCCCTATAAATGAACTTTCAATTAACATTCTACACAAGCCTAATTTCTCTGTGGCAAGTAATCGTATATCTTAAAATTCAGACTGTTAGGGAAATAGAGAATCAGATATTACAGTGAATTTGAACACTGTTTCTGATAGTACAAAGAGAAAATTCATGATCATTGCTAAAATTACCACCTCTATGTGACCTTTCACAGTAGCAGAGCAATCAGCCCCACTTGGAAAGTGCTTGTTTGGCTGCAGCAACTCAGTCTTGCCATAGTCCAAGCCTTTGGTCTGGTTCAGTTCCTAGTGATGTTTCCTGATAGCAAATATTCTATCTTTTGAAGACTATCAATGGTTAAAAGACACATAGCCCATCAGAGGAATTACCGTCTCAGCCACAATTGTTTTTCCCATTGCTCATTTTCAATAAACCTTTTAAAGAAACAGACTTAACTTTTACCTTCCACTGGGATCACCTGATGAGTCATGGCACGTTGAGAAAGGAAAGATGTCAAGAATGTTTAATCAGCAGTGATTTAAACAAGGGACATATTTGAGGAAATTAACAAAATCAGCATGCACATGGCTCCAGGGTGATTTTTCTTGCTGGTAAGACTAAATGAAAATCAGAACCCAGAGCAGTAGAAGGCTTTCAGGTCCAATTCATGCTGCCAAAGTTAAAAGACTGCCAGGATTGAAGACTGAATCACTCCCTATGCCAGTTACAGCTGTGTTTTTCATATTTATAATGAATTTCTTGATTCCAACGTTAAAAAAATCCACTCATCTTCCAAAGTTTTATTCTTATCTCACACCCTCCATCCCTTCCCTTTCCCCCGTGCCCACTCCATTCCTGGGAATTGATTGCAGAGCAGTTAAAGGCATTTAGTATAACATCAGTTCAGAATGTCCTGATTTAGCTCGATGTAAACATCCTGAGGTAAAATATTCAGGAGGAAGGCTGAATCGATGACTGGTGATTCTTCTTAGTGAAGCCATCAGAGACAAGTGGGCCAGAGCAAGTGCTTAAAACTAGTAAGAGCGAATATATTTGGGAAAAACTATAAACTGTAAGTTTAAAAAAAATCAATGGTAAAAGTGCAGGATGTGGAACTGATTTAACAACCATCCATGGAAGAAAAGCTGTGAGATTTTATTGACTGAAAGTTTAGTAGGAGCCAGAGAAGTGGTGTGGCAAACGTTTGTTGCCTTCTGAGAAGCATGGTATCTGAGACTAGCCTGGGAAAGATTTAATTTCACCTTGCAGTAGTTCTACGCTGCTTGGATCATCATCCAGAGTTCTGGTAGCCAGATTTTCAAGGAATGTTTCTGGCTGGTGTTTTTGGACGCTTCCATGTGACATTTAATTTTCATAATGTGTGCCTGTGTTCTGAACCCATCTACTGAGAATTAGTAGCTCTTAAGCTTACTCCTTGGAAGGAAAGTTATCACCAACCTAGATAGCATATTAAAAAGCAGAGACATTACTTTGCCAACAAAGGTCTGTCTAGTCAAGGCTGTGGTTTTTCCAGTGGTCATGTATGGATGTGAGAATTGGAGTGTGAAGAAAGTTGAGCACCGAAGAATTGATGCTTTTGAACTGTGGTGTTAGAGAAGACTCTTGAGAGTCCCTTGGACTGCAAGGAGATCCAACCAGTATACTCTAAAGGAGATTAGTCCTGGGTGTTCATTGGAAGGACTGATGCTCAAGTTGAAACTCCAATACTTTGGCCACCTCATGCAAAGAGTTGACTCATTGGAAAAGACTCTGATGCTGGGAGGGATTGGGGGCGGGAGGAGAAGGGAACGACAGAGAATGAGATGGCTGGATGGCATCACCGACTTGATGGACATGAGTGAACTCTGGGAATTGGTGATGGACAGGGAGGCTTGGCATGCTGTGATTCATAGGGTTGCAAAGAGTCGGACACGACTGAGCGACTGAACTTAACTGAACTGAACTGAACTGAACTGAATACTTAGGGGGGAACATGTCAAAAAACATATGAAGAAGAATCAGGTGACAAAGAGTAGGCCTATGAATACCCAGTCACAAATTAGAGATGGATTATTGCCTCACACGGAGAAGGCAATGGCAAGCCACTCCAGTAGTATTGCCTAGAAAATCCCATGGATGGAGGAGCCTGGTAGGCTGCAGTCCATGGGGTCGCTAAGGGTCGGACATGACTGAGCGACTTCACTTTCACTTTTCACTTTCATACATTGGAGAAGGAAATGGCAACCCACTCCAGTGTTCTTGCCTGGAGAATCCCAGGGACGGGGGAGCCTGGTGGGCTTCCGTCTATGGTGTCACACAGAGTCGGACACGACTGAAGTGACTTAGCAGCAGCATTGCCTCACAATAAAATGCTTTCTTCAGGTAACATTAAGTAAGAATCTGATGAAGATGAAATTAATCTTTACTGTTCTGCTTAGGACTTCAGATCTCATGGATGCAAAATAAGCAATATGTTTGCTTATTATAATGGAAACCAAATGGGAATATCAAAGCACTATATCACAGATGCAGAACCTATTAACTAGAAACCTGATCTCTTTCAGTATGTGTGGGAATTACAACCATGTTTGTATTGTGCTAAATAAATTGTAATATCCAGATGTTTATCCAAACCACTGTACCTGTTCTATTGAAAGGTGATAAGCTTGATTAATTATTGCTAGACCTGAATGTTAGCTTGGGAGAGAGGGTAAGATATCCCGTGGCAGTGGTTAAGAGTTATTTTCTTCAGATATGTCTATTGCTTGCTTTGTATGACCCGTTCCTTCAGAAACAAAACAGAGGACAAGCTAAGGTGACTTGGCAGCATCAGGAAAGTGATTCAGGCTTATAGCACCATCTTTTGAGCAGGTGTAGAAGGACAAGCTGACCTGGTCACTACCAGTGGCAGTACAGTCAATTCACACAGAGCGTAGTAAACAAAGGAGCAGCTGTTAATGGTGCACGATTATCCCCCTAAGGCTCAGCACAAAGGGAGCAGGCAAATTCTCCAGTCTCCCAGTCTCTCATAGAAAGGGGGTCCATCTGTACACTTGGAAAGCTGCTGCCTGAGACTGAGACTTGTACTCTAGCATACCATCTAGAGGCTGCCTGCACTCCTCCCTGGAGACCTGGGAAATGTGGAGGAACCAGGAGGGCATTATGCTAAGTGAAATGAATCAGATTGAGAAAGACAAATACTGAATGATATCACTTCTGTGCAGTATCTAAACAAAATGGAACTGAAAGAAACAGAGAATAAAAAAGTGGTTGCCAAGAGCTGGGGGTAGGGGTGGAGGAAATAGAGATTGGTAAAAGGTACAAACTCAGTTATAAGGTGAATAAGGACTGAGGATCTAACATATAATATGGTGATGATAGTTGATACTACTATTGTTGTACAACTTAAATTTACTAAGAGAGTAGAATTTAAATGTTCTCACCCCAAAGAGGGGTAAATATATGATGTAGTGGGTGTGGTGATTAACTTGATGCAGGCAATACTTTCCCATGTATACATATATATAATTATCACATTACCTCAATCAAGCTGAAAAAGAAAATAAATAGATTATATCTGGATCCAGAACCAGTGATCTAAATAAACTCAGTAAATAGCCTTCTACAGAGAAAACTTCTACCGTAGTTAACACAATTAAATCACAAGGAAACTTACTGACCCTCTTCTCTTAAAACTGACCTTTTCTAAGGTGAACTGCTCAATTTAGGAAGGGGAGAAGTTGCTTTGAAACTGCATATTTTTTTTCTTCTTCCAGTTTTATTGAGATATAATTGACACACTGCACTGTATAAGTTTAAGGTATACTGTATAACGATGTGATTTATATACCTCATGAAGTATTATAGTAAGTTTAGTGAACATCTTTCATCTCATATTAATACCAAATTAAAGAAATAGAGAAAAACTTGCCTTGTGATGAGAACTCTGGATTTACTCACTTAACAGCTTTCATGTATAATGTACAGCAGTGTCACATTTATCGTGTTGTATGTCACATCCCTCCCATCATTCTTTTTTAAAAGTTAACTTATTGTGCTGGGCTAGGTCTTAGTTGTGGCATTCAGGATCTTTGATCATTAACTGTGGCATGCAGACCCTGAGTTATGGCCTTCCATCCTTCTTAAATGCCACTTTGTATGACTTAATTGAAGGTGGAGAGAGTGGACTCACAGGTTGAAGATATGAGTGAATGTCACATCTGGAAAATTTCAAATGGTTTGGAATGGTGGTGATGAGAAAGTAAGTGACAAGGGATGAGGCAAAACAGGAAAGGGGCTGCCATGAAGAGCTTGCTGGCCTCAGTGAGGAAAATGAATTTCTGAGGGTTAGGAAGATAAATTTGTGTGGTTCAGCAGCTGTGTCTTTAATCAGATATACAATTTAGAAAGACCACTTTCACTACAATATGGAGAATGGGGCACTGCTGGGCAAGCCAGCATCTTGGAAGGAGACCAGGAGAGAATAGAAAGTTATTCCAATAATTCAGCAAGAATTTGGTGGATGTTGACCAAGTTGTTAGTAGGGATGACACAAAGAAGTGAAGAGAATCAACGAGATCTTTGAGAGGCAGAACTCAGAGGAACTGGAGTCTAGTTTGATTTTGGGACGCGCGAGAGAGGGTTAAGGATGACTCCCTGTCTTGGGCAGTGATGTAGATGGAGGAGTCTTCTTGGAGAGGAGACTACAGGAAGAGAGATCACGTCTTGGGAGGGAATGACAAAGATATTAGGTTTCATTTTGAAAATGCTGAGTTGAAGTGCCTGTGGGACATGTAAGTGGAGATGTCTGGTAGCACTTAAATGCATGTACCTGGAGGTCTGAAGGGAGAATGTGCTGAAGCTCCGAAATGGGAGTTACTGGTATATATGAATGTTAGTTGGAGTCAGTGGAGCAGATAAAGTAATATTGGATGCATCTGTAGAATGAAGTGAGAAGCAAGTTGATCCTTGAAGAACATCAGCTTCAAAAATGTTATCAGAAAAAAAGGAACCCATGAAGGAATGCGAGCAGGTGCAGCTTGAGATAGGAGAACTAGCTGAGTACAGGATCACAGAAACCAAGGACATTTCAAAAAGGAAGATGTGGTAACTGCTGATATTCACATCTGACAGGTCAAGTAAGATAAGGGCTAAAAGAAGCATACTGTATTTAGCAATGATTAAAATAGCAATGAGCTGGCCCTCAAGTTTCTTACAATTTACATGGGATTGGAGGGAACTGGCATAGCAAATACATGGGAAGACACAATAAAAGCATAAGAACATGCAAATTATGCTATAAGCATATATAAACATAAGAACTTAAAAGGTCTGAATCACATTCCATATAATTAATATAGAAAGGCTTAAAATAGAATGTAAATGAAGTTTACAAGAGAGAGAAATTTGGCTTGATAAGGAACTTCCCATAGGAGAAACAGAAAATTGATTGCGTTTCTATAAACTTTTGTTGGAGTGCTCTGAATTCTCTTCTCATGTTTCAGGTGTTCCAGGTAACTTTCCAAACTGTGACTATTTTACAGTAGCAATATATCATATTTGTGACACTTGGATTATTTGACACATAGCATGTAAATGTTTTCTCCCTATGGTCACTGTTAGTTTCATTTCATATATTGTTTTCAAGCTTAAGTTTTTTCCTTTTTTTTCCACAGGAAAGAATAAAGAAAAAAGATTTACTGAGCTAGAGGGCTAAGTCTTAGCATGGCAAGTGAAGAAGTTGAGCCTTAGAGGGGTTCAGTAACTTGCTTACAATGAAGCTGAATTCTTTCTAACAGATGTTATTCTGCTGCCTCTTCCCTTTGTCATTCTTCATATTTTGCAAAGCTGTCACTAAAATAATGGCAAGATTCCCATTCTTTCCTCCTAATAGGTTTCTGATAATATTTCTTCATTCAAATGCTGTCTTATATGCCTAGATTAAAAATCTTTGCAGGTACATACTGCTCTGAAAGAAAATGAAATGCAGAGCTCTTTGCCTGATGACACTCTAAGCAATTAGGATAATTATAATTGTTACCTCCACCATCTTCACTGTTACTGTCTCACTGGCAGTTTACTCAGACACCAATAAAACATTTAAAAAGACCTTACAAGGTGGTTCAAAAATCAAAAGTGTAGGTGCATTCAGTTAGTGCGCTGTAATCTCAGTGATCCAAGAAGGCGTGTTTACTTCTCAGATGTCATCCCCTCACTCACATGTATATTTGCTGATGTTTAAATTTCTATGAACTTTCATGTTTAAGATTTTTTTAACAGGGAGTAAAGACTTTCATTTCACAAGAGAGATGAGACTTAAGGACATGTCTTTTGGAAAAGGGAAACTGGATGAATAGACTGGACTTTGAGATGTAAATTACTATTTTAATTAGATCTGAATGGTAGAGAAGAGAGAACAGAAGTCACTTCATGACTGAAGTGTCAGAAGTTAGAGGATGCCCTGAAAGGGAAGCGGGGAACAGGCTGAGATGACCAAAATTTGCAGCATCATGTTTTTGCTTAAAAGCATCTTTTAGAAGGCTAACATGCCTTTAACTCATTCTCTTCATATTTTGTAAAAAAAAAAAAAATTGCAAAATGTTTCTTTTAAATTTTAAATAGATACTGCTTTCTTTAGAAGCTTGTCTCTGCCTTCTACCTCTAGATTTATTATGCAGCTCCTTGCTTGTTGACATGTGCTTTGGAATGTTTATCCTTACTGATGATTTTAAATTATAAATGCCTTGAGGCCAGGATCTAACTACCTTGCTTAGCATAGCAGAATACTATTGGTACATATCTGCTAAACACATAGCAAATATCACTTGGTTTAGTATGTGAAAATTAGGAGTATTTGTCCTCTGATTACCTCCCATAGATGCTTCAAACTTTGGGAGTGTATTGCTACTGTTCTGCTGCTGCTGCTAAGTCACTTCAGTCGTGTCCGACTCTGTGTGACCCCATAGACGGAAGCCCACCAGGCTCCCCTGTCCCTGGGATTCTCCAGGCAAGAACACTGAGTGGGTTGCCATTTCCTTCTCCAATGTGTGAAAGTGAAAAGTAAAAGTGTAGTCGCTCAGTCGTGTCCAACCCCCAGCAACCCCACAGACTGCAGCCTACCAGGCTCCTCCATCCATGGGGTTTTCTAGGCAAGAGTACTGGAGTGGCTTGCCATCTAGGCTTTTGCAAAAAAGGGCATCATCTAAACTTAAGAAAAGAGAAACAAGAGAGTGAAGAGGTCAAGAAAGAGCCCAGATGTTGAAACAAGTGTTGTTGTGACCCAAATTGCTTCTAAGTATGTGATTTAAATTTAAAAAAAATTTTTTTAATCTCTTGAATTGACAAAGGTATGGACTTTGTCTATTTAAAAAATTTTAATTTCTTGAATCCTTGATGTTTGCACTTTTGTATATTGCCTTCTGAGTAGTGAATAGTGAACACTTTTATTTTTCCTTTGGACATTCCCTTTCTCAGCAACTGATTCAAAATTTTCACTTGAAATGCCTCTGAATGGAAGTCACCGAATGTTGCAAGGAATGATTTTTGATCACAACATATCAAAAAGTGTTTTTATATTTTTTAAAACCTAGAAATACCTTAATAGAACATTTTTAGGTTTCTGACAAAGTACTTGGACTATCTCCATGTGTCTTTGTCAGATGAACTCAACTACCAGGTTGATCAGCCATAGAAAGTGAGAGATTTATTTAAAAGAGCAATAAAGCAAGATGCTGCCTTGTTAGGGGCATTTTTTATGCTCTTAATTGGTCAAAGCACATTTGTTGGTAAAGATCCCAAAAAGGACTGCCAAAGAAATTTCACATAGAATATGATGAAGACCACAGGGTGGCCCTGTTTCGAAACATACGGGCGGTCTCCCATTTCTGCTTTTTGTTCCTCATCATCTTTTCATGCCTCCCATTTTCCTTTCCTATGTCTTCACGCAAGTTGGTACAAGAGATTGGTATTGAATGTGGTCAGAAGGAACCACATTCTCGTTCTCTTGATGGAGAATGAGATGAGTGAGCAGTTTAAGGCTGTGTGAGAGGTGAGAGAAGGTCTTCAAACCCTCAAGGATTTCAATGTTTCAACTCAATCCAATGTTGTTTGGTACATCCTAGAAGATAAAGGAGTCTCTACCAATATTCCAGTGGCCAATTCATTGTCAAAAAGACCAGCTTAAGTCAGTAGAATATTGAATGATGGTTTGAAAATTTCTCCTTGTGGATTTAGATTAAATATAATGCCTGATTATTTTCTTTCTGTTTTAGCCTTATTTTTAAATCTGAAATCACCTTATTGAACATTTTATGAACTCAGATTATAACTTAACCTATAAAACATCTAAGTGAAGAATCAGAGATCATATTTTAATAAAATCTCAATTAACCTCACAGAATTTAAGTATCCTGCAGCAAGTACAATCTTTGGGACAGAGGAGGGTGAAATAAAATGGTAATTTGAACATGGGCACTTATCTCACAGGAATACAAACTGACCTGATAGCAGAAGTATAATGAACTGAGACTCACAAGTGCTTTCAATCAAGAATAAGCCCAAAACGAAGAGAGATGAGAGAAAAGATAAAACACAGAAGGTCATTTGGGTCATCTAAAGAATAAAATTCTTTTTGAGGAAAACATTCTATTAAGACATTGCAAAATAAATTCATGAATTGAACAGCTGTGCTTTACTTCTAAAAGGTTCCATGGAGAATTTATTAGTATGCATCACATCTAAAACACTGAAGTTTAATTATACAAAATTATTAAAAAGAGAAAACTTGTGTTTCTCTTTCTTTCAATGATAGAGCAAAATAAGTGCTTAACTGGATACCTTCAGGCTTTTTCACAAATTGAATTGGAAACATCTTTTCTTTTATAGTCTTGGGCTCTGCTCATATCAACCTCTACATTTGAGGAGAGAAAATGCATGCTGGCAAGAGACAATAGTGTATAAGGATAGCGTACAATCCATCACCACTCCATTCCATAGTTAATACAGGATGATTCCATGTTGCTAAAGCCTTAAGCCAGAAACCCACAGTGGATATGAAAGGTCGATGAAATTTATTTCATATTCTCCCATCTCAAAAAAAGGAAAGATTCTAAAATATTAAGACCATGACATTAAAGTTCCACAGTTCAGTCCAAGTCAAAGTCAATGAATGAGATGGCTCTGTGTTTCTGAAAGCTGACAAGAAGTCCCCCAGTTAATCAAGATTTGTAGATCTGTCTAGGGTCCTGACCCCATTCGGCAACATTTCTGACCCTTTGTCTCTGTCTCTGTTTTCAACACTAATCATCCTGACTTTCAGCGTTCTTTTCAGAAATGCTGACAACTCTTGCCTATTACTGCAGATCACTTCAATACCTTCTTGTGCAACCCAACTGAAGAAAGTCTTAGTAGATGTGGCTTTCTTGCCCCTCAACCTGTGGACAGCAAGGATAGGGAGCCTGGTTGTTGTTGTTCAGTCGCTCAGTCATGTCTGATTCTTTGTGACCCCGTGGACTGCAGCACATCAGGCTTCCCTGTCCTTTGTCATCTCCCAGAGCTTGCTCAAACTCACGTCCATTGAGTTAGTGATACCATCCAACCGTCTCATCCTCTTTTGTTCCCTTCTCTTCCTGCCTTTGATTTTTCCCAGCATCAGGGTCTTTTCTAATGAGTTGGCTCTTTGCATCAGGTGACCAAAGTACTGGAGCTTCAGCTTTAGCATCAGTCCTTCTAATGAATATTCACAATTGATTTCCTTTAGGATTGACTGGTTTGATCTCCTTGAGGTCCAAGGACTCTCAGGAATCTTCTCCAAACCACAAAAAATGGTCCACTGGAGAAGGGAATGGCAAACCACTTCAGCATTCTTGCCTTGAGAACCCCATGAAAAGTTTGAAAAGGGAGCCTAGATCTCTGGATTAAGTGCATGCTTTGATGACCCTGAAAAGACTAAGACCACTCATTTTTTCCTGAGGACAAAGTAATTTATTGACATTTCAAATTTATTTCCTAAGTTGAACTTCTGGATTTTAAAAACATCCATGATTTGATATTCTTGTGTCCCAGTGCCTACTAGCATAATTAGTTATTAAAAGATAAAGTATGACAACATACTCATGGTCATGGAATCAAGGTCAAGATTAAATGGCCAATATAGCAATGGTCACCATTCATCACACACATGTTCCTACACTAGAGCAAACACTGCTAACAGGGAAAAACAGCCAGATATTATTACATAACACAGTCTAGCTACCAGGAGGTATTACTGCCACATTTTCTGTCTAAAGAAAGAATAGGAGAGACCAAAGAAAGTGTTCTGAAACTTTATTAGGTAAAAATATTCAATTGTCTACTGTGATTTAATATCTATCATTTATAAATTTATCTTAAGTCTTTCTCTTGAAGCCATAAATGTTTGAAACCCCTCATGTTCATGTAACTGATATGATGGTTTGTGGTTGGATGCTATTTTCCTCTACTCTGGAGATCTAGATCATTATTTAAAATAATATAAATCCACATGGCTAATTTTCCAAAAGTTTCATTTAAAATCCAGTAAATTTATTCTTAAATAATGCAACTTCTGACCTGCTTAGTATTCAAAACCAAAAACTGAAATTCTGCCACAGTCTTTGCAGTCTATTGATTTGAGAACTACAGCTGCTGAAATTAAACTTTATTGTTAGCACAGAGCTTTCAGCTGAGGAAGCAATTTCAAATTGGTTTCTTTTCTAGCCTAGCCTAATATTAAGTAAATATGTGCCTATAAGTATCTCTAGCAGATTATTACCTAAAGTGGTACATGCAACTTTGCAGGCGCAGCTCTGAGAAACTAAAATCTACCTTGGTGGTGAGTCTTACTACCCAATGGATAAACATTAATATTGAAACTGAATACACAGTTACCCTCAGAGCTCTAAGAGTGATTGCAAGTTAGACATTTCTTCATTTAACATACTTTTAAATTTACTACTCTAAGATATGTGCATACAGCAAGGAAATGGCCACAGTCCCTGTCCTTGGGGAGTGCCCCATCTAGAAGGAAGACAGAAACAGAAATACATACAATGTAACATGTCAATAAAGAGAGATTTGTACTTTATATGATGGGAAACGCTTCTCACTTATTTAGGGGGTAGTTTTAGGGATTGGGGAAGACTCCTGAGAGGAAATCAAGTAAAGATTGATGAGAAAGATGTCTTTGCTTTATTTCTCTAAAATAGCAAGATCAATTTCCTGTTTCAAGAAATAGCTCTTATTCTCTAAAAATAATAAAATAATGTTTCCCCTGCTGGCATAAACACTAACTGAAGTAGCAGAAATAATAACCTATCATTTTATAGACATTCTGAAAGACAACAGGGAAAATGATGAATAGAAGAATAAGATGAAGAGCTGTGAATTTTAAATAACAAGATCAGTAAAGATACCACCTATTTTGATCTCATATCTATAGGCAGCAAATTTTGGGAACTAGAGGAAAGAAACACAATGCTTTTTGTGAATGCCCTATTTTTTAAAAGAATACTCTGCTTTTTCAAAGTTATGCTTTGAAATATGATGAACAAAAATCTCTCAAAAACTTGTCTTGGAAATCAATAAAACTTGACTTAGTTTGATATTGTACCAATTTAAACTTACATCTGAATTCTATCAGACTTCCCTTCTTAGTAGAGAAAGCCATGGTTACTAGTCTAAGCAAAGATAAATCTCTACCTCAAAAATTCTCATGCCAATTTACCTGCTGTGATACATTTTTTATGTCATAAAAAGATGAGGCTGAGAGTATTGAGTGAAACTATTTGTAAAACCCACTTTTATCAATTGACTGTAAAAAACAAAGACAGTACAAGCTATACCCTGTGTCTTTATAACACAAAGATGAGTGACAATTTGTCACCTTTCTACATGATGTGAACAAAAGAAAAAAATTAATCTGGATAATTCAATCCAAGTGTATTTGGGAACAACACTCAGGAATGAAAAATAAGAATGAAACACCAGTATACGTGGCCCACAGATCAAAGAGACAAAGCTATCAATGGCAATGAAGTCCAGGGACAACTTTATTTCCCAGTAAGAGTACATGGGCCAAGCCATACACACATTCTTATTTATATGCAGTGTAACCATCACTACCACCACCATACCAACTAATGTTTACTCAGCATTTGTGTATTTTGTGCCAGGCACTATTCTGAATGACACATCTTTATTAGTTTATTCAGTTCAGTTCAGTTCAGTCACTCAGTCTCTTTGCAACCCCATGAATCCCAGCACGCCAGGCCTCCCTGTCCATCACCAACTCCCGGAGTTTACCCAAACTCATGTCCATCGAGTCAGTGATGCCATTCAGCCATCTCATCCTCTGTCCCCTTCTCCTCCTGAACCCAATCCCTCCCAGCATCAGCGTCTTTTCCAGTGAGTCAACTCTTCACATGAGGTTACCGAAGTATTGGGAGTTTCAGTTTTAGCATCAGTCCTTCCAATGAATACCCAGGACTGATCTCCTTTAGGATGAACTGGTTGGATCTCCTTGCAGTCTTCTCCAACACCACAGTTCAAAAGCAGCAGTTCTTCAACTCTCAGCTTTCTTCACAGTCCAACTCTCACATCCATACATGACCACTGGAAAAACCATAGCCTTAATTAGATGGACCTTTGTTGGCAAAGTAATGTCTCTGCTTTTTATTATTTTTTTTATTTTTTTTAATTTTTATTTAATAAATGGTACCAAGCACAATGCCATAAACATTAACAGTTAAAATTTCACCAAATGAAAAAAATACTATAGAATACACAGTTGCAAAAAGCTACATTAAGCTATTTTATAACTGCCTCAAGCTGCAAAAAGAAAAAAAACCCAATGCCATACCTAAGTTATCCCTCTCTCAAAATAATGCCATTTATATTATAAACCACAAGCTCCCCATCAAAAGACGGGAACTGCTTTTGTTAATTCATATATATATATATATATATATGACTGTATCCCTTTGCTATACACCTGAAACAAACCCAACACTGTAAATAAAATATAGTACAATATAAAATAAAAATAAGTAACAGATCTTTGGGGCTTTACACTGAGTTAGGGTTCCTATCAGAGAAATAACAGCACCACAGCCGCACTGAATCCTCATGAAGGAGGCACACGAATGACTGGGTTACAAGAGTTACAGGAATGAGAGCTGCTCATTTCCCGGAAACTACAGCTCACAGAAAACCAACAAAGGCACAAGATACAGACCATTCACTTATGAATGTGTAAAACTCAAGAAAGTCCACATCACTCCTACAGCATGTCGAAAGTGCCTCAGAATTCACACAATACCAGCTTTCTCATGGTTCTGGTTAAATTACATATACCAGTTTATAACAAATGGCAAAATCTGTAACTCTGTTCAAAGTTTTAAAAGATTACTTAAGAATAGTTTCTTGTATTTCTATGCTACCTTCATAGTTCTGGTTTCTCATTTCTTAATTAGTAAATTCAGCGTGCAGGTTCTATCCCAGGCTAATTTATACACTTCCGGAAGGAACAGCCTCTTGAATCCACAGAGTGTTGAGGTGGGGAGCCCCCAACCATGTCAGATTTGTTTCACATATGATAATATACATGTTTCAATCCATTCTCCCAAATCATCCCACCCTCGCCCTCTCCCACAGAGTCCAAAAGACTGCTCCACACATCCAAGTCTCTGCTGTTATCTCATATACAGGGTTATCATTATCCTCTTGCTATATTCCATATATATGTGTTAATATACTGTATTGGTGTTTTTGTTTCTGGCTTACTTCACTTTGTATAATAGGCTCCAGTTTCGTCCACCTCATTAGAACTAATTCAAATGTATTCTTTTTAATCACTGAATAGTACTCCATTGTGTAAATGTACCACAGCTTTCTTATCCATTCGTCTGCGGATGAACATCTAGGTTGCTTCCATGTCCTGGCTATTATAAACAGTGCTGCGATGAACATTGGAGTACATGTGTCTCTTTCAGTTCTGGTTTCCTTGGTGTGTATGTCCAGGAGTGGGATTGCTGGGTCATATGGCAGTTCTATTTCCAGTTTTTTAAGGAATCTCCACACTGTTCTCCATAGTGGCTGTACTAGTTTGCATTCCCACCAACAGTGTAAGAGGGTTTCCTTTTCTCCACACCCTCTCCAGCATTTATTGCTTGTAGACTTTTGGATAGCAGCCATTCTGACTGGCGTGAAATGGTACCTCATTGTGGTTTTAATTTGCATTTCTCTAATTATGAGTGATGTTGAGCATGTTTTCATGTGTTTGTTAGACATCTGTATGTCTTCTTTGGAGAAATGTCTGTTTAGTTCTTTAGCCCATTTTTTGATTGGGTCGTTTATTTTTCTGGAATTGAGCTGCAGGAGTTGCTTGTATATTTTTGAGATTAATCCTTTGTCAGTTGCTTCATTTGCTATTATTTTCTCCCATTCTGAAGGCTGTCTTTTCACCTTGCTTATAGTTTCCTTTGCTGTGCAGAAGATTTAATTTTAATTAGGTCCCATTTGTTTATTTTTGCTTTTATTTCCAACATTCTGGGAGGTGGGTCATGGAGGATCCTGCTGTGATTTATGTCAGAGAGTGTTTTGCCTACGTTCTCCTCTAGGAGTTTTATAGTTTCTGGTCTTACATTTAGCTCTCTAATCCATTTTGAGTTTATTTTTGTGTATGGTGTTAGGGAGT
Source organism: Moschus berezovskii (assembly GCF_049115385.1). Taxonomy (NCBI): domain Eukaryota; kingdom Metazoa; phylum Chordata; class Mammalia; order Artiodactyla; family Moschidae; genus Moschus; species Moschus berezovskii. The sequence continues at coordinate 51,258,825 of NC_142465.1, forward strand.
GTTCTAGTTTCATTCTTTTACAAGTGGTTGACCAGTTTTCCCAGCACCACTTGTTAAAGAGATTGTCTTTTCTCCATTGAATATTTTTGCCTCCCTTGTCAAAGATAAGGTGTCCATAGGTGCATGGATTTATCTCTGGGCTTTCTGTTTTATTCCGTTGATCTATATTTCTGTCTTTTTGCCAGTACCATACAGTCTTGATGACTGTGGCTTTGTAGTAGAGACTGAAGTCCGGCAGGTTGATTCCCCCAGTTCCATTCTTCTTTCTCAAAATTGCTTTGGCTATGCAAGACTTTTTGTATTTCCATACAAATTGTAAAATTATTTGTTCTAGCTCTGTGAAAAACACTGTTGGTAGCTTGATAGGGATTGCATTGAACTTATAAATTACTTTAGGTAATATAGTCATTTTCACAATATTTATTCTTCCAATCCATGAACATGGTATGTTTCTCCATCTATTAGTGTCCTCTCTGATTTCTTTCACCAATGTTTTATAGTTTTCTATATATAGGTCTTTTGTTTCTTTAGGTAGATATATTCCTTTGGAGAAATGTCTGTTTAGTTTTTGGCCCATTTTTTGATTGGGTCATTTATTTTTCTGGAATTGAGCTGCAGGAGCTGCTTGTATATTTTGGAGATTAATCCTTTATCAGTTGCTTCATTTGCTATTATTTTCTCCCATTCTGAAGGCTGTCTTTTCACCTTGCTTATAGTTTCCTTTGCTGTGCAGACGCTTTTGATTTTAATTAGGTCCCATTTGTTTATTTTTGCTTTTATTTCCAATATTCTGGGAGGTGGGTCTTGGAGGATCCTGCTGTGATTTATGTCAGAGAGTGTTTTGCCTACGTTCTCCTCTAGGAGTTTTATAGTTTCTGGTCTTACATTTAGCTAGATATATTCCTAAGTATTTTATTCTTTTCATTGCAATGGTGAACGGAATTGTTTCCTTAATTTCTCTTTCTATTTTCTCATTATTAGTGTATAGGAATGCAAGGGATTTCTGTGTGTTGATTTTATATCCTGCAACTTTACTATATTCATTGATTAGCTCTAGTAATTTTCTGGTAGAGTCTTTAGGGTTTTCTGTGTAGAGGATCATGTCATCTGCAAACAGTGAGAGTTTTACTTCTTCTTTTCCTATTTGAATTCCTTTTATGTCTTTATGTCTCTGCTTTTTAATATGTTATCTAGGTTGGTCATAATTTTTCCTTCCAAGGAGTAAGCGACTTTTAATTTCATGGCTGTAATCACAATCTACAGTGATTTTGGAGCCCCCCAAAATAAAGTCTGACACTGTTTCCACTGTTTCCCCATCTATTTCCCATGAAATAATATTGCATCTCTACAATAACAACATGAAAGTTGTATTTCCACATTCATAGAATCTAAGATATCACTGACAGAAAGATAATGCCACTGTTTTATATGCGTACTGTTAAGAGAATGAAAACAAACTATGATTTGCTTTCCATTTAAACACATTTAGATTTTTAAATACGAAATAATGTGCACTTGGGAATCAATGAAATTCAATACTCTGCTCTTTATTTTACGAAAAAGCAAATGAAAGCCAGGAAGGTTAAGATAAGTTTCCCAAGGTCATATTCAAGCAAAGAAAGTGGAGGAGCCAGAGTATTACCCTGGAAATTAGGGGCCTCGACCTGGAGCACTGTCTGTTTCTGTGATCCTGAGTGATCAGCACTGTGCCTCAGCCTCTTTTGAAGCAGGATTTTTAGTCTTGAACTAGATTATTTCTAATATCCCATTCATCTCTCACATCTTGGATCTTTATCTTTACAATCAGTGGTTTGGAATTTAATGAGAGAGGAAAAAAAAAGGATCATGCACAGCATAATTTCATGACCATGGAAACGAGAATGGGTCCTTGGAAAAAAATCAGACTTTGGGGCAATGAAGCATAGTCGAAGCAGCAGTGGCTTTTGATCCAGAAAAAAACCGACTTCCAGCCCAAAGACCAGTTCTCCTTTAGCTATGTGACACAGAGATGCTTAATCTTTTTGACCTGAAGTTTCTTCATCTAAAATATAAGAATATGCCTACTTCAAAGGGCTACTGTAAAGATGAACTATTACAGCCAAAGTGAATCCCTTGACAAGGGACATTTGCTCCAAAAAGGTCAGCTCCCCACTGCTACTCTCAGAGAAGCAGTCTAAAATAACAGTATAGTCTAGGCACAGGATATTTTGTGGCTATGTGTATTCTCTTCTTATAAATGTCATATGACAGTGGTACCGGAAAGTTGAAAAGTATGGGGGAAATCGTGTAGTGTGTTATTGGTAGATAGACATTTGGGAAAGTAACAGTTGTAGACATCTGTTATTCCCTGCTCCACCCGCAGTGTCCACTTCTCCTTCTTCTGGTAATAGTACCATGGCCACCACTCTCTTCCATTCTCAATCCATGTGCTTTGAATGTAGTTGGCTGAAGCTTCAGGGAGGGGCATGAGACTTGGAAAATGAAATATCTCATCAGATCTGAAGAGCCACAACATGGAAAGTTTTGCCACATCTATTGAGAGGAAGTATGTGCTCTTTTCCCTGGACTTAAAACTTGAATTTGATGATGGCCTTCTTACTAGCATGGGAGTATAAGAAATAACAGTGCAGCTGAGAACAGAGTTGAGAGATAGAGACACACAGTATCTTGATGGCTTCACTAGTGGCCACACTGACCCCATGTATGACTCCTGCCTTAGTTCAAGCTGTTATATGAAAAGTATAATAGACTGAGTAACTTTTAAAAAACAGAAATGTGTTTCTTACAGTACTGGAGGCTCGAAGTTTGAGATCAGAGTGACAGCATGGTAAGGTTCTGTTATCCTCTCTGTATAACAGACTTCTCATTGTACCCTCAAAGAGCAGGGAGAGGGTGAGGGAACTCTCTGGGGTCTCTTTTTTGAGGCACTAATTCCATCATGGGGGCTCCACTTTCATGACAAAATTACCTTCCAAAGGCCCTACCTCCTAATGCCATCACATTGGGGGTTAGATTTCAACATATGAATTTTGGGAGGGACTCATTCAGTCCATTGTAACCCCTGTGAACTAATAGTTCATTTCTAGCTTAAGCCTTTTTGGGTTAGGTTGTCTGTTACTTATTGCTTGAAGGAATTTGTCTACTGGAAAGAGGAACTGCTACTACTAATTTCCTTACCTAATTCTCTTACTAGGACTGGACAGAATCAGGACTACCAGTATCATTTTGCAAAATTCACTTGGAAGCATCGATAACAGGAAGTCGGGTGGGATTCTGAAGAAGAGCCATGGCACCTCCCTGGTTCCAATGTGTGGACAACCTGTACTACACGGCTTCTAGCTCATCACTCCTTTATCTTCTTAGATACAATCATGTCATAATCAAAGGCCATATTCTAGAGATTGCTTTCAGGTTTTTTGGGTTTTTTCCCTAAACTTTTTAGTTAAACGGGCAAAACTCAACTTCTGTAAAATGCATTGGAGTCAGTTCCATTTTCTCTTACTTGGTATAAGCACTGAGAAGAGGGCTGGTACAGATGACAAGCAGCCTGCAAGAGAAAGAGGAGAGGTCATGGGGCCTGCACCGGCTCAGAACAGGTGAGAACAAGAACACTCAGTGTGGGGGAAATGGGTCATATGAAACATTGTTCACACAGACTTGGAGTTACTCCTTTTATTTTTTAAAATTGAAGTAGAGTTGATTTACAGTGTTGTGTTAGTTGTAGGCATAAAGTGATTCAGTTCTAAATGTATACGTATATATGTATATTCAGGTTATTTTCCATTATAGTTTATTACAAGATACTGAATATGGCTCCCTGTGTTATACAGTAAATCCTGTTGCTTATCTGTTTTATGTAGAGTAGTGTGTATCTGTTAATCCCATACTCCTAATTTGTCCCTCCCTCCCCCTTTCTCCTTTGGTAGCCAGAAGTTTGTTTTCTCTGTCTGCCACTCTGTTTCTGTTTTGTATATAGATTCATTTGTATTATCTTTTAGATTCCACATATAAATGATCATATAATGTTTTTCTTTCTCTCACTTACTTCACTGACTATGATAGCCTCTAAGTCTGTCCATGTTGCTGCAAATGGCAATATTTGACTCTTTGTTTTTTTTTTATGCTGAAGTAATATTCAGTTCAGTTCAGTTCAGTTGCTCAGTCGTGTCCGACTCTTTGCAACCCCATGAACCACAGCATGCCAGGCCTCCCTGTCCATCACCAACTCCTGGAGTTCACTCAAACTCATGTCCATCAAGTCGGTGATGCCATCCAGCCATCTCATTCTCTGTCGTCCCCTTCTCCTCCTGCCCCCAATCCCTCCCAGCATCAGAGTCTTTTCCAGTCAGTCAACTCATCGCATGAGGTGGCCAAAGTATTGGAGCTTCAGCTTTAGCATCAGTCCTTCCAATGAACACCCAGGACTGATCTCCTTTAGGATGGACTGGTTTTATCTCCTTGCAGTACAAGGGACTCTCAAGAGTCTTCTCCAACACCACAGTTCAAAAGCCTCAATTCTTCAGCGATCAGCTTTCTTCACAGTCCAACTCTCACATCCATACATGACTACTGGAAAAACCATAGCCTTGACTAGACGGACCTTGGTTGGCAAAGTAATGTCTCTGCTTTTTAATATGCTGTCTAGGTTGTCATAACTTTCCTTCCAAGGAGTAACTGTCTTTTAATTTCCTGGCTGCAATCACCATCTGCAATGATTTTGGAGCCCAAAAAAATAAAGTCTGACACTGTCTCCACTGTTTCCCCATCTATTTCCCATGAAGTGATGGGACTAGATGCCATGATCTTCATTTTCTGAATGTTGATCTTCAAGCCAACTTCTTCACTCTCCTCTTTCACTTTCATCAAGAGGCTTTTTAGTTCCTCTTCACTTTCTGCCATAAGGGTGGTGTCATCTGCATATCTGAGGTTATTGATATTTCTCCCGGCAATCTTGATTCCAGCTTGTGCTTCTTCCAGCCCAGCAGCGTGTATATATTTATTATGTCTTCTTAACCTAATTGTCTGTCAATGGGCACTTGGGTTGCTTCCATACCTTGGCTGTTGTAAATAGTGCTGCTATGAACATTGCAATGCAAGTATCTTTTCGAATTAGAGTTTTCATTTTTTCTGGACATATACCCACCCAGGAGTGGGATTGCTGGATCATGGAGAAGGAAATGGCAACCCACTCCACTGTTCTTGCCTGGAGAATCCCAGGGACGGGGAGCCTGGTGGGCTTCCGTCTGTGGGGTCGCACAGAGTCGGACACAATTGAAGCGACTTAGCAGCAGCAGCAGCATGGTATTTTTAGTTGTTTAAAGGAACTACCATACTGTTTTCCATAGTAGCTGCACCAATGTACATTTCCTTCCCGGAGTTACTCCTTTTAAGTCAGAACTTTCATTAAGTGCTGCTCTAAATCCTGTATGTAATTTAGATAAAATCCAAAGGTATATCTAATCCACATTCCTTAGCCAACTTTTAAGATACTCTGCTCTGACCCCAGACTAGTTGTTTAGTCTCACTTCTCCCTCCATTTCTGTACTAACCAACTATCTTAGCCAGACCCATCCACTCCCATCCCTTGAATCCATTTAGTGGTCTCCTATTGCTATGACTTTTATCTTTCCACCCAAAGAAATTTCTCATTTCTTTTTAGGTCTCCTTTCATAAAGATCAAAGCAATTTCATTTCATCTTGCCTCATGAAGTTTTCCCTGACCTCCTCAACCAAAAGAGATTTTTCTTTCCTCTCAACACTTAGAAGATTCATCTTCCCTCATTTGACCTGCACTTATATGTTGCCAGGCGCCATGGGTTGTCATTGAATGTGTATCTATTTCATTTCAATTGCTTACTTTCTGAGTTCAATCAAGTCGATCATGATTGTATTTTATGTTTCATAATAAGCTCAGTAGTGCCTGGCACAGTGATTTGTATACAGGAAATTTTCAAAAAATAAGGGGTGTAATGTACAGGGACTACTTCATAATATTTTATAATAACTTTGTATGGAGTGTTGTCTATTAAAAAATCAAATTACTCCTAAAACTAGTGCAATATTGTAAGTTAGCTATATTTCAAATTTTTTTAATATTAAAAATAAGCATTTTAGAAAATAAAAAACAAGTGTAATAATAGGGCATGATCTGAGTTTCTGTGTCAAAGAAAGCCAACAGAGTGACTCAAACTAGGTAGAAACTTATTTCTCTCTCATATAACGGAAGAGAAACCATCCAAGGCATGTGGATAGTTATTATCCAAGAGGGTATTCAAGGATTTGTCTCCTTTTGTTTGATTGTTCCACTATTTTTCAGGGTGCTCCCCTTGTCCTTATGGACAAAGCTATCTTATTATCACCATATCTGTATTTAAGTCTACAGGGAGTGGGAAAGAGAGAAGTGGGAACTCCCAATAAGAATGTGATTTGGAAGTTGCAATTACAGCTGCTATTCATTTTCCAATGGCCTAAACATAGTCATATAACAATACTTTGCTGCAAGTGAGGTTAGGAATACAGTCCTTTGCTAATTCAGGCCATCACTTCAAAAGAGAGAGGGAGAGAATGATGTATACTAGGGAGAATCTAATATCTCTTCCAAAATACTCAGACAAATTATTAACCCATGGACTAGAAATTTTGAAGTATAAGAAGATATAAAATCATCAGGAGGAAAGTAAGGAATCTTATGGATGGCGTGAAGATTCAACTCAGCATTAGGATTGTAATACAAATTAGGACTACTGCTGCTGCTAAGTCACTTCAGTCGTGTCCGACTCTGTGTGACCCCATAGACGGCCTCCTACCAGGCTCCCCCGTCCCTGGGATTCTCCAGGCAAGAACACTGAAGTGGGTCACCATTTCCTTCTCCAATGCATGAAAGTGAAAAGTGAAAGTGAAGTCGCTCAGTCTCCAACTCTTAGCGACCTCAAGGACTGCAGCCTACCAGGCTATTGCTAGGCTATTTGTAAATCAGAGAAATGCCAAGTGGCGATCTGAACAGGTGGTGTCTTGTTTTTTCAGCTTGTGGGGAAAAAAAAACCAAACAATACTGTTATTTAAGTAACTGTATAATCCCTGCCTGTATATTTAGAGAAGATGCCTTAATGTTTAACACTAAAAATAATAATTAACGGTAATAATAAATTGTAGAGTGAGGGTTGAGGTTGAGTAAAATGTTTCCCTGTACATGTTTTTGCTCACAATCTCTTTCAATAATGGAGTTGGTGATTGAGTGTCGGATTTGAAAGAGGCAGAAATGTGGCTGTTTGGGAGGGAATGGTGAAAGGATAAATGTTAAATTAGACGGAATGAAGGGAAAGACAGGGTCAGCTGAAATGAAATACATATGACAGCAGACATGGTGTCTGTGTAGGCACTTCATACTCAAGACCCACAAACTGCGCTTAACACAACCTCAAGTGCAGCAGAATTAACCAATAAATACACAGGAAATTGTTCAGTCCAAGTTCCCCACCCTCCTAAGGATGCTGAAGCATCTCTTTGCAGATAGAAAGTGATCAATCCTGAGAGAGAGTAACAGTTCACTACGTACATGGGAAAGATCATCATTAGGGAAACCAAGCCTAGAATTTTAGGCACATGCACTACAGAGGGAGAAGGCAATGGCAAGCCACTCCAGTACTCTTGCCTAGAAAATCCCATGGATGGTTGAGCCTGGTAGGCTGCAGTTCGTGGGGTCGCTAAGAGTCGGACACGACTGAGCGACTTCACTTTCACTTTCACACATTGGAGAAGGAAATGGCAACCCACTCCAGTGTTCTTGCCTGGAGAATCCCAGGGACCGGGGAGCCTGGTGGGCTTCCGTCTATGGGGTCACACAGAGTCGGACACGACTGAAGTGACTTAGCAGTAGCAGCAGCACTACAAAGGGTGGAAAGAGCTCAGGACCTGGCTGTGTGACTGAGGTCACAAACTTAGCACTTTGGAGATCTGGTTCCCTCGGCTGTAAGATGTAAGATTACTCTGAAAGGGACCGCTACCAGCTTAGCTAATATACATTCTCCTACCTCTTCTTACTAGTAGGAACTCTGTATTATTGGGGAGCAGAATATGATCAGCTAAAAGTATATTTCCCATCCTTCCTTGCAGACAGGGGTGAGATCATGGTTTAAAAATCACTGCATTGGGCTTTTTGGAAATCTCTTTAAAGAGAACATGGAACTTGAAATCTTTAAAGAGAGTTAGGGGGGTGTTCCCTCCTAGCTTTCCAGCTTCCTTTCTTCTTCTTCCCACAGGGAACATAAGATGTGATGGTTGGAGCTATAGTAGCCATCTTTGCAACCACGAAGCAATCATGAGACTAGAAGCCATTCACTAAGTCTGATGAACCGGGAGATGAAAGAAGCCAAGCCTGGGCCTCTGGAGTTGGACTGGGACTGATTATCTTTAGCAGTTTTTAATGTGAGAGAAAAATAACTCCCTCTTATTTCAGTCACTGTTTCCTATCGCTTTTACCAGTGGTAGTGGGTTTGTTGCTAAGTTGTGTCCAACTCTTGTGACTCCATGGACTGTAGCCCGCCAGGCTCCTCTGTCCACGGGATTCCTCAGGCAAGAATAATGGAGTGGTTTGCCATTTCCTTCTCCAGGGGATCTTCCCAACCCAGGAATCGAACCGAGGTCTCCTGCATTGCAGGCAGATTCTTTACCGACTGAGCTTCAAGGGAAGCCCCCTTTAACCAGTAACCAAACGCAATTCCTGCTTCACAAAACTGATATATAAATTAAATGATACCATATATGTAAAGAATCCATATATGTGCTATTGTTTTTTTTTATATCATGCATAAAAGACTTAATTTTGGAATAAATAATGTTTGGTACATGAACTTTAATTAAAACAGTCATTTAAGGGTGGTTTTATTGGTCTACATGTCAGGTTGATGAATATTTTAGAATATTATTACTTCACATATACATAATCATTGCAAACTCTCCACTTCTACTTATCAGCTGGCCAACTGCTCTTCTGGTTTTGTTTTGGTTTTTTTTTTGGCATTTGTGGATAGGTTCATGAGGTCACAGTATTTAATTATATTTATTGCCCTCTCTGTTCTAATCAGGCTGTGGACTCACTCTTTCTCTATTCTGTCCATTTTCCCCTGTTGCTTCTCACACACAGAAAGTCCCTGCCCAACTCTCTACTCAATGCCCATTCATTCTTCAAGCTCATCTGGTTTCCAGCTTATGATAACCATGCTCCATCAATGCTCCAGCTTATGATAACCATGCTCACAGATCCTTCCACACCTGAAATCCTCTATCAGTTAACTGCTGCAAACTATTCACACTGAATAAGGTCCTTCTTACCTTGCCTTTTAGTTGTTTAAAATGTGGAATCTTAATCTTCTGCAGTAAACTGTTACTCCTTTGAGAGAGGAGACCACATTCTTTAAGGAATGTCCAAAGGAGATTAATGCACAGGAGACACACAAATATATCATTTTTGTTGCTTCAGACTCCACACAACTTGGATTGTTCCTCCCATCCCCCAGTCTCACATAGTCTCCAGCACAGAACTTGACACAGAGATGATGCTTGATAAATACATGCTTAATGAAATTGAAAACTCTTTGCTGTGTTTAGGTCATGATGCCAGAGTGAAAAACATTCAAATTATGTTTAATCAAGAACTTTCATCTAAAAATTCAAAGTGCCTGCCCAATGAACTGGATGTACTAGGACAAATAAGTACAATTGAAAAGAACACTTATTTAGCCAGAGACGGATGGAAAAATACCAGGCTGCTCAAGAACCATTTCCAAGTTCTATGGAACTTGGAAAAAAAATTATTTAATCCAATCAAAAAAGTACTTCAATTGAATGCCAGTGAGTTTCTTCCTACCTGGGAGAGGCAAAGGCTGAGTTTCTCATTTTAGGAGTAACCTACATGGGCATATTTAAAATTTTCTCTTAGAATAGCTGGCACAGAACAATTACCATTTCCACCTATCTCTGGTTTGGAGGAGGTATTTTTATGCTAAGTCAGAGATTAAGCATAACATTTAATTTTCACTTTTTCATTTCATTTACAGCTTTGAAACAGAAATTACTTTTATTAAAAGTATGAATTGAAAAGTCAAAACAAAATGTGGTGGTAGAGTTTGAAATTCAAGTGTATGAAAAAAAGAGTCAAAAGGTAAGGACTTCATTTCCATGTCTGAGAATTAAAGCAAGTTGTCTGTAAACTAAAATGTGATTAGTAAAAATTCAGTGAATATTTTTAAGGGGGCTCTGACAACTGTTGGGCTTCCCTGGTAGCTCAACTGGTAAAGTATCCACCTGTGATACAGAGACCCTGGTTCGATTCCTGGATCAGAAAGATCCCCTGGAAAGGGATAGGCTACCCACTCCAGTATTCTTGGGCTTCCCTGGTGGCTCAGACAATAAAGAATCCACACACAGTGTGGGACACGTGGGTTCAACCCCTGGGTTGGGAAGACCCCCTGGAGGAGGGCATGGCAACCTATTCTTGCCTGGAGAATCCCCATGGACAGAGGAGCATGGTGGGCTACAGTCTATAGGGTCACAAAGAGTCAGACATGACTGAGTGACTAAGCACAGCACAGTAACTCTTAGCTAATACAGTAAAACATGCAGATAAATTTATTTATATTATACAGTGAATATGTAGTCAGTCGGACACGACTGGAGTGACTTAGCAGCAGCAGCAGTTCAATTCAGTCACTCAGTCGTGTCCGATTCTTTGCGACCCCATGAATCACAGCACACCAGGCCTCCCTGTCCATCACCAACTCCCGGAGTTCACTCAGACTCATGTCCATCGAGTCAGTGATGCCATCCAGCCATCCCATTCTCTGTCGTCCCCTTCTCCTCCTGCCCCCAATCCCTCCCAGCATTAGGGGATTAGAAAATGTGGATGGAGAAAAAAAAAAGACAAAATGTTTAAAAATCATTTATTGAGAATAAAGTCATTTGAGGATGAGTAGCAATCAGTACTTTACCCTCCAGCCTCTGGGGCCAGCCTGCATCCTCGCTGGGAAGTACCAGTAGCGTACCTAATACCACCCACACATTTTACAGATGATGAAGAGGAAAGTCAGCAGAATCCTCCATCCTCTGCCTCCTAGAGAAGAGGAGGCTATTTTCTCCTCCTGAAGGCCAGTGAGGGGAACTCCAAAAGAATCACCCCTAAATATTAGAGGTGCTTATAAGGTGGGTGCCAGCATTTCACTCTTTGGCTGAATGCTCTCTCAGGGTCAGGCCCTTGTGTGTGCATCCTGTCTGGGAGCAGAAGATGGTGAGGGGGTTCTTGGGAAGGCATCTGGGGCTCAGAACCTAAGAAGACAGTAGTGTGATTTTAGCCGATCTTTCCATCCATGAGGAAAGAGGTTTGCTTGCCATGTGTCCCTTGAGATTTGGAGCGCTCTGGAAGTAGGAGACCCTCTTTAGAAGGCCCTATTAGTAGTGCTTGAGTGTAAAGTACTTAGAAAGAAGAGTGGTCCAACACCTTATTTTCCTAGGTGACTTAGAGGGCACAGAGACCCTGGTAATGATCGTGTGTGTGTGTGTGTGTGTGTGTGTGTTAGTCGCTCAGTCGTGTCCAACTCTTTGCAAGCCCATCGACTGTAGCCTGCCAGGTTCCTCTGTCCATGTAATTCTCCAGGCAAGAATACTGGGGCGGTTTGCCATTTCCTTTTCCAGGTAATGATCCTAACTACACCTAAAGAAGTATGGGAATTATAAGACAATAACCTGAGGCTGCCCAGATGTGTATTTGGCAGGCCAAGTAGTGAGGTATTCAATGTTGAGAAGGTATTAGGAATACATATAGCAGGTGGGCAAAGAGGAGACACTCCTGGTCTCTGGAGGAAGCTCTTGAGCAGTGGAAAGTATCCAGGTGGAGCCAGTCTTCACCCCAAGAAAATCATACTCCCAGCCTGTGAGGACCTCACCACAACAGCTGAGATCGCCAATATCAGATCAAACCAGACTGAGCCAGAGTAAAAATAGGGGCTGGTTAACACAGATCCAACCAGTCCATTCTAAAGGAGATCGATCCTGGGTGTTCATTGGAAGGACTTATGCTAAAGCTGAAACTCCAATACTTTGGCCACCTCATGCGACGAGTCGACTCACTGGAAAAGACTCTGATGCTGGGAAAGGTTGGGGGCCGGAGGAGACGGGGACAACAGAGAATGAGATGGCTGGATGGCATCACCGACTCTGTGGACATGAGTTTGAGTGAACTCCGGGAGTTGGTGATGGACAGGGAGGCCTGGCGTGCTGTGAATCATGGGGTCACAAAGAGTCAGACACGACTGAGCAACTGAACTGAACTGAACACATATGTGAGGAGGGCTCTGCACACTCTTTCGTCTGGATCACCAACACTGGAAGAATTAGTGCCTAGAAAAGGAAGGGGAGGAAGATGTCTTAGACTCTAACCATGTTCCCAACACTTCCACTCTCTACTGGAAGCAAGCAGGGAGAAGGGGAGAGGCCACACTTTGACTCAAGAATTAAGTACTACATCTTAAACTCAGAAATAAGATTTTTCTAGAAACTGAAAGTGACTGAAAAGGTATAGAACCTAGCCTAGACTTCACAAGCAACCACACACTCATTTACGTCCTATTGAATTGCAAATTCTCAATAAGCCTGGTGTGTGTGTGTATGCAAAAGTACTGTTAAAATATGTAGCACTCTGTTGAACTCTCCTGTTGAAAACAACTAAAAATGATAGATAAGGTTTTAAAAAATAAACCTTTTAAAAATAAACCTCTTTAATAAACCTGAAGAGCATGGAAAAGACATGAATTATTACTAAATTAAAACTTAAGTATAAGAAACAACTCAGAATGGTAAGTCAGGGACAAAGTCCCTTTTTGTCTTGAGGATGTTTGCCTAAGCAGAAGAAAATGAGCTGTGGCTTGCATGGCCTGGACGGCACAGGGAAGTAGGTGAGGGCCAAGAACTTATCCATAGCTTGTAAAACTTGGATCCCAAATAGCGACACACTCAGTGTTGAGATAAATCATAAGAGACTATCAAACAACTGTGTCTACCCCATTTAAAGAAATGAAAAATAAACTTGAAAATATCTGTAAGAAACAAGACAATTGTGAAAAGTGATCTAGATTTTTTTTACTGTTTTAAAAAAATCTATTTAATTAATGTATTTATTTTTGGCGATGCTCCATCTTTGTTGCTGTGCACAGTCTTTCTCTAGTTGGGGTGCACGGGGGTCTCAATTGTGGTGGCTTCTCTTGTTGTGGAGCTCAGTTAAGAATCTGCTTACCAATGCCAGGGACATGGGTTTGATCCCTGATCCAGGAAGATTCCACATGCTGCGAGGCAACTAAACCTGTGTGCCACAACTACTGAAGCCCGTGTACCCTAGAGTCCTGTGCTCTGCAACAAAAGTGGGTATTTTTAACAGCAAGTCCGACACAGAGGAGAGAATTGGTGAACAGAAAGATAGGTCAGAAGGAGTTATCCAAAAGACTGAACAAAGAGAGCAAAAGATGAAACATATGGAAGAGAGATTAAGAGTCATGAAAAATAAATGGAGACGTTTTAATGTATATTTAGTTGGAGTTCTAGAGGAGAGAGTGAGACAGGGACGTATCTCGATAGATTATGGGCAGAAATCTTTCTAGAGGTGGAAGTCACCAATCAATCCATTCTAGAAGTCCAGTGATTCCTGAGTAGGATAAATAAGAAGAAATTCACATCTGAACACACTAGAGTAAAATTGCAGAAAACCAAGCAAAGTAAATCTTAAAACAGACCAAAAGAATTATAAGTGGAATTACCCTCATACCAGCAAAACAGCATCAGTTATATTGACAGACTTCTCAAGAAATACTGAAACCTGGAAAAGAGGAAAATGATCTACTGAATGTATTGGAGAAAAGAATGTCAACAGATTTTACACACAGCAAAATGCTCTTTTGAGAATAAAGGAAAAATAAAGAAATTTTCACTTTCAAATTTCAACAAACACTAAAAGAGTGTGTGACCATTTGACCCTCTCCAAAGAAAATTCTCAAGGAATGCTTCAGGCAGGCAGGGAATAATTTCAGAGAAAAGTTTTGAGGGGCAAGAATTGAAGAACAAAGAACGTGTTAAATAGGATGTAAAACTAAGTGCCCCTTAAACGTTATAAGCAACAGTAATAATGTGCTTAATGATGACATTAAAATACATTAAAAAAAATCTGATGGGGTTAAATAGAGTTTAAGTATTTAAGTCAATAACAAGAGTAATTTATTGGCTTTACATATTTATAAGTTAAAGTATGCATGTTGCAAATCTAAAGTATCAACTAAATGAATAGAAATAAGGTAAACAATATCACAACTTATTGGGGTGGGGGGAAAGCAAGTCCAAATAAGGCAATACAGAAAGAAAAATAAATACACAAAACAAATTTTTTATTTTTTAATTTTTTTAAATTATTAGTTTATTTATTTTAATTGGAGGCTAACTACTTTACAATATTGTATTGGTTTTGCCATACATTGACATGAATCCACCCCGGGTGTACATGTGTTCCCCGTCTTGAACCCCCCTCCCACCTCCCTCCCCATCCCATCCCTCTGGGTCATCCCAGTGCACCAGCCCCAAGCATCCTGTAACGTGCATCGAACCTGGACTGGCGATTCGTTTCACATATGATAATATACATGTTTCAATGCCATTCTCCCAAATCATCCCACCCTCACCCTCTCCCACAGAGTCCAAAAGACTGTTCTATACACCTGTGTCTCTTTTGTTGTCTTGCATACAGGGTTAACATTACCATCTTTCTAAATTCCATATATATGCATTAGTATACTGTATTGGTGTTTTTCTTTCTGGCTTACTTCACTCTATAATAGGCTCCAGTTTCATCCACCTCATTAGAACTGATTCAAATGTTTCTTTTTAATTGCTGAGTAATACTCCATTGTGTATATGTACCACAGCTTTCTTAAATAACAAAATACATTAAAAAACTAAGCTAGATAAAATTATTAGTAAATGCTCAAAATAAAGGACAAAGATGGTCCTGAAAAAATACCTTGTATTTTGTCCATATATATAGGGATATGTTTGAAATGCAATGACAAAGAAAGGTTAAAAATAAAATGATTTAAAATATATACCATATATAAACTACATATATACATACAAATTATAGTATATGCCATAGATTAAGTTAGATTAAGAAACCCAGGTCTTCTGCATTGTAGGCAGATGCTTTAACCTCTGAGCCACCAGAAAGCCCCAGTATATGCCATATAAAACTATAATTCCTTCCCTCCCACAAAATCTGATGTTACAAGATTACAAAGAATGGATTTCAAAACAAGGAAGCATTACCAGAGAATCAGATAACAATTACCAGAAATATTGTTTTTTCAAATTTGTATGAAATATATAATATTGTGGTAAAATTCATGAATCAAAGATTTATATACCTATAAGAGAAAATTACGGAGAAGGCAATGGCAAGCCACTCCAGTACTCTTGCCTAGAAAATCCCATGGATGGAGGAGCCTGGTAGGCTGCAGTCCGTGGGGTCACTAAGGGTTGGACACGACTGAGCGACTTCAGTTTCACTTTTCACTTTCACACATTGGAGAAGGAAATGGCAACCCACTCCAGTGTTCTTGCCTGGAGAATCCCAGGGATGGGGGAGCCTGGTGGGCTTCCGTCTATGGGGTCACACAGAGTCGGACACGACTGAAGTGACTTAGCAGCAGCAGCAGCAGCAAGAGAAAATTAATGATTTCATGATTATAGTAGGAGCTTTAAGACACACTTCTTTTAGTTAACTGTTCAACATAGAGGCAAGAGTTTATTATAAAGACAGAAAAAAGATCAGTATAATTAATACATTTGACCTACTGGGCATATAGCGAAAGCAGCACCAACATCTGCTGAATATATATTCTTTTGAAGGGCACAGGAATGTTTATGAAATTAATTACTAACCCATCAAATTTTAAATAATTGAAATCTTTTGACCATACTGCAATTTAGCTAGACATGAAAGTGAAAAACAAAACAAGAAAATCCCCATGTTTGGAAATTTTTAAAATATGTTTCTAAAACAACCATATTATGAAAAGAAAATCATAATGCAATTAGAAAATATTTAACTAAATAATAATAAAAGTACCATATATCAAAATTTGTGGGATATAGCCAAAGCAAAAAGAAAATTTATATTCTTATATGCAAATATTGGGCTTCCCTGGTGGCTCAGATGGTAAAGAATCTGCCTGCAATGCAGGAGACCAGAGCTGGATCCTTGGGTCAGGAAGATCCCCTGGAGAAGGAAATGGCTACCCACTCCAGTATTCTTGCCTGGAGAATTTCATGGACAGAGGAGTCTGGTGGCCTACAGTCCATGGGGTCACAAAGAATCAGACACGACTGAGTGATTAACACTTTCAAATCACTTTTCAACTTTGAAATATTAGAAAACAGGCTGATAATGAGCTAAGCACACATCTAAAGAGATTTTGCTGCTGCTGCTAAGTTGCTTCAGTCATGTCCGACTCTGTGTGACCCCATAGATGGCAGCCCACCAGGCTCCCCCATCCCTGGGATTCTCCAGGCAAGAACATTGGAGTGGTTTGCCATTTCCTTCTCTAATGCATGAAAGCGAAAAGTGAAAGTGAAGTCGCTCAATCGTGTCTGACTCTTGGCGACCCCATGGACTGCAGCCTACCAAGCTCCTCCGTCCATAGGATTTTCCAGGCAAGAGTACTGGAGTGGGTTGCCATTGCCTTCTCTGAAAGAGGTTTTTAAAAAGACCAAAATAAACCCAAAGGAAAAAGAAAAGAGAAGTAGAATAAAGAGCAGAAATTTATGATAATTAAAATAAACATACAGGAGAAAGAATCAACAGAGCCAAAATTGATTTTCTGAAAAAATATTATTACATTACAAATTGTGGTGAAAATGATCAAGAATTTAAGATAGAAGATAGTAGATCTTAAGTGAGTCACAGAGTCGCTCACTATCACTGCTTCTATCCCGTGCGGTAATGAAGGTCTTTACCATCAAGGCCCCAGACTTGAAGTATAAAACCTAAGGCCATATCATCTTACCAGAAGATCAACTTAGAACTGGAAGGGTACTGGCAATCATCTCATCTATTATTTAGGGAACTAATAAAGTGACTTGTTTATGGTCAGTTACATTAGATATTAAGTAACGTTAGTAAAGAACTCATATATCTATTAATTCATCCATTTGTTTATATGTCCATCCCATTCATTTATCCTCCCATCTCTTCTATTCATTATCTACTTGTTTCAAAATGCAATTTGAATCCACTTCCTGAAAGGACTCAATATTATTAAGATTTCAACCCTCCCTTAATTGATTTATAAATTCAATGTAATTCTAGTAAAATCTCAATAGATGTCTGTGGGGGGGGCTGTATTAATATAAGCTATTATATTTATATGAAAATACAAAGAGCTAAAAGTATCATGACCTCTTGAAAAAGAAAAATTAAGTAGGAGGACTTACTCTATCAGATAGCAATACTTAATGTAAAAGGGTGGGAAAGATACTTAGACCAATAGGACAAATAGAGTCCAAAAAAAACTGTAAAATAGCTGCAAATATATAAAAGATGATAATGATTATATATAGGATGGATAAACAACAAGGTCCTGCTGTATAGCACCAAGAACTATATATAATATCCTATGATAAAATATAATAGAAAGGAATATGAAAAATAATATGTATAACTAAGTCACTATGCTGTACAGCAGAAATTATCACATTGTTCCCTGGTGGCTCAGAGGTTAAAGCGTCTGCCTTCAATGCGGGAGACGGGGGTTCGATCCCTGGGTTGGGAAGATCCCCTGGCGAAGGAAACGGTAACCCACTCCAGTATTCTTGCCTGGAGAATCCCATGGACGGAGAAGCCTGGTAGGCTACAGTCCACGGGGTTGCAAAGAGTCAGACACGACTGAGCGACGGAATGGAACGGAAATAAACTATAATGAAAATTTTTTAAATAGCTGCAAGTATATATATATATATATATATACACTGGTGATACATACTGTATATCAAGTATGCTTGATATACAGTAAGAAGCACTGCCAATCACTGGGAATATTACAATATTCAATCCTGAAGCTAAACAATTGCTAAGAAAATTAATCCTTCACAACACATGCAAAATTAAAGAACTATAGTTGAAGGAGAAACCCAATAATGCTTTAAAATGTCAACATGTTGCTGCTGCTCAGTTGCTTCAGTTGTCTCCAACTCTACAACCCTATGGACTGTAGCCCGCCAGGCTCCTTCCTCTGTCCGTGGGATTCTTTAGGCAAGAATATTGGAGTGGGTTGCCATGCCCTCCTCCAGGGGATCTTCCTGACCCAGGAATTGAACCCATGTCTTCTGCATTTCAGGAGGATTTTAACCCGCTGAGCCACCAGGAAAACCCCAGAACGTTAACATAGAATATCTTCATAGATTTGAAAGAGGGAAGGAATCATCTAACTATACACAATTGTTAATAATCCTAAAGGAAAATAATTAAATGCAACTACTGTTGACCCTTGAACAGCTAAGGGATTAGGAATACCAACTCCCCATGCAGTAAAAAAATGCACATATAATTTTATAGTCAGCTCTCTATACCTAGATTTCCTCCATCTAAGGAGGAAGCATTCAAGCAAACAGAGATCATGTAGTACTACAGTACATTTTTTCCTTTTTGGCCATGCCATGTGGCATGTAGGATCTTACATGCAGGGATAGAACCTGCATCCCCTGTGGTGGAAGCACAGAGTCTTAACCACTGGACTGCCAAGGAAGTCCCATAGTACATATTTATTGAAAAACATCTCTGTGGTGGAAGTGGATGCATGCAGTTCAAACCCATGTTGTCCAAGAGCTAACTGCATATTAAAATTAAGAACTTCTACTAACCAAAACCACCATAGAAACAGTGAAAAGATGAGCACACAGTAGGAAAAAATTATAAGACATATAAATGATAACAGTATATATAAAAATGTAGTATTCATATAAATAATTTATTCAAAAGTTTAAATTAAGTGTCTACCATATACAAGGCACTGGTCTAGGCAATGGTAACATATCCAGTAGGGACAGAGAAAATAAAGTAGATGAATAGATAAAATATATGTAGTATGTTAAACAGTGATTACTGCCAATGAGAAAAACAGCAAAAGGCATCATTTTTTTTGTTGTCAATAAATATACAAGTACATTGTCACTCATTCACAGGTGCCTGTTCTGAGTCTAGGGTAAGTCAGGCCAACCCCAAGACTTACACAGGCTTAGGGAAGTCGTCCACCTGCACCCTATTTCCCCCTCCACACACTTCCCTGTGCATAGACACACCTACTTCACTCTTCTGCTTGTGGGTATATGCGACTCCATACAAAGAAACAAAGCTTTTACTTTTAAAATGCAAAGATGTTTTGTAAATATTTAAGTTCATTTGTTCTATTTCTTTTTGGATTCCACCTATAAAGGATGTCATATGATATTTCTTTCTCTGTCTGACTTAACTTCACTCAGTATGACAATCTCTAGGCCCATCATGTTGCTGCTAATGGCATTGATTCTTCTTAATGGCTGGATGATATTCCATTGTAAAAAGACTCACAGGCTTAGAGAATGAGCTTATAGTTACCAGCCAGGAGGGAAGGGTGGAGAAAATGGATAGTTAGGAAGTTTGTGATTGACATGTATACACTGCTATATTTTAAATGCATAATCAACAAGGGCCTACTGTATAACACAGGGAACTCTGCTTAATGTCATATGGCAGCCTGGATGGGAGGGGAGTTTGGGGAAGAATGAATACACACATGTGATTGGCTGGACCACTTTGCTGTGCACCTAAAACTATCATAACATTGTTATTTGGCTATTCTCCAATATAAAATAGTTTTTAAAAAATGCAAAGATGTGTTAGAGAGGTAACTCTGTATTGAATTTAAGTTTAATTTCAAATTGCCCATTATAGACTATTTTCCATGAGAATACATGGGGAGAGACAAGGAAGAACTGATTTCTGGTGTTGCCATCAGCAGTAGAGGGGAATGAATAGGTGGGCTGTAGAAAACAATGATCATGCAATGTATCTTACAGTTCCTGGAGACTCAGCAAATAAGTGTTCATCCCATTGTTGGGAATGTGTGATGTACGTGATTGAACTGGATGCTGAAACAGGGCATCTGAGTATTAATTTAAGATAATTCAAAATGAGAGTGTCAAAAGGAGCTGCAGGGAAAAATGTCAGGATGGAAGGAGTTACCTCCAGTAACTGAGCCTTTGTACCCATTAATGCATAATAAATAGGAGAACACTTGACTGTCACCTTCTATCACGCACTCCCATATCCTAGGTGTGATTATCTGGGGGAAGATCCCCTGGAGAAGGGAACAGCTACCCACTCCAGTATTCTGGCCTGGAGAATTCTATAGGCTGTATAGTCTATGGGTCACAAACAGTCGGACATGACTTAGTGACTTTCACTTCACTTCACTTCAAGGTGATCATAATCTCAGTAATAAAGTAGCTGTAATCTGGAGCAGACTCAGCTGTGTTGGGACTGCCGAATCTCTGACATAAGTTGGGAATAACTCAATTTTCATCCCTTTTATTTAATGTTTTGAGTAAAATAAAACAGACATTTTTCATCCATAAAACAGACATTTGCCTATGCGTCTCTTTCCAAGTTCCTAGCAAACCAGAACGTAGAGTTTGACAAGAAAACGGAGGGGAGGTCCAAAGAATGAGCACAAACACTCATGAAGCCTGAAAGGAGGGATCAAATATTATCAAGGCAAGAAAATGTCCAGTAGAGAAACTATAGGGGCTTGAAATAAACCTTCGCTTATTACATCGTTTTCCTAGGTCCTGGCAATATTCACCATTTTCCTAGCCCAGTCACTCTTTCCCTTCCACAATGTTCCCTAAACAGCTTCAACTGATGACTTCAAAATGAAGGTAAATGTGTGGGGTGAGCCACATGGAAAGCTGAAATAATTGAGAGCATCCTGTGTCTCCTCCTACTGCTGCCAAATGCCTGTGTCATTTGACTCCATTCAAGCACAGAATCGAGATCTTTGAAATATATGCTGGCATCATTTGGGCTGAATATCCTGGATTTGGATAATTTCTCATAATAACTCCATTATTCCCCTAAAGCAAGAAAAAGTGAGATTTTTCAGTCATGGCTATGATAACTTTGATTGCTGTTTAGTTCTGAAAAATCAAAAAGCTTTGAAAGTCTGGTATCCCTCTTCCATTAATGTGAATACACCAAGGTCATTGAAAGCCAACCACAGCATGCCTACATCTATTCCTTGGTACCACTGAGCTGATTTTGATTTGTTTTCATCAGTCTGTGAGGCCATTACTATCCTGCTGTATAATTGAATCGTTCTATATTAGCATCAAGTTTTCTCAAAATGCATTTACCAACAGGGAGTGGGACATCCAGTAGCAACAATTATCTGGGTGTATTTCTCCCTAGCAACTTTTCTTATGGAATGTTCTACTTATGTTGGAGAGTACAGTCTTTTATTGATAGCTTTTTACTAAATCCTCCTTTTCAATTCCCTCCCATCTCTCTATCACAGATACCAAAAATAAAAACCCAATTTTTGGAATGGATGAGTTAGCATATGGCAATTTTTCTGTGTATGATTGTCTCAAATCTTTGATCTCTGTAGTCCTTTCATTTGGGGTTTTTATATAAAATTGTCATTGACCTTGCAAGTACCAGCTGTCCTCTTGAAATATGAGGCCGGTAATGATGATACACAGTATTGATAATAACAAATGGTAGTTCATATTTCAGCTGAGTTGGACTTTTATGCTCTGCTATTAAACCCAAAGTATTCAGTATGAATAGAAAATATTAAAATGCAATTCAACTGGCTGATATCTTCTTTTTGCTACTGAGCAGGACATCTGGAATTGAAACCTACATTGAGTCTGCTCACGAATCAGGTCAGATCTGGCAATGGGGTTAGGTGACTCTCTGAAATAGAAGATCTGAAGTTCTTATTTGGGGAGATTGGATTTTTACCTAAGATGGAGACCATTTTAACATGACTCTCAGCTCTGTCACAGATTGCAGGACGAATTTATAAAACCCTGGACTCTTTCATGGGCTTCCCTAGTGACTCAGACAGTAAAGCGTCTGTCTGCAATGCAGGAGACCCGGGTTTGATCCCTGGGTTGGGAAGATCCCCTGGAGAAGGAAATGGCAGCCCACTCCAGTATTCTTGCCTAAAAAATTCCATGGACCACGGAGCCTGGTAGGCTACCGTCCATGGGGTCGCAGATTGGACACGACTGAGCGACTTCACTTTCACCTTTAGTTTAGAATAAAAATTAAGCCAAAGCAGGGCCTTAGGAATAGAAAACTAGCAAATAAACAAAATAAAAGAAATTTGGATTCAAATTAAATTATTTTGACTAGAAAGAGAATGTTTCTCTACCCTGTCTTGAAATACTGATCTCTGGTAAAGTATTGCCTTTTTAAGCACATCCTTATATGGATCTTTCTTCTGGTCATGAAGAGATGTTCATACTGCCTTGATAAAAAATTTATGGCATGGATATAAAGATAAAGGATTTACAAATGTTTAGTTTTTCTTTTTATAACTAAAAAAGACCTTTGATATGTGAAATTTAAATAAATGATACAATGAACTTATTTACAAAACAGAAACACTTACAGATATCGAAACAAACTTACGCTTGCCAAAAGGGAACTGTGGGAAGGAGGGATATGAGCTTGGAATTAACATACACACATTACTATATATAAGATAGATAACCAATGGGAAAGATTTAGAATAGGAGGAGAAAGGGACAACAGAGGATGAGATGGTTGGATGGCATCACCGACTCGATGGACATGAGTTTGAACAGCTCTGGAAGTTGGTGATGGACAGGGAAGCCTGGTGTGCTGCAATCCATGGGATCGTAAAGAGTCAGACACGACTGAGCGACTGAACTGAACCAACGAGGACTTACTGTATAGCACAGAGAACTCTACTCAGTATTCTGTAATAACCTATATGAGAAAAGAATCTGAAAAAGAATGAATATATGTATAACTCAATCACTTTGCTGTACACCTAAAATGAACACAATGTTAGAAATCAACTATACTCCAAAAAAAAAAAGACCTTCGAGAAAGAGAAGTTCCTAAGGACATAGCATTTAATTGTTAACCATTGTGATGGAACTGGGATATGCCTTGGATCTCCCTCCAAGGCAGGGCTTGTGGCTCCTGCAGCTGGAAATGCTATGAGTTGAGAGCCTTCAGCTATCAGCTCCTTCAGGAATTGCCCAGCGATGGAGAACTACTTCACTCAAGGTCACAACCTTTGTGAGACAGTCTACCTCGAAGGGTGGATAAAGGCAGGAGTACAATGATCTGGTCCTTTTGTCTTAATGCAGAACCCCCTCGACCAGCCATTTCAGATCCAGAGTTTCCCCTGAGGCACAAGGCGAGGCTGTCAGATTACAAAGAAGCTTGTCTTCACTTTTGAGTCAAACCCCACCTCTCTCCCTCCTTGTCACAAGTATGGAACCCAAAAGGACTCACCTAATAAACATTCTGCACACAGTGTCAGTTTCAGTATCCAACCTGCAACAACAATAAAACAGAAAATAGAGAGGAGTGCGAGGTAGATGATACTGTCTCTGAACATTTCAGGTGAGAGTTTCTTGGACAGGGAAAGAGAGGAAAGCATGACGTGTGCTTGGGTGTGTTGGGGTGGGAGGAATAATGGTCTTAAAGAACCTTAGAGGAGGTAAAATTACAAAGATTCTCAACTAGATGACCAGATGGGAAAGAGAGATTAAGTTCTGATATCAATTGAGCATGTGTAGGGTGGAAGTGGGGGTCTCCCACATGACACCGAGCAATTTTCACATACGAACTGAGTGTCTCAGAACTCATTTCAGTTCTAACACCATCTACTGGGAGAGAACATCGGATTCCACAGGTCACATGTTCAGTCTTACAAGACTGGCCCTCACCCCCGCATCAATGCCAGTTGTTACCTGTGCTTCTGACCTATCCTTCACAGCATTTGCTACCGAATAAATATTTAATAATTCCTCAGAGAAGTCTAGTCACTTTATGAAGTATACCTGCCGTCTTCTTTTAGCAGCCGGCTGGTTGTTTCCATTCAACTCAACAAGCAATTATTTGTACCTGTGATGTAAAGGTGCTATGAACAGAAAAAAGACATGGGAGATTTGATCCTCTGCCAAGAGACCTGCAGTCAGCTGTAAAAAGAAAAGGCATAAACACATGGAATGGGCAGTGAATGATCCAAGAAGGGTATCATTAAATGGCACAGGGCTCTAGGACTTCTGATAAAGGAGATACCAATAAAAATTGGATCCAGGAGGGAAGACTGAGGTGAAGAGACTCGATCAGTGCCAGGAATAGACAAGGGAGAAGAGGTACCTGAATACTCCAGAAGATAAAACACGATGAGACCTGTGTGGTTTGAGCACAGAATTTGCCTTTTCTGCCAAGATGAAAAATCTTTGTTGGAAATTCTAACTCTTCACTACACAGGACATCAGATAATTTAAAACAATTGATGTATTAATTATTGATCTTTCAAAACTATATAGTACACAATTCCCCCCATTTAAGAAAAAATATATAAATCCAGATTAACCTTTTGTGTTAGAATAATTCACTGATATTTGAATTAGTGAAGATATTGAAATAAAATTGTTAAAAGTAATTTTTTTATTTCTGGGATTTTATAAGGGGTTGAAAAGATCTAGAATCATAGGTACTTAGTAGCTCCCTTCTTTGGGCCTCCATAGTATTTAGTACTTAAATCTTTTTCACACTGTATATTGTAAAATAGAAGCTTAAAAAAAAAGAAAACTGACTTCCATTTAACCAGGTTAAAATGGTACATGATGCTGTCTATTCTGTCTGTGAAACATGATGACTGATGCTTATGACACTTCTGCTTAAAAGATTCTACTCTTCAATTTGCCTTCACAATATTCACATCAGTTGAGCTATTTGCTTACCAAAAGTCAGTTGGGTTAATTCCCAAAGCCCCTTAATCTGTGAAAGTTAATAAAAGGAAACTTCACTAAAATGGAGTTGGGAGGCCGGAAGGGGGATCAGTCGACATTAATACAGATCCCAACAGGAGGAGACATACTTTGCATGTTCTGGAGGGCCAAGCTGGAGGAAGAGAAAAAATATCTCCTTGCCTGGCAACAGCTCAGCCAATGAGACACTATCGCAACTCAGCCAATGAAAAGCTACTATACTTCAAACTTCCAGTTTCCTGCAATGGACGTTTTATTTATCATAGACCCTCCCAACTTATTCTTCTCCTTTATAAAAGATTTTCCTTTCTTTAGTAGTTTTACCTAGACTTGCTTGTGGTTCATCATAGTTGCGTGTCTCCAGTTGCAATTCTGAAGCTACTATTTTTTAATAAACCTGTTTCGCTGGTAAAAATAAATTGCTGGTTTTTTTTTTTGCTTGTTTGTTTCAGGCTAGCAAGTCCAACTGTACTTGTTATCTCAATAATATATTTTAACTATCGGGTATGTTAATAAAATATAGGCACAGAAGGGTCATTTCTAAGGGGGAAAAATGGATGATTTAGAAACTGTAAGTAAAGCCAAGCTACTAAAAAGACCCTGTTGAAATAGGTGTGACATCATTATTTTTTAAAAACTGAGTAAGGGAATCAGACATTATTTTGCACTCAGCTTGATGGAAAATGCCTTTAAATTCCTGCTCCACTTTAAAGAATTTGAAACTGGATGTATTTATACACTAAGTGATGGGACCATATTTTGGGGAATCCACATCAAAATATGGGTGATATGGACTGACCTACAGATTATCATACTAAATGAAGTCAGCAGAGAAAGACAAATATCATATCACTTATATGTGGAGTCCAAAATATAATACACTATATATAAAATAGATAACTAACAATGACCTACTCTATAGCACAGAGAACCAGAGAACTATGCTCAATGTTTTGTAATAACTGCAGGAGAAAAGAACATGGAAAAGAATATATATATATATACACACACACATACATACACATATATATGTTAAGATATATGTGTATATATATGTTAACATATATATACATACATATGTTATATATACTAAGATTCCATGATCTTAGTTTTCTGAATGTTGAGCTTTAAGCCAACTTTTTCACTCTCCTCTTTCACTTTCATCAAAAGGCTCTTTAGCTTTTCTTCACTTTCTGCCGTAAGAGCGGTGTCATCTACATATCTGAGGTTATTGATATTTCTCCTGGCAATCTTGATTCCAGCTTGTGCTTCTTCCAGCCTACCATTCCTCATGATGTACTCTGCATATAAGTTAAATAAACAGGGTGACAATATACAGCCTTGACGTACTTCTTTTCCTCTTTGGAACCAGTATGTTGTTCCATGTCCAGTTCTAACTATTACTTCCTGACCTGCATACAGGTTTCTCAAGAGGCAGGTCAGATGGTCTGGTATTCCCATCTCTTTCAGAATTTTTCAGTTTATTGTGCTCCACACAGTCAAAGGCTTTGGCATAGTCAATGAAGCAGAAATGTTTTTCTGGAACTCTCCTGCTTTTTCCATGATCCAGCGGATGTTGGCAATTTGATCTCTGGTTCCTCTGCCTTTTCTAAAACCAGCTTGAACATCTGGAAGTTCACGGTTCACGTATTGCTGAAGTGTGGCTTGGAGAATTTTGTGCATTACTTTACTAGCTTGTAAAGATTCAGTTATATATATATATTTGGGAGAAAGAATATATATATATATAACTGAATCTTTTTGCTATACACCAGAAACTAGCACAACATTGCAAACCAGCTATGTTTCAATTAAAAACGAGAAAAAAACTCAAATACTGGTGAATTAACATTCATTATTTGTATTAAGTGAGAAAAAAATCACTATGTGTGTATCATACTTTAAGTAACCTGTTTTAATTTCTATTAACTGACCACCTACCTGCCTCAGTTACAAGGGAATCCACTATCTTGTAATCACTGGTTTACAAGCTCCTGTGTGGTTGAGGCAGCCACCTAAGGTCAAAAGTTCTGAACTAAGTGAGTGATCCCAGTGTCAGAACACTGGAGACAGAGGATCAGAGATTACAGTGGGCTGCAGAGGGCCAAGACGAGCAGGGGTTCATTACTTTGAAACATCCTGAACTGGTGCAATTTTATAGTAACATTTTGTTAAGTAAAGCATTAAATAAACCTACCATGTGTTACCACCAATATTTTATAAGAACAAGTTTAATCTTACAAAAAAGTAGTAACATCAGTCAGACATTCGTTTAAGTGGAATATTATTCTGTTGTTGTTCAGTCATGTCTGGCTCTTTGCAACCCCATGGACTGCAGCCTGCCCGGCTTCCCTGTCCTTTACTATCTCCTGGAGTTTGCTCAAACTCAGGTCCATTGAGTTGGTGATGCCATCCCCTTCTCCTCCTGTCCTCATTCTTTCTTAGCAACAGGGTCTTTTCCAATAAGTCAGCTTCAGCATCAGTCCTTCCAATGAATATTCTCAATACTGTCCTTATTCTGCCCATTTTGCCTCAACTACATCAAAACCTTCATTCACAGTCCGTGCTGATTCAAAGACGGGAATTCCTGAGGTCCTAAGTGTGTTGGTTGTTTAATGCAGTGTTGCTACACTTGAATAATGTATATTCTCAATTTAAATGGAAAGGCATGCCTGCAGATACACCCCTCCCCATGCTGCCTTACACTATTTTATTATAATGTAAAAATATGCACATATTTTATGTGAATATAAAAGAAATACGTACTCATACCTTTTATCCAACTAAAAACAAAAGCTAGTTTGCAAATTACATACTAACAAAACTGTAAAATCATTAAAATTCAAATTAACAGCACTAATTTAATATGATATATGAGGTTGTGTTTCTGCAACTACATTGCTAATGTAGGCTTTAATATACAAGGTTGCAGCCTCAGGTCAGGTTCTATATATAATTGACTTTCATATTTTGACTTCAACCATACTAATGCAAGATAAAATATGCTTTCCCCTAAGTATGATTTTGTTTCCTAATTCAGAATAAACAATCTTCCTGTAGAATCAAAACTCTTTCAGTGAACAATGGTCCTAGAACAACTGTCATGGAGTATCAGTTCTGTAAATTGTTCAAGATAATTTTAACACTGTAGTATTAAACGTGAATCTCTGCATGGATACTTAATCCAGTTATTGCAATAATGAAAACTTCATGACATATTTATTGTTAATGAATTTTTCCGGGTTAGTAACCAAACAATACATCCACTTATAAAATAAACATGATACCAGATGCTACAGTACAGGTTATTTTATTGTTTTGATTTTCTATATCCACATTTTCATATTTCACATGACCCAATGCTCTCACCACTTTCCTCTACTGTTAGAACATTGAAACCTTCAGTCAGGCAGCACTCCATGATGCCATTTGATGCAAACACAATCATAAATACAAACACAAGCTCAGGCACTTGGTTTAGAAGGAATTGGTCAGTTAGAATATCATGATTTTGATGTCAGAATATGCTTTCATTAATTTTTAAATTTATCAGTGGAATAAAAACATAAACAACTTTTGCCAAAAACTGAGATTCCACAGACCACATGCATGGCTCTCTCAGGGTTCCAAAGACTAGTTTAGAAAATTCTTGTCCAAGGCATATAAAGGGAAGGCAATCAATGAAATAAAAAGGACTGGGGGTTTTCACAAACTTTCCAGAATAAAGCGTCAGTTGTCAATCACTTCTAAATGTAAAAACAAGGAATAAGGTTGGGGTGATGCAAGAATGGAGAATGCACTTAGAGTGAAAGATTCCGAGGACGAAAACGATAAACAGAGAGGACGTCAAGGACTAAAGACAAAGGGTATATTCCAAAGGAGAGACCCAACTGATGGGGGAATTTGACAGGTGAGCCCAGCAGGACCTAAGCACAGCAGAGCCAGCAGGGCCTAGGTGCTTAGGAGTTCACCCTGAAAGCTGTCAGACAGGCAGGAATCACCAGGGCTCTCAACCCTCTGTGGATCTTTCCAGTTCAGTGTTCCTAACTCCAATACTTTGGCCACCTCATGCGAAGAGTTGACTCACTGGAAAGGACTCTGATGCTGGGAGGGATTGGGGGCAGGAGGAGATGGGGACGACAGAGAATGAGATGGCTGGATGGCATCACCGACTCGATGGAGGTGGGTTTGAGTGAACTCCAAGAGTTGGTGATGGACAGGGAGGCCTGGTGTGCTGTGATTCATGGGGTCGCAAAGAGTCGGACACGACTGAGCGACTGAACTGAACTGAACTGAACCCCCAGGTATTAAGAAAAGGCACCGATACCACGCCAGTTTTCCTCTTTAGATTGTAAACATCTCAAGAGCCGAGCACTGTCTTGTTAATCTCTGTCGTTTCACCACCTCACGCCGTCTCAGGCACACAGAGCAGCTCCAGTAAAATACTGTGGAATGAAAGCGTTCCTGAACTGGAAGGAAACTTAAGGACCTCTAAACCAGGATTTCACATATTCCAAGCTACCGACTAGGAGGTGAAGTTTAACCTCTAGAAAGAGCTACTGTTTCATGAAGGCAGGAATATTTTGATAGCATTTATTGAGCATTTACTCTTCAAAACCAGATCCTTCTGATTCTAGAGACTATATTGTTAACCATTTTGTTAGAAAACCTTCAAAAATATTTGAAGTCATTAGTCAGTTACTAAAGTTTTTAAAAATTTTGTTTTTAATTGAAGGATAATTGCTTTACAATATTGTGTTGGCTTCTGCCATACATCAACATGAATCAGCCATAGGTATACTTATGTCCTCTCTCTCTTGAACTTCTTCCAGTTACTAAAAGTTTAATTTTAGAATAATCCACAGGACGGGCATTATGGTGGGGTTGACCAGCTCTCCACCAACATTCTCACTCCCCTTTATATAACATAGAGTTATTGGAAAGTGGCAAAGTGGCTGCCCAGCCACAGACTACATTTCTGTATTCCACACACATCTAGATGAGGCCTTGGGAGGATGGAATGTGAATGCAATCTCTGCATGGTGTTTCTAGAGCAAGGCTCTAGGAAGTACTGTACCTTCTCCACACTCACTTTCATCTTCTTCCAGCTGGATTCAGGTGACAATTGTTAGATCCTAGGGCAGGGGTCAGCAAACATTTTCTGTGCAAGTTCGGAAAGCAAATAATTGAGGCTTTCCAGGACATAATATCTCTGTTACAACCATTCAGCTCTACCATTGTAATGTAGCCACAGACAATACATAAATGACTGGGCATGGCTATGTTTCCATAGTATTTTATTTACAAAAGCAGGCAGTACCTCAGATTTGGCCCACTGGCTATAGTTTGCTTATTCCTGCTCTAGAGAATGGTGGAACAGCAACACTGAAAGCTGTGTATTTTCCATTCTTTTTTTATCCAAATGAGAGCTTCGATGGCATGTATCCTATTCCTGCTCTGCCACTGCACATTTTCTTTTTCAGTTTATAGACTGCCTGACCTAAAGAAGACCATGAGACCTGGTGAAGAGAAATATGCATCACCAAGAGATTGTGGGGTTGAGGTGACTGCAGAAAGTGGATGGTACTGAGACTTAACTTTTCTGGGGAGCAGTAAGCATGTCCTACAGGTACAAAGAAGGGTGAGCACAGATATTTGGCCTTAGAGGAGCAGATTGTGCAGAGAGCTAGATGAACATAAGTTTGAGTACTGTGTTCAGAGCATGGCGTTTTCCCCAGGAAGGGACAAATTTCTCTGCTGCTCTTACATCATATCGTGGGTAGGTGACTAATTCTCACCAAAGGAATGTTTGTGGAAATGACATGTAGCATTTCTGGGCCAAGGCTTACAAGAACTGGATTATTTCCTTATTTCCCCATCCTTCCCCCTTCTGTTATCTGCTGCTGCTGCTGCTGCTAAGTCGCGTCACTCATGTTTGACTCTGTGTGACCCCATCGACGGAAGCCCACCAGGCTCCCCCTTCCCTGGGATTCTCCAGGCAAGAACACTGGAGTGGGTAGATGCAGATAATAACAATGAGGACTGACGGAATGATGGAACTACTAGAAGAGCTGCCTGCTGATCAGAAATCCTGTGTTGTATTGATATGAGCAAGAAATTAACTTCTATGGTATTTAAATCACTTTCAAGTTTTAAGTCTGTTTCTTATGGTACCTAGTGTTACTCCAACTAATACAGAAATTAGAATAATTACTGGATTTTTTTTGGCCTCACCACAAGGCTTGTGGGATTTTATTTCCTCAAGAAGGGATTGAAACTGGGCCTCAGGAGTGAGAGCACTGAGTTGTAACCATTGGACTACCAGGGAATTCCTGAATTATTTATTGTTGGGAGCATTAAATGAGGTAAAGCACTTAATACAGTCCTGGAATATTTTGATGATTAATTTTATGTGTCAACTTTACTGGGTCACAAAGATGGAGAAGCTGTATACAGTTAGCGAAAACAAGACCAGGAGCTGACTGTGGCTCAGATCATGAACTCCTTATTTCCAAATTCAGACTTAAATTGAAGAAAGTAGGGAAAACCACTAGACCATTCAGATATGACCTCAATCAAATCCCTTATGATTATACAGTGGAAGTGAGAAATAGATTTAAGGGTCTAGATCTGATAGATAGAGTGTCTGATGAACTCTGGACGGAGGTTCGTGACATTGTACAGGAGACAGGGACCAAGACCATCCCCATGGAAAAGAAATACAAAAGAGCGAAATGGCTGTCTGAGGAGGCCTTACAAATAGCTGTGAGAAGAAGAGAGGCGAAAAGCAAAGGAGAAAAGGAAAGATATAAGCATCTGAATGCAGAGTTCCAAAGAATAGCAAGGAGAGATAAGAAAGCCTTCCTCAGTGATCAATGCAAAGAAATAGAGAAAAACAACAGAATAGGAAAAACAAGAGACCTCTTCAAGAAAATTAGAGATTCCAAGGGAACATTTCATGCAAAGATGGGCTCGATAAAGGACAGAAATGGTATGGACCTAACAGAAGCAGAAGATATTAAGAAGAGGTGGCAAGAATACACAGAAGAACTGTACAAAAAAGATCTTCACGATCAAGATAGTCACAATAACGTGATCACTGACCTAGAGCCAGACATCTTGGAATGTGAAGTCAAGTGGGCCTTAGAAAGCATCACTACGAACAAAGCTAGTGGAGGTGATGGAATTCCAGTTGAGCTATTTCAAGTCTTGAAAGATGATGCTGTGAAAGTGCTGCACTCAACATGCCAGCAGATTTGGCAAACTCAGCAGTGGCCACAGGACTGGAAGAGGTCAGTCTTCATTCCAATCCCAAAGAAACGGAATGCCAAAGAATGCTCAAACTACCACACAATTGCACTCATCTCACACACTAGTAAAGTCATGCTCAAAATTCTCCAAGCCAGGCTTCAGCAGAGGCACCAGAGATCAAATTGCCAACATCCTCTGGATCATGGAGAAAGTAAGAGAGTTTCAGAAAAACATCTATTTCTGCTTCATTGACTAAGTCAAAGCCTTTGACTGTGTCGATCACAATAAACTGTGGAACATTCTGAAAGAGATGGGAATCCCAGACCACCTGACCTGCCTCTTGAGAAACCTGTATGCAGGTCAGGAAGCAACAGTCAGAACTGGACATGGAACAACAGACTGGTTCCAAATAGGAAAAGGTGTACGTCAAGGTTGTATATTGTCACCTTGCTTATTTAACTTATATGCAGAGTACATCATGAGGAATGCTGGGCTGGAAGAAGCACAAGCTGGAATCAAGATTGCCAGGAGAAATATCAATAACCTCAGATATGCAGATGACACTACCCTTATGGCAGAAAGTGAAGAGGAACTCAAAAGCCTCTTGATGAAAGTGAAAGAGGAGAGTGAAAAGGTTGGCTTGAAGCTCAACATTCAGAAAACAAAGATCATGGCATCTGGTCCCATCACTTCATGGGAAATAGATGGAAAAACAGTGGAAATAGTGTCAGACTTTATTTTTGGGGACTCCAAAATCACTGCAGATGCTGATTGCAGCCATGAAATTAAAAGACGCTTGCTCCTTGGAAGGAAAGTTATGAACAACCTTGATAGTATATTAAAAAGCAGAGACATTACTTTGCCAACCAAGGTCCGTCTAGTCAAGGCAATGGTTTTTCCCGTGGTCATGTATGGATGTGAGAGTTGGACTGTGAAGAAAGCTGATCGCCGAAGAATCGATGCTTTTGAACTGTGGTTTTGGAGAAGAATCTTGCGAGTCCCTTATACTGCAAGGAGATCCAACCAGTCCATTCTAAAGGAGATCAATCCTGGGTGTTCATTGGAAGGACTGATGCTGAAGCTGAAACTGTAATACTTTGGCCACCTCATGCGACGAGTGGACTCACTGGAAAAGACTCTGATGCTGGGAAAGGTTGGGGGCAGGAGGAGAAGGGGACGACAGAGAATGAGATGGCTGGATGGCATCACTGACTCTGTGGACATGAGTTTGAGTGAACTCCGGGAGTTGGTGATGGACAGGGAGGCCTGGCATGCTGTGATTCATGGGGTCGCAGAGAGTCGGACACGACTGAGCGACTGAACTGAACTGAACTGAACTGGGTGCCTAGATATTTGGTCAAATGTTTTTCTGGGTGTGTCTCTGAAGTTGTTTTTGGTGTGATTAACATTTGAATCAGTAGGCTGAGTAAAACAGATTGTCTTCCCTATAGTGGGTGGGCCTCATCAAATCAATTGAAGGCTTGAGTAGGAAAAAAAGGCTGACCCTCCCAGGGGCATGAAGGAACTCCTACTACCTGACTGCATAAACTAGGGCATTGATCTCTTCCTGCTTTTGGGCTTAAACATCAGCTCTTCTCAGATCTTGATCCTGTCAGCTTTTGGACTGGAATTTACACATCAACTCTCCTGGTCCAGGCCCTCAGGCTTGGGCTGCATTGTGCCAATGGCTGTCCTGGATGTCTAATTTGCTGACTGCAGATATTGGGACTTCCCAGTCTGCATAGTCATGTAAGCCAATTTCTTGTAATAAATTTCTTTCTATACACATACATCCTGTTGGTTCTGTTTCTCTGGAGAACCTTGAGTAATACACATATATTAATTGTGCAATAAATATATTGATGCATTCATTCTATTTCTTAGTGCAGCAATTAAACCCTATTTTCTCATCTTCTACTTCACATCTGCTTGCTTTTATTTCTCGTTTATGTGGCAGAGGATATTTGCTTCATTCTGGCCTCTTTAAAGGGATCTTTCTTGCCCAAGTAAAAATGGACTAAAAGCTTATAAAAGCTAGCCTTGGATATTAGCTATGGTCTCTGGAAATCATCCAGAACATATCTCGGTGTATTTTATTCCCATGCATAAATCTTTGTCATCTTCCATCATTTAACCTTCACTGGGCAGTCTACTGCCTCAATCCAGATTTTTACTTCAGATTCTGATCTTGCATACTGAAGAACATGCATCGCACCTCTTGTGCTCCTGCACCATGCACCCACTACTGGGCCCTGTCCACCATCCCAGTCCCACGTCCCATATCCATGTTCAGAATCTCTTCGGAGAAAAAGATTTTTGCGCTCAGTGGATTTAAAAGTGGCTCCCTACTACATTTAGTAGAAGACTGACATGTCCAATAGAATCAAGGACATCGTGTAGCTTCATGGATCATGCTCTTATCCAGGAAACTTTGAAACTTGACCAAATGACTTTACTATGTAAACAAATAATTGTTACCTACCCCATGTTGGAAGCTGCATGTTGGAAAACCTATCAAGATATCAAAAAACAAATGGAGTCCCTTGTGTGCTGTGTGCTCAGTCCCTTTACCTGTTTCCAACTCTGTGCGACCCCATGGACTGTAGCCTCCCAGGCTCCTCTGCCCATGGGGTTATCCAGGCAAGAATACTGAAGTGGGTTGCCATGCCCTCCTCCAGGGGATCTTCCCCACCTGGGGATCAAACCTGTATCTCCTGTGTCTCCTACACTGCAGGTGGATTCTTTCCCTACTGAGCCACCAAGGAAGCCCCTTGGAGTCCTTTATCCATTACCAAAATTCCTGTTTATCTCCACCCTCTCCAGTTTAAAGATGTTAGCAACTTGAAGGCAGGAACCTTGGCTTGTTTACTGATGTTTTCTCAGTCCCAGAAACGCTTTTAGCACATAAACATTTGTTAAATTAGTAACTACAGATCCTTGCACCTCATATCTTTTTCTTCACCTGGAAGTTTGGCCACCAGCACTACTTATATTTTCATTAAGTCTCCATTTCACTTCTGCTCCATTCACTAAAGGTTATCTAAGTTGGCAACAAACGAAGAAGCAGGGAACTACCCTTGTGTGAAACTGTTAGTCACTCAGTCATGTCTCTTTACGACCCTGTGGATCATAGACCACCAGGCTCCTTTATCCACAGGATTCTCCAGGCAAGAATACTGGAGTGGGTAGCCATTTCCTTCTCCAGGGGATCTTCCCAACACAGGGATTGAACCCGGGTGTCTTGCATTGCTGGCAGATCCTTTACTGTCTGAGCCAGTGGATCATTACCTTTGTGTAGTTAGTGCCAATGTGTGACTAAACAATGGGTCTAGTACCTGGTTCCAGCAAAGCAGATACATTTATTTTCATTGCTCAAAGCCAAGGATTTCTGCAAGTTCAAAGACACTAATTGTGGTGGTGGTCCCTCAGACCAACTCCCACTAGTGCAGTGGGGTCCTGTTAGGATTACTAATGCTTAGGATTACAATATCATCTGAGACAATTACTCTCATTAGTACTAATCTAGAGAGCTGCTTATAGACCAACTCCATAACATTTTGATGAGCATGAAGAAGTAAGACTTTCATGAAATCTACAGCTTTGGGCAAAGCAGAAAGAATAAGTGATGACAGCTTTGCAGAAATATCTCAACAAACTCACGT
This sequence comes from Moschus berezovskii, assembly GCF_049115385.1. NCBI lineage: Eukaryota > Metazoa > Chordata > Mammalia > Artiodactyla > Moschidae > Moschus > Moschus berezovskii. The sequence continues at coordinate 51,294,845 of NC_142465.1, forward strand.
ATTTGATGACAACTACAGTGTCAGACTTAATTTTGGGGGGCTCCAAAATCACTGCAGATGGAGATTGCAGCCATGAAATTAAAAGATGCTTACTCCTTGGAAGGAAAGTTATGACCAAACTAGATAGTATATTAAAAAGCAGAGACATTACTTTGCCAACAAAATTCTGTCTAGTCAAGGCTATGGTTTTTCCAGTGGTCATGTATGGATGTGAGAGTTGGACTGTGAAGAAAGCTGAGCACCAAAGAATTGATGCTTTTGAACTGTGATGTTGGAGAAGACTCTTGAGAATCCCTTGAACTGCTAGGAGATCCAACCAGTCCATCCTAAAGGAGATCAGTCCTGGGTGTTCATTGGGAGGACTGATGTTGAAGCTGAAACTCCAATACTTTGGCCACCTCATGCAAAGAGTTGACTGATTGGAAAAGACTCCGATGCTGGGAGGGATTGGGGGCAGGAGGAAAAGGGGACGACAGAGAATGAGATGGCTGGATGGCATCACCGACTCGATGGACATGAGTTTGAGTAGGCTCCAGGAGTTGATGATGGACAGGGAGGCCTGGTGTGCTGTGATTCATGGGGTTGCAAAGAGTCGGACACGACTGAGCAACTGAACTGAACTGAACTGAACTGATTCAGCTGGTCCAGCATCCCTGCCTTCCAATGAGTCATAAAGGGGATACTCCATGACTTTCTGGAATGGAAGGTTTCTTTATGCACATGAATTTTAATGAATACTCAATTCAGTGTTACAGCTGCATCATCCTATTCTGTCTAAAATAGATGAGTCAATGATATCTGAAAAAGCGACTGCTATTTTAACATGTTATACAGAATCAAGAATACCAGTTTATTCCAAGATCTTTATGGCTATGAGATTTCTAGGGTTTTCTGGCGATCTACCTCTCATGTCTGAAGGCCAATGGTTCTCCAAGTGTATTTTCCACACCAGCACCATCATTTCAGAACCTGTTACAAATTTGCAATTTCAGGCTCCATCTCAGACCTACTTAATCAGAAACTCTGGTGGGCAATCCCAGCAATGTGTGTTTAACAAGCCCTTCAGATAAATCTGATACTTGCTTAACTTTGAGCACCACTAACTTGACTGAACTGAACTGAACTGAACTAGACTACACTTTGGAATTCTTCACATGGAGCAAAGGGTTTTCTTGGCACCTAGACATGACTGTGACCTCACAGTCATTGAAAATCTCATCCTTTCAGCTCTAAACCTTACCTACTCTGATTCTTCATTAGCTTTGATCATACATTATTGGAGGAAAGAACATTCTTTCAGAAGCAGATCTAAGTTCTGGTGGCCTCTGCCCTGTGATTCTTCTAGAAGTTGATATCAGCCTAGGCCAATTACTCTATGTGGGAACAAGTAGTATTAGGGGTTACAGCTACCTTTAGAATGTGTGGGCACTCCCCTAAGGGCCCCTGAATGATGTCTGAGACAACCATGAATAATGGAGGCAAATGTACACTGTTTATGCTGATTGAAATAGACCCATTCAAGCTGATTCCTGAATCACATGCTCAGCAAACAGATCTGCCTGACTTTAGTATGAAAAACAGAATGTCAGGGGACAGAAGACTCAACCCTAGAAAATCCTCTGACACCTGAAGATGTGCCCAGGCACCAGAGCTGGGCAGAAATCAAGTTCTACATTCTGATGGCCCTTCGGCCGTGAAGTATGGTAAACCTTTACATCCAGACCAAGTATGTCTAATGCATAGAAACCCTTTCAAATTTATAATGCAGTCCATCAGGATTTTTGATGGTATCTAACTTTGGAGTTAAATAAGCAGGTGAGCGACTGAACTGAACTGAACTGAACTGAACTTTGGAGTTGGTGATGGACAGGGAGGCCTGGCGTGCTGTGATTCATGGGGTCGCAAAGAGTCGGACACAACTGAGCGACTGAACTGAATTGAACTGAACTGAACTTGATCTGAAACCCTCTTTCTAATCCTTCCCTGTCATATCTATCACGAGTCAAGGGACCACTGGACATGCTCACAAACTCAAATGTTCCTACAATATCATCACCTTCACTTCTCCAACCTCCCCTTTTTCCCCCTAGCCACAACTTCATCTATAGATGGGGCACCTTCTCCATGAAAATGACACATTTCCTTTTCTATATACATCCCCCACCCCAATAGGCCTGTCTCTGCACAATACCTTTGCTATTTTGTTCATTTTCTATCTTTTGTGGCTTAGTTGTCTGGTTCATATTTGTCGTCCTTTGTCTGTCTTCTCAGAGCTAACTTATTGCAAATATTGGTTAAACACCTAGTATACATCCAGGGCTTGCTTCCCCAGTGGCTCAGCGGGTAAAGAATCTGCCTGCAATACAACAGACACAAGAGACACAGGTTCAATCCCTGGGTTGGGAAGATCCCCTGGAGAAGGAAATGGCAACTGACTCCAGTATTCTTGCCTGGAAAATCCCATGGACGGAGGAGTCTGGCGGGCTACAGTCCATGGGGTTGCAGAGTCAGACATGACAGAGTACAACGCACAACAAGTATACATCCAGCATTAAGAACATAGAAGTAAATAAGGTTATTTCTTCCTGCCCCACTCTAGTTTTGAACTCATTTATTGAGTACTTGCTATGCACCAGGCCCTAGGATGATAGATTTATATACATATACAACATTGAACATGTTGGCCTTTGAACATAAGTCTACTTACACCAGAATTTTTCTCAACTGTAAATACTACAGTACTCCACAATCCATGGTTGGTTGAATCTGTGGATGCCAAATGGTGGCTAGGAGGAACCAAACAGGATATGAAGATCTAATTCTAAGTTATACATGGATTTTCAAGTGTGCAGAGGATCAGTGCCCCAACACCTGCATTGTTCAAGGGTCAACTGCATATGATTTTTTCCTTTAACATATGAGGCATGTAAAATTAATATTTTATTTTAGAAATAAGTCAATTAAGGCTCAGATAAGTAATTTTTCCAAGGTTATATAGCTGGTAATTGGAAGGCTTTGGATGACGTCAAGGCTCATAAGTGTCATAAAATACATATTAGCTGCTCTAACATAGCCATTCCACTTCTTAGTGACAATTTGTTCAGCTTCTGTCCAAAATAGTGACTCCATCCTATCACGAGCCCTTTAGATAAGTTCAAGTTAGCTGGGTAAACAAGTTTGAGAAGAACAAGAAGAGCCCATTAGCTTACATGGATGGAACTAATGGGCTTGGTCTTATGTCATCTATTGGGAATTTTGTTCTCCAGCTTCTGTTTCACTTCATATCATCTAACAACACTTTTGAATAATCTAACTTGGATAGACTAGCATTTTCCCTCAGATCTTGGCATTTGTCCTCAGGCACTTTGCATCTTGCCAGTGGCTAAGTTACATTTCCAGGCTGTTAGTACTACAGGAATGACTAGTTTTTTATCAACCTCCCCACCAGGGAAAGAAGTGGTTAGATAGAAAATTATAGAACTTAAAAAATATTCAAATTTTAAAAACATTTTTAAAAAACCCTAATTGTTCTGGAAAACTGTGGAGAAGTTCGACTTTGCTTGAATTTAACCGACTCGATGGACATGAGTTTGAGTGAACTCCAGGAGTTGGTGATGGACAGGGAGGCCTGGCATGCTGTGATTCATGGGGTCACAAAGAGTCGGACATGACTGAGCGGCTGAACTGAACTGAACTGAACAAGATTAAAATCCTACTAAGACGTTCCTCCAAGACAAACATTTACACAGCCAGTGTGGAATTGTGGACCATTCCATCTCTGGACAACTCTTAATTATACTGATTCTACTAAATCCGAACTGTGTTTTGCTTTGTGTTGTTTAATCCTTTGTGGTCATGTAGATCAAAACTATTCCTTTTTGCATAGTACTGTCAAATATTTTAATCATCTGCCATGTTCCTTGCTGTGCCAGGAAACCCTCTCACCCCCAAGTCTTCTCTATTTGGCTCAACTTCCCCTAGTTCATTCAACTTTTCTTATACCAGTCTCATCCTTATATCAGGGTCACCTTCTAAAAGTTCTCATCAGTCTAAATTTCTGCTAAGTATAGCATCCGGATTACTACCTGATCTTTTGGAACCATCTTTCTTTTAAATGTGATTATGAAATATTACAAACAACACACATAAAGCATAGTATAAATAACACCTATTTAACTGTTAGCCAAGTTTAAATAGAGTATTATAAAATGATGAAGTCTCCTAAATATTCTCTGCTTCAGCCTCCCCTTCTTATCCTCTAGAGGTAACCACTGGAGGTTATCATAACGAACAGAATGATAATCACTGTTTTCCATTCCAGTGTATTTTCTTATGCCACCAAAAACCATTTTATGTTGTCTGTGCCATCTCAAGCTGATAACTATCAATCTTGTTTTTTTTAATTAATTAATTTTAATTGGAAGCTAATTAGTTTACAATATTGTGGTGATTTTTGCCATACATTTCAATCTTATTTTTATAAACCTTCCAGAAGAGAGTTAGTGAAATATCTCTTAATCTCTGTTTACAGTTTTTCATTATCATTCCTCTCAATGATTTTTTTTTAATGTTTAACTTAAATTCTTACTATATTAATTAAGATGATTAAATCTAGAATGGACAACAACGAAGATGAGGACCCTTCTTCCCCATCTTCTGATGAAATCCTTTCATATAACTTGAAGGCATGTTTTAAATGTTTTATGTACTAGTTTGCATTCCCACCAACAGTGTAAGAGGGTTACAGCCACTATGGAGAACAGTGTGGAGATTCCTCAAAAAACTGGAAATAGAACTACCATATGATCCAGCAATCTCACTTCTGGGCATACACACCGAGGAAACCAGAATTGAAAGAGACACATGTACTCCAATGTTCATTGCAGCACTGTTTATAATAGCCAGGACATGGAAGCAACCTAGATGTCCATCTGCAGATGAATGGATAAGAAAGCTTTGGTACATATACACAATGGAGTATTACTCAGCCATTAAAAAGAACCCATTTGAACCAGTTCTAATGAGGTGGATGAAACTGGAGCCTATTATACAGAGTGAAGTAAGCCAGAAAGAAAAACACCAATACAGTATACTAACGCATATATATGGAATTTAGAAAGATGCTAATGATAACCCTGTATACGAGACAGCAAAAGAGACACAGATGTATAGAACAGTCTTTGGGACTCTGTGGGAGAGGGTGAGGGTGGGATGATTTGGGAGAATGGCATTGAAACACGTATGCTGTCATATGTGAAACGAATCACTAGTTCAGGGTCAATGCATGTTATAGGATGCTTGGGGCTGGCGTGCGGGGATGACCCAGAGGGAGGATAAAGGGAGGAGGGAGGTGGGAGGGGGGTTCAGGAGGGGGAACTTATGTAAACCCGGGGCGAATTCATGTCAATGTATGGCAAAACCAACCAATATAATATTGTAAAATAGTTTGCCTCCAATAAAAAATAAATTATTTACTTAAAAAAAAAATAAATGTTTTATGTAAATATCTCTTCAGCATTCTAAATAGGTACTAAATATGATCACTTTGTGTTTTCTTCCCAGGAGTTTGAGCCTTGAAAACTGTAATCTTTTCCCATTATCAGAAGTGATATTAGTTTGGTAGTCTAAGCCTCTCTTGGGAAGATTAAACTTTCCCCCATATCTCTGTGGTCCTGGAAGTCTATTAATAGGTTAATCTTCAAGTTGGATCTAGCAGATATCAATGTAAGCTTTCCTGAAGAGCCTTAAACTTACTGGACATATAACATACTGTCTGTTTCAAAGTAAATTGGAATTGACTAAATTTTCCCATATTTAGGGACTGTTGATTCTGCTGAAATCTCGAATTCTTCAAAGGACTTGATTAATAAAATAGAATATGTAGGGAGATGATAGGCAGCTTAAGATCTATTTTTTAACACTGTAGCTTCAAGAATATTATGAATATAAATTTCAGAATATTTTCAATTTTTGTTATTTTAAATAGACCCTTCAGAGAATTGATGTTTGATTTAGATGCTGTTGCAATTGAAATAAAACTAATTTTGAAAGTGTTGTTTTTCCATAATAAAGAAAAACGGTTTTAATGTCTATTATTATATGGATTCTGTCTCCATTAGTCAGAAGGCAACAGACAAATCTCTTCTGGCAGATTATACAAAGCGAAAGGAGTTAAAGATAGTTTATACCCTCTAGAAAGATTATATTTGAACCTTTAATATTAAATAATCTGGAAAATGTACAGATCTCTGTAGTCATCAGAGCAGAATGCTAATCAAATGAATTCTATAGCTTCAGTATTCGTAACAAAGTTGTACCCTTAATTTGTCCAAAAGAGAAGCCTATGAAACAGAATAAACAATTTCTAGAAAAATTGTTTTAAATTAGTCACAACTGCAAATAATATAATTAAATAACCATGATTTCTCCCCTTTTCAAAAATTATTAAAATATAGAAATTAATTAACCAATTCCTATATATTATTAACCACCAAAAATTAACAAGTGCTGTTTAACATTTTAGCTTCAGTTTTTAAATTTAGTAAAGGAAATAAAATATTTCAAATGAAGCTAAAATTACCTTTGTCTCCCCCACCTCAGTTCCAGGCTCCTCTTTTCCTTCTCAGAGGCAATTTCTGCTTCACTGATCATGCATGTGACGTGTGTCCTTTAGTTCATGTTTTATACTGTTCACTGAAGAAAACCACACAACTTACAACTGAGAATTATTTAGTGGACATTTTAAGGACTTAAGCTTGGGAGGCAGTCTCTCAGAATAGCCCTGAGGGACTGCTTGGGAGAGGTAAGGGGGCACCTGGGATATAAAGGAGTTTTGAAACAAAAACTGGTCAAAAGATTACTGTTAATTAAAGAAAACCAGATATCTCAACTTAATGAATTTAACACTTTTCTAAATATAGGAAGATGCAAGAGTCTGGGCTCTCTGAAATCATTCCTTTGGTATGCACCTCAGCTATCTAAGGCCAGTACCCTGCTTGGGTTTTTTGTTTGCTGTTTTTGATGTTGTTGTTGTTTATCCTAAGCCCCTCAGGATCCAGTGGGGGAGAGTATGCTTCAGTGGCTGATGGCTCAAGGGCTACAACAATACTTTGTTTACTGATATGGCAGGTGACGTTCTTTGTCTACAATACTCACTATATTCATGTGTTCCTTTCATTTATTTTTAATTTACATAATGTTTTCATATGGTATCTATCATTTCTGAAACTTATCAACGTTGATTAGTATAGATCTAGGTCATTCACTGGAATTGCTGTGTATATTTCATATCGTAACACAATTTATTTTTTCATTAATGGAAAGTTTGGTCGGTTCTAATAGTTTGCTGTTTTAAACATGCTGCTGTTGACATCTTCTACGTTTTGTCTTATGTCTTGTGCTGGAGCTTCCCCAGAAATACATGCTGTTGCATGGGTGCAATTACCAAAACACCCTCCACATCAGTTGTGCCATCTACAGCTCCACCCAGTGTTCTTGTTTCTCTGCATCTTCTCTGGGATATGGAGTGTCAGTGTAGTGAGCACCTGTCTTTCATTTAGGCTACCCAGCACCCTAAAGATCCTCTTACATTTGGAGAATCTCTAATTATGAGTCTCTGTCTCCCACCAAAGACATCAAGAAGCAGACTCTCCTTCCCACCCTTCCTACATTGTTGGTCAGACTCACTCACACCAGATCATGAATGGAAAAACCAGTGATTTCACAGGAAACACCTGCTCCTTGGAATTCACTCCCATGGGCAGCAGTGACATTGGTATTCTGTGTCCTGGTATTGGTGACATGAACAGTTGTTGATATTTAAGATTTCTGAATGGCTGTGGAGTTTCCAGTGACCTGGAGGGGTGTGTTTTCTAATAGAAAAATGAACACACCTCTATCCAGGGCTGACCCAAGAAACATGCTGCTATGTTGAAACCACTGTTTCTTGACAGATTAGCTGTGTTCAGTTTAGTTGCTCAATTTTGAGACTCCATGGACTGCAGCACGCCAGGCCTCCCCATCCAACACCAACTCCTGGAGTTTACTCAAACACATGTCCATTGAGTCAGTGATGCCATCCAACCATCTCATCCTCTGTCATCCCCTTCTCCTCCTACCTTCAATCTTTCCCAGCATCAGGGTCTTTTCAAAAGAGTCAGTTCTTTGCATGAGGTGGCCAAAGTATTGGAGCTTAGCATCAGTCCTTCCAATGAATATTCAGGACTGATTTCCTTTAGGACGGACTGGTTGGATCTCCTTGCAGTCCAAGGGACTCTCAAAAGTCTTCTCTAACAACACAGTTCAAAAGCATCAATTCTTCAGCGTATAGCTTTCTTCATAGCCCAAATCTCACATCCATACATGACTACTGGAAAAACCATAGCCTTGACTAGACGGACCTTTGTTGGCAAAGTAACATCTCTGCTTTTTAATATGCTGTCTAGGTTGGTCACATACCACCCTGAACGTGCCCCGATCTCATCTGATCTCGGAAGCTAAGCAGGGTCGGGCCTGGTTAGTACTTGGATGGGAGACCGCCTGGGAATACCGGGTGCTGTAGGCTTTTGGGGCTTCCCTGGTGGCTCAGAGGGAGCCTGCAATGCGGGAGACCTGGGTTCAATCCCTGGGTCAGGAAGATCCCCTGGAGAAGGAAATGGCAACCCACTCCAGTACTCTTGCCTGGAAAATCCCATGGACGGAGAAGCCTGATAGGCTATAGTCCACAGGGTCGCAAAGAGTCGGACACAACTGAGCGACTTCACTTTTCTCTTTCTTTTCTAGGTTGGTCATAACTTTACTTCCAAGGAGCAAGTATCTTTTAATTTCATGTCTGCAGTCACTATCTGCAGTGATTTTGGAGCCCAAAAAAATAAAGTCTGTTTCCACTGTTTCCCCATCTATTTGCCATGAAATGATAGGACCAGATGCCATGATCTTAGTTTTCTCAAAGTTAAGTTTTAAGCCAACTTTTTCACTCTCCTCTTTCACTTTGATCAAGAGGCTCTTTAGTTCTTCTCTTTCTGTGTAACCTCCAGGAAAACTAAGCCATCAGTCTCTACTTCCCATTCTACAATGTGTGGGAAATAATGACACCTATTTTATAGGGTTGTTGTAAGGATTAAATGAGCAAATACATATAAAGCACTTAGAACTGTACCCACACACAGGGAACAGTGAGTGGGTAAATTTTAGCTATTATGATTTAATACATTCTTTTTCTGTTTAAACTGTGGTTGGTTTCTATAGTTTGCAACTCCAGTACCATGTCAGATCTATTCAGATGCTCTTATTTTTTCTAACTTGATGGATGTGAAATCGTATCTTATCAATTTTATTGCATATTCCTTAATGCTAGTGAGTCTAAGTCTTTTTTTTTTATGTTTATCGGTCATTCGAATTTCATCTGTGAATCTCTTGTTCGTAGCCTTTATGCATTTTCTACAGGGTTATCTTTCTTTTTCTTATTGAATTGCTGCTGTCTATATATTCTGGGTACTAAACCTTTGCTTTATGTGTTGCAAATAGCTACTCCCAGTCTGTCCCTTGGCTTTAACTTTGTTTATAGTGTCTTTTATCATGCTGAAGTTTTAAATTTTGATGTGATCCAATTTATTACACTTTTCTTTTTATCAGTTAGGTTTTTTGTGCCTCATTGAAATTCTTTCCCATCCTGAGGTCATAAATATATTATCCTGTTTTCCTTCTAAGAGATTGAAAGCGTTCTTTTTTTTTTTTTAAACTTTTCAGTGTTTAGGCTATATGGACCATGATTATTTTAAATAAATAATAGGTTATAGCAATAATAATTTTCCATTATTTCTCAGCTGCTAGCTTACTAGCAAGGAGTGCACCAGAATTGTCTGTTCAGAAATTTTAGAGCCATTTTACTAAGACACAGGAAGCAAAGAAGCTGACTCTCAGGAAAGACTGATAATACAAGCTGACAGGAGTCTAGTTTTTTAGGACCGTACTTAGTATCAAGTAAGTATACTATCTTGCCTTTTTAAAGTTCTTCCAATCGCGTGCAGACACTCCTCACACATGTTTTAAATATATCTCACAAAACATAGATCAGCACTTAGGAGGTAGCGCTTATGTCAGACTAAGATGAGTTTTCATTTTCCCTAAGGCCAGTGTCCCCACTCTCCAGGATCTAATGCCTGGTGATCTGAAGTGGAGATGATATAATAATAACAGAAATGGGATTTCCCAGGTGGTCCAGTGGTTAAGAATTCACCTGCCAATGCAGGGGACATGGGTTTGATCTGTGGTCTGGGAGGATTCCACATGCTGTGGAACAACTAAAGCTAATACACCACAGCTACTGAGCTTGCACTCTAGACTCCACGAGTTGCAACCTCTGAGCCTGCTCCGCTAGAGCCCGTGAATCACAACAAAGAGTAACCTCTGCTCACCACAACTAGAGAAAGTCCTCACAAAGCAATGACGACCTAGCGCAGCCAAAAATAATTTTTTTTAAAAAATTGAAATACAGTGCACAATAAATATCATGCACTTGAATTTTCCCCAAACCATCCCCCTCCTCCAGTCTGTGGAAGAACTATCTTTCACAAAACCAGTCCCTGGGGCCGAAAAGGTTGGGGACCACTGCCCTAAGGGAATTCTGGGCTGAAAGGGTTAAGAACAGAATGAAACAGCAGCATAGGAAAAGCTTCTGGAGCTTAAAGCTGCCAACAGCCTTGCTCTAGCCCTGCTCATGATCGGCACAATGTCCTCGAGCCTCTGCATCAGTGCTCTCGGCTGAGGCTGGAAACGGATTGTGTCATTTTAAATTAATCATTTCCAAACTTCTTTCCATATCTATTTTGGCCCAGAATAGACGTCTGGTGTTTCAAATTCTATCCACCACTTGAATAAAAATTGCTGTCTTCATTTGCTGCCATATCTCTCACCCAGGAGTCCATATGAAGCTGAATTTTGGGCACATAAAATATAAATATTCATTTACTTAAAACTAGGTTAGTTTCAGAGAAGGCAATGGCACCCCACTCCAGTACTCTTGCCTGGAAAATCCCATGGATGGAGGAGCCTGGTAGGCTGCAGTCCATGGGGTCGCTGAGGATCGGACATGACTGAGCGACTTCACTCTCACTTTTCACTTTCACACATTGGAGAAGAAAATAGCAACCCACTCCAGGGTTCTTGCCTGGAGAATCCCAGGGACGGGGGAGCCTGGTGGGCTGCCGTCTATGGGGTCACACAGAGTCGGACATGACTGAAGTGACTTAGCAACAGCAGCAGCAGGTTAGTTTTGCTTGAAGTTGAAATCAGCTGGGGCACCACAGTGTAGTGGGAAGGGCCAAGCCAAGACCTCTGCAGTTACGTAGTGCCAGTCTGCCCTGGGCTTAAAGTCCTACAAGTAGATATTGAGTTGGCCACAAAGTTTGTTGGGGCTTTTCTATAAAAAACCCAAGAGACTGAGTATTGAGTATTGTTACCCAATACTTGAGACTTACACTAATGGGTTAAGGCATTTATTTTCAAAGGCTAGGATCCATTAGAAACAACTGGAGAGTCTCTGAAAGTAAAGATTGTGGTTTGGTAGGTCCAGAATGAGGGCCAGGCGTCTGCATTTTTACTTGCATGCCTAATAAAGATAGTCCGTGAATCTCTTTGAGGAAATAGAGGTTATGCTAATTCCTCTCTCGGAATCTTCTGTTGAGTTCTAAACATGCCAGAACAGGGTAATACATTATATGTTAATGTGAATCAATGATCAGTTTTGCTAGTCATTTAAGATCTTTGACAGAGTAGGATCTGGAAAGGAGGTTTTGGTGGGTCAGAAAGATGAAGGTGGGCTCCGGCGGCACAGACGCGGGAGACGCCCGGCTCCGGCGCAACTGACCACGTGCAGAATCGTGGCTGAGATGAGCTACCCCGCGCCCAGGGTTAGGGCGGTGGCCGAGAGGAGCTGTACCACGTTCAGGAGGCGGTGGCTGCTTGGGCACCGGAGGGCCAAGAGGAGCTGATCTACATTCAAAGCAGGAGGCGCGGCCTTGAGGAGATACCCCTCGTCCAAGGTAAGGTACAGCGGCTGCGCCTTGCTGGAGCAGCTGGGAAGAGATACTCCACGACCAAGTGGAATATAAGAATCCAGTGTTCTGGGGAGGAAGGAACAAGATGGCGGAGGGATAAGATGGCAAGACCACTTTCTCCCCCACAAATTCATCAAAAGAACATTTGAACGCGGAGTAAAGTCCACAAAACAACTTCTGAATACTGGCAGAGGACATCAGGCTCCCAGAAAAGCAGCCCATTGTCTTCTAAAGGAGAGAGAAGAAATCCAGCTCCACCCACCAGAACACCGACACATGCTTCCCTAACCAGGGAACCCGGACAAGTCACCCGTCCAACCCCACACACAGCGAAGAAACTACGTAATAAAGAGAACTCCACAAACTGCAAGAAGAGGGAAAGGCCACCCCAAGCAAAGCAATATAAGCAAGATGAAGAGGCAGAGAAATACCCAGCAAGTAAAGGAACAAGATAATTGCCCACCAACACAAACAAAAGAAGAAGATATAGGGAATTTACCTGATAAAGAATTTCAAATTTTGATGGTGAAAATGATTCAAAATCTTGAAAGCAAAATGGAGTTACAGATAAATAACCTGGAGAAAAGGATTGAGAAGATGGAAGAAAGATTTAATAAGGACTTAGAAGAAATAAAAAAGAGTCAATATACAACGAATAATGCAATAGATGAGATCAGAAACACTCTGGAGGGAACAAACAGTAGAATAACAGAGGCAGAAGACAGGATAAGCGAACTAGAAGATAGAATTGTAGAAATAAATGAAACAGAGAGGAAAAAAGAAAAACGAATTAAAAGAAATGAGGACAATATTAGAGCCCTCTGGGACAATGTTAAACGCTCCAACATTCGAATCATAGGAGTCCCAGAAGAAGAAGACAAAAAGAAAGACCATGAGAGAATACTTGAGGAGATAATAGTTGAAAACTTCCCTAAAATGGGGAAAGAAATAATCACCCAAGTCCAAGAAACCCAGAGAGTCCCCAACAGGATAAACCCAAGGCGAAATACTCCAAGACACATATTAATCAAATTAACAAAGATCAAACACAAAGAACAAATATTAAAAGCAGCAAGGGAAAAGCAGCAAATAACACATAAGGGGATTCCCATAAGGATAACAGCTGATCTTTCAACAGAAACTCTTCAGGCCAGAAGGGAGTGGCAAGACATACTTAAAGTGATGAAAGAAAATACCCTACAGCCCAGATTACTATACCCAGCAAGGATCTCATTCAAATATGAAGGAGAAATCAAAAGCTTTACAGACAAGCAAAAGCTGAGGGAATTCAGCATCACCAAATCAGCTCTCCAACAAATGCTAAAGGATCTTCTATAGACAGGATACACAGAAAGAGTGTATAAACTTGAACCCAAAGCAATAAAGAAAATGGCTACGGGATCGTACTTATCAATAATTACCTTAAACGTAAATGGGTTGAAATTTTCAAAACGGCTAGGAAACAATTCTCATAGCCATCAATAGTTCAGTGTTGAGTTCATGAATAGTTTTTAAAGTTTGGGACAAACTGTAGTATTTGCTATTTGAAGTACTATTTGTAATTGGCATATTACGATGTAACATTGGTCTTCATTTCCATCTTAAAACGCCTAAAAATGCCTAACAGGTTTTTAGATTTGTGAATTTTAGTTGAAATGTATTTTACGATGTTACTAAACCTGCAGAAATATTGAAATATTTCAGAGAACTTATTCACTGTACATTTAATTTATTTTATTTATAAAAGTTATGAACTGTAAAAAATAATAATAATAATAAAATGTACAAGATCTTGTGAAAAAAAAAAAAAAAGAAAGAAAGATGAAGGTACCAGGAAGGGCACAAGAAATTTGTGGACTCTGCACTTGAGAGCAGAGATGGGTTCGTGGTCATGTCTCACTGGCTGATCCAGCCTTTTCAGCTCTGCCTATCAATGCACCTTGGTTCTGCACCCTCTTCTCAAGCTACATTCTCTCCCAAGCTGATCTCACATTAATGGGCCAATTTTATCATACGTAAATTATTTCTCAGTAAAGTTGCTTGGTTTTTTTAAAAGCATATTGTATTCTGCAAAAGACAAAGTTAGGGAACTCAAAAAGATGGGTCAACAGAACATAACCAAAATGAAGCCCCCACACCCAAAAAACATCCCCCCCTACAAAAAATTACACACACAACCCCCCTAAAAAAAACAAAAATGCACAAAGAACTTTAAAAAAGAAAAAAAAAGGGATAACAGAGTATAAGACATGTGGACTAGGCCAGAAGATCTAACCATATGTGATTAGAATCCCACAAGGAGAAAAGAGAACATGGCAGTAGCAGTATCTGAAGAAATAATTGTGCAGTTTCTGAAACTAGTAAAAAAAAAAAATCCACAGACTTAGGAATCTTAGTGAATCCAAAGCAATATAAATAACAAAGCAAGCTATGTCTTGGTATATCATAATCAAACTGCTGAACACCAAAGATGTTTTTAAAAAACTTAACACTGCAATCTCTCTTACCTGCATTTTGAACACTGGTTCTGGAAGGAATGGATGGGAGAGGAGAAAGTGTTGAGAGAATCTCGACCAAGTGATGACCTTCTCATGACTGGTGACAGGCCTAGCATAAAAGAAAGACCTTTAGTTTTCCACCTCCTATGTAGGAAAAAAGGCAGTTCTTGCTACTGTTTCTTCATCCTTCATCCTACTGTTTCTTCACCTTGTGCATCTTTCACCGCTCACATAGGACATTTCACTTCTGACACTCTAGTCACCAAAAGTGAGGAGGTTTTCCCCACAGCAACAAGTCTCTGACACCAGCTGGGTGTCCTGCAATCTAACTGCATTCTGACACTATCTACCCAGACCTGCCATCAGACGCCTGGGAAGGGCTCAGTCCCACAAAACTCATCCCTGCCCCCACTTCAGATGCCAGTCAAAAACTTAGGTTACCACCTGTGCTTCTGAGTGGCTACAGATCAAAGGTTTCAATGACCCCTCCTCAGGTTCAATTAATTTGCTTGAGCGGTGCGCAGAACTCAGGGAAACACGTTTGCCAGGTTATTAAAGAATGTGATAAAGGGTGAAGCGATACACAGGGTGAAATCTAGGAAGGTCCTGAGCACAGACGCTTCTTTCTATCCCCGGGGAGTTGGGGTGTGTGATCATCCCAGCTTGCATATGTTCAACCAAAGGGAAGCTGTCTGAACTCTGTACTTCTGGGGGGTTTATGGAGGCTTCCCTGTGTAGGCATGATAGATCATTAACTCCATTTTCAGCCCTTCTCACGTCTCAAGAGAATGGGGGAGGGGTGAGGCTGAAGTAACCAGTGTTCATTCAAGAACCCAGCCAGAGTCATTCCACCAGGGTTAAATAGGGGTCATAGAAACAGAGCTGAAAGGAAGAGCACTCTCAAAGTCCGGTTGGCACATGTCTTCTGGCTAGCCATGTCCAGCCTCAAGGACTGTAAGCTTGCTTTGAGTGCACTTTGGTAACAATGTTGGAATTTATACTCATTGATTTAAGCCAATCACAGAGGCTGCTGCAGCTGCTGCTGCTAAGTCACTTCAGTCGTGTGACCCCATAGACGGCAGCCCACCAGGCTCCGCCGTCCCTGGGATTCTTCAGGCAAGAACACTGGAGTGGGTTGCCATTTCCTTCTCCAACGCGTGAAAGTGAAGTCGCTCAGTCGTGTCCGACTCTTCGCGACCCCATGGACTGCAGCCTACCAGGCTCCTTAATAAAACGATGGACCACATGGTCAGGTGGGGAGTCGGGGAGGATTAACTCCACAGGGACCTCACCTGATGCACATTAATAAAACAGCTTCCCGAACAGAGGAAAGCAAGATGCATTAGAACAACCTACAGCTAGGTTTGAATTCTAGCTCTAGCACTGACTGATCATGTGACTCTGAGACTTTGCCAGGTTTGATGTCTTCATCTAGCAAATGGAGATAGTATTTATCTTGGAAAGATCCTTGAGAAGGTTAGATGAGAATATCAATTTTGATATAAATGGAGGGGGCTTCCCAGGGCACAGTAGTGAAGGATCCGCCTGCCTATGCAGGAGATGCAGATTCTATCCCTGAGTCGGGAAGATCCCTTGGAGAAGGAATGGGAATCCACTTTAGTATCCTTTCCTGGAGAATCCCGTGGACAAAGGAGTCTGGCAGGCTACAGTCCTGGGGGTTGCAAAGAGATGGACACGACTGAGCACACACGCACATAAATGTATAAAATAGATGAGAATTTACACAATCCTGGCATATTGGGTTGTCTACAACATCCATTTATCTTCAACTAGAAAATAAGAGGGTTCAAATTCCCAGAATCCATTTTCTGATACCACATCATGGTGGCATAGCTCTTGGTATACTCTGGCAGAGCTAATAAAAATGACCTTTGTCTTAAAAGAGAGATTTCTACCTGGTTACTTTATATTTATTTTATTTCCCAGAGATATGACTTTTTCTCAGTTAATTCAAAATTGTTTGCTCTATCACTGTAGTGGTAAGGAAGCTTTTGGCATATCCAACAGAACAGAATGAATACATTTTTGAAAAATTATCCTCAAGGACCTTTTTGCATAAAAGAAAGTAAAATGCTAAAAGATATCTAGAATGGATTGGCTACTTGAGTTTTAAAATAAATATAATAGAACTCAATCATCACTCATGTCACCCCTCCAATTTGTTACATGGATAAACAGATAACCTGACTTTTGCTTATAAAATTAAATTTAAGAAATAAAAATTTCCCTATTCAGCATACATTCAAACTCAGCTCTGCAGAGTTGAAATTTACTTGTAAATAATTTCAGGCATGTCTTTCAGAGTTCTGAATATTTTGTCATACATTTCCTACTTCCTTGCAAGAGAATTCAAATCTGAATGCATTTTTCTTTAGCCTTATTATAAAGATGACTCAAAAAAAAAAAAAAAAAGATGATTCAAAGACAGCCTCAGGTGGAATTATCCCTGTAACATTTTCTGTGTTAGATACAGTCACTGTCTTAAAAATATATTGCTATATTTGGGGAATGTACTTCCAATGACGTCAATTTCACTGTATGCGTTTCTGTTAATAAGGTTCCCAAAGATTAAAAGTTCATTAGGAGTAAAAAAAAAAATCTCCCAGTTAGAAGAGTTTTGTGCTTTCTCGCTTTAGGGAAGTATTGAGTCCTTAAGTTTACTCATAATTATTTTCTTAAATGTCCTTGGTATAATTTCATTTAAAACTTCTCACTCTATGGTGTATTAGTATAGTTGATTGTATTATTTAATCTATGACAATGTTCTATACAGAGAATAAAACATTTTAAAATTCAGTTCTTATCTAGTTGGGTGATTTTATATGTTCCTTCTTTTGAAGGAGTAATTACTTTTTTCTTTGTGGTCAAGGGTGACAATTTCATTATTATCTGTAATTGAGCAAACACATGAACTATAATGTTGTTTGAGAGTTACTCCATACACCCCTCCTAGGAAAGTTTTCAACATGCTATAGAGTTAAGAGAAGTGATAAACAAATCTCAAAGATCACAGTGTTCATTCCTGCAATGCTATCTCCCCTAGGGAGAAATTGCCACTGCTTAATAGTGTAGAGTGATGTTTCATGCTGTTTAGAGGAAGTAAGCAAGAAAGAACAGGCCAAGTCACATTTCCAGGCAATAGGAATTCCTTATATTTTAGCAATGTATTAAAAAATCTCTGGAGTACCATGAACTATGACTCAGGTCTTGGTCCTTTGTGTCCAATTGAAATGGCATGGATGCCTGAGCTGATAGAATGTCAAACCTATATATAAGCTAATCTTTATCTAGGACATGAAAGCTGAAGTCTGTACATTGAGCCCATACCCATACTGGCAAAGCAAGATAAAGAATTTAATTCACAAGATGGAGAGAAAAAATAATTAAGATATTTCAGGACAAAATTTCCAAGTAGAATGTTCTTATTAGTTCTGAGAGAACATAGTCTTCCGATGTAAACTGAAATTACAGTGAAATACTATGATCCCTATCTCCTGCTATTTACACCTTTGTGAAACCCCTTGACTGCAAACAAGATGTGTGCTGCTGCTGCCGCCGCCAGGTCGCTTCAGTCGTGTCTGACTCTGTGCGACCCCATAGATGGCATTCCACCAGGCTCCCCTGTCCCTGGGATTCTCCAGGCAAGAACACTGGAGTGGGTTGTCATTTGCTTCTCCAATGCATGAAAGTGAAAAGTGAAAGTGAAGTCACTCAGTCATGTGCGACTCTTCGCGACCCCATGGTCTACAGCCTACCAGGCTCCTCCGTCCGTGGGATTTTCCAGGCAAGAGTACTGGAGTGGCTTGCCATTGCCTTCTCCAACAAGATGTGTGATTTGCTTCTAATTAATAAAATATGGCAAAGATGGTGGGGTGTCACTCATGCTATACAAGACTATTAACATACTGGAGATAATGTTGTGACTGTGGTTCAGCAAGTAGTCAGATAAGAGAAACCTGTGCAGCAATAACTGAAGGTAGCATCTGGGAACTATGGACAACTTTTAGGACCAGAAAACTTCCAGCCAACAGCCAGCAAAAACCCAGGGCTGTCAGTCACACAGGGGGATGAAAACATATTTCGCCAACAATCTGTGGGGCTTTGGAAGCAGATTCTGGCCCAGTCAAGTCTACAGATGAGAATGCAACCCAGCTGACATCTTAACTGCAACCTTATAAAACTCCGAACAGGTGACTCAGTTAAATTGTACTCCTAATGCACAGAAACAGTGTTATCATAAATTTGTATTGTTTTAAGCTACTAAAATTTGTGATTTGTTATATAGCTAGAAAACTAATACACTCATCAAAATGGCAAAAATGTAACACAGAGAATACCAAGTGTTGGCAGGGATGTTGGCAATAACTGGAATTGTCATGTACCATTGGAGAGAGTGTGAATTAGTTTACCTACTTCAGAAAATTATTTGGCAACATCTCTTAAAATGTGCATCCTGTGATTCAGCAATTTCATTTCTAGATACATGAATAAATTAAATGCACATGTGTACCAAAAGACATGTCTGATAATATTCTTAATCACATTATTTATAATAGTCCCAAAATGAAAACAACCCAAATACCCATCATTAGAGTACTTGAAAGAATAAATTGTGGTTTATTTGTAAATGGAATGCTTGTACAGCAGTTAAAATAAATGAACTACAAATATATACAACATGGAACTTACAAACATAATGTGATAAAGAAGGTGGTGGTTCAAGAACAGGCAACACTAAGCTGTGCTATTAGAAGTCAGAATGGTGATTATGCTGGCGGGTATAGTGAGAGGGGCTGCTCGGGGCTGGTAACGTTCCATTTCTTGACACGGATGCTGTGATACATGGGTATTTTCACTTTGTGATAATTCATTGAGTTATACACTTATTATGTGGGTACTTTTCTGTAAGAATGTTATACTTTAACTAGAAGGTTGATCTAAAGATAATCATATTTCCTCTATATAGCCTCTCTAAACCTTTTATGCCTCCAATTTACCTGTCGCTTTGTACTTTGAGCGCAAAAGGAAAAAGAGAAAGAGGAAAAATTAAAACAGTTAATAAGTGGTAAAACCAGGAAGCAAAAACATGTCCCATGTTTGTCTAATAAAAGACTTCAGTCTCTTTTATTAGCATGTGTGCAAGCATCCCAAGCCATGCCTGGCTCTTTGCAGCCCTTTGGACTGTAGCCCACCAGGCTCCTCAGTCCATGGGATTCTCCGGGTAAGAATACTGGAGTGGGTTACCATGTGATCCTCCAGGGAATCTTCCCAACCCAGGGATAGAACCCGCATCTCTTATGTTTCCAGCATTGGCAGGCAGATTCTTTACCACTAGTGCCAGTGAGAAGCCCTTACATAGTATACATTTCTGAATTATCAGATTGTAGGTTGCATATACCATGCCCTTTTATCCTTCAATATTCCAGTGTGTTTTCTTCTAAGAAAACATATTCTTAACCACAATTTAGTTACTAATTTTTGGAAATTTAGCATGAATATGATCATTTTCCATTATCCAATACTGAAGCTCCAACACTTTGGCCACCTGATTTGAAGAGCAAACTCATTAGAAAAGGCCCTGATTCTGGGAAAGATTGAAGGCAGAAGGAGAAGGGGACAACAGAGGATGAGATGGTTGGATGGCATCACAGACTCAATGGACATGAGTTTGAGCAAGCTCCAGGAGATGGTGAAGGACAGGGAAGCCTGACACACTGCAGCACATGGGGTCGCAGAGTCGGACACAACTGAGTAACTGAACAAGAGCAACAATGATGATTTTATTTAGTCACAGTCCATATTCTAATTTTGTCAGTTTTCTCAGTAATGAGATTTCTAGCATTTTCCTTCCTTCTCCCCTATTTGTCTATTATTAGTATGAATTCATGGGTTTTCAATGGTTAATATAACTCATTATTACTCTTAATTATTTTGATGCTTAACTTCCCCAGAAACTGAGGTCCCTATGGAGGTCCCTTCAAACTGTCTCTGTACCCTTTTGCTGCATTCCATAATTTTTGAGCACTTTCTTACCTTCTCGTGGAAGATGTACTAGGTTCACATTTTATTTTTCCTACCCCAGCCCTGAAGTCAGCCTTTCTCCAAGGTACTCAGTTTGCTTTTAGTGGAAAATGATATTTTTTTCATACAGTGAAAATGTATCAGTTTATATTTAATATTATAATAAAATGACCCAATATTCGGGCCAGGGTGGTCATTGTTACTGGGGTGACTTACTCCTAGCTCTCTTGAAAGACAGAGATGAAGACAGGTTGATACCTATAAACCCACAGACACCTGGAGGTGAGATAGCATCGCTATTATGTTGTGATTTCTCTGGCGTTATGATTCCTACTTATCTTGTATGAAACGTATAGGATTTAAGCTGTGTTAAGTAGTTCAAAATGGAACCACAGAAACCCAGGTGAATTTCTGTGTTAGCTGTTTAGACATGTCTGTGGTCGGACTGTGACTGTCTAGAATCTGAGTTACTTTAGACATTTGTTTGACAACTGGAACAGGAGAAACTACTGATAAAGACAAGGCTTCCAGGGCATAACTATTACACTCTACTGACAGATGCCTTAAAGTGACACCCAGCAACTTCAATGAAGGCGCTTTGCTGGGGGGCCTGACTCTTCGCTGATGAGAGCTGATTCAGAGGCTGCTGCCAGAGGCCCTGTCGGAGCAGAGGGCGACTCCCCACTCACCTTTGTTGTGAGACCCTCTGCAGGACTGGAGACTCTGCTTATGCTGAAATGCCCCCTTCCCAGACTTCTCCTTGTAGTAGTTCCTTACCACCTTTTTCCCTACTTAAAGTAACACATGCTGTGTGCCAATTGTGTTCAAGAAACCAACAGATTCATGAATTGAATGTTGCTACATTTCATACAATATCATGAAAGATATCTAATCCTCTGATTCTTGCCTTGCCTTACCACTGGGCCCTGCCACCAATATGAAACTGATAGGGCTTCCTGTCAGTTCTATTGCCTCTTTACTTCTGAATTCCTAACCTTTCCTCTAGTATCACCCAGCCCAGCCTTCCCACCTCCTTAAATGCAATAGCATAGTAATTTGTAGTTTGTGAGACACTTTTCTGGACATTCTTTCCTTTGATCCTCAAAACAATCTTCTGATAGAACCTAAGCAATATATTCTTATCAATTTCCAGACGAGGAAACTAAAACTCCTAAAACCCAAGTGACAATTTCAGGGTCACATTATAAGTAAGGGCCTAAATCCCAAGTATGGTGTTGTTACAGCTCACCTTCCACATGGGAAAGCCCATTGGCCTTCGAACATGGCTGGACACTCTCAGTCCAGGTAATGTAAAGGGAAGTCAGAAGTTTTCTCCCCATCTATGTGACTATTCTATCCCCAGCTTAGCCCACACCTACACACGTGATGGGTGAGAGAACTGAGCCACTTCATATCCAGCCTTATGTTGAACAACATAGTTTCTCCTCCTTAACTTCTGTCCAAAATATTGTGGCAAACAAGTAACACACTGAAGTTCATCATTTTGAAAACAGTCAGAGCGCTCGATGGCTAACGAAAATATGACATAAATGGAAATACAAACAGTCTGCATCTTTACAAAATCGTATCAAAAAGATTCCATGTCTTATCATTTATGAGCTTAAAGAGTTTCTGCCAATAATACAAGTCATGAGAACATTACTTTTGAGAAGAGCTTGTTACTTGGAAATAATTTTACAGCATTGTGTTATTATACATAGTATGTGTATCTATCTTATCTAATACCATTCTCTCCACAGAAGTCATGCTGAATAAATTCAGCCCTATATCCATGTTTATCTCTAGCTTTATAACCCTGACATTTATACAAAAGATAGAATTTTATGTGACAGTTGTGAAAGATCATGACTTCTTACATTTACATTACATTTCTCCTAAGAGGAGCTCTTTCTTGAGCATAGAAAATTGATTTGATTTATCTAAGTAATGGGGCAACCACAAAACCCCTCAGAGCTTCTTTGCTTTGCTTTGAGTCGCTTTGCTTATAACAGGATTAATGCTCTCCTTTGGGGGGCAAAATATCTCATACCCTTTATAGGTAAAATAGCTGTGCTATGTTAGGGTTTCCTACTTTATGGGCTTTATCCTTTATTTTATCCTGCTTTAAACAAGGCTTCCTGATTTTATGGGCTGTTGCTGTGCTCCTCATTTTAGACTACAGGTAGTGTATATCACTACTTCCTGATTCTGTGGGAGACACTGTTTTTCTGACTTCCTTCAACCATCCACCATTCTTTCCAAACACTGTTCTCCTCTATTGTTCATTCATATTTACTCTCACAGTTTGTAGAGGGATCATAGTTCAGTAGGAAAAGTGTGGTAATGGTAATGGAAGTCAGTAAGCCTGGATTGTGTCTCTGTTTTATTCAGAAATGTCTGTGTCGCTTCGAGCTATCACTTTACTTTTCTTGGTTTCAGTTATCCACCACTATGGACATCATCCTTGAAGCTCTTCAAGCTCTGAAATTCTGGATTCTATTTCAAGTACAATAGTACATTCTAGTTTAATGGTAACTAGTTTAATAAGAGGAATTCTTCCACTCTGCTTGATTCTGATATGTGCCTGTATGCACATAAATATGAGGCCCAAATAAAACTAAGTATTGTGATTCTCACTTAGGAAGTTGGACAGAGAGCCTAATTGAAAGCTTTATTCATTCATCTCTCAAGTATTTTTTGATTTCCATGAGTCAGCTACTCTTTTAGATATCACATATTTAGCAGTAAATGATTGCTAAAGGACCCTGTTGTGATGAAGTTTCCATATTAGAAAGTGTGGAGGACAAAGAATAAATATATGAAGATTGTTTTTTAAACACAATTTCAATTAGTGATAAATATTATACAAAATAAAACAGGAAAATGAGATTAAAAAGAGCCAGAAAGGTGAGCAGATAATTCAGAATGAATCATCAGGGAAGGCTTCTCTGGGATGGTCACAGGGAAACTGAGTCCTCTGGCCAGTTATACAAAAATTTGGTCATGGAACTTTGAGGCAAAGGGAGCAGCACACCCAAAGAAAGCTTTTCCAAGATGGCTTTGTGTGTTGGAGAAGAGAATGAAAGCCAGTTACTTCAGTGTAATGAATGATGGCAGAGTGATGGGACCTGAGGCCAGGGTGGTGAGCAGAGCAGATGAGGAGTCCATTCAGACAGGAAAACCTCTTCTCTGCATGCGCTAGGAATGATGCTTCCAGGGCAGGGTTCTTTCTCCTTGGGAAGAACCAAGTGGGTCACAGTATGAGATCAAGTGATATCAACTGTCAGACCAACTGGGCTCATCATTGATTTAGATCTCCTCTACAGGAAACCTAAATGCAATTGGAAATCTAAAGATGGAAATCCAAGTTTCAGTCTAAGACATTTACCATTCTTTTCCTCTGGAAAGGCACAGTGTGTTAACAGAGGAAACTTCAGCCTTCCCCTGAAAGGTGGATTATGATCGATGGTAATCGAGAGAGAGAGAAAGAGAGAAGGAGAGAGAGAGAGACAGAGACCAGTAACAGATGATGCAGCATTAAATCATGCAGCTAATTTGTTGGGAGCCTGGGAAAGACGTTTTACTTCTCTTGATGTCTGTTTGACAACTATAAAATGAAGGCTTAGACAAGGTAATCTTGAAGTTCTTTTCCAAGTCTACAGTGAAATTGCTTATTTGTAACTCTAAAATAGCTTTTTAAAAAAGGTTTTCTTGCTATTTAAACAATCTCTGCCACAGTAGACTTAAAATTGAATAAGAAACATACATTTTTCTTAGACAGATTGTAGTTTACACTTCTAACCTCAATCCTATACATAAGTAATTCATATTATTCAGATTATTTCCATTAGCACATGTGTTCTCATTAAATTTCATTATGTTAGCTTGTCATCCATATTTTTAGCAGGATAAATTGAGGACTGAGTTGTGTTACACTCCAACAGAGACCATGATTTAAGGTCACTCATTTAATCATATGGAAATCTCTATATTTCTTTTATCCCTATTATATCATGAAAACTTGGGGTTACTCATTTAATCAGGTGAGAATCTACATTATCTCCTTCATCACTAGTATATCATACAAATTCTACCTTTAAAAAAAAAAAAAAAACTTTTGTAAAACTCAAGGCAACATTTCCCAGTTTCTCAGTTCAGTTCAATTCAGTTCAGTTGCTCAGTCCTGTCCGACTCTCCGCAACCCCATGAATCACAGCACACCCGGCCTCCCTGTCCATCACCAACTCCCGGAGTTCACTCAAACTCATGTCCATCGAGTCGGTGATGCCATCCAGCCATCTCATTCTCTGTCGTCCCCGTCTCCTCCCACCCCCAATCCCTCCTAGCATCAGACTCTTTTCCAGTGAGTCAACTCGTCACATGAGGTGGCCAAAGTATTGGAGTTTCAGCTTTAGCATCAGTCCTTCCAATGAACACCCAGGATTGATCTCCTTTAGAATGGACTGGTTGGCTCTCCTTGCAGTCCAAGGGACTCTCAAGAGTCTTCTCCAGCACCACAGTTCAAAAGCATCAATTCTTCTTCAAAAGGCGATCAGCTTTCTTTACAGTCCAACTCTCGCATCCATACATGACCACGGGAAAAATCATAGCCTTGACTAGACGGACCTTAACTCTCCTATTCTACAAACTTTCTTAAAAAGCAGTCAATGAATCCATAGAACTAGTAGTTGACATTTATTCAATTCATTTAACCTACTGGAAGGTTAAACTCACTCAAAAGTAAATTCTCTCTGATAACTCGAAACGTTGGTAGGATTTCAATTCTTTTCCCCCAATGTCTAATCTACATTTCTGTTATGGCCATCAATCTCCATCACAGAGAATACAGAGTAAAATCAATATATTCTTATTCTTGTCTTCAAGCTAGACCCAATAAGAATGCCCTTTGTTATTTTTTTATAAGTTTCATTTTTCCTGCCTGTTTATCTTTCTGATAATATTATAGTTTGGTCTATGTCATTCTTTAAAGAGTTTTAAATTGTGTATTCTTTTCATATTTTTTGTTCATTTGCATTAAAATACCATTTTATGGGGCAAAGATATTAAATAGGTAGTTCACAAAAGAGGAAACATAAATGTGGACAAAACATGGGAGTACGTGGTTTCCGTTCCGTTCCGTTCCGTCACTCAGTCGTGTACGACTCTTTGCGACCCCGTGGACTGTAGCCTACCAGACTTCTTCGTCCATGGGATTCTCCAGGCAAGAATACTGGAATGGGTTACCGTTTCCTTTTCCAGGGGATCTTCCCGACCCAGGAATCGAACCCGGGCCTCCCGCATTGGAGGCAGACGCCTCACTAGTAATCAAAGTAGTACAAATTAAAGCAATGAAAAGACACATTTACCTGTGATACTGGATAAGTTTAATAGACAGTATAGTAAGGGAGGGGGGAGATAGAACCTGTCCTAGTCTGATGGTTGGAAAATAAACTTGTATCAGTTTGTCATAAGGCACCATTTGATATGCACTTTTGAGCTGGCTCTTCCCTTGCAAATGATTTTTCTTAAGGAAATAATCAGTTATGGGCACAAAGTTATGTCTAGAAAGATACTTACCATAGGCCCATTAGTAATTCAAAGCAATATAAACATCTAACAGCAGGGATTATGACTTAGAATAAGTGAATTATGGTACATTCTTTCTATGGAATTCTATAAATCTATTAAATTTATATATTTTTTATTTAAAAAATATTTGACCACATCATGTAGCATGAGGGATCTTACTTCCCTGACCAGGAATCAAACACACTCTCTGCATTGAAAGTGTAGCGTATTAGCCACTGGACTACCAAGGAAAACCAAATCTACTAAATTTAAATTGTTGCTATAGAAAAGAACTTAATGATGTTTCTCCATAAATGTTCAAGCAGACAATGCAATTTGCCTACCTAACAACCATTTTCCTCTTTTTATTATGATAAACACTCAGTTTAGTTCAGCTGTCCATTCCTCCATTCCTCTCAATTTGATTCTGGAGTAAATCTTAAATTTAAGCCAATCATGGCAGTTCTCTTCTTACACTTCTGGTCAGTGTGACTTTAAAGTCTGTGGGTATGTATGGAGGTTGCTTCTGGGAAAGGCATTCTGCCTTTAAAGAATCACATTGAAAAAAATGAAAAAAAGTTAAGAACGGTTACTTTGGCTTGATTTTATCTTTTCCAAATATGATGCAAGGAACTGTTCCAGCCTTTCATGTCCATGAGAATAATTATTTCCAGCACTGTTCATTCTTTTGAGTAAATCCATGTTTCTGTCCATTTTATTTTCTGCCTAAAGTGTTTCTTAACATTTTTTGTACTGTGAGTCTACTGGAGATGAAATCTTCCAGCTTTTGCATGATTGAAAAAGTCTTTATCTTGTCTTCATTATTGAAACATATTTGTTGGATGGAGAATTGAATGTTGAAAGTTTTCTGTCTACTTGAAGATTTTTCTCCTCTGTGTTTTCACATACATTGTCTCCAACAAGAAATTTGTTGTTTGTGTTCTTATATATGTGACGCATATATAAATGTGTCTTTACCTCAGGTTGCTTTTAAGATTTTCTCTTTGCCACAGATTTGGAGCACACTAATTATAATGCATCAGGGTGTGTGGTTATCTTCATGTTTCTTGTGCTTAGGGTTGATTTGGTTTCTTGGATTTGTGGGTTAATAGTTTTCATCAGTGTGGAAAATTTTTGACCATTTTTTTTTTCAAATGATTTCCGTTTCTGCATCTCTCTTCTCTCCTGCGTAGACACTGATGACAAGTATATTAGGCTGTTTGAAGTTATCTCACAACTCATTGGTGCTATGTTCATTTAAAGATCTTTTTTGTCTCTGTGTTTCACTTTAGATACTTTCCATTGCTTTATGTTTTATAAGTCACTAAAATTTTCTTCTACGGTGTCTGATCTACCCAAATATCCATCCAGTATATTTTTCATCTCAGCCATTGCAGTTTTCACATCTAGAAATTTTATTTGGATATTTTTTATACCTATCCTGTCTCCATTTAATTTTCTGAACTCATGGAATATATTTATAATAACTTTTTAAATGTTTTGTTTGGTAATTATAGTATCTGCATCAGTACTGAGTCAGTTTCAATCTATTGATTTTTCTCCCCATCATTGTTCATAGATTTTTGCTTATTCATTCCTGGTAATTATTTATTGGATGCCAGATATTGTGAATTTTACTTTGCGGGTGCTGGATATGTTTGTATCCCTGTAAATATTCCTGAGTCTTGTTTTAGGATACAGTTAAGTTATTGGAAAGAGTTCAGTCCTTTGAGTCTTGTTTTTAAGATTTGTTAGTCAGCATCAGAACAGCATTTAGACTAGGACTAATTATTTCTCACTATGGAAGCAAACTCTTTTGAGTAGTCTACCAAGGCTCTATGAAGGATGAAGCTTTCTGGAATGGCTAATGGTGATAGGCACCATTCCCGGCCCTGTGTCAGTACCGTCTCATTCTTTTGAGTGGTTCTTTCCTCAGCCTCCGGTAGTTTCCTTATTTATGTGCACTGATCAATACTCTGCTGCATACTGTGGGGCAACTCTCTGCTTACCTCCAGAGTTCAGTCTCTATGAGATTTCCTTGCTCTGTTCCTCTGTCATATGAATTATAGCCTCCTGAAATCTCTAAGACTCTCACCTGTGTCTCCTCATTTCAGACTTGACCTGGGTCCCACTTTCCTGAATGACAGTCTGGAAATGATCTCAAGGCAGCAATCTGGGAGCAATTGTAGGAGTTTGGCTTATATTTTACTCATCTTTCAGGGATCACTGTCCTTAGTCACCTAATGTCCTATTCCTTGAAAACAACTTTTTCATGTGTTTTGTCCTTTTGTTATTTCAGGTGACAGAATAATCCTAGTCCTCGTCACTCCAATATTTTTTCATATTTTAAAATCTATATAGTCACATTGGTCTTTCTAGATGCTTCGCATTTGTCTTCCTCGTTTACAGTAAAATATTTCTTCAAAGATTCATTCTAACAATCTAATATCATTATAATCTCAGTATACTATCCTGAGACTATCTTACATTTAGATTCATGGATATTTTGGTGCATTAACTGTCCTCTGAATTTCCATTTGCTTTATCACATATCCTTGAGGTTGGGCTGGGACATGAGACTAATTCTAATGAATGGCCTGTGAGTAGAAGTGACATGTGCTATTTAAGGTCAAAGATTTGGAAAGAAAGAGTGAGTTCTCCATCACTCTTCACTGTTACAGGGAAGGCTGAAACCCCAATTTGAGATGGCAGCACCAGGAGATGTTGGACATTCCATCAGTTTGAGTCTTGGCTCCCTACTAACCTGCCATTCAACATGTAGTGTGACCAGAATAAACAACTGTGGTTTAAAACCACTGGGATCTAGAGTTAATTTCTTAATGTAGTAAACATGGTCTAATCTGATTGACATTCTAAAATAATATATATCTTTTCTATAAACAAACTCGTTTTCTTAATATCGAAATTGTAGTAACAGAATGTCAAATCTCAACTTCTTGGAAATAGCAATAATAAATAAAATAATTTTGGAACCAAATTGTTATTATAAGTGATTTAAGAAATAATAACATGAGGACACTTTATAAAAATAAATGGAATGCTGCAAAAGCTATTTGCAAAGAATTATTAGTAACTGATTGAATTTAATACTGGAAAATGCATATGACCAAAGAAGCTCTTTCCAAGCATGATTTAATGTTAGGAAACTTACTAAGATAAAGCATCCACACCAAAAGGTTAAAGAAGAAAAATAATCTCCAAAGATGTTGCACAGAAATCTTTCACTTTAATTTAAAAAAAAGGAATGAAAAACCGTTAGCCAATGAGGATAAGGGAAGTGATTCTTTAAAATTATAATGAAAAATCGGTCTCAAAACAACTGTTAATACCAGTATCATGCTTAATGACTAAACATTGAGATTCCTTATTTAGAAGTAAAAAAGAGACAAGACTTCCTTTATCAGCACTCTTATTTATCATTTCCCCACAAATTTTGGTCAATGTAAGACAATAAAAAGTAAGAAAATTTAACTGTCATTATTTGAAGAATCGGTTACCTAGAAAATGCAAGAGAATCAACTGAAAAGATTTTAGAAGCAGTAAAAAGTTTAGCAATGCAACTATAAATAAATAAAAATTAGATTTTTATATACCAGCAAAGAGGAGAGTGAAAAAGTTGGCTTAAAACTCAACATTCAGAAAACTAAGATTATGGCACCCGGTCCCATCACTTCATGGCAAATTGATGGGTAAAAAAATGGAAACTGTGACAGACTTTATTTTCTTGTGTTCCAAAATCACTGCAGATGGTTAGTACAGCCATGAAATTAAAAGATGCTTGCTCCTTGGAAGAAAAGCTATGACCAACCTAGACAGCATATTAAAAAGCAGAGACATTACTTTGCCAACCAAGGTCCATCTAGTCAAAGCTATGGTTTTTCCAGTAGTCATGTATGGATGTGAGAGTTGGACTATAAAGAAAGTTGAGTGCTAAAGAATTGATGCTTTTGAACTGTGGTGTTGGAGAAGACTCTTGTGTGTCCCTTGGAATGCAAGGATGATCCAACCAGTCAATCCTAAAGGAAATCAGTCCCGAATATTCATTGGAAGGACTGATGCTGAAGCTGAAGCTCCAATACTTTGGCCACCTAATGGGAAGAACTGACTCATTGGAAAAGACCCTGATGCTGGGAAAGATTGAAGGCTGGAGGAGAAGGGGGTGACAGAAGGTGAGATGGTTGTATGGCGTCACCGACTTGATGGGCATGAGTTTGAGTAAGCTCCCAGAGTTGGTGATGGACAGGGAAGCCTGGCGTGTTGCAGTCCATGGGGTCTCAAAGACTCAGACACGACTGAGCGACTGAACTGAACTGATACCAGGGAAATCCAATTTGGAGCAAATGAAGGCAAATTGCCAGAGGGCACACAAGCAGGCCTCTGTAACATTTACTGAGGAAACATTATAGAGACTGAAGCAGTAGTATGGTCTGTGAATTTAATATTGCCTTTCACATTCCTAAAAAGCACATAGAGGTCTAATAGGACGAGGTGTCAGATGCCAGGAGAGGGCTCCTGGCTCAGGGATACAGGACTTATAAATGCTTACCTGGAGAAACACCAGTCTCTCACCAAGCATGATCAAGAGAAATACAGAAGCTTATTCTTCATCATTGCAAGGCCACTTCAGCATTCACAATTTGGGAAACATCAATCCTTTAGATATTATTCGGGGATAGTGGAAGATTCTATTACCCAAAAATGGCCACAGCAATATTTCTGATCCCGTATGCTCTAGTAGAACCTTGCCATACTCCACCAAGAGTAGGGTCGATCTGTCCTCTCCTTGTGGCTCAGATGGTAAAGCATTTGCCTGCAATGAGGGAGACCTGGGTTCAATCCCTGGGTCAGGAAGATCTCCTGGAAAAGGAAATGGCAACCCACTCCAGTATTCTTGCCTGGAAAATCCCATGGATGGAGGAGCATGGTAGGCTACAGTCGATGGGGTCACAAAGAGTCAGACACAACTGAACATGGAGACACACATCCTTTCCTTGAACCAGAGTGTGCATGTGACTGCTCTGACCAATAGGATACAGAGGAAGTAATATTATATGACTTTCAGGGCTAGTGAGACAAAAGAACACAAATTCAACTCGTGCTTTCTGTTTGAGAGGCTGGCATTGGGGAAATTAGCCACGATGCCATGAGGAAGCCCAAACTAGCCTACCTGGAGAGACCACATGGAGAGGCCTACATGGAGAAGAACTGAGGCTCCCCCAACCAACAGCAAACATCAATGGGGGCATGTAAGTTAACAAGGCTTCAGGTGACTTCAATCTCCAATCTAAAATCTTCCAGTGAGCCCCAGACATTCAGGGGACAGAGAGGAGATATATACACTCTGTCCTGCCCAGACTCTTAATCTGTAAGTATAAGAAATGATTGTCTTATGCCACTAAATGTTGGATAAATTGTTATGCAACCACAATAACTACCACAATGACAAGTGTTTAAGTTTTGCATTTGGAGCTTATATGATTTGTGATGGATCCACCACCTCATATTATGCCAAAATTGATTACTTTAACATTTGTCTTTATCTAAGTTCCACAAAGTCCTGCAGAAGGCCAGTTCTCTGAGAGCCAAATTTCAGGGAATCAATCAGGTTAATCATTACCTCTGAGCCAAATGGAAAATATAGGGGGAAATGATCACATTCATAATAAGAGTCAACAAAACATTTAGACGTTAACAAGAAATCTAGAGGGCTTAAATAAAGAAAATAATTTATTTTTCTCAAGAACAGAGGAGAACTGGTTTCTCTAGAAGAAAACCAATATTCAATATTAAAAATATGGTAACTTTTGGGAATTCCCTGGTGGTCCAGTGGTTAAGATTCCATGCTTTCATTGCCAAGAGCATAGGTTTGATCCCTGGTAGGGGAACTAAGATCCCACAAGCTGGGCAGTGCAGCCAATATATATTATATATGTATATACATATATATATACACACACATATATCCATACATACACACACACACATATATATACACACACATATATAAACTTTTACAAATTAATGTATAAGATTAATTTAATTATAATGGAAAATCTAAGGATTTTTCTTGAATTTTACATATCCTAAAATTCATCTGGAAAAATAAAAAGAGGATTTATGAAGTTTAGGAAAAAGAATGGTATTGTTCAGGGTCCAATCAGGAGACAGAAACAAAACAATAATTCAAACAGGGAAGATTTGATAATAAGAATTATTAACTTTAAGAAGGGGCTTAGTTGAAGTAATGAGGGCTTAGCCAGTGAGAAGTAAAGAGAGTTAAGAATACAAAATTAGCATCTCTACTAAGCAGTCATGGATTTTAGGGCTATTAGAAGGAAGAATCTCTTAAGAGCTGAGATCTAGACCTTGCTGAAGGCACAGCTGGGGCTCACGGAATGGCAAAGTAGTCGTTATGCTACTTCACCAGTGGAACTTGCTTGAAATTTGCATTCTAGATATTGGGGAAATCTGTTCACTGTAAGATATCTCATTAAAATCTTTTTATCACAAAACTGCCCAAAAGGAGTGCTAGCAGACTGGAGGCAGGTGGGGCGGGGGGTGGATCTGTAGACTGCTAGATACCACACTGCTGTACACTGCAAGAGCTGGGCATTAGAGAAGCCCTGCCTGCTGTCTGTCAAGGAAGCAAGCACTCCAGGACTGAGAGGGCGGGCATCTTCTTTTGCCATGTCTCTTTAGTGCCCTCTACTGACAAAGACTACTATCATGCCAGCGGACAAAAATAATATTTAAAAGAGCCAGCTCCATTTTCCCAGAGCATTCGATGAAGGGTAAATCTGGAGTTGAGAGTCAATGCATTGATTACTGGCACAAAAGATGGTTAGGAGTGCCACTATCTGATGTTAAAATATGCTTTAACACTGTAATGATGAAAACAATGTGAGAGTGACAAAAGACTAAAGAGACTGACTAATGGAAAAGAATAAGGGAAGGAAAACCTCGGAAGCAGATACATGTGTATATATGTATGTGTACATATATCTGTGTATACATAAATATATAAATTTAATGTACAAAAGAGGTAGCATTTTGAATCATTGAGAAAATAAATCATTACTTGTTAAAAACTAGCATAAGAGTAGACTTCCATTTCACACTATACCCCAGAGTAAATTTCAAATGTATTAAAAAACTAAATTCCAGGTAGTTTGATCCTTTAGTTATTACTACATCAGTTCAGCCTGGTCCCATCAAGGCAGCACAGCTTCCAACACCACCCGACTTGCTGGCATCCATGACAAGCAGGACT
This sequence comes from Moschus berezovskii, assembly GCF_049115385.1. Classification (NCBI taxonomy): domain Eukaryota; kingdom Metazoa; phylum Chordata; class Mammalia; order Artiodactyla; family Moschidae; genus Moschus; species Moschus berezovskii. Next base: position 51,328,300 of record NC_142465.1, read on the forward strand.
CTGATAGGGCCAGGAGTCCTCTTTCAATTTACTTGAAGGAACTTAATCTGGAAATCAAGGGCTCTACAGGAAGAATTTCCATAAGACACATCCAGAGTGATGGGAAGAAAATAAAGGTACAAACAGAGGATGCTGTAGGATAATAGCGATGCTGAGCTATCGTATACCACCACAGAGAAATAGGTAAATTATCACTTACAATAATGCTAAGTATGTCACATATGCAAATGTAGAATGGTAGCTGAAAGGTTGAAAAGATTATAACAACAGAAACATCATAATGTGAGGAGCAGGAATTGTTTACTTCCTCTTAAGGCAGTCCCAATAGATGAAGCACAAGATTTTACTAGAGAGAATGGTCTGTCATCTATTGAGACACCTACTCTGAACTGCACAAAGTTAGAGTTGCTTTGTAGGCAATCCTTGTTTCTCAGAGACAAATGAATGATGTGAATATGATCTGTCTCTAAACAACAATATAACCTAATTGTGTTTCACCAGCCACTAACACACAGTAAAAGGTACAAGAAAGTCATAACATGTAAATCAATTCTCTTCTACCCTAGAGTGCTGTGTATAATTTAATTTACAGGTCACATACTTAAAAATATGTGAGACTGACATAGCTAAAAACTGCATTCAATTTTTAAAAGAAAGTCTTTATATTTGCTCAAAAATAGGATTAAATATTTATCTGAACTCAGAAAATGCAAAGTCTTTCTGATCACAATACAAATAGAAAACAATTGTGGAAAATACTGATATGTTACTAAAGTTTAAAATCTCAAACATAAAAAGATACTATAAAATTTTAAGGCTAATTTTTAGAAGAAAAGCTTGAAAAATTTATGAAAAAATGGACTATTATTAATATGTAAAGAGTTCTTATAAATCAATAATAAAAATGTAAAAGTCAGTAGAAATTATGCCAGAACATTATCATGTATTTTTAAAGTAATCTAAAGTCAATCTAAAGCCTCACTAGTAATCTAAGAAATACAAATTTAAAGAAAAGTACATTTTTTGTCAAATTGGCAAATATATTTTCAACTATATCAAGAATCTTTAGATCATTCATATTCTTTCATCTGGCAATTTTATTTCTTAATAGCTTTATCTTAAGGCAATAACACTGGATATTTACAAAAGTATGTGACCAAAGTTGTTAAAGACAGTATCAATTGATGCTTTTGAATTGTGGTGTTGGAGAAGACTCTTGAGAGTCTCTTGGACTGCAAGAAGATCCAATCAATCCATCCTAAAGATCAGTCCTGGGTGTTCATTGGAAGGACTGATGTTGAAGCTGAAGCTCCAATACTTTGTCCACCTGATGTGAAGAGCTGACTCATTTGAAAAGACCCTGATGCTGGGAAAGATTGAGGGCAGGAAGAGAAGGGGACAACAGAGGATGAGATGGTTGGATGCCATCACTGATACAATGGACATGGGTTTGGGTAAACTCCGGGAGTTGGTGATGGACAGGGAGGCCTGCTGTGCTGTGGTTCATGGGATTGCAAAGAGTTGGACATGATTGAGCAACTGAACTGAACTGAAAAATGGAAATCCTTTAAAAGTTCAACAATAGGAGATTGGATTAAATCAATTTTGATAAATTTCTATAATAAGAGAAATACCATAATGTAGTTGTTAAAAGCCCAGTGCTCAGTCATGTCTGACTCTGTGACCCTGTGGACTGTAGCCCACCAGCATCTTCTGTCCATGGAATTTTCCAGGTAAGAATACTGAAGTGGGTTGCCTTTCCCTTCTCCAGGGGATCTTCCCAACCCAGGGATCAAACCCAGAACTCCTGCATTGCAGGCAGATTCTTTACCATTTGAGCAACCAGGGAATCCCAGTTTGAAAGTAGCTAAATTCAAATTTGAATCTTACAGTTCTTACCTTCAGAGCCTTTGGCAAGTTATTTATTTTCCCTAAATCTTAATATAAACAGAGATCCTAAAAGTGTTAACATGATGACTGACATGAGCATTAACTGAGAGACTCCAGTAATGCTTTCATTATGTACTGTCTAGCACATAGGGTTGATGAAAATTAACTCAGTATTTTCTTTTAATAGTGTATCATATAGACATTAACATAATGCCTCAGTAGAACATGTAATAAAATGGGAAACTGTTTATGATGTATTGTTAATAGATGAAAACAGGGTATAAAATTTTATGTAAAGTATAACACAAATTGCATAACAAGAGAAACATAATGCAGGTATTAAAAAATCAGGAGTGTACATCAAAATGTTAACAGTGTTTTATCTAGATTACAAGTCTATTTATTTCTTTGTAATTTTCTATATTTTTTAAATTCATCTGCTCTGAACACTTATTTTATAATAAAAATAATGATTATCATGAAATAAAATGTAATCTGACACATGTCTAGTTTTCTTCTTCCTGACTATCACAAAATATTAAACCACATCATTTTATTTTTCCAAGGTTCTAGCATTTAATCAACAAATTCTTTCATGGAGGTTATGATTAGATCCAAAGTAGCAATTTTTTTCCCTTCACTGCTCTCTTTGCCTTTTGGCAGATAGAATTATCAGGGAGGTATGTCAAGAATGTATTTTCCTTGTAATAGCTGATTTAATGCCAGTGTCATTTTGAAAGTAGTAGCTTAATTTTTTTCCTTTGGACCCTGATATGATTTAGGGTACAGATATAACAGCCCACTGTTGATTTGCCAATATTCAGAAGAAATTTTTTTCCTTTGTTAGAAATAAAGCCAACACAGTATCTATTTGTACCTTTTTTATATTATCTATTCTAAGTTGCCTAAGCAAGTATGAAATAATGCTAATAATATTAATGATGATGGTGATAAAATGATAGTAATTTAAGTGCCAAGCATATAATATAGGATCAGCAAATATTTGTTTAATAAAATAGGACTGAAACTATTATCAGGCACTGTTAAAACATTTATATTAAGCTTGCTCTGCTAAGCTGCTAAGTCACTTCAGTCGTGTCCGACTCCGCGCGACCCCACAGACGGAAGCCCACCAGGCTCCCCTGTCCCTGTGATTCTCCAGGCAAGAACACTGGAGTGGGTTGCCATTTCCTTCTCCAATGTGTGAAAGTGGAAAGTGGAAAGTGAAAGTGAAGTCGCTCAGCCGTGTCCGACCCCCTGAGACCCCACAGACTGCAGCCCACCAGGCTCCTCCATCCATGGGATTTTCTAGGCAAGAGTACTGGAGTGGCTTGCCATTGTTAATATATTTCAGAGATGTGTATTTCATTACTTTGGGACAGTAGACTTCTATAAATATTTGCCTAGAGGACACATATTTAGCTTTGGGGACATGTTTAACATTTAACTTGGGGACTCATACTTTGTCAGTGGGCTGTGTTATTCAGGGCATCTTTGACAATAGCAATTAGTGACATTTTTTTCACCCTTTTAAAATAAATATCTTGGCATTTCTGCCCATCCTACAGAAACCCCTGTCTCCACTTTTCTTCTCCTGGAGTCTCCATTCTAAACCTTTTATTGTAAAGTAATTAGCCTCCAATAAAAAAAGCTAAAAAATAAAAAAATTAAATTAAAAGAAAAGAAAAAAAAAGATTTAACCTAATATAAAAACAATAAGCTCTTTCTTTTTAAAGCCTCTCAGAGACATTACTTTCTTTTCATTCACAATATAATCATCTTTACACAACCCTCAATATATCACATCTAGAGATAATCCCTTTCTTAATTACAATATCTCCTCCTTAAACTCATCCTAAATAACTCTACAAGATAGATTTTTCTAAAGAGCTGCAGAAAGAGCAGGAAGGATAGGAATTTGGGGACTTGCGATCCAGTTTCAGCTTTGCTCCTTCAAATGGTGTAACCTCATGAAAACCACAAACTCTAAGATTCAATTTCCTCCTCTGTGAAGGAGAAGGGTTGTCGAGGAGGGATGAATTGGGAGTTTGGGATTCGCAGATGCAAAAATATATATCCATCATATATAGGATGAATAAACAACAAGGTCCTACTGTATTACACAGGGAACTGTATTCAATATCCTGTGATAAACCATAATAGAAAAGAATATGAAAAAGATATATGTATATTCGCATAACTGAATCACTTTGCTGTACAGCAGAAATTATCACAATGTTGTAAATCAATTATATATCAATGCAATTAAAAAAATTTCCTCCTCTACAGTTTTAAGACCAAAGTAGGAGCACAATAAACTTCTCCAATGATGGAAGGGATAGAAGCAGCATGCCTTACAGCTTTCTTGACTTGAGATAGCACAGTCTCCAAAGTGACACCATAATAATCAGTGGTTTAAATCCAAGTGAGATTATACCCCTAGCACAGCCACTGATAAATGGGTAAGGAATGCCCCAGACTCATTGCCCAGGTATCCTACAATTTCACTGCCCCACAGCTCTCCTAAATCACATGTCTCCCTAAGGCAGAGACCCCTGACGGCTTCCCATTACCCATTCATTCATTAACTTAACAAATATGCATTGAGCACTCACATGTTCCAGTCTTTCCTGGGTGCTTAGTGAGAGGATGGTGTCCTCAGACCATTTGAGTTTAACGGGAAAATCACAATTTAAGAAGCAGTAGCAATTAAATGTGATATATGTTTGGTAAAAAATAGATGTGTAGGCACTTAATTGGAGCATTTAACCTCGTCTGGGACGATCAGAGAAAGGAAATAAAGCCAAATCTGCTTTTCTGCCAAACTTTCCATCTTCTAATGCTAACTACACACACACACACACATATACATAGGATTAGAAGATGGGAAACACAAATTTAGCTTTGAGGAGATATAGATATACCCTGGAGTGTGAAGTCAATTGGGCCTTACGAAGCATCACTACCAACAAAGTTAGTGGAGGTATGGAATTCCAGCTGAGCTATTTCAAATCCTAAAAGATAATGTTGTGAAAATGCTTTACTCAATATGCCAGCAAATTTGAAAAACTCAGCAGTGGCCACAGGACTGGAAAAGGTCAGCTTTCATTCTAATCCCAAAGAAAGGCATTGCCAAAAAATGTTCAAACTACCATTCAATTGCAGTCATTTCACATGCTTGCAAAGCAAGGATCAAAATTCTCCAAGCTAGGCTTCAACAGTACATGAATGAAGATGTTCAAGCTGGATTTAGAAAAGACAGAGGAACCAGAGATCAAATTGCCAACATCTGTTGGATCATAGAAAAAGCAAGAGAATTCATTGACTATGCTAAAGCCTTTGACTGTGTGGATCACAACAAATTGTGGAAAATTCTGAAAGAAATGAGAATACCAGACCACCTATCCTGCCTCCTGAGAAAACTGTATGCAGGTCAAGAAGCAACATTGAGAACCAGATATGGAACAACAGACTGGTTCAAAATTGAGAAAGAAGTATGTCAATTGGGAAAGGAGTATATTGTGCTTATTTAACTTCTATGCTGGGTACATCATTCAAAATGCCAGGCTGGATGAAGCACAAGCTGGAATCAGGGCTGCGGGGAGAAATATCAACAACCTCAGATATGCAGATGACATCACCCTTATGGCAGAAAGCGAAGAGCCTCTTGATGAAAGTGAAAGAGCCTCTTGATGGAAGTGAAAGAGGAGAATGAAAAAGTTGGCTTAAAACTCAACATTCAAAAAACTAAGATCATGGCTTAGTCCCATCACTTCATGGCAAATAGATGGGGAAACAATGGAAACAGTGAGGGACTTTATTTTCTTGGGCTCCAAAATCACTGCAGATGGTAACAGCAGCCATGAAATTAAAAGACACTTGCTCCTTGTAAGAAAGTCTATGACAAACATAGACAGTGTATTAAAAAGCAGAGACATTACCTTGCCGACAAGGTCTGTATAGTTCTCCAGTAGTCATGTACAGATGTGAGAATTGGGCCATAAAGAAGGCTAAGCGTCAAAGAAATTATGCTTTTGAACTGTGGTGTTGGAGAGAGTCCCTTGGACTGCAAGGAAGGAGATCAAACCAGTCAATCCTAAAGGAAATTAATCCTGAATATTCATTGGAAGGACTGATGCTGAAGCTGAAGCTCCAATACTTTGGCCACCTGATGCGAAGAGACAACTCGTTAGAAAAGGCCCTGATGCTGGGAAAGATTGAAGTCAGGAGGAGAAGAGGGTGACAGAGAATGAGATGGTTGAATGGCATCATCGACTCAATGGACATGAGTGTGAGCAAGCTCCAGGAGATGGTGAAGGACAGGGAAGTCTGCCATGCTGCAGTCCACGGGGTCGCAAAGAATCGGACATGACTGAGTGACTGAACAACAACAAATCTTAAAGATTTAAGGTAATATCAAAACAATAGGCTCTTTCTTTTTAAAATCTCTCAGAGCCATTACTTTCTAATGATAATGGTAAAATATAATACTATATATATATAAGTATATATATATTTAATGCATGTTTGTTACTTTCACTTGCATATCCTGCTTTCCAATGAAATAAAGAATCTATTCCATGCTGAATATACTCTGCACTCTGAAAGACCACTGTCTTCTTCTAGATTAGAAAGATATTAATACATACTCTGGAACTCCTCTCTCTTGCCTACTGCTGACATAGTTATTTCCAAACAGTATGTTAGTTATTGGGGAGCTTTTTATCCTAGCCTAGCAGTAAAGTTTTGGGGCCATATTCTTCTGGGCCGATTTTACAATGAGTTGTCTCCTTTACACTTATTTCAAACTCTGCTGTTTAGCCACCACTGCACAACAGTCTGTAATCCACAAAGTAACTTATTGGACTTGTTCTAAGGTACAATCATTTGCTCTAAGAAGCTCATCAATGGCCCCCTCAAGGATTTGGGGATGTTTGAAATCCATCAAGACAAAGTAGTATACTGAAGACTTTGAATTACATTCTAAAATAGCAACTGAGTCCCTTGTTCTAACGTCAGGCATGGGTGCATAAAATAGATTGAGTCCAGTGATGTTCATTATGTACCTGTGCTTCATACCATTAATGATGGGAGAGAAATCCAGTTAAGCATTTCCAGCACAACCTCAATAAGCCATTCCCCCAGGAAATAATCGCCTTTGGTCAGTTAGATGCTATGAAGTCATTTCAAGTATCTTCATCACTCCCATTTCAGCTGAATGTTTGCTATACTTCCAACAGTACAGTCCTTTCTGAGAAGAGTGTAAGATACAAATTGACAACAAAGGATTAGCCAGAACAGCGGTTGAACTCTTCTGAGCTTGGATTTCTGCTACTCATCACCTACACGCCTATCATCAAACATCAGTCCACCCACACCTGTTTTTCCATTTGGAACTGGAAATTGATGGCTCTGGGGAGGTATGTGCCTAAAAGAGTGTCTGTGAAATTTGTGGAATGCTTTGAAGAGACTGTCATGTAATTTCAGTTCATCATTATTTATATTAATCAGCCTTTTATCTTGATGCATTATTCATGTCAATTAATATAATTATTAATACTCAGCTTTGTCTTTCACAATGAGCATAGCACCTCTTTTGTTTTTATTTTTTTTCTCTTATTTGCATTTAGCCTTTTACTTAGCAGTAATCAACCCTACATACTCGACTCATGGAAAAAACAACGCATTAATCAACATGAGTCATTAAATAAATTCCTTTAGTTTTTAGAAAAAAATTCTCCCCCAAATAATCTCTACTCTCTGCCAAGATTTAATACAGTGGCTGTTAATAATTGTTCCTGCCATTTATACCCATAAAAAGCTGAGAGTCTGAAAGGCAGCAGCATTTGATCACCTTTTTCATGCCTTGTGTAATAATTGATTCACCTTGAAAACATCAGGATTGGCCTCAGTGATGGACTGAAAATTCTCTTTACTGCAAGATTGAGGCATAGACACAGCCTGAGACACTTTCAAGTTTTGACTTGGAATTTACATCAAACTGGCACCATCACATAGCTGGGGGTTAAGGAAATATTGAGCCAACCTAGGGCAAAAATCATATAAAAGCTAAAACCTACTTTGAATGCTGTCTTCTGTTGTTATTCTACCCCAGTATTCTTATGCTGTCTATAGTTCCCAATTTTTCCCAGCTCTCTTCCCTACTTATGTTTTTCTCTTCCCCTCTGGAGGGTCTTCCAGTCCAATATTATCAAAATCCTAGAATCTCAGAGCCAAAGAAAAATGCAAGCTTGTCTAGTTCAAACATCTATCCAGCACATCAATTGTGCCTACAATATTTATCACAATATTTTGCAGCCTTTGCTTGAAACCTCCTGAAATGAGAAGTTCACATCCTTTGGAGGTAGCCCATCTCATTGGAAAGATGAAAAGAATCTTAATCTAATTGGTTAACGGAATTTTTTCCATTGAATCAAAATCCTCTGTTAGTTTCTACTTGTGTCATCTGATCCATTTTGTTTGTTTATTAAGGAGTGGGTCATTGGGCAGAATCATTCTGGATTTCCAGAAGAAGAGAAATGTCCTCACCTCCGGCTGGACAGAGAAAGCAGAAAGAGCAGGCTATGAGAAAGCACAGAAAATCTAGCTGCAAGTAGTTTAGGGTAGATAGCTTAACCCTCCTTATCTGTTTCTTTCATGCCTTGGAGAATCTTTCATCCTTTACCAGCTATGTTCTTCTCCAGGACCTTGTGCTACCAGTGATCACCTGTGTTATCTTCTGTATCTCTGTCTCTCCTGCATCCTTTCAATAATGCTTGGGTCTTCCCCAACATAAATGCCTTCCATCAACCCTGCCTGTCCTCAAGTTTGCTACCCTCCTTCCTTTCATAAACAATTCATGGCAAGAGTACCTCCATGCTCCTTAAGGTATGGTTTATGAACAACTCATACCAGACTCACCCAAGTCCTTGTTTAAAAAGCAGCCTTCTGAGACTCAGTCCCTGAATTTATAAAAGGTGCATGGTAAACTGTCATTTTTTTCTTTTAAAACAAAGTTGCACACCACTGTATATAAAATAGATAATCAACAAGGACCTACTGTATGGCACAGAGGACTCTACTCAATACTATGTAATAACTTTTATGGGAAAATAATCTGAAAAAGAATGGATACATATGTATGTATAACTGAATCACTGCACTATATATCTGAAACTAACACTGTAAGTCAACTATGCTCCAATATAAAATTTTTTTAAAAGTTGCTCTAATATTTGAGAACCACCAAAGTAACCAATACTCCCAGTGTCCTCGATCCAATGTTAGAAGCCTTCACCTCATCTATTTACTGCTGCTGCTGCTGCTGCTGCTAAGTCACTTCAGTCGTGTCCAACGACTCTATGCGACCCCATAGACGGCAGCCTACCAGGCTCCCCCGTCCCTGGGGTTCTCCAGGCAAGAACACTGGAGTGGGTTGCCATTTCCTTCTCCAATGAATGAAAGTGAAAAGTGAAAGTGAAGTCTCTCAGTCATGTTGGACTCAGCGACCCCATGGACTGCAGCCTACCAGGCTCCTCCGTCCATGGGATTTTCCAGGCAGGAGTACTGGAGTGAATTGCCATTGCCTTCTCCGCATCTATTTACTAGAGCAGTGCTATTCTAGGGCATCAGTGAACCCCACGCTGCTAAACCCCACAGTCTCTTCTCTGCGGCAATTACCCCTCCTTTTTAGAGTCAAAAAGTACAATATTTACTAAATGATCTTCTCTAAAATTTTTAATCACTTTTATTGAAGTATAGTTAATATAATACAGAAACATATATATAGACATTCTTTTTCAGATTCTTTTCCCTTTAGGTTATTATATTGAGTATAGTTCCCTGTGTTATATATATGTCTTTGTTATTTATCTGTTTTATATATAGTAGTTTGTATCTGCCAGTTCCAAACTCCTAATTTATCCTCCCCCCGCTTCCCCTTTGGTAATCATAAGTTTGTTTTTGAAGTCTGTGAGACTGTGTCTGTTTTGTAAATAAGTTTATTTGTATCAGCTTTTAGATTCCACATATACGTGACATCATATGATACTTGCTCTATCTTTCTTACTTTACTTAGTATGATCATCTCTAGGTCCATTCATGTTGTTACAAATGGTGTTATTTCATTCTTTTTATGGCTAAGTAATATTCCATTGCATTTATACCCCGCATCACCTTTATCCATTCATCTGTCAATGGACAGGACTGATGCTAAAGCTGAAACTGCAATACTTTGGCCACCTCATGCGACGAGTTGACTCACTGGAAAAGACTCTGATGCTGGGAAAGGTTGGGGGCGGGAGGAGAAGGGGACGATGGAGAATGAGATGGCTGGATGGCATCACTGACTCTGTGGACATGAGTTTGAGTGTACTCCGGGAGTTGGTGATGGACAGGGAGGCCTGGCGTGCTGTGATTCATGGGGTCGCGGAGAGTCGGACACGACTGAGCGACTGAACTGAACTGAACTGAACTGAATGTCTTGACTATTGTAAATAGTGCTACTATGAACATAGGGGTGCATATATCTTTTCAAATTAGAGTTTTCTCAGGATATATACCCCGGAGTGGGAATGCTGGATCATATATAACAGCTCTATTTTTAGTTTTAAAGGAAATTCCATACTGTTTTCAGCAATTATCTCTTCTTAAAGTTCTATCCCCTTGGTTTCTGAAGTCACCACTTTTTGATGATTTTTCTTCTTACATTTGACTCTTTCTTCTGACTTTTCATTTGCTCATGGTTTAAATGAAATTGCTTCCCAGGCATTCATCAACTCAAGTGTAGTTTAATTACACAAAGAAATACAGAAGTAGACAATCCAGGACAGTTGTATTAGCTCCATAAAGTGATGAGGGGTTTGAGCTCCCTCTAAACTTTCTGCTCTTCTGTCTGAGGCTTTCAGGCCACGGTCCAGCCACATCTTCACTCTAGGCAATAGGGTAGAAATGAAAGAGAAGGGTCCAATCTCTCTCTTCTAAAGAGACTGCCCAGAGGTCCTGGTAAGATTTCTTCTCACATTGCAAAGGAGGCTGACAAATGTCATTTTTAGCCTGAGATATTGTCCAGGGCTTTGCTGCCAAGAAAGAAGTTCTAATGGAAGGCAACCAGCAAACCTGCTATGGAGTGAATGGTCATACAGGCAGTCAATCATGTCTGCTACTCCCCCGAGCCATCCCCCCAAGCCATCCCAGCTAGAGAGGAAGCATCTTCTTTGTTTCTTATCACTTGACATATTATGATTTTTGTGTGTGTGTGAGAGAGAGAGAGAAAACATTTAAGATCTATTCTTTAGCAAATCTCAAGTAAGCTTTCTTTATGGTGTAACTTGTGATGAATTGATACATGTATATATTGTGGAATGACAACTGCAATAAGATTAGTTGACACATCCTTGACCTCACATAATTATCATTTTGTTTTTGTTGTTGTCATTATTGAGAGAGCTTTTAGGATCTATTCTGTTAGCAACTTTCGAGTATATAACATAGTGTTGTTAACAATAGTCCCTGCACTATAATTAGATTCCTAGAACTTATTCCACTTATAACTGGAAGTTCAAACCTTTTGACCAACATTTTCTCATTTCCCCTACCCCTGGCAACCACTGATCTATTCTGAGTTTGGCTTTTTTAACTTCCACATATAAGGGAGATCCTACAATATAAAATGCAGATTCAAGACACCCTCAAGGAGATCGAGGGTAAAAAAGAGTAGCAATCATCAGATAATTAGGGCTCAGTGAAAGTCCTCTGATATTTGAGAAGCACTATAAATACTAGTGCAGACCAGGAGGATTAACTATGTATTATTTAAGCTGCAAGATGCTTAGGTTGGAGACATGTCATGACTGCAGAGATCTGAAGACAAACAGCTGGGAGATGATACTGGGAAAATACTCCCCCAAGTTTATGCTATAATAACCCATGTTTATTGATTTAGTTAGTGCTTTTATTTTAGGAATGCATCCCACCTTCTTGTACTCACAGGCAGATACAAATTTATCATGAAGCTAGTTAAGCTTAAGCATAAAGACCCCACAAGTACAGGTGTTTCTTGAGTTCATCGCAGGGTCATAGCTCTGTGTTCATGTAGTTGGGTAGATATTTTTAATAATTTAAAAGTGATAGCAAAATTTCAAAACTACACTTGGCTATTGCCAGTTATGTGCTTTTATAGAAAACATAGGGTGATGTATTTCATTTACTTTCTTTGGGAATCTCTATTTAAAAAAAATTTTTTTTTTTTAATTTAATTTTGGCTTTGCTGGCTCTTCATTGCTGTGCAGACTTTTCTATAGTTGCGGCGAGTGGCAGCTTTTCTCTAATTGTGGTGTGTGGGCCTTTCATTGCGATGGCTTCTCTTTTTGTAGAGCACAGGCTCTAGGTGCGTGGAGTTCAATAGCTACAGCACATGGGCTCATTATTTGCAGCTGCCGGGCTCTAAGCAGAGGCTTAATAGTGCCTGGGCTTAGTTGCTGCATAGCATGTGGGACTTTCCCAGGCCAGGGATGGAACCTGTGTCTCCTGCAGTGACAGGCGAATTCTTTACCACTGAGCCACCAGGGGAGCCCTAGAGAATCTCTTTTTTTCAAATTGAAGTACAGTTGATTCACAATGTTGTGCTAGTTTTGGGTGGACAGCAAAGTGACCCAGTTTTACACATACAGATATATCTAATCTTTAACAGAGTCTTTTCCATCATAGGTTGTAAAAGATATTGAATATAGTTTCCTGTGCTACAGTAGGCCCTTGCTGTTTATCTACTTAATATATAGTAGTGTGTATCTGTTACTCCTAAACTCCCAATTTATCCTGTCTTATACATTTCCCCTTTGGTAACCACAAGTTTGTGCTCCATGTCTGTGAGTCTATTTCTGTTCGGCAAGTAATTTGTATCATAGATTCCACACAAGTGACATCTTATGAGACTTGTCTTTGATTTACTTCACTTAATATGATAATCTCTAGGTCCATCCATGTTGCTGCAGATGGCATCATTTCATTCCCTTTATAGTGAGTAATAGTAACAGTCTATAAACACACATACACACACACATCTTCTTTATCCATTCATCTGTTGGTAGATATTTAGATTGTTTCCATGTCTTGGCTATTGTAAAGAGTACTGCTATGAATATTGGGGTACATGTATCTTTTTGAATTAGAGTTTTTGTCTTTTCTGGATATGTGCAGAGGAATGGGAATGCTGGATCATATGCTAATGCTATTCTTAGTTTTTAAAGGAACCTCAATACTGTTCTCCACAGTGGCTGTACCAGTTTACATTCCCACCAACAGTGTAGGAGGGTTCTCTTATCTCCACACCCTCTCTAGTATTTACTATTTGTAGACTTTTTGAAGATGGCCTTTCTGACTGGTGTTAGGTGATAACTCATTGTAATTTTGGTTTGCAATTCTATAATAATTAGCGATACCAACCATCTTTTCATGTGCTTGTTGGCCATCTGTATGTCTTCTTTGGAAAAATGTCTATCTACCTCTTCTTCCCATTCTTTGATTTGTTTTTCTTTTTTTAATATTGAATTGTATGAGCTGTTTGTATATTTTGGAAGTTAATACTTTATTGGTTGCCTTGTATTGCATTTACTTTTAAATCTTTTTAGACTCCTTCAGTCTGGAACTCTTCCTTACTCTTTTCTTGACTTTTTTTGACATTGATGTTTTTGAAAATTACAGGCTAATTATTCTGTAAAATTTCCCTCAGCTTGGGTTCATCTGGTATTTCCCTCACGACTAGAGTCAGCTTTTGCATTTTTAGCAGGAACATCATAGAAGTAATGCTGTGTTCTCATTGCATCTTCTTGGATAGTACATGATTTCCACTTGTCCTACTACTGCTGATGTTAACTTTGATCATGATTGGGGTGGTGCTTTTGGGGTTTCTCTAGTTTAAAAAGTTACTCTTTTCCCTTTGCAATTAATGTCTTATGGAGAATTATTTTAAGACTATGTGAATTTCCTGTTCTTTCAACCATTAGTTTTATTTAATTAATTTATTTATTTTGGCAATGCTTACAAATCTAGAGTTTATCTCAGGTAAAGGGTATAAGATAGCAACACCATTAATGTACGAAAGGGTATCACAGCCAAAGGCTGTCACCCTGTGTGCACAGAACACCTGGAAATAGGACCTGTTTATGTAGAGAATCTAGACATGCACACATATTTCAACCATTAGTTTTAGCGTTCATTAATGACTTGAACTATTACTGTAATGGTTGCCCAAAGATGATCATCTAATTTGCTCATTCTTTCTTCAAAATCTTTCTCTTCTCCCCATTTATCATTCATTAGTTAACTTGTATTGGTGTGAATTCGTAACTGTTATTCAATAAGCAATAATCTGCTATTACCATACTTTATTTTGATCTAAAGTTGTTCCAGATTTGGCCAGTGGCACCCCTTCAAATTTGTCTGTGTGAATCTTGACACGTCCTCAGAATCTCTTGTTTTCTAAAATAACAATATTTTAGATTTCCAATCTTATAATGGCCCTGCTCCAAACCTGCAAAGGTATTGACAAACCAAGATCTGGGCACTTGGGGTGCTCATTCCTTTGGGAATGTTGCTATTCCCAGGCCTTCTCAGTGGAGAAGTGTGTGTGAGGTATGGGCAAGTCAGTCTGGCTTATTCTTGGTTTAACTTAAACTTGATGTTAACTAGAACAGCTTGTCTTATGGCTGGTCAAACATGCATTGTACAGCTGCTTTAACCATTAAAAAAAAGAACGCGTTTAAAAATAAGGGTGGAATAACTGTGGTTCAAGCATCCAAAACGGAGACAGATGACCATAGTGATTGTGGTTTCAGACACATTCCTGCATCACTGAGAACTTAAATTTTCTGAACCCTATCAGACTCAAGGATATTACCAGTCATTCTCAAAACAGTATCTATAAGCAGCTGCCAGCTGCAACCTTATGGTCTCAAGTTCTCCCCCTGTAACTATGCTGGCAATTTATACCCCAACCAATCCTTCCTTTAACAAGCACCCTTACTTCTTGCCAGCTTCAATCCTAATTCTTAGTAAATGACCTAATCATTTTGCAATGTTTGCTTTCTAAGCCCCCTCTATTTTGTAGTCTGTCAGAACAGAATTCAAGCAGTTATTGTCTTCAGTTTTCTCAAATAAAACTCCTGGTTTATTCTTATTATTGATTGGTTTATCAGTTATTTCCATCAACAATCCCTTGTATTGACTGGCCCTGGAATGGCCATCAGCATTTTGGGGATTCAGCTAAGGAAAAACTAACTCACTTGGCATTATATTCAGTTGGGATATAGTAGAATATATTTGTGAAAAAGGCAATGGCAACCCACTCCAGTACTAGGAGAATCCCATGGACAGAGGAGCCTGGTAGGCTACAGTCCATGGGGTTGCTAAGAGTTGGACACGACTGAGCGACTTCACTTTCACTTTTCAGTTTCATGCATTGGAGAAGGAAATGGCAACCCACTCCAGTATTCTTGCCTGGAGAATCCCAGGGACAGAGCAGCCTGGTGGGCCGCCGTCTATGGGGTCACACAGAGTGGACACGACTCACGTGACTTAGCAGCAGTAGCAGCAGCAGCAGAATATATTTATGTGGAATAAATATTACGTATTTGTATTTAACTTTATTTAGGTACCTGAAAAGCATTTATGTGTGACTTAATTGATAAAGTAAAACAAATCTGTTCAGTTATAACCTGCCACTAGGCAAAATCACAAACATTGTGACAACACAACTGTTATAAAATGTGAGATCTTTTTATTGATCATTAATAAGTGCAGAATATGTGCCATGTGCAGCTTGTTCCTTAGTCCTGCTGGAGAAAAAACTGGCCCCACCATTCCTGAGGTTATTGATTACCTTGGTACTTTGTAAAAGCTATATGCTTTCTGGTTCATCTCCGAAATAGAGTCCTAAACCCATAAAACCAGTTTGGACTTTTTTTCAGTCTGAATATAACAGTGTGATCTACTCATGATACAGCTGTTTGGGATTTGCAACAGGGACACTAGTAAGATGCAAAAAGTTTGCTTAAATTTAAAAGACTCAAAAAGACAATTTGGTTGTAGTTTGGCAGTTGTTTTATAAACATTTCAATAAAACTAGGGAGAAATTGCAGATTCCTGATTTGGATGTATATGATGGGTATTTCCTTTAATCATAATTCAATTTATCTATGAAAGAAATATAAAATACACAGATAAAATTAATGAATATGAAACAGGATTAAAACTGAGTGAGTGGTAAAATCTGTAGAAATTATTGTGAAACTGAAAACTGATTTACAGAAAGAGATAAATTTTGAATCAAAGTAATAAAAAGTCTCATGGATATTGTTTGATAATCTAATTAATTAAAGTGAAGTGAAGCATGTGAATATAATGGAAAAAATATTAAGTTTCTTGGTAATGACACAAAATAACTAGCATTGAGGAAGATGATATAAAACACATGATATGTCACCATAATGAAAATATTATTAATAACAGGATGATAAATATCATTAATTCAAAGAGAACTGAAGATGAGCCAAAAGATGGAAAATCTTACAGCTTTTGCATAAAAGTACCTTGACACTGTTTCCCCAAATTTGAAAACACTCCTAAAAATTTAACATGGCATTAGCAACAAAGAGTTGTAAATTTGAAACATATTTTTTCTAAACTGATAATAAGAAAAATCAAATTTTATCAACTATCACAGGAAAGTTAATGGATTATCTTTCTTTTTTTCAATACATACCATATTGCAAAATTGTTGCCATATGAAGAGGCTATCAAAGAGTGTAAGCTCCTCCAAAATGATAGGAAAAAATATTACAGAGTTCTGTTAGACAGCTAGTTCATTCAATAATATTCCTCAGTATTATTGAATATTATTCAATATTGTTTTCCTGGATTTTGTGAGCTTTGCAATATTTGTCAGCTTTTACAGACACAAGTTGTCATCTATTGTTTCTTTCTAAATACATCTTCACTTTAATAAATAATTTTATATTATAAATTTTTACCATTTTTATTAAAAATGATTCCCCCAAGTACATAATCTCCATGATTCATATCGTCTGAATTTACCCTTATAGAATTTATACTATTCAAGCAGGCTGCCAAGTCTTCACAGAGGCTGTTCCCTGTGCTTGGATCTGCCACACACTCTTCTTTTGTTACTTATTAATCAAGATGTAACTGATTCATGGGGTCGCGGAGAGTCGGACACGACTGAGCCACTGAACTGAACTGAACTGAACTCATAGGTCGACCCACTCCAGTACTCTTGCCTGAAAACTGCCATGGACGGAGAAGCCTTAGTCCATGGGGTCGCCAAGAGTCGGACACGACTGAGCCACTGAACTGAACTGAACTGAACTCATAGGTCGACCCACTCCAGTACTCTTGCCTGAAAACTGCCATGGACGGAGAAGCCTTAGTCCATGGGGTCGCCAAGAGTCGGACACGACTGAGCCACTTCACTTTCACTTTTAACTTTCATGCATTGGAGAAGGAAATGGCAACCCACTCCAGTGCTCTTGCCTGGAGAATCCCAGGGATGGGGGAGCCTGGTAGGCTGCCGTCTATGGGATTGCACAGAGTCAGACATGACTGACGTGACTTAGCAGCAGCAGCAACTCATAGATAGACTCCTCCCTGTAAGGGGAAACCTTACAGCCCCTACCCATGTCCCAGGCAGAGTGCTTTCAGGGCAGTTATATATATCTTGTTGTAATAAGATATATTAATATAATTACATCCCCTAATAGGTATGAGTTCCTTGAAGCCAGGACAGTGCCGCATTGTCCTCAGCTTTATACTTGTTACTTAGTAAGATTTAGTAAATACTAAGTGACTGATGAATTTATGAATGAGTTGCAACATCAAACAATAGGGTAAAATGTTAAGACATACAGTTGCCAATAACTAGAGATGTATAGTGTTTTGTTTTTTAATTTAATGTTACTGAGATTTCTGGATCTTTGCCTGAGCTCTTTTGTGCCTGTAATCCAACTCTTATGGCAGGTTTTATTGTAGAAAAACATTTTGTATTTTCTAAAGTTGTTGTTAAGGTATCTTTACAAACTAGTAATTCATTAGGGAGAATAAAAAGGAAGAAAAAGAGAAAGTTAAATCCACCATTTAAGGGTGAATTTGTCCATTCTTTGCAGTGTAGACAGAGGAACAGGACCTTTTGGAAAGAATTTCATTTCCTGATTCATACAGCAATCTATTAACTCCCCCCCCCCCCTTATATACACTGAGCGTTTTTCCCTGCTTTTCTTTCTCCTTCCTCCAAGGTATATTTCATTTCCTCCCTACAGTTTAACACACTAGCTGATTCTCTGTGTCAGCTCTCATGGACTGCTTAATATCAATGTGTTTAACCACAGAAGTCACTGGTCAGGAATGCCTGCTACTATTCCTGTTTGTTCTCACCATTTGTTCCAGTCTAGGCTGACTTGCACAAAGCCATACTGATCTTCTCTCAGGTCTTTAATGTGCATGGTGTCCTCAACTGAGTGGGCCATGATGCCCAAAACTCAACTGTTCTGCTGTGCACTGCAAAGGTAACTGGAGCCTCCATCATTTATGAACAACGTGTTCCCCATGTTCTGTATCTGACCATTGTTTATTGAACTGGGGGGATAACACTGAATAATATTTAATATACCTGTTCCTCAGATTCCCAATTTCCAGGCTGGCTCAGAGGTTAAAGTGTCTTCCCGCAATGTGGGAGACCTTGGTTCAATCCCTGGGTCAGGAAGATTCCCTGGAGAAGGAAATGGCACCCCATTCCAGTATTCTTACCTGGAGAATCCCATGGGCTGAGGAGCCTCATGGGCTATAGTCCACGGGGTCGCAAAGAGTCGGACATGACTGAGCGACTTCACTTTCACTTCACAAGTGTGGTGAACATAACCTTGACAGCAGCTCTTGGCTGCTATATGCTCTTGTATGAATAATACTGAAAGAACTAACTGCCTAACATAATTCTATTAAATCCTATTTATCACTGAGTAGTTTGATTATTGCTTTGTGCTGACATTCGTAAGTGAAAGTAGCTCAATTGTATCCTACTCTTTGCAATCCCATGCTCTGTAGTCTACCAGGCTCCTCTGTCCATGAAATTCTCCAGGCAAGAATTCTGGAGTGGGTAGACATTCCCTTCTCCAGGGGATCTTCCACCCAGGGATCAAACCCAGGTCTCCTGCATTGCAGGCAGATTCTTTACTGTCTGAGCCACAGAGGAAGCCCACACTTATTCATATCCATTCATTTATTCAACAAACTATAATTGAGTACTTTGTATGGATTAGGACCTATTAAGACATTGGGGCTATATTTGTAGGACTAAGTCTTTGTCCACCAAGAGTTTTGTGTGTAATTATAAATTTAGGGGAAGGCAGAGGGGCTTTGGAGCCGGAACAGTTGTGAAAGGTTTTATCTATCAGCTTTGTTATACACAAGATGGAGAAAATAATATCCATGTTCTAGTATTGCTTGGATTAAATGATATAATTTCCAAAGCATTATTAACTGGTAGATTAGGGAAGGGAGGATTAGGGCATGCAAACATCTCAAAGTTTTCTCTATTTTAATTATAAATGTCCTTTTATTCCCGCATGCTGGATCTTAATTTTCTGACCATGGATTGATCCTGTGCCCCCTGCAGTGGGAGTGCAGAGTCTTAACCACTGGATTGTCAGGGAAAACCCTCTGGTTTACTTACAAATACACCTTTTCCTCCTCGAGAACAGAGAAGGGGCCTCATTACCAAACCCCAGCCCCAGGAGAGGCCAGCCCAACACAAGGCAGAGGAGATACCTCCCTGTTCCTTCCTAAGCCTTTTCAAAGTCAGGCCCCAGGTGCATCGCTGGCAGCAGTAGTGGCTGGCACTTGATAGTGACACTGACGGGAAGGAGCATCAAAAAGAAAGCAGCTGTGACAGCTACCCCCAGCCCCAGAGCAGCAGCAGGTGTGACAGCACCAAGATAGGAACATTCCAAAACGAGAGCCCGGTTCCTAAGATTCCCAGCTTCCAGGTGCTTAGCGCAGTGAATGTGACCTTGACAGCAGCTCTTGGCTGCTGCAGGAGAAGCCAATGACTTATCCCTTGTTGCAGAGGGAAACAAAACAGTCAAGGGTTGGGACACAGGAGGGTGGAGTGAGTCCAGTGGAAACTTGGTTTTGCTGAGTTCTTGTATTTCCTATAACTGCACACCAGCTTCGTGGTTGGGAGATACCTGCTTCCTGATCAGAACTGCAAGCCTAGTGTATTGAGTGCTTTCCATATACCAAACACCTTTCTAGATATTTTTGTATCTATTCCATCTAGAGGAGATCAGTCCTGGGTGTTCACTGGTAGGTCTGATGTTGAAGCTGAAACTCCAATACTTAGGCCACCTGATGCGAAGAGCTGACTCATTTGATGATGAGTCATCATTTCCTGATGCTGGGAAAGACATCATTTCCTGATGCTGGGAAAGATTCAGGGCAGAAGGAGAAGGGGACAACAGAGGATGAGACGGTTGGATGGCATCACCAACTCAATGGATATGGGTTTGGGTGGACTCAGGGAGTTGGTGATGGACAGAGAGGCCTGGCATGCTGCGGTTCATGGGGTCACAAAGAGTCAGACACGACTGAGCAACTGAACTGAACTGATTTCATCTTCACGGCATCACAGGAGCATTATTCCCATTTCACAGATGAGGAAGAGAAGGAAAGTTTCTTTTCCAGGATCACACAGGGGAGACCCTGAATTTCAACCTGGGTGACTGATTCACAAAGCCAAGCTGCTTCCAGCTCCCACTTGGTAGGTGTACGGCTTTTATGGTTTGAATTGAATGAATCATGGGCCTGCTTCCCTTTTCACAATGCCCAAGAGATTCAGATATGGGCACTTAGAGTTTTCATGGCTATTACTTACTTTGTCATCTCCTGAGGAGGGCAATGGAACTGTGGATTTTACCCTGGGGAACTGCTGAAAGTACCGTTCAATGACCTTGCTCCACTTTAGATAACTCCCTGTGGAGCTGTGTGTGTGTGTGTGTGTGCGCGCCTGTGTGCATGTACGGTGACTGCCTGAGCTAACATTACACAGAGGAGACTGAAGGCTCACAGTCACCAGTAGGAACAGAGCAATATTCCTCTCTAGTGTTTGTATCACCTCGCTTCTCAAGAAACCGTCCCTGAATGAATCCATCAGGTTTTCATTCTCACACAATGGCTGTGTAGAATGATTAACCTTATCGGATCCTTCTTGTCTCATGCTGCTTCATTTTTAAAACACAGGATGACTCCCAAACTAGACTAAATAATGCAAAAGCCTTTTCTCGGTTTTATTGATATCCTTGGTGAAAGCTCAGGAAGTATGGTCACTTTTAAAGCGCTGTGATTGTGTTGGCGGCGGGGGTGGGGGATGGAGAGGAGAAAGCGCTGAGAAGAACGGGGCTTTTGAATAAAAGGCGCCTGCATGTGTAACCTGTATTTCCCCAGCCGCGCCAGCCTTGGAGTTGTGTTGTTCATTCACTCAGTCATGTCCGATTCTATCACCCCATGAACAGCAGCACACCGCACTTCCTTGTCCTTCATTATCCCCTGGAGTTTGCTCAAACTCTTGCCTGTTGAGTCAGTGATGCCATCCAACCATCTCGTCCTCTGCTGCCCCCTTCTCCTCCTGCCCTCAATATGTATGTATATATATATATATTTTTTTTTTTTTTTTTTTAATCAAGGTATTTTTAACAAAATAGTAGTTGTCTGGCCTGGTCCTTTCAGACGAATCATGGGAAGCTCAGCCCCCTCCCTGGGATAGCTCAGGAATCCTCAGAGGGTGTGTCACCTCAGGGACCCCAGGATTTAATCCTCCTGGCTGCACATGGGCGCCTCTGCTCCCTCTTCCCCAGAGGTATTTGCTCAGGTGTCAGGTTGTGGTCACACCCGGTAACCAGGTAGCCATGGTCCTTGCTCTTTACTCAGGTAACATGGCCCAAGGGATCCCAGGTGGCTGACCCAAATGTCATTCCTGGTGAATAACCACTGCAACCTATGCCAACTGCCTTCAGGCTGAACTGAAGCATGTACCCCGCCCCTCCCTCGCATTCAGGATGTATCCCGTTACAGGCCATGGAGCCGTGCAGCCCAACCTGTATTTTACAAGATGCTGGTGATTAGTTTCTTATCAGACACTCTTCCTCCCTGGACTTTGATCTCCGGATACAGCAAGGGAATCTGAGCAACATTAACCTTGCTCACCTCCACTCTAACAACGACCCACTGTCCTTGGACCAAGGGTGCACACCTCAGTCTTCTTTGAGTTAATTCATCCACAAGGTTCCATGGTTCCTCTTGCACATAACTCCCTGGCAGGCAGGACTGCTTGACAGATTGTCCAAACCTGGTTGTGGATTATCAGACTTTGCACTGGTTTCCCTGAGCCAGATCTCACTCTAGAATTTACTAGACCTCTGCTGCCCTTAGTTATTTGCAACAGTGGATTCTGAAGAATTTCTGTGTGCCGTGAGTGCTGCTCTGTAAGATTATGCCCCACTCACTCCCTTTTCCCACATGAGAGTTACACCCAGCTTGGAATTTTTTTCAGGTTATATCATAAGACTCCTGTTTAGAATGCTATTTCATTCCTAAATTTTCATTTTAAAAAATAGTCTTTAAATTATTTAGCAACTAATCCCTATATTAAATCCATTGGAATGGCTTAACCAGTTCATGCTAAATATATGTGAAATTAGTTATTAGTAAGTGTTATCCTATTTATGAAAAAAAATTGTGGAAAATTAGAAACTTGGCAGTCAGTCAGGAGAGAGCAGTCCACTTTAAACCTTTTATTTTTTCATTTGGAATAAAGTCCATGCTACCCATCTTTAATCTTAACTCTTTTTTTGTTTTTTGTGGGTTTTTTTTTTTTTGTCTTGTGACTTGCAGAATCTTAGTTCCCTCACCAGGGATTGAACCTGGGTCCCTGCAGTGGAAGCATGGACTGCCAGGAAAGTTCCCATGCTATCCATATGTAAATTACAGATTTCTCAAAAGTCTATTGAATAAGGGTTAATGCATTCCCATGGAGGCCAGGATGACAATTTGGGGCATGAAATTACTTTGGAGAATTTTGAAAAACTCTCCACTTTAGAGACTCTATGGAGAGAAAAGCTAAATTTCAGTCACTTTTCCTACAACTATTAATATCCTTCCCACCAAAAAAAAAAAAAAAGTTTTAGAACATAAGCAATTAAACACAATCACAACACATAAAACAATTATTAACACCAAAAAAATCAAAAACCTTTTTTTAAGTTTGGGTATTTTGAGGAGTTAGCTTCAATTTTTGAAATATTTAAATTAAATAAGTGGAATCTTAATGTATTATATTAGTTGTTTGGACTAATCTTGGTTAAGCTTGTAATGTGTTGCTTAGAAAAAGACAACTTAATCTTCTTATATCTTATCCCCCAAGAAGTTTTTGCATTTGCAATCAGAATAATCCTAATAATTAAACTAAGGGTCTTTCAGCTTCATGATATTGTGAACTTATCATAAATTTTTTCACTCACTCCAGCAGTTGTTTTAATTTGAATGTTGTCTATATGAAGTTAGGTGTGTAGAAGTGAATTGTGATGTTTTGCATGATTTTTTTCCTTGACTCATTGAACTCATTTTAATCAAACTAAATGCAAGAGAAGAGAAAAATATACCAGGGATATACTTGTTAGCATGGTGTAGTAAGGACAGCTCTATTGCACAGTAAACAAAGATCAAATGCCACGTGAATGCAATGCAGTGGAAAAGAAGCAAGTGAAGTCAGTCTCTGAGAGGCAGAGAGAGAGATGGAGGCACACTGACAGCAACTGATAAACACAAGACCTGAGGCTGATAGGCAGAGAGTGTCAGCACATTAAATAACTTCAAATAATTTATGTAAATTCAACTATGCTTGCTTGGGAGAGAGATGTTAAAATAGCACTTGCCTGCCATTCCCCTCCTCCATCATCCTCCCCAGAGTGAGTCAGACAAGAGACATGAGTCTTCTATGACCTGAGTCTCTGTTCCCTGGGAACCTCTTACTAAATAATAGTCAGTGTGTCCCTCCAATGTAAATCAGTTCTGTTACCTGCTGCTCAACCAAAGAAACAGAAATCTACTCCAATGCCAAAAAACAATCTGGCAATGCTGAGTTCTTGAGAGATGGTCTGATCTCCAATGGGCAACTTCCGCAGAAGTTTCAAGGTTAATTTTCAACATCCCCACTTTGTCTTGAACTGATTTGAATAATTTGCTACTATGACATAAAAACATCTCATTACCATTTACCTCCATCCCTATTTCCACCACGTCTGTGTGAAAGCCTGTGATTTCTGTATATACTTGGCAAAATATGAGACTAAGTGATTTGTCTCCAGATTGTTCCTCATCCAGGAGAAGCCCAGCAACGCCATCCAAAACTGGACCACTGCTGACAACATACATGTACCATATACCTCTTCAGTTTCTGCTCAGTTTCAACTAGGGAAGCCCTGATTCCAACTTTTCCAGTCTGAGATTCCACTGTCACCTTCACAGTGAGGCCCGCCCCCACCAAGCTACTTAAAACAATATCGCTTATCACCCTCCAATGCCTCTTGTCTTGGTGTCATTTTTTTCATTTTCTCATGGCACTATCACCATCTTATTTTTCATTCTGGTTATTTTAGTCAGACTTTTATTCTGATACTTCTGACTTTCTTATTATTTTATTGTTTGTTGCCTGTCCCTGCAGGGCTTCCCTGATGGTTCAGCAGTAAAGAATTCACCTGCAATGCAGTAGCTGCAGATATAGTTTCCATCCCTGGGTGAGGAAGATACTCTGGAGGAGGGCATGGCAACCCACTCCAGTATTCTTGCCTGGAGAATCCAATGGACAGAGGAGCCTGGCTGGCTACAATCCATAGGCTTGCAAAGAGTCAGACGGGAGAGAAGTGACTTAGCACGGATGCCCATGCCTGTCCCCGCCTCCTGCCCCATAGTAGAAGTAAACTCCACAGGGCAGGGATCTGTATCAGTCTGTCCACTGATACATCTTACTCACCTAGAACTGTGCCTGGCTTATGACAGGGATTTAACACATAAATGCTGAATGAATATGTGAGCTTTCTTCACCTGAACTTCCTGGGGAGACATAAGTTCAAGGATCAGTTCAGTTCAGTCGCTCAGTCGTGTCCGACTCTTTGCGACCCCATGAATCACAGCACGCCAGGCCTCCCTGTCCATCACCAGCTCCCGGAGTTCACTCAAACTCATGTCCATCGAGTTGGTGATGCCATCCATCCATCTCATTCTCTGTCGTCCCCGTCTCCTCCCATCCCCAATCCCTCCCAGCATCAGAGTCTTTTCCAGTGAGTCAACTCGTTGTATGAGGTGGCCAAAGTATTGGAGTTTCAGTTTTAGCATCAGTCCTTCCAATGAACACCCAGGATTGATCTCCTCTAGAATGGATTGGTTGGATCTCCTTGCAGTCCAAGGGACTCTCAAGAGTCTTCTCCTAGTACTGGCTTAAAGCTGATCTTACATCTACACTAAATTCTTTCACTTTATCATCATAAAAGTAGGCCATTTTTAAATAGCAAATACTTTCAAAAGTTGCTCATTGGTTACTACACTCACATGAAGGTACAATGTCCAAAACGATGGACCATTTTTATAATAGATCCAAATCCATTACTGCGAGTAGATGTGGAGCAGAAATTTGTATGACAAAAATGTCTAAATCTAGCCAATGGCCCATTTATTTTAAATTAGGTTCTTAACCACAAAATCCTATTACTGCAAAGTGATTTAAAGAGATTCTTTGTCTTTTCTTTAATGTAACTTAACCTGGGTATTAAGAAGACTTCAATTAAATGGTTCGATGAGAAATCTACATTTTCTAGACCACAAGAGTAATTTAAAACAAATGGTACTTTCCTAAACTCTTTTGTTACCAAACTTTCAATAATGGCTGTCTCTTTCTGAAGTGTCTTAGTTGTGACTTAGGCAAGACTTGAGTTTTTGCCTCTTTAATTTTCACCAAGTGCCCTCAAAGGATAAAAATAATATTTTTAAAAGTTAGAAGAATTATTTAAAACACCAATCCACATTTTTCTTAATAATGTTAGAAATAGAACACTGCCTGCTCACTTCAGGTGTACCAGGGTATATCTGATGGAACCGATATCAGTAAATCAATGAAGTGCCATTTCAGCTCTGTGGGTCACATTTTTCTCTTTTTATTAAAAGTCTAGTTTGTCCAGAGTCCCATTTTGTCATGTTCAGCCATTGTAATTTGTACAGCTGATTTGAGTCACAAATGTATGAAGATCATATTTTCTGAAACCCAAAAAGGCATCATGTTGTAACAGTTTTGAAAATTGAACATAGGTTGCCAGTATTCTTGCCTGGAGAGTCCCAGGGACGGAGGAGCCAGGTGGGCTGTCATCTATGGGGTCACACAGAGTCGGACACGACTGAAGTGACTTAGCAGCAGCTGCAGTATTCTCTAGGCACCCCTCCCAGGCTGGGCCTGACCTTTAGGCATGTTGTCTAAGTATCCTGAGACTGTTTCTTCATCCATAAAATGAGCCTATTAACACCCAGATTACAGGATTACTGGGCTTCCCTTGTGGCTCAGATGGTAAACAATCTGCCTGTAATTCAGAAGACCAGGGTTCAATCCCTGGATTGGGAAGATCCCCTGGAGAAGGGAATGGCCCACTCCAGTATCCTTGCCTGGAAAATTCCATGGACAGAGGAGCCTGGCAGGCTACAATCCCATGGGGTCACAAAGAGTTGGACATGACTGAGCGACTAACACGGACGCACATACAGACTCATATTACTATGGTTAAAGTCTGAATATAGCATCTGACACATGGAGGCTATAAACCACAAGTCGTAACTGTAATCATAATCATTACTTTTCCTGACTTGGTCATTAATTTATCTGTGAAATTTCCTATGGGCACAAAACATAAATCTCTTTTAATTATGTTTAATCAATTGCTTTTATAGAAAAACATTACATGGAGTCAATGTTATCCTAAAAACCCAGGTCATAGAATAATTCTTTATAGATCCTGACTCTTGCACAGGATCTTGGAATTAATTTTAACATTGTTGGAGACCCAAAGATCACTACTGGTCTTTGTTTAAACAAAGGAACACACATATATACCAGTTTCTCATTGTTTTTGGTAGAATTGTGTCCCCCACAAAAAGATGTCGAATCCTAACCCCAAGTACTTGTGAAACTGATTCTATTTGAAAGTAGGGACTTTGCAGATGATCAAGTTAAAATGAGGTAATTAGGATAGGCCTCATTCAATATGACTGTGTTCTTATAAAAAGGGGAAATTTGAACACAGAGACCAAGGCACCCAGGGAGAACACCGCGTGAAGATGAAGGCAGAGATCGAGGTGATGCTTTTACAAGCCAACAAAGACACAACAAGGAACACCAAATATTGTCAGCAAAATGCCAGAAACTAGGAGAGAAGCCTGGAACATGTCCCTTCCTGACAGCACTCCGAAGGGACCAACCTGCTGACATCTTTCTTGAACTTATGACCTCCAGAACCATGAGATACTAATCTTTGTTGTTTAAGCACCAGCCTGTGGTACTTTGTTACAGCAGCTCTAGTAAAGTAATATATTCACCCAAGTCACACAGTGGCTGTTAATGGAAGAGGGAAGCAGCTTACTGGCAATTCCCAGCATTGTTGCAACATCTGTGTACTCAACTTCTAGTTCTGAGATGGTGAGCAGAGTCTAGAGTGTATATTTCACCTGGCAGTCTAAACATACCTTATTACCTGGTCCTCAGTTGGAAAGACTGAGAAATAAGGTGAAGACGAGTAAGCTGCTGAAGTGTTCCCCAAAACATGGTGCGGATACAGAAGTCTTAATGTTCTTTTCCAGCCACAGCTTCAGACAGAGAAGTCTTGTGACCATCAGGGCAGGGATTTTTTTCTTTTTAGCCAAAGAACGCTTTTAGTATCCACTCTTTCACTAGTTGCGTAAAGTGAGCTTAAGCAGCAGCAGCTGAGCATTTGCTACAGGGTTATCCCCCTTTGGTCAGCCTTATCCTGCAAAGCATTATGGGGCTAGAAGGAGATTCACTGGTTCCCACTTACTCACCAAACAGCAGACTTCTTCCAGCACTAGGTTCGATCCCTGGGTTGGGAAGATCTCCTGGAGAAGGGAAGAGCTACCCATTCCAGTATTCAGGCCTGGAGAATTCATGGACTATATTCCGTTCAGTCACTCAGTCGTGTCCAACTCTTTGTGACCCTGTGGACTGCAGTTTGCCAGGCTTCCCTGTCCATCACCAACTCCCGGAGCTTATTCAAACTCATGTCCATTGAGTCAGTGATGCCATCCAAACATTTCATCTTCTGTCGGCCCCTTCTCCTTTCACCTTCAATCTTTCCCAGCATCAGGGTCTTTTCCAATGAGTCAGCTCTTCGCATCAGGTGGCCAAAGTATTGGAATTTCAGCTTCAGCATCAGTGCTTCCAATGAATATTCAGGACTGATTTCCTTTATGATTGACTGGTTGGGTCTCCTTGCTGTCCAAGGGACTCTCAAGAGTCTTCTCCAACACCACAGTTCAAAAGCATCAATTCTTTGGTGCTCAGCTTTCTTTATAGTCCAACTTTCACATTCATTCATGACTACTGGAAAGACCATAGCTTTGACTAGACAGACCTTTGTTGGCAAAGTAATGTATAGTACATGGGGTCACAAAGAGTTGGACATGACTGAACAACTTAGACTTCACTTTACTCCTCAACCCAGAGCAGACCCCTTCCAGCCCCTGTGGCTAATGTGCCCAACAGAGCCATCAGCTGTTGGCACTTATCTAGAATCAATCAGTGGGGTATTGAAAAGCATCCATCAGGATGCACACGTATATAAATTTGGGGTTACTAAACTAAGTGGTTGGGGTTTCCCAGGTGGCTTAGTGGTAAAGAATCTGCCTACCAGTGCTGGTGACACAGGAGACATGGGTTCATTCCCTGGGATGGGAAGATCTCCTGGAGGAGGAAATGGCAACCCACTCCAGTATTCTTGCCTGGAGAATCCCATCAACAGAGGACACTGGCAGGCTTACAGTCCATGGGGTTGCAAAGAGTAGGACATGACTGAGCAACTGAGCATGCACTCACGAACAATATAGCTACTAGTAATCATCGTCACTCAACTATCTGGTTTACACTAAGCACATAGCTAAGCATTTCACATGCATTATTTTTGTTTTTATTTATTTATTTTTGGCTGCGCTGGGTCTCCGTTGCCTTTGCTCAGGCTTTCTCTAGTTGTGGTGGGTGGGAGCTACTCTTCATTTCCATGGGCAGGCTTCTTATTGTGGTTGCTTCTCTTGCTGCAGAGCACAGGTTCTAGGGCACGCAGTCTTCACTAGAGTGCGGGCTCAGTAATTGTGGTGCATGGGCTTAGTTACTCCATGGCATGTGGAATCTTCCTGGACCAGTAATTAAACCCATGTCCCCTGCACTGGCAGGCATATTCCTATCCACTCCACCAGGGAAGTCCTTGGATACATTATTTAGCAAACATTCATGCACAGTAATTAAGAGCCTACAGTGTATAAACCACTGAACTGGGTGCAGAAGACAAAATAAGACAGATGCAGCCCCTGCCTATACCAGAAAGTATTTTTGCTTGCAAAATATTCACTACAACTTTCTTCGTCAATGTAGACTGTGCAAAATCTCACTCTCCCAGGCTTACTTGCAGCTTAGAGTTGTAAACAATCCAGCTATGGCCAAGCTCCAGAATGGAAAGTTTGCTTTCCCACTAAAATGAGTCAGATAGGGCTAGCTTCATCCCTTTTCCTTTCTTCCAGCTTTGTTTTGGATATGATGGCTGGAGCTGCAGCCACCCATGAAGTAAAGCCCAAGAGAGCCAAAGGGACATCATGATATTGTTGCGCCTCTGAAATATTACCAGTAGCCACTTCTTTTTAGATGAGGAAAATGGATCTCTATTTGTTTAAGCCACTGTTAGTCAGATTTCCTATTAGTTCTTGCTGAATGCACTCTAAAATAAATTCAGTTGCTTTGATGACATTTGTAATCTACCTAAACAACTTATTTCACAATAATTATTTAATTGGCAGTGTGACAAGTGTTATAAAGGAGAATTATAGGGCACTAGGAACATGTAACGGGTCTGTTCAATTCCAAAGTCTGTGCTCTCTGAGCTGGGTATAAGCCAGTTTCTGCCACTTAACTAGTTGTATAACTTTGAGCAAATTACTTAACCTGGCTAAGCCTCAAATCTGTAATCTGTGAAATGGGGAATATAATACTATCTCTTTTAATACTATTGTGAGGATTAAGTGATAAAATATATGTAAAGTAGTTTGTTAGTTCCTGGCAAATAGTAAGCATAATTATTGTTATAAGTAAGCATTATTATATTATAGTTTTATATTATGTATCATATATATGTTAATACTACATACTTGTATTCTTATAGTAGGTAGAATTCTAAAATTCCCACTCTCTGGTATAGAAACCCTATATAACCTGCTCCCTTGAGGGTAGATAGAGCTTTTATATAATAGTATAGATTCTGGGCAGAAAACTATATTGACAAAGGTAAAGAATGAATAAGGAGTAAATTGAGTAAAATTTCTTATCTTATGTAGAAGTGATATAAAATGTTGATTCCTTTTTGAGTTCAAAAATAAGATAAATATATTTTAAAGGGCATTAAAAATTTAAACATATCCTTGGGAGAATTAATAACAAGATGTCTACATTCTAAATCACAAAAAAATGGGCAAAAATGTATTTATATTTTAAAAAACCCAAAATATTATGAAAATCAGGAAAACATTAAAAATGATCATATCAAACAAGATGATATAAGACCAAACATAACAGTTATTACAACAGATGTAAACATATTAAACATGGCTATTGAGAGGTTAAAAGTTCAAGATAGAGTTAAAATTTGAAATGTAAACTAAACCCCAGCACACAAAGTTGGCAGATCTGGGATTCTGTCTTTCTTCTCTTTGGCATTGATGCTTATGCATTTTCTGCTACATAATGCTGTTTATCTAAATATGTTAATGAAATTAAATTCTTTACATTTCAGATTTTAAGTTCATTTTACCTATATATGTAAATAATATGTGTTAATTAAATAGTATAATACTTCTTTTATTGTTGAGAGAGTAAATGAGCTTCCTAAAAACAGATCCATTGTGTATACAATACACAAAAATACAAAAATTTTTTAAAATACAAAAATTATTTTTAAGTACTTGAAATTGATGAGATATTGCTCCTGTTATTATATCACCTAGTATGGTGAAAGGAAGGTTATCAAGGTGAGACTGCCCTAATCAGGCAAGTTCTTTGTTTAAAAATTTTTTTTTCTTTTTTTGGGCCATGTGGCATGTAGGATCTTAGTTCCCTGACCGGGCATTGAACCCACCCCACCCTTCATTGGAATCATAGAGTCTTAACCACTGGAGCACCAGGCAGGTACCTGGCAAGTTCTTTAAAAGCAATTTTCTCCAGATCATAGGAATCTGAGAAAGTCAGAAATGAGCTCCTGATGGCTTGAAAGGAACAACAACCGTGCTGTGAACTACCTGTAGGGCCATGTGGCAGGGACCCGCAGACAGGCTCCAGGAACTCCAGATGCACCTGCCCTAAAGCCAGCAAGAAAACAGGAACCTCAGTCTGCAGCAGTAAGGAAATGCATTCTATTAACAACTCAGGAGCTTGAAAGAGGGGACCATGAGCCTTAGACGAGATGGGAGCCCCAGTCAACACATTAATTTCAGCCCGGAGAGACCCTGAGAAGACAATTCACCTAAGCATGACCTACAGATCTGTGAGATCATAAATTTCTCTTGTTTTATGGCACTAAGTTTATGGTAATTTGTTATACAGCTATAAAAATGAATATTTTTATTATATTTTTGTGGAAAGATATATTGCACAATGTATTGCATCAGGGTAAAGTCCAAGATGCTTTATCAAAGAGATCCAAAAATACAATGGATTAGAAAATACCAGCATTTATTTCCCTCACACATGGAGGTCCTGAAGTGGGCAGTGCAGGTCCAGGCTGGCTTTCCTCTGCACATGCACTCAGGTGCTCATGTTTCTCCAATTTTGTTACCCCTGAAACCACACTGCTCCCCAAAAGAGTCCTGATTTCAGCTGCATGGTCAAAGATGGGTCCTGGGCAGACTGGGAAGAGTGAGAGAGGTCAGGTCCAGAACACCAATTTCAATTTAAGTGAATGATTCAGGAGTCTTACTCAGCACTTCCACTCACATTCCCTTTTAGAGAACTGAGTCCTATGGCCACAAATTCATAATCCACAAATTCGCAAATTTGGCCTTTGGTCTCAAAGGAGAGAGGGAAATACAGTCTTGGGGTGGGAATCGGGAAATGCCCAGGAGAGGAGAATGGATCTGTGTTTAACAATGAGCAGTTTGTACCACAAATCTCATAAAATAATAATAATCTCTGTGCTATACCACCAGATTACTCTCCAGCCTTGCTTTCCTGTTGAGTTCTTTCTTTTGATCACTTTGGTGAGGGCCACATTTGATTGCAGCAGTGACAACTCACAATTTTGCTTTGCTGAGTCACTCATTCATGAGGCAATGTTGACCTCTGCCTGGAAGAGCAGTTACATTAACATCAACTGAACTGCTCATTGCTAATTACTGCAATTCATAATCAAGTGTACTCTTCTTAGTGTTTTGTGAACAGATACAAGTATGTTCTAGTCAATGGTTTTATCCACCTACCCAACCTCACCTGTGACCTAGCAGGAAGAAGGGGAATGATGGAAAAGCAGGAGGCGGAGCCTTCCCTATACACAGCCCCACATTTCCCTACCCTTCATCTGGCTCCGCCTTTGGAGGATTTTAGGAAAAGGCACTATACAAGATACGGGTCATTTTCCAGTAGTCAGTGAGCTAAGAGAGCTGTGTGTTGCTGGGCTGCATTGTATTTGTGGCAAGAAAAGCCATAAAGGAAGCTTCAGGTTTTTGGTTGGTTGGTTGGTTGTTTGAGGATTAGGTTGATTAAACTACTGTACCCAGACTTCCCTGGTGGTTCAGTGGTTAAGAATCCTCCTGCCAATGCAGGGGACATGGGTTCGATCCCTGGTCTGAGAAGATTTCACATGCCTTGGAGCAACTCAGCCTGTGTGCCACAACGAGAAACCACTGCAACGAGAAGCCCACGCGCTGTGATGAAAAGTAGTGCTCGCTGGCGGTAACTAGAGAAAACCCGTGTGCAGTGATGAAGACTCGGCACAGCCACGAATAAAACTGAAAACAGGAAAAACGCTGTGCCCCTTTGCTGAGACTCCCCCAGGGACTTGCAGATGGGTGTTTTACAAAGATATGGAGAGAATAAATCTCATTATTTATTGATGAGAGTAGAACGAAGAGTCATTCAATAATGTGAGTGATGTCAATCATAGCATATACATGCAAAGTTATCATTTTAAGGGAAAAAAGGAACATTTCTTGCAAATTTTCAGAATTCCTGTTACAGAATCTTATTGATTGCTTATTTCCTTTTGTCTAAAGGTAGAGCCCAGTGTCAAGGATATTTTTCAAAATATTATGTATTTTGCCAACTGTATATAACTTATGTTATTTCATCCACAGGACTTGTTTCTAATGCTCTTTTCCCTGGTCTGTAAGTTGATGATACTGCCAGGCCTTGAGAAAAAGTCAGTCTTCCAACAGAATTGCTATCAAGTAGCAAGAGTTCTCAGATTCTAAAAGCATCTTTTATAAAGGAATTCAAAGCATCTTTCCAATTGATAAGACCCTTTTCTTGTTCTGTACTATACTCCCACAGCAAACAAGACACTTTGTTATTAGCAATATTCAGTTAATGTTTTCCTCCCAAGAATTTTTTTTGCTCTCTTTCTTTTCGTTGCACCACACGGCTTGTGGCATCTTACTTCCCCAACCAGGGATTGAACCTGGGTTCTCGGGAGTGAGACTGCAGAGTCCCACTACTGGACTGCAAAGGATTTACCCAAAGAGTGTTTCTTAAGTAGTAGAATTCATTTTACTTTCAGTCAACCCATCTCAACCGATGGTTCAGTTCTCCATATGCTAAATTCAATCTCTGCAGAGGCAGAAAGCTGGTCTTTGTAACTCCTGGCTAGTCTTATGTAAGAAGGGAAATCATGAGCCTTGGAATGACTCAAAGTATGGTTAATATTGGGCTTCCCTTGTAGCTCAGTTGGTAAAGAATCTGCCTGCAGTGCAGGAGGCCCGGGTTCAATCCCTGGGTTGGGAAGATCCCCTGAAGAAGGAAATGGCAACCCACTCCAGTATACTTGTCTGGAAAATCTCATGAACAGAGGAGCCTGGAGGGCTGCAGTCCATGGGGTCGCAAAGAGTCGGGCACAACTGAGCAACTAACACACACATGGTTAATGTACTGACCAGACAACCTAGGAAGGTTGGGATCTAAGGCAGGATAAGGAAGAACTAAGGAATGTGACTCTCCGATTGCTATCTCTTTCCCAACATTTCTTAATTCCAAGGACAAGGGATGGATCTATGCTTTATTAAAATAATAGGCAATCATTCAGGTGTGGAGCATGACTGCCAGCAGTGTTAGCTCTCTATCTGATCAGATACATACAAAGAAGAAATAACTTTCTTCTCTAAATTTCTGAAAAATACAAGTTCTAGGTACTGGTACAGAAGGAGTACTCATTCCCATTATGGTTTGAGATTTTATTTTTTCTAGACCTCTGATGAGCTGTTGAGATAGGTCTAATTAAGCATTAAACAAACCAGCAATATTTTGAATCTGCTTGGCCATCTGTAAATTTTACAGCATTTCAAATCTTTTATCTTAGATGTTCCTTGTGGAATTTCATGTCTTTTATCTCAAATATTCCTCACAGCAGTTCATGGGATTAATAAGAGTTCTATCATTGGGCATTTGCTGTGTGCTAAGTGTATACATGCTCACTCACTGATTAGGTTCTAGTCTTAGCCCCATTTTACAGATGAGGCTTATAGAGGCTGAGATTCCCAGGTTTACATAGTGATACGTGACAGAATCAGGAATGAGAATCAAGGCTCACCACACTTCATTGGCTCCATGGCATTTAGAATATAAATGACCAGTTACAAGTAGCATTGAATCTAAGACCTGTTTGTCCTTTTTCCTTTTTTATCTCAGCATTCTGCTGGTGTGGTGGCCTCTGGTACTTTAGGCTCCAGATAATATTCCCGCTTAGATCCACTGTGGCTATGGTTTCCTCCACAGTGGTTACTCAGGAATCAACCTTTTCTCTCAGGTCAAGCTCAGTATTTGAAAACTTTAATTTCCTTCAAGTTGACATTTTACCGTTTCATAGTCTCAAGCCTCCTGCTGCTTGTAAAGGAGCGATTTAAGACATCAACTCCCCACAGCTCAGAGAACAATTCATTTCAATCTTGGGACATTGCCCAGAATTCAAGGAAACTAGATGATCCTTTCAGGCTGGTTTTTCATTTCCCTTATTGTCAAAAGCTCTTTCGACAGACACAAACTACTAGGTAAGAGGTGGGGAAAAACAGTGTTCTAGAAAAGAGCCTTTACTTAGTATTTTGTGTTGGGAAAACAAAAAGTCCAGATAATTGATGAATTTATTTATTCATCTGGATATTGGGGATCATGCATACATTGGAAAATATATTCTATAAGGATTTATTACCATTTAAAGAATGGTAGTATGAACCCACCCAATTTAATCATCATAGAATCTGTTCAATGGATCTAAAATCAGTCCAGTGAGTCTAGGAAAAAGAAAAGTTCTAATTGTTTGTTCCAGGGAATGACTTAAAAAAATAAATGTTAGGGAAGGTTCTATAATGGTCTTTTGGTAACCAAAAATATATTCATAAAGTGGAGAGAACAAATACAGAAGAAATGTCACCAGCGACTTAGCTTGAAATGAACAAAATTATGGCATTCTCCTGGGGACTCATTCTTGATAGGATGGCTATTGATCAAAAACAGTCTTAAAAAAGTGATAAAGAGACTCTGAGGTTGAACATTTATTTTCCCTGTTCCTTAAAGTCTGCATATTTACTATTGGTCACTTTTTAAAAACTCAGCCAAAATTTAGAGTTGTCAGCAGCTAACCTCGTAAGACATTTAAAATTAAATTCAATAACAAAATTCTATTAATATATTAAACATCATTCAGGTGATTCTTTTTAAAAATAAGTACAAAAACCCATTGCTCCAAGTCAATAACAACTCTAGAGACTGTTCTAATGAAAAGTAAGGCTATTTATAAGTGTCAGTTCAGTTCAGTTCAGTTCAGTTACTCAGTCGTCTCCGACTCTTTGCAAACCCATGAATCACAGCACTCCAGGCCTCCCTGTCCATCACCGACTCCCAGAGTTCACTCAAACTCATGTCCATCGAGTTGGTGATGCCATCCAGCCATCTCATTCTCTGTCGTCCCCTTCTCCTCCCGCCCCCAATCCTTCACAGCATCAGAGTCTTTTCCAGTGAGTCAACTCGTCGCATGAGGTGGCCAAAGTATTGGAGTTTCAGTTTCAGCTTCAGCATCAGTCCTTCCAATGAACACCCAGGATTGATCTCCTTTAGAATGGACCGGTTGGATCTCCTTGCAGTCCAAGGGACTCTCAAGAGTCTTCTCCAGCACCACAGTGCAAAAGCATCAATTCTTCGGCGATCAGCTTTCTTCACAATCCAACTCTCACATCCATACATGACCACTGGAAAAACCATAGCCTTGACTAGACGGACCTTTGTTGGCAAAGTAATGTCTCTGCTTTTTAATATACTATCTAGGTTGGTCATAACTTTCAGTTAAATTTTATTTGCAAATTAATAATTTTTTTTAACATGTTGTAAATTTATTAGCAAAGGTGCTGGCCCTCTTTAACATACATGGTAGAGATGACATAGAAAGAAGAAAGGAGCTAGCGTTTAGTGACCCAGAGCTATATATTGGGGAATAATATTAAAAAACATAAAAACCTTTATATAGACAAGCAAAAATTTTGCAGTATATCAATTGCACACCATAGCAGTCGATAGATATCTACACACCACAGCCCACCCAGAGCAGAGCCATCCCTCAACCTGGACTTCTCACTTAAAGATTACAATATGTGAGGGAAATAAACTCCTCATGCATTACAACATTACATCATTCTTTAATGCTCCATAATTTTGGATCTCCTTGAAAAAGCATCTTAGACTTTACTTGACACGGTGCTCCAGCTAATTGCTTCAGAATGACACCCTTGCCCCAGCCCAAAGGAATTCATTTTTTAAAATATATGTATCACTTAGGCTACTTGCTTCTTGAAAATCCAATCCATTGGCAATGTTGAGAATTATAGACTAGCTAGAAAAACAAGAAGTCCTTAGGACAAGATCGCAACCAGCAAGAAACTCCCTCCCAGCTCCCTTACTTCTGTGATGATGGGATGGGCGACTACTGGGAAGAGTTTGGGCAAGGTACTGTAATATTTTGACTCATAGAATTTTCACAAAACCAACTCTTTCCCAGTCAAGTTTGGACAGGTCAAGTACCTGCCTTTCTTGGTATGGGGATGCCACGTGCTAATAAAACCTTCCAAGATTCTGCTGCCTCTCAGTGTATCTTGTTTCCATTTATCCCAGGATCCCAAGTGACCAAAAAAAAAAGTTTTTAAAAAAGGAAGAGTGGGGTTCCTGGTGACTTTAATAGTATATTTTATGGCCCATTTAAAATTTCATTTTCATAACAACCCTTCAAGTTAGATAATACCCTGTTCATTTTACAGACAATAATGCACTGCAGAAGGAGAGGAAACTTGCCAGAAGCCAGTGAGGTGGAAAAACATAAAGCAGGATTTAACGCAGGTGAGTCTGCCTCTAGAGTCCTAAGCATTCCCATCGACTCTTCCCTCTGTGCCATTTCTGCTCTCTTCCATGGCCTTCTAAGTACATGCATGTGTGCTAAGTCACTTCAGGTGACTTCTTGGCAAATTCTTTCACTTCTTTGCAACCCTATGGTAAGGGCTTGGCATTTAACAAGGGGTTGCATGGGATACAGAGACAAGAACTGCACCAAGTGGCTAGAACAGAGATGCTTGTTAGAGGACTCTTCCATGTACCCAGTCATTTCAATGAGCTGGGAGGCAGAGAGTACAACAGAAAAAGGGGAGATCTTGAACTCAGATTGTAGAGTTCAGAGCCGGGTTTGGATTCCATCGCCACCATCACTACTGCCTGGAATGAGTGTGGTTACATGTGACGTCATATTCCTAAGAGATGCATAATCATTGCACCACAGCCTCTCTCCTATCCACTGCGTCTCCTCCTCTCTCCTGGCAGAGTTTTGTATGTTCCTGACCCTGGAGCTCCTCTTGCACATTAGAGTATACAGCAGGGGACTCTGAGCCCTCTTCCCCAGTCCTGCCAGGCCTGAGAAGTCTTGTGGTGTCATCTTATTCCCAACCTACCTAGCTTTCATTCTCATTTTTAGCCAGGATTAGAACTAAACTTGTCATGGTTTGAACTTCTTGATGTAGATGGTAGATTCCCTAGAAATCTCCAGATACTTTGTTCTCAGTGGCCTCTAATCCTAGCTCCTTCAGCGGCAGCTTACTCACCCCTCCCAATGCCGGCACAGAACTGCCAGCATGCCCTGTGACTGGTTCCTCAGGTCATTTCTGAGGTCCCGGGGACATTTGCCCAGATACACCTGGCACTGAAGGGGATTTGTGCTCACCTGGATTTGAACAAATCATCTTCAGCATGAAACTCCACACCCCTCTCCAGAGTGGTGAGGACAAAGCAGAGATTCTCCAAAACCAGGAGATAAACCTGCCACTTTCCTGGTGAACACCTTTCTTCCCACCTCCTATCATTCAGTGTCTACATTTCAAAAGAGAACACCATATTTTCTGAAGTTTTCTGGGAAGAAAGAGAGAAGAAAGTGGGCTGAGAGTATCCCTCCACTCCTACAGAATAGATTCCATTTTGATAAGGTATAATTTCTAGAACAAGCTTCTCTCTTGACAGTAGAGCTCGTTTTGCATTTGCAGAGAAATGTATTAGTTACTGAATCTTTCACCACTTTGTATTATGATACATTTTCAGCATATTCAAAAGTGTATAGAACAGTATAATGAGCAACCATGTATCCATCACCAGCTTCAATAATTGTCAATTCATGGCCAATCTTCTTTCATTTATATCCCATTTCACATCTCCCATCCCCTAGATTATTTTATACAAATTCAGTTCAAGTTAAATCACTTTATCCCTGAATATTTTATTTATTTTTAATCTCACATTCAGTTATTTAATGTGCATTTAAATTTGGTAAAATATATGCATTTTTATTCCTAGTATTTGAAGTGAATTTTTAAAATTTTATTTAATTGGTGGAAGATTAAATCAGTCATAATTATATATATAGTACATATTTATTATATAATTACTATATTGTATAATATATATAATATATTTATTACACAATTAATTGTGTATATATTATATTAACTAATTATATTGTATTACTTACATAATATAATATATTTATTACATAATATAATATATGTTTATTACATAATTATACACATAATTTTATATCCCATAATATATATATCCCATAAATATGTATCCCTT
This sequence comes from Moschus berezovskii, assembly GCF_049115385.1. NCBI lineage: Eukaryota > Metazoa > Chordata > Mammalia > Artiodactyla > Moschidae > Moschus > Moschus berezovskii. The sequence continues at coordinate 51,367,913 of NC_142465.1, forward strand.
CCCTCCTGAGCTTCCCTCCCCTTCCCCCATCAAACCCCTCTAGGTCATCATAGAACAACAGGTTGGGCTCCTTGGGTTATTTACCAACTTGCTAATAACTATCTATTTTACACATGACAGTGTATATTCTCAATGTTACTTTCTCAATTTGTCCCACCCTCACCTTGCTCTGCTGTGTCCACAGCTCCATTCTCTACTATTAATAGGCTCATCAGTACCATTTTTCTAGATTCCATATATATGTGCTAATATATAATATTTGTTTTTGTCTTTCTGACTTACTTTATATAAGAAGCTCTAATTTCATCCACCTCACTACAACTGACTCAAATTCTGAGTCAGTTAGCTGAGTAATATTCCATTATATAAATGTACCACAACTACTTTGGCCATTCATCTGTTGATGGACATCTAGGTTGCTTCCATGTCCTGGCTATTGTAAATAGTGCTGTGATGAACACTGGGGCACATGGTCTTTTAGAATTGTGGTTTTCTCAGAGTATACGCCCAGTAGTGGAATTGTTGGGCCATATGGTAGATTTATTCCTAGTTTTGAAGCAATCTCCATACTATTTTCCATAATGGCTGTATCATTTTTACATTCCCACCAACAGTGCAGGAGGGTTCCCTTTTCTACACATCCTCTGCAGCATTTATTGTTTGTAAATTTTTTGATGATGGCCGTTCTGACTGGTGTGAGGTGATACCTCACTGTAGTTTTGATTTGCATTTCTCTAATAATGAGCAACATTGGGCAACTTTTCATGTGTTTATTGGAAACAGTGGAAACAGTGTCAGACTTTATTTTTTTGGGTTCCAAAATCACTGCAGATGCTGATTGCAGCCATGAAATTAAAAGACTCTTACTCCTTGGAAGGAAAGTTACAACCAACCTAGATAGCATATTAAAAAGTAGAGACATTACTTTGCCAGCAAATTTCCGTCTAGTCAAGGCTATGGTTTTTCCCATGGTCGTGTATGGATGTGAGAGTCGGACTGTGAAGAAAGCTGAGCATCGAAGAATTGATGCTTTTGAACTGTGGTGTTGGAGAAGACTCTTGAGAGTCCCTTGGACTGCAAGGAGATCCAACCAGTCTATTCTAAAGGAGATCAGTCCTGGGTGTTCATTGGAAGGACTGATGCTAAAGCTGAAACTCCAATACTTTGGCCACCTCATCCGAAGAGTTGACTCATTGGAAAAGTCTGATGCTGGGAGGGTTTGGGGGCAGGAAGAGAAGGGGGCGACAGAGAATGAGACGGCTGGATGGCATCACCGACTTGATGGACATGAGTTTGAGTGAACTCTGGGAGTTGGTGATGGACAGGGAGGCCTGGCGTGCTGTGATTCATGGGGTCGCAGAGAGTCGGACACGACTGAGTGACTGAACTGAACTGAATATTATCAAATTCCTAGTCTTCGGATTTCTTTGATTATTTGGCCTAAGAGATCATTTGTTTTCAATGCTTTGTTCAAATCAGGAGCCTATATTGCACATACATTATTGCATTAATGTATATAGGAGCATATATTACATATTAATATGTCTCTAAAGTTCCTTGTAATATACATATATCTTTTCCTTTTTTTTCTTGCAGTTTGTTGAAGAAAGATATTTTTCCCTGTAGAATTTCCCACATTCTGGATTTTGCTAACTGCCTTCCTGCGATATCCTCTGTCTCCTGTTTTTCCTATAAAATTGACAGATCTAGAAGCCTTGATAAGAATCTCATTCAATTTTTTATCAGTATTTTACAGTTAGTGTTGTATAATTTTTTGCATTACACAAGAGGCACAGAGTGTATCATTGATCCCCTTTTGTATTGTTAAACTGGATCAGTGGGTTCTGTTATAATCAGCTTAAGAAATTTTTTATGTAAACTTCTCCATTAGTTTTCCACCTATGGGTTTAGATGTATACAGGAGCGATTGATGATCATTGCCCAGATTCTTTATTTCATTAAGGATCACAAAGTGGTGATATTTAAATTCTAGTGTCCCTTCTGCATTTATTAACTGCAATTCATTAAAACAAACAAATGAACTTGACTTGGTTTCTGTGAGCTAACCATGATTCTTTTAGTAAAAGGATGCTAAGAGCACGATAAATGCTTGATTCTGTCTCTCCTCCTCCTTTTAGTTACCAGTTTACAAAGATGACTAATGAGTATTTTTAAGTATCATTATAAACTTGGGTATCTTTAACACATTTAATACATTTGTATATAGATAACATTCTTTAGACTATAAGTATGGGTATGTAATTACAGACAATGGAAAGGTAAAGGCTATATGCTAATCTAAATCGGGAAGTTATGAAGGTATTAATAGACAAAGGACAGAAATTTAATCAAGTTACAAAAAGCGATCAACTGTAAAAAAAAATCCTAAAAGATTTTTCTCCAGCAAGTAAGGAGATAGGGAACATGGAAAGTCCAGGAGTGATGGGGAGACTAAGGAGAGGGCAGAGCCAGGGAGTTAGCACTGGGGTCGGGGTTGTAGTGAGAACTGGACTTTGAATCTGAACTAAAGAAGTAGAGCTGGGAGCCCTTGAGGAAGGTTTGAGTAAACCTGGGATCAAAGGGAGGAATGTGAGGAGGAAACCCAGCAGGGAAGCTGGAGCAACAGCTTTTGAATGACAGTCAGTCAGGAGTTAGACTACAACAAACAAATATAAGCCAAAGCAACTGTGCATCTGCACATTGGCTAATTGCATAGGAGCTAAGATGTGCTCACTTATGTTGTTGTGAAGTCTTGCTGAGAGCATATTACACCTCAGAGGTAATAACAGGAGGAAGGGAGCACAAGCAGAGAGGAGGAAGAAAGGAAAAAGGCAGGTTCAATAACATAATTTTCACAGCAGAAATCTTTCCACTGTTCCCTTTTCTCATACAGCAACCCAAAGGTACTAGGAAAATTCTATAGGGCAGTGGTCCCCAAACTTTTCAGCACTAGGGCCTGATTTCGTGGAAGACAATTTTTGCATGGACTGGGCAGGGGGATGGTTTTGGGATGATTCAAGCATATTACGTTTATTAGGCCTTTTATTTCTATTATTTTTACATCAGCTCCACCTCAGATCATCAGGTATTAGATCCCAGAGGTTGGGGACCCCTGCAAGATTGTTGCAGATCTGTGTTATGTCAACAGAAAGCGATAGTTGACACAAATATTTTCATATTCTGCTTTAAGCTAGTATAAAAATGAATGTCACAACAAATTTGATAAAGATTTTTGCCATTAATTTTAAGGAAAGGTATAATAAAATCCTCAGAGATTACAGTGTAGGAAAGGCTCTTAAAGGTCATATAGTTGTAGTCTTAAATGAGAATAAGACAAAAGTCTCATTCCATTAGAAAATGTTGACCTTTAGATGAACTAATTCAACAGAGGGCTAAACTCTTGCCTCCTGGGCATGGATGAAATAGCAGCTTTATGAAAGTGTTTTAATAATAAGAAATAACAAAACAAATATAACTCACAATCAATGTAAATTTTTATTACAAGAAATATTCTCACAGTTTTGAAATTGTAGACTGCCTGTTTGATTTCCTTTTTAGAATTCGTAGTTTCAAGCCACCTATAAAAGATCAGCGTTGAGACCAGAATTTAGAATAAATATGGAAGTATTTTGAACTGAAATATGAAATCAAACATGTGGATTTGGGGGAAATTATATTTTGCTGATAGTTTCCTTTTTATTGACCATAGCTTCATTCATCTACCCCTAACAAGAAAAGAGAAATTTTGTTTTTAAAAGATGGTTATCTTTGGGCCTTATTTTATCCTTCCTTTTATTTAAATATAATAGTAAGATCTCTGAAAAACAGAAATGTTACCAGTTTATTTTCACTTAAGATGTTATGAACATTTCTAACATGTCTTATGACAGTATGGTCATGGGCTTAACTTTAGCCTGTTTTTCCTAATTTTTAGCTGCTAAAGGAAGCACCCTTTCCAAAAATGCCTTTAAAAAGTGACATTTAATATTTAAAAGCATAATTTGACTTTTGAAAGTATTTTCACTTTCTTACAAAGTAAATCCTCAATGTGAACACCGTATTTTAGGGAAAGTTCAAACGTGAAGTTGGAGCTCACTCTTCACCAACATTCTTCCCCAAATATATAATCTATTTTACTTTAAGGGAAGGTAAGATGAATAAACATCAATATATGCATGCATAAATCTGAAAATAAGTGTTTAAACATAACACACATTATTTAAAAGAACATATTTGATTCAGGTTGGGGAATACATGTACACCCATGGCGGATTCATGTCAATGTATGGCAAAACCAATACAATATTGTAAAGTAAAAAACTAAATAAATAAATAAATAAAAGTGAAAAAAAAAAGAACTTATTTGAAAAACTGTTTTAATGGATATCTTGTAAGGCAATATTATCACGTCAAATTGTGTGTGTGAGTATGTGTGTATGTGTGTGCATCTTATGTATGTGACCAACCATTACAGTATTATAGAGTATTATTTTGAGAATAAAAGTGAAGAATTCCATAACTATTCTCTAAAAATTTGGTGTTACCATCCTCTTCCCTACAATAGTTTTCAAATATAATTTTAATTATGCTATGCAGACACTTATGAGCTTAAATGAACCAAATGCTGTCCTTGCATTGAGTGTCAGAAGATTAAACCACAAATATCCAATATTCTATTCAAACAGTAGTAAGAAATTCTGAATGCCTCATTGTTCTTATTTTAACAGAAATCACAATATATTTCATAGGGATATTAAAACCTCAAGCACAAATAATTTTAAAGTAGTTTTCCCATCTAAATAAGATATGATTTATTTATATATGAAATATCTTAAATCAGATTTGACATATCTATAGAAGGTATTACAACAAAATAGTTACATGAATTGCATCAGCCAGGATTGAAAACATGTCTTATTGTAGTCAGACTTCTGAAGTCCTGAGTTACTCTGTACCCACTTCCCATCTCCCAACACTGTCTTTACCAAAGGAGGTAGTATTCTTAGAAATTCTTTACTTTTGGAAGTGGCTGTTATATTATTTGTCAAAGTAAAAATGGTATGGAAAAATTGACCCGACTTAGATAAGAATTATTGATTCCTTCAAACTAACCACCCCTCTTTACTTTTGTTGAGTGAAGCAAAATATATAGACAAAAATAGAGTAGGTTATATGTGTGTGTGTGTGTTGTATTCCAGGAAGATTACTTTAAACCGGAGATAAGTTTAGCGATTTTACAGAAAATAGCTGTATGTTTCTCCATGGATCAGTGATAGCCTCATTTTTGACCTCTTGCAGCACAACTCAAATAATAAAAAATTCAAGTTAGACTTGCCATTCATTCCAAAGTAAAACTGACTTTCAGATCCTTATCAGAACAAAAACTCAGTAAACAAATTCTTGAACCATGAAACAAATAACTCCCAGGCGGTACCTCCTAGAGTCAGGCAATTCTAGCCTTCATTCTGGAATACAGAAAATGTTCCCACAGAAGCAAGCCTGTGTCAGCATCTCAGCTCTATAATCCCCTCTGCCTCTTCATCTTAGGAGTAGGGTGATGTTCAAGGTAAAGCCTGGAAAACCCTTCTCCCAATATTTGTCATTGTTTTAAGGTAGTCATAATCACTTTTAAACAGATACTGCATATCATCATGTAGCAGTGCTGAGTCTGAGGGATGTATAAGGAAGAGGTGCAAAGGAAATATGTTTCTGCTGCCTTCCTCACTGCTTTGGTCCAGTTGCACATAGGAACCCCAACAGGCTAAGATCATCACCTTTTCCCAACTTGTCTATCTATGCTAGTTAGGCCTCTGTCCAGTAAGAAGGACTTAGCTGATACACAAAACATGGAAATGAGTCCACCCCTTTCAGTCTGAATTCACTGCACCAGTAGGACAGATCTGCATATGACCCACTGCAAAATTTAAATGGTGCTCTATCAGCTTACGGACTTCCCTTGTGGCTCAGCTGGTAAAGAATCCGCCTGCAATGTGGGAGACCTGTGTTCTATCCCTGAGTTGGGAAGATCCCCTGTGGAAGGGAAAGGCTATCCACTTCAGTATTCTGGCCTGGAGAATTCCGTGGACTATATAGTCCCTGGGGTTGCAAAGAGTTGGACACAACTGAGCAACTTTCACTTTCACTATCAGCTTATACAATGAAGAAATTAAAATTAAGAAATGCAAGACTGAATAGGCTACTATTTCACAGCAACTTCTGCCTTGATTTCATTAGTTACATTAGTTGATCCCTACATATAATTGTTTTGAGGTTTTAAGACTAAGGACTATGTTGCATGATTGTTTTACATGTAATTTCATAATCATCTGTACCAAAACTCAGCTTTTAAATAAATAGTACAGAAATTCACAAGTTAGTCTTGTCTCTCTAACAAAGAGATATATCATATAAAGGAAAAAAATAGGAATTATATTTCTTTTGTATTCATAAAGCAACTGTCCCAGCACTGAATGCCCTGTAGACATATGGTTCCTTGATTATAACTTATTTGTTAAACTGTTCCATGGTAGCTCTCTCTATAACTGCAGTGTTTAAAACCTTTAAATCACGGAAGTAAATTCTAGTAGAATATCATCTAACTAAAAAATTAGTAACAGCTAACTTCAGTTCAGTTCAGTCGCTCAGTCGTGTCTGACTCTTTGCGACCCCATGAATCACAGCACACCAGGCCTCCCTGTCTATCACCAACTCCCGGAGTTCACTCAAACTCATGTCCATCGAGTTGGTGATGCTATCCAACCATCTCATTCTCTGTCGCCCCCTTCTCCTCCCGCCCCCAATCCCTCCCAGCATCAGAGTCTTTTCCAGTGAGTCAACTCTTCGAATGAGGTGGCCAAAGTATTGGAGTTTCAGCTTTAACATCAGTCCTTCCAATGAACACCCAGGATTGATCTCCTTTAGAATGGACTGTTTGAATCTCCTAGCAGTCCAAGGGACTCTCAAGAGTCTTCTCCAATACCACAGATAACTTATGGGGTACTTATTATAGTCCCCAAAGTGTAAATACTATTACTAACCCCATTTTACAGCAGAAAACAGAGTCTCAATAAGATTGCTCAAGTTTACATAGATAGCATGTGATGGAACTCGGATTCCATTGCAGTTCTGTTGGATTCTATCCTGTTGACCACTGTGTTACTCTTTCTACCATATTTACACATTTAATGTGAACTCACTGTTTCTTAAATTTTTATTTTTCATCTTTAAGTTTTTCCAAAAAAAAAAAAAAGGTGATCTGTTATAGGAAAGAATTTCAAATGGGACTGGTGTGAGGTAGCTATTGGTTGTCCTTGATTCTTTAAGTTTATCTGCCCACCCATGAGGGTTAATGTGTTTTCCATCTTTGTTGCTGTCTGCACTTTGAAGGAGCCTGAGAGTATAAAGACTTCTTATTCATCAGTGCCTTCAGAGTGGACCAGGGAGAGCAGGTTGATGATTTTCCCCCTGAAGTGGATTCTGGCAAATACCAATGATTTTTATCTGATTAGAAGTCAGGCAATCTACTGATATTACTATCAGAATTGAACTCAACTCCAAAGCTGCAAAAAAAAAAAAAACAAACACAAAACCTCTAGAGCTGGAGGAAAAACACTTCTCAGGAAAGTTGTAATGTTGTAGTGGATATATTTTGTCCTTTTTGCAGCAGACTGGATATTTTATTTAAAGAGCTGCTTGGAAACAGTAGTCTCAGAATTGCGACAGATGGGGTTGGTCTCTGGAGTGGTCCTTCAGCATTAGCTGATTCCCCGTCTCCTAGTTGGGCAGTGTCTCCCCATCTCCCAGTTGGGCAGTGTCCCCCTGCCTAGTGTCCAGGGACCCTTTCCACCTTTTCACAGTAAGTCTGCCTTCCCAAGGCCAACTCCCCGTCTGGTTTCTTCTGTCTCCCTAATCTCCAGGCAATTTCTACTTGCCAAGCTGCTTGCTAGTTGGTCAAAATGCAAAATCAATCTCTGATTATGTCGTGATGTTATTAAGTTAATGTTTTACATACCTCAGGTATGGTTTAATGCGAACTTCACAGAGATCATGCCACCTTGACCCAAAGGTTCTCTTTCTAGGAGTGGGAAGTGCAATCTCAGTAAGAGAAGAAAGGAAAACACCACAGTGGTCTCAGAGTCTGTAGGATTAAACTTAGAGGCAGAAAAAAAAAATTACTGCTCAGAAAAGAGCACTGGTTGGTGCTTATGTCGAATGATTGGGATCACTGAACAGATCAGGTGGGAAAACCATAATAACACAAAGCTCTTGACCCCAATCTATACTTTGGTTAACAGTTTTCCCCTTTTAGAAAATATATGCTATAATGAGTCTTTTGAAAAGATTAAAAAAAAATCTATAAATCTATTTTTTCAAAAATAAATCTGTTATAAATCTATAACTAGTATAAATATGAATAAGAAATTCTTACTCTTGGTTTAGTAGATAAAGTTTAATGAATTATATTCTCATGAGCAACCATTGAAACAATAAAAATTGCTAGCCTTCTACTGTGACAGAAAGCCTTCCTCTGAGCAAGTTGTTCAAACACGTCCAGAGATGCTTATCATGGGAACAAATAAGAGGATAAATTGGCTGTGGAGAAGGCAGGGATTAGTCACTCACAAGTTGACAGTGGAAAGACCAGGTAAAGGGCTATACATCAGACTGACAACCATGCAATGGACAGGCACCCTGGTTTCATTTGGACAGGAACGTATTTCTTAATGAATTAATGATTTTCCACAGATTTTATTAATAAAACTGCCAAAGAAAGAAGTTTAGAATAAAGTTTAATAAAGGGTATTTAAAGGGTTCTCTAGTCATGGTATATTCCTTCGGGATTATTGATTTCCCAATAGTGAAAACAATGGTTAACCCAATTGGGTAAAGTATGAAACTATAGATAAGTGAACACTGAAGTGAAGTGAGGTTAAAGTCTCTCAGTTGTGTCCAACTCTTTGTGACTCCATGGAATATACAGTCCATGGAATTCTCCAGGCCAGAATATTGGAGCAGGTAGCCTTTCCCTTCTCCAGGGAAGACTGAACATGTCAAGTATCAAATGCTAATGTAATGAGAACACATGTTATGCAATTACTTGATTACCTCAAAATACCTGGTCTAGAGTAAAGTCTTACTAGACAGCCATCTTGGTGTTCAAGTAGCCAACATAACCAATATAACCAACATAACCAATATACTACATATAAGGCTACTTTATTTGCTAAGTGCATCTGAGATAAGGCTGATGTTAGCAAGTATTTTATCACTAAACACACTCTTACGAATTCCCTTCCATATCATATGCTGCCATAGTCCACTGTGGATAGGACTGTGTAGAAGCATGGTGAACTGGAAGTGATTTTAGGAAGGAAATGGTCAGTCTGAGGCTTAAGGAGTTTAGAAGCATCAATGAATATTCAGAAAGGAAAGTATCATTTTCTTTCTGGAACAGAGATGGTGGAAGTAGATAAATGTAGAAGTACCTATTCTTAAAATCCTCAACCCATTCGGTATTTGCAAAAACAAAGTAAGGCCAACTTTCCCCCTCCTACCTCTAGGATTATTGGTATGTATATCAGAGAGAACATACTTCAAAAATGAAATAAACTAAAGACAAATTACATGGTGATATTCCCCTTACCAGTCCTTTTTTTTTCTAAGTCTAGATTAATCTTACAGCATGACCCCCTAAGTTCTTACTTGTAGCATCAGCCAGTATCCAATTCATTGCTCTTTATTTATACAAACCATGATATTTTTCTCCAAAATGCATATAAACACAATACAGAATATTTGAAGTATTTTCCATTGCCCCTATCATGTAAGCCAAATTAAAAATTTTTTGTTAAAATTCATTACAAAATGCAGAGACCTATATGAATATTTCTGGTGTTTGGTATTATGCCCTTAATATTTTTTTGGAAATAGCCAGAAAAGAATAGATTATAAAATGCAGTGATTCATTTCTCAGACCTCATTATTCTGTCTTCACAATGTGCAACACAATGAAATGACTGACTAAGGACTTTGAATACAAGTAAATATAGAAGCTCTATGTAAATACGCTTGTTGAATCAGGAGAAAGGAAGAAAAAGCTCCAAGGAGTTGCTTATGCTTTCTTTCATGTAAAGTGTCATTTTCTCTGTACATCAGATAACATATTGATTTCACTGTGCTTCAATTCTCAATTTTCCATAAACCATAAAAACCTTAATGACTTTTCCAAATCTCGTGAGAAACAATCAATTAATTTTCCCAGTAGTTCAACTCTGTCAAAATTAAAGTGCTATTTTAATGAATTTTTCAGACATTGAGGATCTACACAGCAGCAGCTTAAGGGCTAAAGCCTTTCTTTTACCATTGTGAGAAAAGTTTAAATATATACCAATTAAATAGAGTTCAAATGTTTTAACCTTTGTTATAGACATGAAGGCAAATGGCAACCCACTCCAGTACTCTTGCCTGGAGAATCCCATGGACAGAGGAGCCTGGTGGGCTGCAGTCCATGGGGTCGCTAAGAGTTGAGTGACTTCACTTTCAATTTTCACTTTCGTGCATTGGAGAAGGAAATGGCAACCCACTCCAGTATTCTTGCCTGGAGAATCCCAGGGACAGAGGAGCCTGTTGGGCTGCCATCTATGGGGTCGCACAGAGTCGGACACGACTGACGCGACTTAGCAGCAGCAGCAGCACAGGCATGAAAATGCAAGTCACTTTACATGGCTTTCTAGGATTTAACCTAATGCTGAATCCACAGCTCCACAGCTCCAAACAGAACTGTTGCAGAATCATCCATAATATAATAGTCAAATGCATCAGCTACAACCCGGTGACACCATTCCTCTGTGTTGTGAGTTGAAGAACAACCAAAGGGCTTTCTGGTTTTTCTGCCATACGTCTCATACCTTACCTAAAATTCCCACTGCTAACAATACCCCTTTGAGATGAGGCAATCTTTTTTCTTTTTTTATTGAAGTATAGTTGATTAACAATATTGTGTTAGTTTCAGCTATACAGAAAAATGATTTGATTATATATGTATATGTATCTATTTATACTCTTTTTTATTCTTTTCCACTACAATAGTTTATTATTACATATTGAATACAGTTCCCTGTGCTATACAGTAAATCCTTGTTGTTTTTATATTTTATATATAGTAATGTGCATCTATTAATTTCATGCTCCAATTTATCCCTTCCCCCTTTCTCTTTGGTAACCATAATTTTGTTTTCTATGTCTGTGAGTCTGTTTCTCTGTTGTAAATAAGTTCATTTGTATCATTTTGCTTGAATTCCACATACAAATGATATCATATAATATTTGTCTTTCTCTGACTGACTTCCCTTAGTATGATATTCTCCAGGTCTGTCCCCATGTTACTGAAATAAGGCATTCTTTAAAAGGCCCCAGGAAAAATTCCTAGAAGGGAAAAAGAGGATAGGAAACCAGCAGGCTTTCATTTGCACAGTAGTGACTGATAGTACATTAGCACATTAGCATGGATTTGTTTATCAGATTTGTCAATTGTGAGGTAGAAAGCAGAGCTCACAATGGAGACAGGTGTAGTCTGGAGATGGTAGAGAGGAGGTGAGAAGGTCTGTATTTTTGAAGTGACAATATGGAAGTCTCCAGGGATAAAAAGAATAGTGATGGAAAAGTGGATGCTGAGAAAGGTCAGAATTTCAAAAGTTAGGGGCAACCTCAGAGTAGAATTTCTTTCAGGCTGCTCTGAATATGACTAGGAAGAATAAAACACTAGAATAGTCAGTGAAATTGTGAAATGAGTTTAAAATAGAACTAATGAACAAAACGATCCTCTTGTCGAAGTTTCACTAGTAGCATGTCGGCTGTGCGTTGTTGAAGTACAAGTTCAACGGTGTTGCTGGCTTGATAAAATTCACTTTGTTCTGGGGCTGAGAAGATCAGCTGTGATCCTGAGAGGATGCCATCATGGCGTTTCACGTAGGGGTAGTTCTGTTTTCATTTTGTTTTTGGTTTAGTTTTTTGCTTTGTTGTTTCTGGCTTCATTTGGATTATCATGTAATAATGCTCATTTAATAACAGTGAACTGAGAGGAGTTGTTTTGAAACATCTTTATCTTCTTTATATTTTTCTCTTTTCACAAGAATCACAAGGAGACACTTCTCTCACACACAACAGTTCCACAGACTGATTTGCAATTTTCCTACTTCTCATTAGATTTCATGGTGGCTGTAGACAGTCCCATTTTTTGGTGCTCACCTAGTCTATTGCTCCTTCAGAATCTAAAACACTTCCTTTGTCTGCCGTTTAATCATCTATAAGCATTTCCAGAGTAAAGGCCCTTCCTGAAGTCCCCTAGGGCTGACTGCAAATACAGGGCTTGGGTAGCTTCTAGGTCAAGCTCTGGGACTTCTTGCTCCTTCACTTCCAGAAAGCAGGCTGGTGTTTCTTCTTGGAAGTTGAACTGCCTTGTGGTTTCTAGGAGGAAGCTATTGTCATTCTGAGCAAAGTGCAGTTATGTCTACCCCAGCCTTCATTTCCAGTCACACTGTTTCTTAAAGCTTAGGCTACTTTGTGGGTGGGCAAAAGGAAGGGCTGATTATCATTCAGGGCATAAATAAAAATCAGGAGGCAACCCAGTCACCAAGCACAAGAAGGAAAATCACGTCATAAATCTCAGAAGTTATTTTCTATTTACATAACCAGTAGCAAATATCACTTGCAGGGCTTAAATAATGTAAATATAAACTAGGAGCGACTCTATCCATGGATCTTAATGAAACATCGTATATAATAAGTATGGAATAAAAAGGCTCATTGAACAGATTTTTAAAAGTCAAAGAGAATATAAACAAATGCTCATACATGCATAATACATATGTGTCAGGCACTTTGCATTCAACGCTGAGACTAAAATTTTCAGGTTGTAAAAATAAATAAGCTTACAAATCCCTAAGGGGCATTTTTTTTTTTTTTTTTAAATGTCTTTTGGTACATCAGACAGAAACTGATCTGAGGTTGGTGTTCCTGGGGATTTCAGTAGATTGACTGGTCTGGACCCCACAGCTAGTGTAGAGACGGATGCTGCTTAGTGATAAGTTAAAGGAGAGCTAGATTTGCCTTCACAAAATGCCTTGTTCATGTTCTTTGCTAGGATTCACTGCAATTATGATATAATCTATTTGTTTCATTCTGGATGTTCACTCCCTGCTACTTTGAAGTAGGTGATTGAGCATTATTGTGTATTTCTTACACATGAGAATAGGAAAATTCTAGAAAACTCAAACTGTTTGTAAATGGCTAGGCTGGCAGAAAAGAAAATGAAACCCAAACTTCTCAAATTCAATTTTTTGGCTTATTTACTACAGAATTGCTAATATATATTCCAATTCCAGAGTAACTGGAAAAAAAATTTTGTCTTCAACCATTTGCTTTCATCATTGTTTTTTAAAATAGTATTTACTAAGATTTCCCTATTTAAAATGTAATATTGCCCTTTAGAAAAAAATTAAAATGTATAAAAAGAATAAAATTCACAGATTAACGCTAATATCCAGAGAGAACATATTTTGACACAGCTTGTCTCCTCTAAAAAAGCTAGATTTACACTATATGTAAGTATTTTTCATTAATTTAGTAGGTCACCTATTATATTATAAGGACATCTATTTTACCTACTATTAAGAAACAAGAAAAATTGCTGATATGACACAATGTTTCACGATTTAGGATTATTATTTTATACTTGTTGAAAAAATCCTCTGGACATAGGTTTCTATCAAATATTTTGAGCTTACATGAATAAAAATAAGTGAAATTTATTGGCTAGGTATTCTAAAACTTTTTAATATTCAAACATCAACTCATGATTCACCCTGTGATTCAGACTTTTTAATATTTGTATTTTTTAACACAGTAACCTTGTTTCTGCTAAGCTATTGGTAATGCAGCATTTTTTTAAACTGTTCTATTGTTTCTAGAACATGCCTTTAAGTTGGCATCTCCTAGCTGTAAGTTTTAATATACATGTACAAGCAATGAAACTTTAAGAAACACAATGATCTTAGATATGTAAAAATACAAAAAAACTATGCATCTTAGAGGGCTTCCCTGTTGGCTCAATGATCAAGAATCTTCCTGCCAATGCAGGAGACACAAGAGACATGGGTTTAATCCCTGGGTTAGGAAGATTCCCTGGAGTATGAAGTGGCAACCCACTCCAGTATTCTCGCCAGGAAAATTCCATGGACAGAGCCTCCCAGGCTACCGCCCATGAGCTTGCAAAGAGTCAGACGTGAATGAGCAATTGAGCACACATATGCTTCTTAGAATCTATAAAATATGGTATATGCAACCTTCTTTTTTGCTGATCTTTATATCATTAGAACTTATTGCTACCTTTTAAATTAATGATCTTTTTAAAAAAGTTAATGATATTTAAGAGTTATACAGCATTCAATATAACTTGTGTAAACAATACCTTATTATTGCACATTCAGGACCTTTGATTTTTTTGCCATCATAAATTAAAATATGATAAACATCTTTGAGTGTAAACCTTTGTCCACATCTTTGATAATTTCCTTAAGACAGAGTTCTAAGTTTGCCTAACTAGGCAAAATGATATGCAGTTTGCACTTCCTGTACATTGTCAAATTACTTTCTAAAATGACTGTATCAATCTGTATGCTAACCAGTAGACTATGGAGGCACACAGTGTTTGCTAACCACTGTTATTCTCTATTCACCAGCAGTACGTACAAGTTAAATCTTGCCTCTTGATTAACCTACCCTTTCCTTACATTTCGTTTATTTTTATTTATCACCTGCCACATGATAATTTATTTCTCGTTTTGGTATTTACTTCTTTGCTCAGTTCAGTTCAGTCGTTCAGTCATGTCCAACTCTTTGCGACCCCACGGACTGAAGCACACCAGGCTTCCCTGTCCATCATCAACTCCCGGAGCTAGCTCAATCTCATGTCCATCGTGTTGGTGATGCCATGCAACCATCTCATCCTGTCATCCCCTTCTCCTCCTGCTTTCACTCCTCTTTCGAATGAGTCAATTCTTCACGTCAGGTGGCCAAAGTATTGGAGCTTCAGCTTCAGCATCAGCCCTTCCAATGAATATTCAGGAATGATTTCCTTTAGGATGGACTGGTTGGATCTCCATGCAGTCCAAGGGACTCTCAAGAGTTTTCTCCAACACCACAATTCAAAAGCATCAATTCTTTGGCATTCAGATTTATGGTCCAACTCTCACTCCTTTCCTAAGTCCATGAATTTTAACCAAAAGAGCTCTTAGTTATCACTTAGCCAAATTATACTAGATGTAGTTAGCTACCTTTTTTTTTTTTTTTGCTAGCTACCTTAATTTTCCCTCTGCAGTTTCCTTAATCACCTCACTGCTCTAATTTTTTAGATACTCAGGGGGCTAAACCTGAATTTATTATTAGAAGATTTTTGTCATGAAGGTAGGACAAATCTATTTAATTTTCTTGATGAAATGTTTATTTATGTCTAGTCCTCTATTCGATTACCTATATTGGCTTTTTTTCATAATAATAGTAAAAATAATAAAAATTCATTACTCTCCATTCTGACCTAAAAGGTTTCTTCTAGAAATATTGCCAAGCCTTGTTGAAATAAGTAAAATTTCCATTACTGGCACATTTATGGTCCAGGTCTTCATGATCATTGGAGATTTATTTAGGAAATGAAAGCTATTTTTAATATTCATCCTTTCAGCAAGCATCCATTGGGTACACACTACAAGGTGCAGTATTTGATGCTTGCAGTAATGCCAAGAAGAATAAGCCACATTTCTCACCCTATAATGATAATAACAATGGAAATTTATTAGATTCTTCCTTTATGCCAAGTACAGGTCTAAATGCTTGACATGCACTAACTCATTTAATCCATCCAACAACAATATGAGATTGGTTTTATTATTATCTTTATCTTATAGATAAGGAAACAAAGGCAGGGAGAAGCAAGTAATTACCAAGAACCACACAGATGAATTTGAACCTGGACTACTTTACTACAGAATCAACTTGCCTAACACATACTTCCCTATAAAAACTTAGAGTACAATAAGACAGATTAGACTTACACAACATAACTTGCAAATAAACTCTATTACCAGGACAATATGATAGTACAAGGGGGTTGGGAACTTAGAGAAATCAAGATCCAAAGAAGAAGTAGAATATGAATGGCCTTAAAAGATATAAACAATATTGCTTTGAGTTGAAATGAAGGTGCATATTTACACGGTGGGTGGAAAGATAATAAACTCTAGGGCCCAATACCCCGGGTTCAAATTATGTCCACAGCACATACTAGTTGTAAGGCAACTTCTCTTAGTCTCAGAAACTCAACTGGTCTTAGTTCTAATGAGCAAAGATATAAAAGTCTGGACGCAGATGATATGTTTAGGGAATGGAAGTGATGCAAAGAAGAGAGAGCTACTGGGGGCAGTTCAAGAAAGGAAGGAGGGGAGTGAGGGAAGGAAGGAAAGGAGAAAGGAAGGGCAAGCATATGTGGGGAGCAGTTGCGGCTGAAGACAAACCGAAATGGATGTGAAGAATTGGTGGAAGACTTGAGACAGCAGAAAGAAAGCAGGTCACTTTACTCAAAGGGAAACCACGAAGTTGGTAGCAGTGTTATTTGGAGCAAGGAGAGGCTGAAGAAGTAAACACGAAGGAGACTATCGGGATTGTCCAGTTGAGAGATAATAATGGCGAGAATCTGGGCAATGTTTATGGAAAGGAAGGAGAAAGATTCAAGAATAATTTCAAAGGTAGATTTGAAAGAACTTGTTAACCAACTAGGGATTTGGAACGGAGTCAAATGTTCCTCTGGTTTTCGCCCTACGGGCCTGAAATGATGATCATGCCTTTTTTCAGAGAGAAGTTGGAATTAGTTTAGGAGTGAATCAGAACTGCAAACTTGGGTGTCAGCAGTATGGATGACTTTGTGGAAAGTTTGAATGCGAAGGGAAAGAGGAGATGGGAGTTTGAGTGTCATAATCCTAAAGCTAGTTTAGGAAGAAGAATCTCTTTTGGATCAGTGCTTTTCTTTAGCAAAAGCAAAAGTTAATTCTATTATGGAGTCTTCTCATTCTTCTCTTTTTGGATTAGACATTCCTGTGAGAACTTGATAGGAACTATGGACGTTATTGTATCCCCGAGTGTGTTATGTGCACGTGTGACAAGGAGTTGTTGGAGGATGGAATCATAAACACACATACAAAGATTTACATACCATTTTAGAGAGTTCCTGTACTTTTTGAAGCCGGGCCCACAAATCTCAAGAGTTTGCTTTCCGTAACTTCTTTTTTAACCAATGTATTCCTATTTTTCCAACTACAATTAACTACATTTTAAGTGCTGTGCTAAGTGTCTAGGTACCAGCTCATTTAATCCTCACCATCACATTGCCATATAGGTATTACATTTCAAACATGCAGGAACACAGAGGTTAAATAAGTTGCCCTGAGTTATAGAGCTATTATGTGGTAGAGGCAAGAGTTGAACCTAGATCTCTGTATTAGGTTTCTCCAGAGAAACAGAATCGTAGGGTGTATGTGTGTGCCTGTGTGTGTGTGTATGTAAGTGTGTGGGTATGTGTGTGTGTTTCTGTGTCTGTGTGTATGTATTTGTTTCTGTGTGCATATCTCTATATGTGTGTGTTTATAGAGATTGAGTCTAAGGAAGTGGCTTATGTACTTAGGGAAGGTGACAAGTCCCAAGACGTGCAGTCAGCAAGTTGGTGACCCAGGAGGGCTGATGCTATAGTTCCAGTCTGAGTCCAAAGGCCTGAGGACCAGAAGAACCAATGGTGCAATCCCTGTCCAAAGACTGGGAGGCTTGAGACCCAGATAGAGGTAAAGTTTCAGTCTGAGTTCAAGGACAGGAAAAATCTGATGTCCTACTTCAAAGAATGTCAGGTGGGAGGGAATTCTCTCTTACTCTGGGGATGGTCAGCCTTTTTGTCTATTCAGGCCTTCAGCTGATTACATGAGGGCCATCTGCTTTACTCAATCCATGGATTTAAACATTAACCTCATCCAAAACACACTCACAGACATACCTGAAATAATGTTTGACCAAATATCTGGGCATCCAATAGTCTAGTCAAGGTGACATATAAGATTAATGACTAATAGTTCCAACCGCTGAGCCCCATACTGTCATTTAAAAATACACTCTAAAGTTTTTCGTGAACGAACTTTGATTTGGCTTTCACATGTGCCTTACTTAAATTACTCATGTTAGAGCTGCTGCTTCTTGCCCATTTCTCCTTTCTCCGTAACGTTCTCCTAATGGAAGATTTTATAGTAAAACCCACTTGGATTCATTCTGTTTGCTTTCTGCCCTGTTTTCTTCTCTAGGAAGATAAACTAGCCAAGGAAGCTTCCTCTTTCATTTTAAATGTTCAAAGAGGGTTTTGCAGCTAAAAGTGAGTTAACAACATCTAAAAGAATCCTTGGTACCCACTAGGAGTGCATAGCAGGTGTTAAAAGAGTTTTCAAATTCACCGCATGCAATAGAAAAGAATCGCTGCGTTCTGGTAGCAGTATCGAAACTTTCAGGTGGCTGTTTAGCATGCAGCGTTTGTGTTGGTAAAAGTCAATGCACGATTAAAAAAATATACTGTGGCTGTTTTTAGGCCCTGGAGCCAATCCAAAATAACATCTGGGGTTTTACATCTCCTGGGGGACTCCTCAAACTCATGAAATTCAGTCCCAAGAAGTCATAACACTCTGTTAGTGTGAAAGGCCCTGTGAGCAGGAGACTGGAAGCTCAATTGTCAGAGTACAAAGGAAACAGAAGGGCAGCTGTGTACTCTCTCCATCACACACATTTCCAAATTTCTTTAATGAACTGAGTGCATCCACATAAGCTTGAAATGGTGATTAAACAGTCAAATTAAAGACTTTGGCTTACAGGTTGTTTTTCTTTTCTACCAGGTGAGGGAGGCACTAGTAGTGGGAGAACACGGCTCTTCTTCACTTTACTTTGAAAATTGTAAACAGAAACATAGTAGATCAACTGAGGCCATGTTTAGGAGTGTGTCTTATGGACTGCGCATTCAACTGTGTACCAGTCAAGGTAAAACAATTAATTTAAATTAACCTTTGATTTCTGTAAACGCAGGCTGCAAAGCTATTGAAAGTGCATAGATAACTTGGAAGAAATTATGTTCAGAAAAGGAGCATAAATTTTTAATTTAAATGGGCTGATGTCTAGAAACAGGCAATGCAGTTGTACTGGGTTGGCCAAAAGTTTCGTTCATGTTTTTCCACAGTATCGTACAGAAAAATACAAATGAACTTTATGGCCAACCCAAAATTGCAGTTGAAGTCTGATTTTCAAATTTAGAAAAGGAGAAAAATAATATGTCTGATGTCCTACTGGTTGGTAGATATCTTTTCCATAAAGGTCCCAATAGCACTGCAACTTCCTTGGAGTAGGTTTTTAAATATAATGCTTTGACTATGACGTGGTTTTGGGCAATGGAACCAAATATATCAGCCTCAAGTCTTAAATGATTTGGTATGTTTGTTTGTTTGTTTTGGTTTGAAATTACCAAGTGAAAGGCCTATTTTCCTTAGATAACATGCTGAGGGTAGCCCAAGTGAGGTTAAACGCCATCATCATCTACCATCGCTGCCTGAGACGTTACCATCACTGGCTCTGGAGAAGCAAAGAGAAAAGCCCTATTTCCCCCTGCAGAGCTTAGAGCACAGCTGATGACATAGATGTACATACAAAGATGATACAAGGCACTGGATATTATTGAATATGAGTTGAGACAGTAAGTACTTTGAGGTTGGGGAAGATACAAATCCATTCTTAAAGCGCTTCTTTGCCAGTCTCAGTTGTATAATCTGTGAAGTAATATCTGACCCCTAAAACACAGGAAAATGTATGAATTGGATCTTCCATTACTAAACATCAATTTCCTCTTGTATGTCTAGCTTTTAGCTCAGAGTCTAACACATAGTAGGAATTTGGTCTACCTCAATTAAAATACTACTATTTTAACAGTTGTGAGCTGGAACTCCCTAGCAACTGTAATCTATCACTCATCTTGATGGGATAACTGCACCACTGATTGCAATATAAGAGTATGGTTTAGTTCCTACCTTATTGAGTATATCTTCTGGAATTATGCTTATTAGAGAAATCATATACATATAAAATGCAATATAACATGCAATTAAAACAAAAAGCAAGCATGCCAATGCTGTAGTCATTTCTATGTCATCAAAACCTAAGTCTTTGCCTGTGTACAGACTTGCAGTTCTGGTTAGGGCTTTCCCTTTTGTTGTTTAGTTGCTAAGTCGTGTCTGACTCTTTGCGACCCCGTGAACTATCGCCCACCAGGCTCCTCTGTCCACGGGATTTTTCAGGCAAGCATAGTGGAGTGGGTTCCTTCTCCATTGTCTCTTTGGGAAAATCCATGACAAATTCTGTTCTTCATATAAGACTGCTGAGACTCGATCTTGAAACAAGAGTAGGACAAGAGGAAACTACCCAAGGAATCTTGTTAATTTCAGGATGGAGAGTCGGTCATTTAAGGGTGACAGGTGCAACATTCATATTGATTTTCCGGATTTTACTTCTCAAAGAGTCTGGAAGGAAGATTTGAGCAGCTCAGACAGGATTTCTACTGATAACCCCAGGGATGGTTTGACTCTGGTCTTCTTTAGCCCTTCAATTCCATTACTCACTGAGGTGCCTGGGCCTGGGCCTCTCCTTTGTTTAGGAGTGACAGCCACTTGTCTTTGGCAGCTTGGCAGTTCTGTAATGACAGACAGCCACCCAGCCAAAGGGCAGCAGCAGGAGCAAACATCCCAGCTTGATAAGACTGCTTATGCAATGGCAGGGGAAAAAAGATTCTATCTTTCTGTCTTTTGTGGTTATTACCTTCCTCTGGCTGTATTATTATGTCTCCGAGGAGAGAGAGAGAGAAGTCTGTCGAGAGCCAACGTCCTCAATTTGGGAGGACAAACCGCAGTTCCTTCAGAGGCCAAAATAAACTGCAGGGCAGAAAGAGTCCTAGCAGTGCAGTGATGGGTCTCTGACAACTACAAACCAGTAGTTATAGCCTCAGGGGCCCCGAATTCTTCAGTCCCCATCAGACACTCAGGAGGTGAAGACTTAGGTGTTATCTAGCCAGAACCCCAGCCTCGGGGCAGATGGATGTCCTAACCCTGCAGGACAGACAATTGCCAAGTGGCATCAGAAAGACTGTCAGAAGCCCCTCCTAGCACTATCCTTTTGAAATCACAAGCCAGCGCCCCCAAGTATGGGCGGAATCTTCCAGGCTCTACCGTAAAGCTTCCCCCTCCCCCCTAATTCATTCTTGCACGGATATTCTATGAGCCTATGACAAGGGGAAAAAACTAATCATAAAACCTGTTCATAAAATCCTTCTGATACTTCAAGACTGCGATTAAATCTCCCGGCTTCATTTAAAACAAAAGAGGTTCTCTAGTCACACCCTTCCCACCCCAGCATAAAATGTATTCCGGGCCCGGCGCTGACCATCCGAAAGTTGCGATTTCTGTTAGTCGAGGGCAAAGTTAGCGAATCTGTAGCTGGAAAGTCTCAACTTGGGGGAGGGGGCGACAGCACGGGCGGGGGGAGAGCGGCGGGAGGAGGGACTAGAGGGAGAGACACTGCCCCCTACTTCAGCGAGGTCGTCGCCCGAGCCGGTGGAGCCGCCGGTTTGGGTTTTGGGAAGAGGAGCGGCTTGGGCTCGGCAGCCGCGGCTGGGTGCCAGCTCGGTACCTGGCAGGCCGGCCGCCCGGGGCGCGGAGGGTGTGGGCGCGCGCGCCCCCTCCGTGCCCGCTCTCCTCGCGCGCGTCTCGGGGGAGGCTCCGCCGCCAGGCGCCCGCGGAGCCTGCAGCCTCAGTCCTGCCGCCCGCGGAGCTTTGTGCAGCGGCGGCGGCGGCGGCGGCGGCGGCGGCTCCGAATCCCACCTGCTGGCGGCGGAGAGACAAGGAAGGGGAAGAAGCAGGAGGAGGAGGGGACAGAGGCGGCAGCGCGAGCCCACTCCCGCCGCCCGTGCCCACCTCCCGGGGGCTCTGCAGTCTCCGCTCTCGGCCTGCGCGCGCCCCCGCCCCCGGCCCGGCCCGGCCTCCCGGCCACACCGCGGCCACCGCGGCTGCAGCCCCTTCTGCCCGGCCCGGCCCCCGCCACCCGGAGCCGCCGGCGAGTTTGCGGCGAGCGCGGGGCGCGCGGCGCCGCCTCGATGAGCCCGGGAGCCGCCTCGGCGCCCCAACCCCGCTGAACAGTCCCGAGAGCGCCGCGGCCAGCCCGGGAGGGCGAGCGGGGAGGCGCGGGGAGACTCGGCCGGCCCCGGAGACGGAGAGCGAGCGGGCGAGGAGGAGCGAGCCGGAGAGCGAGCGCCGGGAGCAGACACCATGCCGGGGTGGAAGAAGAATATCCCCATCTGCTTGCAGGCGGAAGAGCAGGAGAGAGGTGAGCGGGGCGATCGGGCCAGGAGGGCCGGGGAGGGGGTCCGGGCCGGGGGCCGCCCCGGTGCCTCCCTCTCCCCGGGCTCCCTCCCTCCTGTCCGCGGAGGACGGGGGAGGGGCGCCGCGCCCTCGTGGGCCGCGGGCGAGTCCGGGCGGCGGCTGGCGAACTCTATAGATTTTTTTATGGGGGGGGGGGGTTGTGGAGTGGACGGGGTAGGGGGAAGAGGAAAGAAAGAGGTGCTGCAACAGGGAACTTTTCGGTTGTGCAAAGATTTTTTTTTTCTGGAGAGGACTTGTGGGGACCTGGAGAGCTTCTCCTGGGCCGGCTCGCACGTGGAGCCCCGGGCGGCCGTCTGCGAGCTGGGTGCCGAGGAGGCAGGGGGGCGGTCCTGCGGTGCTTGAAGTGACTTCTCAAACTTTCCTCCTCGCTGCCGCGACCGCCTCGGCGGTGTCTCGGCCTATGCCTGGGCTTTGATGGTACTGCCAAGCCCAAAGTTGCTGGGGAATTCAGCAAGGAGAGGAAGAAGAGCTTGGGGGCGGGAAGTGGGCGCTGCCGCATGTCTCCGCAGGGGAAGGGCGAGAGGGGGAAAGCTGCCCCCCGAGGCTGAGGGTCCGGGGCTGGGAGTGATGCCTCGGAGATGAGAGTTATGCCCCAGCGCAATCCCCGCTGTCAAGTTCATACCGCAGGACTGCGGGCTTTTCATAATTGCTGTCTATTTTCTTCGTAAAAAGCGGCTCTCCGTGCCAGGTGGCTTGGAGACCTTTTGTGCTTCAGCCTGACAAGTGTACTGGGCACGGTGCTTTTAAGTGGCTTGCGGCGGAGGAAAGTTGAAGGCCTTTGGCCACCTTCAAGGCTCGGTTCTGTTGAAGTCATTTCACAGTGTTTGGATTGTGCGGAGGTCGGCTGGGGAGTTCAGCTCGGTAACCTGGATATGATGTACTTAGTGCACCAGAATTTCCTCTAGCCCCCGGGGGCTAGAGGGGTGTGCGCCGCGGCTGTGTTAGCATCCAGCGGGAGGATGGCTGGCATGGTCCACAGGCTTTATTCCTCGGCTCCTCTCACCCGGGCCTGCACTGCTTCGAGGAAAATGCTTTAGGATTCGAAGGGTTTCCGGATGCCGGGACCGCAAGGGCTGTGCAGCCGTCAGTGCTGAGGTTAAAAGAAGCTGCTTGGGTGGGTGGGCGGGGAGAGCAGGTGGGAGTTGCGATCTGGTGAGTGGAGAAGGCAGAGTGGTCAGTGGAGCTGAAGCCAATTGAGTGATGAGTGGGTATGGAGGGTGGTTAGGTTATTGGTCATGCCAAAAGTTTCACGCTTTGGAAATAATGCCTACTACTGAAGAACGAATGTACGCTTTTCAGTTTTTCTCTAGGTGGCACAACCTGTCTTTGGTTTATATCCTGTTTAATGACTCAGGGAATTCATCCCTTTTTAACCACTTCCTTATTCGAGATTATAGATGCATTCATTTTCCAGCACACGTTCTGGTGACTGAACTTACTGTTCATCCACTCAAAAAGACACCCCTGGTTTAGAAACACCTCTGCTTTTCCCCTTCGTGGATAGTATATTAAAAGCTGCAAATAGTAGTACCAACAATTTGTAACCAGCTAAAAACACTAATGAAAGCCTTCTGTCAGGCATGGAGTGCCTGGGCTATGAACTAAAAGTCAGGGCGTTTGGTGTTAAATGTATCCGTTTGCTAAAAAACCATCGCAGTGCTGCCAGCAAAGTTTATCAGAATTCTGAAATGGGTAGATTTTTGGATTGTGACAAAATGTACCTGTATGTCTTTTAGAAATAAACTTTGAAAGATGATCACCTCGTCTGCTTGGTGGAGATAAGACTGAATTTCCTCCAGAACATAACAATGGAAGTCAGACTGGATATTCTGCCTTATCTTCTCCAGTAGGAGAAAATAGGGACCATTTGTTACTTGGTGTCTTTTTTCACTTGAAATGTTTCTTCTTGCTTATATTATGTGATGCTTTTCTAATTAGTATTGTTTTTGTTTGGTTGTGGCATTTCTTTTTGAGGTCCTGCTTCATTGGAAATGTACAAATATCTGTGTTTTGTTTCTTTTAAAATCTCCCACCTGATGTTTGTGTTTCAGTTGTGTGTGTGTGCATGGGGGTGTGTTTGTGTGTATTTGAATGAGCTGAGCTGCCTACATGGTTTCTAATGCAAATGTCAGAGGACATTGCTTGAGACTATCATATCCTTTTGAAAGAATTTTATTGTAAAATAATGAGCAGTTTTTATTTGAATTTGAAATCAGATTGTATTTAGCTTTTTTCTTTTTAAGTGATTCAAACAGTGTTGAATTAGGTTCTTGTCAAATTAAACAGAAATATTAAACTGTCAGGTTGCTTTGGAAAATATTCCAGCGTGGAGGAAACAAATACATTTAAAATTTTGTCTGAGAATAACATTGACTAAAAAGTCGATTTCTAGAATCTTTAAATTCTAAGGTTAGTTGTGCTCATAGAACCATTGTTCTTTCCTCATTTTCCCAGCTGGCCCCCAACTCCAATTTACATTTAAACATTCTAAAATCCATTATGGAGGCTACTCTAGCATAACATTTTTTTCCTGTAGATTTTATTTAGCTAAATCTCTTTCTGAAACTTAATGCAAATTAATACAGGCTGCCGGCTTCTTTAAGGACCACATACTTGAACACGTATTTTTTAGCATTACTTTTGAAAAAAATGCTAATCTCAATTCAGAGATTTAGGGAAACTGCCTCTTGGTATTGTCACATACAAAGAGAGATTTGGCCAATCTCTAATTTCAAGCCATCCCTACACACCATTGATAACTTGGGTTCATCTTGAATGCCTCTGTGAACTGTTGCTACTGCATGCAGTTCTGAGCAGAGAAACTGTAACATATGGGTTGTTGCAGTAAATGCAGTCATTTCCAAAATGACATGTTAAGATTCACCCATGTGCGGTAAAAATTCACCCACGTACTATTGAAATTCGAGACACATTTCTCTGTCCTCCCCCCAGTTTTCTGCCTGAGCTGATAAACCCAATCCTTTAAGAAACCACCTCATACACTTTGGGTAAATGTTTTAGGAGAGGAGAAATGATTCTGAAACCTGTTCTATTGAATATTCTTTCCAATCAAATTAAATTAAGTAATTTATTCTTTGCTTTAATCTACTTATTAGCTGATCATCTGTAATAAGAATATAGTTGTGAAGGAAAATCTCAGTGTAAAGGAATAGGTGCCTCAGTAATTAATGATGCCTTTCTTTTGCCTTGTAGCTTCCCTTCTGATTTGTGTGGATTTGGTTAGTAAGTGTATGTGTGTGTGCATGCGTGCTTGTGTGTGTGTGTATAACATTCTCCAGGGGAGAATGCTTGTATTTGTATAGCTCCTTTCCCCCTTGCCTTTCTGTGCTTCTCTTAAATTTTGAAGGTCTACAAGTGAACCTGAGAACTTCTCTGAACATTTGTAGGAATGATTGTGTCTGGGGTTTTGCTTCTGTCTTGTCAGATGAGAGTATTTGGATCATTTTGGACATAAAGAATTAGTTCTTATAAAATATCCACGTGAAAGCACAGGGGGCTTACGTAGTGTGCCTTTGTTACATCTTCAGTTTGTTTCGCTTTCCATATCACAAGGAGATCTGGTGACCCTACCCCACATAACCTGCTTAATAAAAAGTCCAATTTGAAATTTGATTTTTGATCAGGGAGTGGCATGGGGAAAAGAGAAGAAATCAAAATGTACAGAGAGTCTGCCGTGCATTGAGCACTGTGTTTGACATTTCATGAGTGTTATTTGGTACAGTCCTTACTATATGCCAGTAAGGTAGGTATTATAACTTCCTCTGGAAGTGGGAGAAATTGATGCCCAGAGAATGAAAAAATTTGCTTAATGTGACAAAGCCAAGACTTAGGACATCAGTTTCTAAAAAGAAGATAATTTGAAAAAGAAATTGTTACATTTCTTAAGATATAGTTAGCATTATATTAACATTATAATGTCTTATGGGTTTTTTGGACTGAATTTTAATAAACTGCCACTAAATATTTCATTAAGAATTCACAAGAAGAGTTTTATAGTTATATATACTGTGGAAAAGCTTCCAAATTATATTTTGGACTTTTGACAAACTGACTTTGCTAGATAGGTTTGCTAACTGTAACTGTAAGGATTGGCATGCCAACATATTTCGAAGTGGAATTATTTGATTAAACTTAAACTCATGTAAATGAATGGCTTTTTCCCCGCAGGACTTGAAATATTACATAGTTTTCTTTTTTTTCAGAGTGTTTGCCATGAAGGCAAGAATGAACAGGAATTAGGTACTTTTCCTAACTGATGAAGTAGGAAACTCTTAATACTATATTATTAATAACCACCATGCATTTGCTAGTTTGCCAGCATTTTATTTAATTAAAGCCATTCATCTGAACTCTTAGTCTGGGATGTATCAGAAGGCCAAGTGGCCAAAGGGACTTCAGATTATGCTTTCTTCTCTAGCAGCCTGTTTGGTTTTTCATGAATAAAAAAGTATCAAGTTAACTTGGCAAAGGATATTGAGAATTGAATATCATGGGTTTTAAAATGGTTGTATTAAATGCTGTGTGATGGCTGATGGTTTAAGGCATTTAGAAATTGATCAGTTTATTTTCAGTTAAATTACAGTGGTAGTTTAGTAATAAAAATACAAGAAAAGTAGTAATACAAAGTAACACATCTAACAGAGAATGCTGTTCAAACCCAAGAGTAAAACCTGAGTTTAAGCTTCATATTTTATCTTTTAAGAAAGTTTATTTCTTCTTAAATTGAAAGGTGTCCTAAATGTAAATATAAAAATCTATTGGTACAAAATTCCGTATTCATGACATCTATACTTGTTTAGACAGGTTAGTTGCCAAAGGGTGTTTTGTCAGTTTCATGGGAAAGTTAACATTCTTTAAGGACATCTGCTGATTAAAATGTTCCTGATTGAATTTCTTACTGCCGTTCATTTCAACAGTGATTAAACGTTAAGTACCAAATCAGTTGTTGAGTAGAGTGTGGAGACAAGGCTAGTGTCCTAGATAGATTCCTTCACTTCACCCAGCAAAGTAGTGGGGAACAAGATATTTGAAGTCAAACAGCAGTAATTTTAAAGCCATCTCAGTGCCTCCTAACTTTGTGATCTTTTAACTTCTCAAAGTTCCTTGTGTTCTCTTCTTTAAAATGAAAACAGGTAACATCTCCCTCATGGGAGGAGTAAATGAAATTAACAAGAGTAGGTCAATTTCTGTCAGTTCCTTGTATATAATTCAAGGCTCAGTAATGGCATCCAGTATTATTTTTTTATGATATCTTAGTATAGATCTGTAAACTTGACATCTCAGCGTGTCCTGATGATGAAATGATATGTTTTTATTCTTTAAAAACTTCATAGACCATTTATAAAGAAAGTCCAGTGTTTTGTGAAAAGCTGTGCTAAAACCAGAGCTTTATGAGGCCAAGGTCTTTGATATATTCTAGTCTGACCCTCTCATGAAAAAGAAGGAACTCTAGTATAGGGGCAAATGTGCCCAAGACCACATATCATACATTTAGAAAACATCTATTGACATCTGACTTACATGATGGGTGCTGAGAATGAGAAGAATCATTGTTCCCATTGTCAAGGGGATTATTAAGTATAGTTATAGAGTCATGGATATGATAGCCAATCTCCTTCTGTACAGATTAATGTTAGGGGAGCAGAGAAGAGGGGTTGAATGTGCTGAATGCAGGTGGAAAGAGTGAAGCTTCTTAGAATGCTCTCAAAGGATGTGGCACAGATGAGATGGTAAAGGACTTGAAGGAAGGGGAAGAGTTCAGAAGTAGGAGGGGATATGAGGACAGATATTTCAGGCAGGGGGCATAGTGTGTTCCAAGGCATTATGAGACGAAATATTCTAAGAACCACTACTGGTTTCTTAAGGAGCTGAAGTATAGGACATGAACATGCATATGGACTGTAGAATAAGAATATGTATTTCATGACAAGGTCGGGAAACTGAGTTGGAGAAGATGAGATCAGAGATGGCCAGATTTGGAAGGTCCTTATATGCCAGGTGGCAGAGTTCAGATTGTATCCAGCCGGGGACGAAAAGTTAATTGAAGGCTTTCCAACAGAGAGGTGAAAGGATCAGATTTGCGTCTTAGAAAGGTCACCTAGGTAGCAAAGAGGAAAGATTAGGAAAAGGAGGGACTGGAGAGGTGGGAATCAGGTAGGAGGCTACTGCCCTGTTTGTTGCAGGCCATGCAGAGATTCTCAGAAGGAGGACTTGGTGAGCAGGTGAACGCAGGGACATGTACAGGTCATAAGTCTCTGGTGGGAGGTAGTGATTAGATTCACAGTTGTGGCTTGAGACCCAGCATCTTGATACGAAGCCTGGTATTCCTTCCACAACATGTTGCCTTTCTTTACTCCCTCCTTTCCAGTCTATGTAAAAGGAGGGGGGAAATGTAAATCTAATCTGGTAGAATAAAAATAGAGGACCACCAAAGTGATTGGGTGCCAGGCTGGGTCATGATGCTAGTTTAATATGCACTAGTTTTTCTTCTAATCATGTAAAATTCATATACTGTATAATCCTAAAGGAAAAATAATTATTATTCTGCCCACTTATTTCCTAATACTGATCTGGAATTTAAAATGATTTTTTTAACCGAAAAAGAGAATTAGTTATTATCTTACAGAATTGGAGGTTTTAAAAAATTATTATTTTCTAAAAATAACAAAATTCTCTGTGAATCAAGTTTAAAAATACTTATAATACTGGACTCAAAATTAGGAAAGTGGATTAAAGTCCTCTATTGGCCATGTTCTTATTTATCTGGTCTAGGCACAGACCGCGCCTCTGAACCTCCTTTTCCTTATCTGAAAGTAGTGACGATTCTTGGCGTAGGGGCCTCCTAAAATTGTTATGGGGTCAGAGCCATTATTTGCTACATGGTTATATTACAAAGGGAAGAAGTTGTTGAAAGACTGACATTCTTAATCACATCTATTAGTTGGCCATTTCTGGATGGAGGTATGCTTTGCCTAAGTTCTGTTTTGTAAACTGGAAACTTTCATTAAAGAAATCTTAATTCTTAGTCTCCCAAAATGAAGTTCAACCGTGTTATGGAGTTCCCCCCTTAGGCTCCCATTTATAACAAAATAACTCAAATAATGTAACTAAATTACAATACATGTTTATAGGCTGCACAGTTCTTCCAGGCAGCCTCTTTCCCCACTGGGCTTGGAAATGTCTAGTACGGATGCTGACTGCACCTTGCCCCCACTCCCTATTCAGTTTCTGCTGTTCTGTCCAGGCTTCTAACCTCAACGCAGTGCCCAAGACACCATTACTTCTCAAATTGAAATCGTGCATGGAATCTTTTTAAGGAAGGGAAAATTCTTGCAGACCTCCACTGCAGACTTTACTTCTGTTGCTGCTGCTGCTAAGTCACTTCAGTCGTGTCCGACTCTGTGTGACCCCATAGACGGAAGCCCACCAGGCTCCCCCGTCCCTGGGATTCTCCAGGCAAGAACACTGGAGTGGGTTGCCATTTCCTTCTCCAATGTGTGAAAGTAAAAAGTGAAAGTGAAGTCGCTCAGTTGTGTCCGACCCTTAGCGACCCCACGGACTGCAGCCTACCAGGCTCCTCCGTCCATGGGATTTTCTAGGCAATAGTACTGGAGTGGCTTGCCATTGCCTTCTCCGTTACTTCTGTTACGTTACTTAAATATGTATTAATGTAAAACTACGTGTAAACTCCTGATTTTTATAACTCTCATGCAACCACAAAACCCAAACAGATTTTACAAATGAAATATAAAGAAAACTACTGAAAAAAAATCCAGTCTTGAAAATGAACATATATTTCATGCCACTTGATATTATTTGCCTGGAACAAAATTCCTTCTGGTGGTATGACAGTGGTACTTGCTGCTATGGAAAATAGTATCATCACTTATTCTCTGGTTCAACTCCCATGGAACATTGGTCTTAATAGTCTGATGTCATCTGGTCTTTCTTGGGCATGAGCACATCATTTTCTTGTGAAGTCCTCCATTCTCATTGGTCTCTTTTGCACCGTTGCGGTCCTAAATGCAAGCCCCAGTATTGGCAGTGCAGCTGGTGATAGTATTAGACTGATCTATGGTTACACTCATCTCACACACTAGTAAAGTAATGCTCAAAATTCTCCAAGCCAGGCTTCAGCAATTTGTGAACTGTGAACTTCCAGATGTTCAAGCTGGTTTTAGAGAAGGCAGAGGAACCAAAGATCAAATTGCCAACATCTGCCAGATCATCGAAAAAGTAAGAGAGTTCCAGAAAAGCATCAATTTCTGCTTTATTGACTATGCCAAAGCCTTTGACTGTGTGGATCACGATCAACTGTGGAAAATTCTGAAAGAGATGGGAATCCCAGACCACCTGACCTGCCTCGAGAAATCTGTATGCAGGTCAGGAAGCAATAGTTAGAACTGGACATGGAACAACAGACTGGTTCCAAATAGGAAAAGGAGTACATCAAGGCTGTATATTGTCACCCTGCTTATTTAACTTTTATGCAGAGTACATCATGAGAAACGCTGTGCTGGATGAAGCACAAGCTGGAATCAAGATTGCTGGGAGAAATATTAATAACCTCAGATATGCAGATGACACCACACTTATGGCAGAAAGTGAAGAACTAAAGAGCCTCTTGATGAAATTGAAAGAGGAGAGTGAGAATGTTGGCTTAAAGCTCAACATTCAGAAAACAAAGATCATGGCGTCTGGTCCCATCACTTCATGGGAAATAGATGGGGAAACAGTGGCTGACTTTATTTTTTTGGACTCCAAAATCACTGCAGATGGTGACTGCAGCCATGAAATTAAAAGATGCCTACTCCTTGGAAGGAAAGTTATGACCAACCTAGACAGCATGTTAAAAAGCAGAGCAGTCACTTTGTCACTTTGCCAACAAAGGTCCATCTAGTCAAAGCTATGGTTTTTCCAGTAGTCATGTATGGATGTGACAGTTGGACTATAAAGAAAACTGAGCACCTAAGAATTGATGCTTTTGAACTGTGGTGCTGGAGAAGACTCTTGAGAGTCCCTTGGACTGCAAGGAGATCCAACCAGTCCATCCTAAAGGAAATCAGTCCTGGGTGTTCATTGGAAGGACTGATGCTGAAGCTGAAACTCCAATACTTTGGCCCCTTCATGTGAAGAGCTGACTCATTTGAAAAGACCCTGATGCTGAGAAAGATTGAGGCAGGAGGAGAAGGGGACGACAGAGGATGAGATGGTTGGATGGCATCACCGACTCAATGGACATGAGTTTGGATAGATTCTGGGAGCTGGCGATGGACAAGGAGGCCTGGCGTGCTGCAGTTCATGGGGTTGTAAAGAGTCGAACATGACTGAGTGACTGAACTGAACTGACATTAGTACTTCTGACTGCTCATGGTGAAGGGCTGGTTTTCCCCAAGTCTGTGTGGAACCAGAGTGATTGCATCATATGAAACTCTCTACCTGAGTCTGTCCACACTGCGACCTGTTCAATAAGATGAGCCCATTCATCACAGACTTAGATGTTGGAGCAATGCCAAATTGCTGCAGGAGTTTCTAAGCACCTACCGTCATTTTTGCTATTCATCTAACCGTGGACAGGTAATAAGCAGTTTCCTGACTGGCACTGTCTACAGTGTCTGTGTGGACAGTACTGGTTTAGTCCTGGTTTACTTTGAATAGTGCTGGTTTAGAATATGTTTATGTAGCTGGGGTTGGGACGCAGAATTCTGAAAGGTGGACGTATATGCATGTGAAAATGGACTTACTACTAACAAATGAAACGTAATTTATTTTCTGTTGCTGCTTTCACTTTACCTTCGAGATCTCATTTCTACTCAAGATGGAAAACACCTGACTTTGTCTATTAAGAGCACATCGCTGCTGCTGCTGCTAAGTTGCTTCAGTCGTGTCTGACTCTGTGCGACCCCATCCATGGATGGCAGCCCACCAGGCTCCCCCGTTCCAGGGATTCTCCAGGCAAGAATACTGGAGTGGGTTGCCTTTTACTTCTCCAATGCATGAAAGTGAAAAGTGAAAGTGAAGTTGCTCAGTCGTGTCTGACTCCTAGCGACCCCATGGACTGCAGCCTACCAGGCTCCTCCATCCATGGGATTCTCCAAGCAAGAGTACTGGAGTGGGTTCCCAGTGCCTTCTCCGAAGAGCACATTAGTCTCAGTTTAAAGGCTTTTTCATTGTTTCATTTCTAAAGGGTTGCCCCTTTCTCATTCCAAGATGGCATTTAAATGAACAGGAAAGCTTCGTATCCTCATGGCCCTGGGTGAAGGGCATTTTATTCATTGTGTGACCCTCACTGCGTCCACTGCCCTGGAGTTGACTTGCTTGGTGAATGGGCCTTGTGTCCTGGTATCCACTGAAGTGAGATTGTTCCCATTTGGCCTTTGAATGTCATTCTGGTGGCTCATTTGGGCTTCCTGGACCTTGCCATTGAGTTTGGTTGTAGGATCCTTATAACTTGTGACCTTTCTGTCAAAACCCAACCTAGGTTGCAGTCCTGTCAACATTTCTGTGTCCCTCCTGGAAGCCAGAGAACAGAGCAGTTTCCCCTGACACTTTATGGAGTTTGAGGAATCTTGAGAGGTACCATCATCCTTACCTGTGTTATGGCACCTTCTGCGTATATACTGTATTGTCCCAATGCCACCTTGAGTTCTGCCAGTGCCCAGTAAGGGACCTTCATGCTAGCAATGAGGATCATTGGTCAGAGTATTCACTAATGTCCTCAAAGCTAAACAGACATCAGATTTTCTTTACTCTTGTACTTGTCACGAGTCTTGAATCCTTGCCAGAAAGTAAGTACTTCCATCTGATCTTTTGTCCTTCCCTTCTCTTTTTTTCTTCTTTTTCTGAGTTCCAGATATCTGGAGTGACTTAAATGACTTGAAAGCTTAAAACTGGAAGGGATGGGAGTCAGAGTGGTGAATAATAGATAAGGGGGGAGAGTCCAGTAGGCCATAATTAGGTAGGCACCTGCCCTAAGATCTGAATGTCAGGTATTCTTGACACCTTCTGATGTCAGCATCTAAACATATAAAGAAAAACTGTCTAACAACACAGAGATAACTTAGGTTGAAGCTGGCGAGTAATTTTGACCAGTACCTTCTCTCAGTCTTCCTTGTACACAAACTTTTCTCACCTGATAGTTTTATTAGAAATCTGCCCTTTGTATTTCATCAGCAAACATGTGAAAGTAAGAACTGACATATTTCTTCTCATGGCTGGCCGTGAAATTGCAATGTGCATTTTCTGTTAAATATTGATGTATTTTAAAGATTTACTTTGTATTTTGAATAAAGATCTTTAGAAAAGATCACTATGTATAGTCAAGACTTTTTATGTAAATTAATGTTAGAATTAATAAATACATATGTTTTACTGGTAAAGTATTCATTTCACAGTTGTTAAATATAGCAGACAATATGAAAATTTTGTAGTTTGACAGCATAAACTATTAGAATTTATATCTTTTTTTTAGGTACAGTTCATCATTTGAGAAAAGGTTAGTAAATGTAGTTTTCACCTTATCAAATTAAAAATAACAGCAAAAGAATAGAAATTAATGTAGGTAAACATTCAGATAGTAATGTGATAGATATTTATTTCTTTGTGTATCCTGAATGTAACTTGTGAATAGTTCTCCTTGATACCCTTCTGTTGGCAAGGATTTCTTTTGTTCCCAATATTCAGAGGTTCCATTGAAAAAGACTGGGATGTGTGCACTAATGTCCTGAACTCTGATCATCATAAGGATGTCTACCTTGCCCTCTTCTCTAGGGTCAGGTTTGTTGATTAAAAGACAGTGGCATTTAAAATTAGATTTTCAGATGAATTCAAGTGTTCCTTTTAAAATATATAATTTTCTGTGCAGGGCACATTTTCATTAAATGAGGACCTTAAACAAGGGAATATAAATTTGGTCTCTTGGTAACTATTTCACTCCCCCTGCCACCCTATAATTTTAGTTGAGAGAATGAAAATTTGCCAGGTTGGAATCAGACACCTGTAGTGCTGCATCTTCTAAGATATAAGTAAGCACCTCATCTGGGTTTTTAGTGAATTTGAATGCTGAGATCTATCTCTGTCCCTGTCTATCTCTCTGTCTTTACCCTGCCACCAAAAAGTAGTCCTATTTTTTTCACCAACAGTCATGTAAAATTATCAAGTGTGATCTGGGCTCTGCCGTCAGTGACTGCATTTACTCAGAATCCTTACCCTCTCAGCCTCTGCTGCTCATCCTGTCAACAAAAAAGGGAGGAGGGCAGTGTATTAGTCTGTCTGAGCTGCCATAACAAAACACCACAGGCTGCGAGGCTTAAAACACAGAAATGCATTTACTTAGTTCTGGAGGCAAGAAGTCCTTATCGCGGTGCCAGCTGGTCAGTTTCTGGTGAGGGCTCTCTTCTAGTGTCGCCGGTGGCTGCATCCTCACTGTGTGTGCTCATATGGCCTTCCCTTCAGGTGTGAATAAGGTCAGGGGCTTGGGGTGCAGAGAGTTCTCTACTGTTTCTTCCTTTAAGGACACTAACCCTGTTGGATCAGGGCCCCACTCTTAGGATCTCGTTTAATGGTAATAGCTTCCTTGGGTGCCCTGTCTCCAGCTGCAGTCACACTATGGGTAAGGGGTTTCAACATATGAATTTTGGCAGGGTTGGGCGTGGGGAGGAGTCACAGACGTTCCATAACAGGCAGGAACAGAAGATTAACCAGTGGTTTAGGTAATGTTCCTAAGAATTTCATCTTTAGGTATCTGGAAACTGCTCCTTTTGAACAGAAGATGACATAGTCATAGCTTTCTCTGTGCCCTCTCAACTGATGGCTGTTTCCTCCCACACACTCCTGGAGGAGGAGCAGAGGTTCTCTCTGTGCTTCCAGGCCATTCCTCCCTCCTTTCTAAAACTCCTGCATTTTGAGTATCATGCCATCAGACCGCACAAAACCGTGGTTCCTCCTTATTGCAGTCACTTTCTGTGGTCTTTGACCATATTCACTCCTGGCTTACTGTTACTTGTTCCAGCCCTACTTCTGGCATAGTTCTTGTGATTTCAGTATTCACATAAACTGTCCCTCTTCTTTCTTCGTTTTTCAGTCCTGTATCCTCTCTTTCAATTGTGATATCTGCCACATGGCCATACCCTAGACTGGCAAATCTCAAAGTGAGGTCCAGTGACCTCTGGGGGTCCCGAGGATGCTTTCAGATTAGTTGCCTCTTGTATTTCATGCTATTGTGAGTGCACAGTAGTTTTTAGAGGTTCCATGATGTGTGATGAGCATCTTCATTCTGGTAGCTGATGGAATGCGTACTTGTGTACTCTTATGTTTAAAAATATTCCCTTTTAATTTTAATCTGGTAAATATGAATAGACCTAACTCACATAACCAAAAACTCACTAATTCCTAAGACTGTTGTAAAGCCATCCTGAGACCGGCACATCTGAGGGCAGAGTTTTTATTTTTATTTTTTAGTTAATTAACTGTATAATTTATTTTTACTGAAGGATAATTGCTTTACAGAATTTTGTTGTTTTCTGCCAAACCTCAACACGAATCAGCCATAGGTATACATACAGCCTCTCCCTTTTGAACCTCCCTCCCATCACCCTCCCCATCCCACCCCTCCAGGTTGATGCAGAGCCCCTGTTTGAGTTTCCTGACCCATACAGCAGATTCCCATTGGCCATCTATTTCACGTATGATAATGTAAGTTTCCGTGTTACTCTTTTCATACATCTCACCCCTCCTCCCCTCTCCCTGTGTCCATAAGTCTGTCCTCTGTGTCTGTTTCTCCATTGCTGCCCTGTAAGTAAATTCTTCAGAACCATTTTTCTAGATTCCATACATATGTGTTAGAACACGATATTTCTCTTTCTCTTTCTGACTCACTTCACTCTGTATAATAGGTTCTAGGTTCATCCACCTCATCAAAACTGACTCAAATGTATTCCTTTTTATGGCTGAGAAATATTCCATTGTGTATATGTAGCACAACTTCTTTATCCATTCATCTCTTGATGGCCATCTAGGTTGCTTCCATGTTCCAGCTATTGTAAATAAGTGCTTCAATGAACAGTGGGATGCATGTGTCTTTTGAGGGCAGAGTTTTTTTACTGCACCACCCCCAGCACACAGAGGAGTACTTGGCTCCCAGTAGGCGCTTAGTAAATATCTGTTGAATGAATAGAGGCGCCAGGGCAGTGATACCAAGAAAGCAAGAGGAATGATTTTCAGATGATGGAGTAGTTATGTTCCTATTTACGTTTTGCTTGCAGGATTTGTGTTTGAGCTTCATGCATTTTGATTCTAAGGGAAGAGAAACCAGGAAAAAATTTAGTACCATAAGGTATTTCCTGGTGGCTCAGTAGTAAAGAATCCACAGAAGACATGGGTTTGATCCATGGGTTGGAAAGATCCCCTGGAGAAGGAAATGACCTTCCACTCCAGTATTCTTGCCTGGGAAATCCCATGGACAGAGGAGCCTGTTAGGCTAAGCCCATAGGGTCACAGAAAAAGTAGGATGCAACTTGGCGACTACAGCAACAGTCCCAGTCTCCCCTTTGGGGTTGAAGAAGAAGGAGGACGGCAAATGAGAGAGTTTCCCTTCCATTACTGGCAGTATGTAGACTGGCTCTTGAAAAGTGCTCTTTAATGTCTTAAAGCTATAAATATTTTTCTGCTAGAATATACCTCTGTTGATGGTACAGTTGGTATTGTAAAGCAGAAAAATGACAGAGTAACGTTTTATAGTGAAAATCTTTTTCCTGATGTTCTAAAATATGATTGTGTGTCAGCAGCTCTGTCATAGTATTATTTGTGTCCACCCCACCTACCATGGTGCAAGGCACTGTGTTGATATTTAACACTCGTAAAATGAATGAATAAGTCAGTTGGCATTATGAGAAATCATGGTAGGAAAGGAATAAGTCTATCTGTTCTCCTCTCTCTAGAGGCAAAAACTATGTTCAAGTCAAGAATAGAGCGTTTTTTTACCATCTGATGTTAACAGGATTGGATTGTATCATGCAATTGCTTTAAGTAAAAAAATATTTTTTGTTTTTGTTACATGTGGCATTTGAAGAAGTTATACCAAGGACAAGATGTTTTTAAAAAACAAGACTGAGTAGTTTACATATTTCTTTATTTATACTTTTTTTTTCATTCTTGATTCTTAAAAGAGAACTGAGCAATATCTTTCAAACAACTTCCTTCCACCCCTAGATGAGTCCAGTTGGTTTTACCACGTATGTATTAATATGCCAGTAAAATGAAGATTAGTATTTTTGCCCTATTTTTTTCTAAGCCAATTCATTGTACTCTCCGTTCCGTTCCGTTCCATCGCTCAGTCGTGTCCGACTCTATGCGACCCCGTGGACTTTAGCCTACCAGGCTTCTCCGTCCATGGGATTCTCCAGGCAAGAATACTGGAGTGGGTAACCGTTTCCTTCTCCAGGGGATCTTCCCGACCCAGGGATTGAACCCGGGTCTCCCGCATTGGAGGCAGACGCTTTAACCTCTGAGCCACCAGGGAAGTCCCATTGTACTCTAATGGAGTAAAATAAAAAAACAGCCTTTAATTGAATAATTTATTATGTCATTTGTTTTCTTTCTTAATGTGAAATACAGGAAGTAGTACTTAATCAATTTCCTTGTTTATTACTGAAACCAAAGGGCTGCATAGTTATATAGCAAACCTGTTTTGAACTGTGGTGCTGGAGAAGACTCTTGAGAGTCCCTTGGACTGCAAGGAGATCCAACCAGTCCATTCTACAGGAGATCAATCCTGGGTGTACATTGGAAGGACTGATGCTAAAGCTGAAACTCCAATACTTTGGCTACCTCATGCGACGAGTTGAATCACTGGAAAAGACTGATGCTGGAAGGGATTGGGGGCAGGAGGAGATGGGGACGACAAAGGATGAGATGGATGGATGGCATCACCGACTCAATGGACATGAGTTTGAGTGAACTCCGGGAATTGGTGATGGACAGGGAGGCCTGGCGTGCTGTGATTCATGGGGTCGCAAAGAGTCGGACACGACTGAGCGACTGAACTGAACTGAACTGATTAGGGAATATATATATATATATTTTGTGTGTGTGTGTGTGTGTAAAATATACTGTTATTATATAGCATCATTTTTTTTTTCTGGTTGCCCTGCACAGCATGTGGGATCTTAGCCATGCCCCCTACAGTGGAAGTACGGACTCTTAACCACCGGACTGCCAGGGAAGTCCCTATATAGCGTCATTCTAAGCTGTTTTCATAGGTACATGCACTCTTAACTATTAATAATACAGCATTTTTTCTTTAGATATGATTGATTGCATGGGAGATAATCTCTAATTTCATCATGATCATGAATCATACCTAGAGTAAGGAAACCCGATTTAATGCAATTGTTCCTCCCCACAAAGTACCTTTTTGGCAATTAATTTTTCTATGGAAATTTTCATTTGCTTGTGTATCAGTGATTCTTTATCCTCTCAAGATCCTACTTTATCTGTTTCTAAATTCCCAAGATATTTGCTTGGTTTCCCTCCTCATGCCCCAACATTAAAATATCAGAGTAATGATCAATTCTTTTCCTTCCTTACTTTTTTTTTAATGTAATGCCTGGCATGAAAAGTCTCCAGCATTCAGGAGTCATTTGTTGATGGACTAATCTGAATTGCTATACCTCCTGCAGACTGTTTAACTCAAGTGAAAGTCGCTCAGTTGTGTCCGACTCTTTGCAACCCCATGGACTATACAGTTCATGGAATTCTCTAGGCCAGAATACTGGAGTGGG
The DNA here is from genome assembly GCF_049115385.1 of Moschus berezovskii. NCBI lineage: Eukaryota > Metazoa > Chordata > Mammalia > Artiodactyla > Moschidae > Moschus > Moschus berezovskii. The sequence goes on from NC_142465.1 coordinate 51,407,259, forward strand.
TAGCTTTCCCTTCTCCAGGGGACCTTCTCAACCCAGGGATCGAACCCAGGTCTCCTGCATTGCAGACGTATTCTTTACCAGCTGAGCCACAATGGAAGCCATTTAATTCAAGGGAGACATTCAGATGAATCAAAGGCCCCTCACGGGTTCCTTATCATGTCAGTTAGAGTTGGGGTATATGCAGTGGATAAGGAACAATATTCAGTGATCAAAATTTTACTTTCTCTAGTGGGAAAACAATTCAGGAAACTTGATTATACTGCAGGATAATTAGAGATTTTGGCTTTTAGAGTTAGAATTGAATTTGAATACTGACTCTTACACTAACTGGTTCTTTGGTCTTAGACAAATTATTTGACATCTCAGTTTCTTCCTTTGTAAAAAGACCATAACAATATCTACTGTGCAGTGTTGTAGTAGATTTTAAGAGTAGGTATAAAAATGTGTGCATGCTAAGTCACTTCAGTCGTGTCTGACTCTGTGTGACACTGTAGCTCACCAGGCTCCCCTGTCCATGGGATTCTCCAGGCTAGAATACTGGAGTGGGTTGTCATGCCTCCTTGAGGGGATTTCCTAACCCAGGGATCAAACTGCGTCTCTTATGTTTAAAAGTATGTGTCAGTAAAATCTAGAGTGTACTAATTATAAGATCACATACAAGACAAGTCCGGGTTTTCTTGTAATTGTGGATGATTCATTTACCTGAGGATTGTTTTTCAAAGTGGGTTCCAGGATATTTGGAGATCCCTGTATCTCATGAGGAGGACGGGGGTTATTCACAAATTTCTTCTGCTAAAATAAATATTTGGTAACAGCAACAATTGGTTAAAACATTTGAAAAAGTAATTATGAATATAACCTAGAAGCTCATCTCGACTAATTTGTATCAGACTTAAGGACTTGCAACTTGTTGTAGAATTATACATATCTGGATGAAAGGACTGATTTTAAAACCACATGCCTCTGTTTATTTTATTGCTGATATGTGGTTTGGTTTGACATCAAGCTCTTGAATCATGATTTCCAGTTCTCTTCCTGTCAGTGACTTCACTTGAAGAATAGCTTTGTTCAGTTCAAGGTTTTCAAGATATATTAAACCAAGATAATAAACTAAATGTTCCGAATAAACTCTTATCCTTCAGTGTAGAGAACCTGCAAAGATGTGATGATTTAGACTTTCTTTCAATGCTCCAGTTATATGGTTACAGAAAAACAAAGCAGAAACAGCAGAGTCACTCTCTGGCAAGGTTGTGGCCAACCTAACCTGAGGGATTGCTTTTGCCAGCCCATACTCCTTCTGCCACTGGGATCTTGCATTATTTACAGCCAAAGGAGCTGCCTGGCTTGCCATTCCACTGACGCCTAGGTGTACCTCTTTGACCCCACATTGTTCATTCTCTAGCCTGGTTCCGAGTCTCCCAGGGGAACCCTGCCTGATAGAACTTGATTTGTTGTCGAAGTCCTTGCTGATGGCTCCTTCTACTTGGTACACTCTGTCCCATCACAACAGGTTCAAGAAAACTGCTGCCAGGGTACTAATCCAAGCAGATGATGCCCATCACTGAAATAAATCAGGAACGTGGTACTGGTTACAACCAAGCTTTCACACATAGCTCCTTCTGCCATATCGGACAGATCATCAAGGGGAAAATTTAAAAAAAAAATCCCTTTGCAGAGTGCATTGTCTTGCTCCTGTTAATGAGTGTTGAATGATCAGGCTGTCTTGGAAGCAAGTGATTGGCATCCAGAGGGATCGCACTTCATATTGTAGTGCAGCCCAGCTCTTGGTTGGGATTGACATGACTGTCATATCCTTCTGTTCCATCTTCAGGCTCTCACTGGGTCCCTGCTTCCTGTTTTTGGGTCCTGCTGCATGATTTTCCAGGGTGTTTCCATGTTTACTTTCTTTTTTTGACATTTTAAAAAGCTTTTCCATGTTAACTTTTTTCTCATTCCATTACACTGCCTGTGTCCTGACAACATCCTTCAGTGTCTCTTGCCTGATCTGGGTCTCTTCCAGTATGTACTTTGTCCAGGATCCTCCTGAATTCCAGGATACTGACTAGGTCCCATCATTTCCCTGGTTCCCTTTTTTCTGTCTGTGTACCCTGGGTAGACTTGATTCAGCTTACTCTCTGTCTCCTTTGGGAATGGGTACCTGCAGAGTTTCTCTGAGGTTTTTTTTTGTGCCGAAGTTCATTGTGTCTGTGGCATATGGGTGAGCTGAGAAGGAGGGGTATAGCAGTGTGAAGTGGTTGCCAAATTTATTTGCTCACAGGACTCGCTGTTGGAGGGTAATGTAGTTCAGTGCACACTTAGCGAAATGCTACCCCCTAGACTAGTAGTGATATTTGGGGCTTGAAAAACTGTTAAGAGCAGGTGTTATCCTCTCAGCAACAGAAGAGCATCTGTGTTTGATTTTGAACTTTCTTGGGGTTTTCTTTGTAGTACTGTAGGGTCACTGTAATTAAAATCTTTCAATTCTAACATTTGGTTCCTGATTGCTGTAGTATATCTAATTGAGCAAACTCAGCATTTGTTGACAACCTACCACGTGTCATAATATGTTGTGCTCCATGCCAGAAACACAAATATGAGTAAACTAGACCTGCTTTTGAAAAACAAATTATAGGGTAAAACAAATATTTTATAATTTCAGACCTTAGACTTTTATTAAAACAGGGTTTTTCAATCCAAATAATAAAGGATTCCCTTAGGGCAGAGAAGGAATTTCTAAGCATGTTACAAAAAACAAGAACTAGAATAAGTGCATAAAAATTTAATATTTCTATACATCAAAGCCTACCATAAACGAAATTAAAAGGCAAACTGTGAATTAGAAAGAACATTTTGCAACATAAAAGACAAAAGTTTACTATCCTTAATGAAATAAGCACATGGTAGTTTCAATAAGTCATTGCTGGAAGAATGAGTGAGTGAATAAATGAGCAAATGAATTTAAAGCAATAAAATAAGAAGAAAAACACTACAGTAGAGACATGAGAAAGATGGGAAGAGTCGGCACAGGACAGATCCCCCGTGCAGATGTTCACACATTTACACACACACCCAGTTCAGTTCAGTTCAGTCGCTCAGTCGTGTCCGACTCTCCGCGACCCCATGAATCACAGCACGCCAGGCCTCCCTGTCCATCACCAACTCCCGGAGTTCACTCAAACTCACGTCCACAGAGTCGGTGATGCCATCCAGCCATCTCATTCTCGGTCGTCCCCTTCTCCTCCCACCCCCAACCTTTCCCAGCATCAGAGTCTTTTCCAGTGAGTCAACTCGTCACATGAGGTAGCCAAAGTATTGCAGTTTCAGATTCAGCATCAGTCCTTCCAATGAACACCCAGGATTGATCTCCTTTAGAATGGACTGGTTGGATCTTGCAGTATAAGGGACTCTCAAGAGTCTTCTCCAACACCACAGTTCAAAAGCATTGATTCTTCAGCGATCAGCTTTCTTCACAGTCCAACTCTCACATCCATACATGACCACGGGAAAAACCATAGCCTTGACTAGACGGACCTTGGTTGGCAAAATAATGTCTCTGCTTTTTAATATACTATCTAGGCTGGTCATAACTTTCCTGCCAAGGAGTAAGCGTCTTTTAATTTCCTGGCTGCAATCAGCATTTGCAGTGATTTTGGAGCCCAAAAAAATAAAGTCTGACACTGTTTCTACTGTTTTTCCATCTATTTCCCATGAAGTGATGGGACCAGATGCCATGATCTTTGTTTTCTGAATGTTGAGCTTCAAGCCAACCTTTTCACCCTCCTCTTTCACTTTCATCAAGAGGCTTTTGAGTTTCTCTTCACTTTCTGCCATAAGGGTGGTGTCATCTGCATATCTGATGTTATTGATATTTCTCCCGGCAGTCTTGATTCCAGCTTGTGCTTCTTCCAGCCCAGCGTTCCTCACGATGTACACACACCCACAGAAGTACAAATCCAAATATACAAGAAGAGCAAAGAAATGGAAGTTAAAGCAGAAGAAGGTTTTAATGATCCTTCATTAATTTGATAGTGCAAAGTAAAAGAAAAGTGAAAGTGAAGTTGCTCAGATGTGTCCGACTCTTTGCAGCTCCATGGACTGTAGCTCAGCAGGCTTCTCCGTCCATGAGGTTTTTCCAGGCAAGAATACTGAAGTGGGTTGCCGTTTCCTTCTCCAGGGGATCTTCCCCACCCAGGGATCGAACCCAAGTCTCCTGCATTGCAGGTAGACGCTTTACCCTCTGAGCCACCAGGGAAGCCCTATTAATTTGATAAGTGATTATTAAATACCTATTATTACCATACTGTTAAGTTGCTTTATAAATTGTATTATTTTATTTAACTTAAATAACAGTCCATAGAAAATAGTTATCCTCATTTACCAGTGAACAAAGGGCTTAAAAAAACTGAGTCTCATAATTGGGGTTTTGGAGGCAAGATTTGAACTCATGCCTATATGCCCTTGTAGTCCATGCTCTTACCTACAATGGACATGAGTTCAAATACCTAATACCTATCGTAGTGTTCTTTTAGCATTAAAAACACCGTGAAGGGCATTTGATGGTATGGTAAGTTGTTTGTGAAATAGAGTTAAGTAAAAAATTGTAAAACAGTGTGCACACAGTGTGCACATATGTTCTTTTAAAAATGGTGTAGCATAGAGCAAAATTTGGAAAGATACACTAAAATGTGAACAGTGCTTATCTGTGACTTTCTTTTTGTTTATATTTTCTACAATATGTATATATTGTGTTATAAGCAACAATATTTTTAACATTCTGTCAAATAAGGTGTGTGTATGTCTGTGTGTGAACATGACGGATGTTTGGAAGTTTATATAAAAGAATTAACAGAAGCAGCTTTGTCCAAAAGAAGACAAAAGAGGAAACACCAGGAAACAGAAGAAGACAGCTACTGGTGCAGGAAATACAGAGTGACTGAGTAAATTGTTAAATAATATGGCTAGACAGCTCAGAGAACAGGAAATACAAATGTTTAATACATATTTGGAGAAATAGTCAATACTGGTAATTAAAGACATACAGTAGAACTACCACGAGATAACTTTTTACCTATTAGAGCAGGAAAACCCTTTCAAGCAGAGTGCTGAAATAGATACTCCAAAGGTACAACTTTGGAGAAAGCAATTTGATAATAGGTATCAGAAGACTTAAAATTGTTTATATAAGACTTGACCCAGTAATTCAACTTCTGGAATTTGATACCAAAGAAAGGCAATGCCAAAGAATGCTCAAACTACCACACAATTGCGCTCATCTCACACGCTAGTAAAGTCATGCTCAAAATTCTCCAAGCCAGGCTTCAGCAATATGTAAACCGTGAACTTCCAGATGTTCAAGCAGGTTTTAGAAAAGGCAGAGGCACCAGAGATCAAATTGCCAACATCCGCTGGATCATGGAGAAAGCAAGAGAGTTCCAGAAAAACATCTATTTCTTCTTCATTGACTATGCCAAAGCCTCTGACTGTGTGGATCACAATAAACTGTGGAAAATTCTGAAAGAGATGGGCATACCAGACCACCTGACCTGCCTCTTGAGAAACCTGTATGCAGGTCAGGAAGCAACGGTCAGAACTGTACATGGAACAACAGACTGGTTCCAAATAGGAAAATGAGTGCGTCAAGGTTGTATATTGTCACCCTGCTTATTTAACTTCTATGCAGAGTACATCATGAGGAATGCTGGGCTGGAAGAAGCACAAGCTGGAATCAAGATTGCCGGGAGAAATATCAATAACCTCAGATATGCAGATGACACCACCCTTATGGCAGAAAGTGAAGAGGAACTCAAAAGCCTCTTGATGAAAGTGAGAGAGTGAAAAGGTTGGCTTGAAGCTCAACACTCAGAAAACAAAGATCATGGCATCTGGTCCCATCACTTCATGGGAAATAGATGGGGAAACAGTGGAAGCAGTGTCAGACTATTTTTTGGGGCTCCAAAATCAATGCAGATGTTGATTGCAGCCATGAAATTAAAAGACGCTTACTCCTTGGAGGAGAAGGCAATGGCAAGCCACTCCAGTACTCTTGCCTAGAAAATCCCATGGATGGAGGAGCCTGGTAGGCTGTAGTCCGTGGGCTCGCTAAGGGTCAGACACGACTGAGCGACTTCACTTTCACTTTTCACTTTCACACATTGGAGAAGGAAATGGCAACCCACTCCAGTGTTCTTGCCTGGAGAGTCCCAGGGACGGGGGAGCCTGGTGGGCTTCCGTCTATGGGGTCACACAGAGTCGGACACGACTGAAGTGACTTAGCAGCAGTAGCAGCAGTACTCCTTGGAAGGAAAGTTATGACCAACCTAGATAGCATATTAAAAAGCAGAGCAGTCACTTTGCCAACAAAGGTCCGTCTAGTCAAGGCTATGGTTTTTCCCGTGGTCATATATGGATGTGAGAGTTGGACTGTGAAGAAAGCTGATCGCCGAAGAATCGATGCTTTTGAACTGTGGTGCTGGAGAAGACTCTTGAGAGTCCCTTGGACTGCAAGGGGATCCAACCTGTCCATTCTAGAGGAGATCAATCCTGGGTGTTCATTGGAAGGACTGATGCTGAATCTGAAGCTCCAATACTTTGGCCACCTCGTGACGAGCTGACTCACTGGAAAAGAGTCTGATGCTAGGAGGGATTGGGGGCGGGAGGAGACGGGGACGACAGAGAATGAGATGGATGGATGGCATCACCAACTCGATGGACATGAGTTTGAGTGAACTCCGGGAGCTGGTGATGGACAGGGAGGCCTGGCGTGCTGTGATTCATGGGGTCGCAAAGAGTCGGACACGACTGAGCGACTGAACTGAACTGAACTGAAATAAATCCTGAAAATCTTTTTGCAAAAAAGATACATGGCATTGCCCATAATAGTGAAAAATTCAGAACAACCTAAGTATGCAGAGCTACAGTCATGTAGTTATAAATGGTAGGATAAATCATTTGATGATTGATTTATCTGATAAATAGCCAGCCAGTGCTTTGGTGCTGAGGGCACAGCAGTGAACAAAATCTTTTTGACAAATGATTTTTAAAAAGAGGAGTTCCATAACTTGGGAAATGCTGACTTTTAAATGTTAGGCATAAAAAGTAAGATATTAAATTCTACATCTTTTGACTTCAATTGTGTAAAAAATAAATAGAAAAAAGCTTAAAAGAAAGTGCATGAAAATATTAACAGTTATCTTGCAATTGGATTGTAGATTTTTTCTTTATATTTTTCACTGTATTCTAGATTTTCTATGGTGAAAATATATTGCTTTTTAATTTAGAAAAATATATGTAAACTTAATTGCCATTGTTTATTATATGTTTGCAATACTGTCTTTAAATAGGAAAATAGGAATCTATGTCCAAGCTATGTTACGAATTTAATAGACCTAAATAAAACTACCAGAATTTGTGATTTTATTGAGTTCCTAAAACATCTTTGGTTTTACCGATATGGTTAAAAGCCTGTAAGATGCTACTTTCATTAAAACACTTCTGTAGTAAATAGTAATTGTGTATTGAATAGATAAAAACTTACATTCAGCAGATCAAAAAGTCCAACACAATGTTAATTTGATTAGGTAAATGCAAATTTAACAGGCTTGTAATTCTTTAGTCTTCTTATTTTGCATGCCATAGAGAGTGCAGTAATATAATTAAAATTCTGAAAATGGCTATTTAGGATAATGGTGTGTTTTTTCTTTTTCCTCTTTTAAAGTAAGATGAGGGAATTTAAATTTCCACTCAAGCATTATTTCCTATAGTGAAGGATCCCACTACTGTGATTCTAAGTTAACTTTAGTTGTGTTCCGTACTTAAACATAGATTTATTTCATGTAATTCATTTGTGTTTTGAAATGTTTTAGAGTCCCTTAAGTTTAGGCCATTGTTTTTATATTTTGTGTTTGAAAACTGGGTTTGAATTAAAAATAAAGATATTTTAAATTTAACTTAAAATTATGGATCAGTATTATCAATAACAGCTTAAAATGTTGAGAAAGGTCAGGACATTCTGTATTTTAGTTGTACCAGAATTTATTATGACCTGTGTAAATGCTCCATAAAATTTAAAACTCAGGGCTCAGAATTATTAAAACTAGCCTGAAATTCAGTCGTGTTAGAGTTAGTCGTAGAGCAAAGAGCCAGGTTGCTGTTGTTGTTCGGTCACTAAGTCGTGTCTGGCTCTTTGCTAGCCCGTGGACTGCAGCATGCCAGGGTTAGAGAGCCGAAGCAGTGCCAAGAGTCTTGGGTAGACCAGAACCCCTGTGACTTGGATACTTGCTCTTTCACATGAGATTCCATCATGGAGGGGAATGCCAAGGATGGAGGTCCTCTGTCTATATAGCCACTGCTCTCAGCACCATCCTGCACGTGTTCATGCCCCTTCCAGCAGGGCAGGAGATGAAGACTTGTTGGCTTTGACTCGAAGCTGAATTCAGAAAGCAGAGGTTTGTGAAGAGAGCTCAGGTTCTTTCCAAATTCATCAGATGATCAGGTGGCCGCTGCCCCTCTGCCTCCATTGCTTTTCTGCAGAGTGTTCTTCCCAGAGAGCTGAGTAAGGACAGCCTCACCGGTGGGGTGTGCTTGAGACATCAAAATGTGTATCCCAGCATTGGGGAAGTTAGTTGGGTGTGTTTCAGGCTCACGTTCCCTTTCTAAGGAGTCCACTCTTCAGGCTCGACCAGGGTGTCCAGGCATCCCTCTCCTTGGCCCTGGCATCATTGCCAGCATCTGTCTGGTGCTGGTGATCCAGGGCAAAGCTCTCAGCCGGTGTGACGTGTCACATGTGTGAGCGCTGCCTACAAACAGAGTGGTCTGGACTGGCCCACAGCCAGCATGGCCATCTTCCTCTCTGTCGTTCACTTAATGGAGCTACAACTGTGAGTTGTAACGTGAGGCTAATTCCTTAATGGCCTGGGGATTCTGTGGAGTCTCACACTGGCTTCTGCAGCTGTCTCCTCTCAGTGTAGTTTGGTCTCCCCAGACCCCCACATTGTGGGCAGGGAACTAAAACATAAGGCCATGGCCTTCATGATGGCCTTACAGGAAGGCTTCATCCTGTAACAGACAGGCTGTGGGGATGGAAGAGTAACACAGCAGAAAGAACATTTTCTCAAGTAACATAGCCCTTCCTGTTAACTTATTTGGATTCTAAGCAGTAGTGCGATCTGGATTTTCCTGCTTCCTCAAAACTCAGCAAAAACTGATGGACCTCTGTCTCTCTCTCTCTCTCTCTCCCTGCTCCCTTTCCTTATCCGCCTCTATCTCCCTGACACAGGATCAACACAATTTTGCTTGCTAATTAAAGGAAAAAAGAAATCTAATAAAAGGACTCATTTTTCCCAGTGTAGACATGTCTTGATTTTTTTGTAAACAACATATTTTATTTACATACATAGCTTTATATTTTTTTATTTTTCAGGTGCTAATTATTTTTCAAAATTTGAAAAATTGCTTTTTATTGGAGCATAGGTGATTTGCATTGTTGTGTTAATTTCTGCTGTACAGCAAAGTGAGTTAGGCCCCATCTCTTCTATGCGGTTTGATTTTTCCTATGGATAGAGCTAAGGTAGGGTTGACAGCACAGACCCTAGAGATGGCCTGAAAAGTGAAGGTAAAACTTGCTCAGTTGTGTCCTATTCTCTGCCACCCCATGGACTATACAGTCCATAGAATTCTACAGGCCAGAATACTGGAGTAGGTAGCTGTTCCCTTCTCCAGGGGACCTTCCCAACCCAGGGATTGAACCCAGGTCTCCTGCGTTGCAGGTGGATTCTTTATGGCCTGCTTCCATTCACATTCTGGCCCTGCTTCCATTCACATTCTGGCTGTGTGGTCCCAGGCAAGTCTTTAGTGCCTCTGTGACTCAGTTTGCTAGTGGTTGAAGTGGAGATAATTACAATACCATCCTCTGGTTATGGTTAATAACCATCTGGTTATTGTGAGGATTAAATGAGTTAACATATGTAAAACTCTCCGTGCATAAGAAGGGCTCAGTAAAAATTATGATGTTGTCTAGTTCAGACTCTCTTTCTGGATTAGTACATGTAAAAAGCATTTTAAAATAATGTCTTTAGGGCATGGATTGTGTTGTCGAATTCTTTGAGGGTTTTTAAAGAATGTAGAATAGTATAGTACATGACTCTGAATTAGAATCTGTTTAAATTCTCAAACAGAAACGTTGTGACAGTCACTAGAGGAGAATTAGAAGTAGCTGGTGTCAGCTTGAACACAGCAGAATGAGATAAAGAGCAATTGTGATACATAACACATCCTGGGAATCAACGGGAATTTTACAGTAATTATGATTATGACAACAGTTGTACTAGGTTTTCACAGGAGCTTTTTATTTCAAAGATTTTGAAGAGAAATGTACAGTCACTTAGTAAAAGCTATATGAAGAAAAAAAACAGTCATCACTTTAATTTTCTGCAGAAGGTGAATGTGAGCAAGAAAATAGTTGCTAGGTTTAATAATACCAGATCAATAAGTGGTAAATCCAAGCCGCTTAATTTCTGATTTACTTCTTTAGTATCTGCAAATCCTCGTTCTCTCAAGATGGGAGCAGTTTGCATGTGAAATTTACGAGAAAAGTTCTTTAGGTTAAATCCCTTAGGAGAATGTGGCATGGCTTCCTTCTGCAAAGATATGTAACTGGTTGAAGAAATGCCCTACTTGTTTCTCCTCCCCCAGTAGGACCCCTGTCACCCCAGGAACAAACTGATGGAAATAGCTCTGGGGAGAAATTGGAAGCATCATAAGCTTTTGTCTGAGTGTTAGTGTGTTTTTCTAGTTCTTTTAGAGTTGAATATTCAGAATTAATGGGCAAATCTCTTAAGATTAAGACTCATCGCTCTATTATAAAAGGTTGCTCACAGGGTCAGTCTTATTCGTGGGTGGAGTGGGCTCTAAATAAGTTGCTTCAATTCAGTGGCTGAGAAATGCCTTTGAATTCCTTCCAAATGGCTTTTTTAAAAATCTATTCAGTTTGAAATTCCGTATTAGATTCTCCCCCTTTTTTTAAACTTCAGGTTTTGTGTCTTCTGCATATGCAAATATTGCAGGCATGACTAAATAATATGTCCAACCTTACAATAATGTATTAGTGAATTTATAAACTCTTTTCCAGATTATGGGGTTTTTGTTTGGCCTTACACAGTTCTGAGTAAAGACAGTGCACCATGATTCTCTCCATGGTTGTTGGGAGAAGAGGTAGGAGAGTAAGAAGGTGACACTCTGATGGTGGTGGGTGCATAGAAGAAAATCAGGGTGTCTCGGAAGCCACATGTCACCTTCTTCGTCCTTTTGCTGTGGGATGCACCTTGTTTTTTGATCTTTGAGTAAACAAGCAAAAAAAAAAAAAACCCTCTATGCTTCCACACTTTCCAATGTATCTCTCTTAAGAGGGGCTGATATATTTTGCTCTTGACTAAGAACTTAGTCAAAACTCTCTCTTGTCCTTTGAGAAGAAAGAAGATATTTGGAGACCAGACTCTTACAGTTTTAGTGAAAGTGGGAGGATTTTCAGATCTTCTAACATTCCCCTAGCAGACTTTAGGACTTTTTTCTAGTGTTTAGCCATTCCTCCCATCAGCAGGCTCCAGGAGATAATTCTGTGTAATAAAAATGAATATTTAATCTGTAGTCCTTAAAAGACTGAAAACCAAGAGAAGAATCTATGCTGCATCGGTTGTAGCAATGGCAGTAGACCCGCAAAGGCTCCCAGAGGACCACCCTCTCCGCGGCAGTCCCCGCACCTGCAGAGCCAGCCTTGGCCTCTGTCAGTGATTAGCACACCTGCTAGCCTTTATCTCCCCACACTAGTGAGGCCATTTAAAGCCAAGACAGTGGGCAGATGGCCCTGCCCTGGGATCCTTTGTCTTTCCAAATTGCGCTGTCATGTGGACAAGTCCATTTGTCCCTTGAGAGGCTCTTCTCTGCCGGTTTCCTTGCAACTTGCCTGAAAGATGTGTTCTGTTCCTGTCCAGACCATTCCTCTGAACACTGACTCTTTCCTTCTCACTCATATTTAAGAGTCTAACCCTTTGACCTTCGCTCCGTCCCAGCTCCCTTTGCTTGGACTTCACTCAGATGCTCACGAATCACAGCCATGATACACTCCCTGCCTGTCAGACTTCAGTGTTTCAACCTGATGCCCCCCATAATTGTTCTCACCACTGAATTATTCTCAGCCCTGGCCTCCCAAATGCTTGCAACCTGGCCTTCTCATAGAGTTATGTTTCTGATAATTGAAGAAACAAAGACATTGAAAGCCAAATACCAGGTAGGAGACTGGAAACTTAGGACACACAAACCATGAGAAACCAGCAAGGAAAGAAATAAAATGCCTGGCAGAGAAATAAAAGTATTTATATCCTGTGACTTGAAATCGAACAGAATTATAGGGTTTGGAGATATCCTTTGCTGCTGCTGCTGCTAAGTCACTTTAGTCGTGTCCAACTCTGAGTGACCCCATAGACGGCAGACTACCAGGCTCTGCTGTCCCTGGGATTCTCCAGGCAAGAACACTGGAGTGGGTTGCCATTTCCTTCTCCAATGCATGAAAGTGAAAAGTGAAAGTGAAGTCGCTCAGTCGTGTCTGACTCTTGGCGACCCCATGGACTGCAGTCTACCAGGCTCTTCCGTCCATGGGATTTTCCAGACGAGTACTGGAGTGGGTTGCCATTGCCTTCTCCGTATCCTTTGACCCTTTGCTAAAGAAAAAATTATGGAAAGAGATTGTGAACAATTCTGTACTTCAAAGACATGGAACTGATTTATTTTATTACCTTTCATAGAAAAAGGAGTTTCATCTTATGATAGTTTTATGAGCAAAGCCCAGATCACAGAAGCATATGCCTACGAAATCAGTAGGTAATAAATGGATAATCATGTTGTTAACATCACTGTCGTTTTTCTAGAAAGATGCAGGCATTGGATATGCACTGAAGGAGCTTACAGTGTAACATAAATTCAACAATAAAACATATAAAATGATTAATTTACTAATTGCAGGTCTTACTTTGCTGTCACTTTTCTTCCTTAAAATTTCTTATAAAAATGAGACAGGCATATGAAAGTTGTTACGATTTATCTGCAATTCTTAGGAATGGGTCCACACTGACATTTTGATACCAAATCATAGTTGGATGCTAGGAGAGCTACTTTGGGACATTTACTTGGATATCTGGTTTTGCTGAGGATTATCCAGCCCTTTTTTGATTTGAAGAAGTTTGAGGTAATTAAATGTTTCTTCCTTCCTATCTCCTTTCTAGTTGAAATTATAGGACGATCAGAGTATTTGGCTTAATAGCGTAATAGTGATTATGATTATAAATAATTATGATAGTAATCATATTAGGGTTCTCCATATATGTATGATCCTCGAGAAGGGAATGGCAACCCACTCGAATATTCTTTCCTGGAGAATTCCATGGACAGAAGAACCTGGTGGGCTATAGTCCATGGGGTCGCAAAGAGTCAGACATGACTGAGCGACCAGCACACACATATATATATGATGACAGAAGAGGGAGATGTTGGGGACTGGTGGGGAAGTGAGAGAAAGATATGTTGATATTTATTACAGAATTGTTTTTCATACAATTTTAGAGACTTTGCAAGTCCAGAATCTGGTGGCGAAGGCTAGTAGGCTGGAGGTTCAGTGAAGAGCTGCAGTTTGAGTCCAGAGGGAGTCGGTTGGCAGAATTCCCTCTTGCTGGGGAAGGTCAGTCTTTGTTCTATTAAGGCCTTCAACTGTGTGAATGACGCCCATGCACATTATGCAGTAGAAGGTGCTTTACTTAAAGTTCACCAATTTCAATGTTTTTTCAGCCAAAAACCATCATCATAGAAACATTCAGAATGTTTGACCAAATATCTGGGCACCGTGGCCAAGCCAAATTGACACATAAAATTAACCATCACAGTAACCAACCTTCACGGAACATATTTTGAATGCTAGTTCTTTCTGAGTATTATTTCAAGTCTCTTATTAACTCCATCACTGGGCACCTCCATTCCACAGTGGAGGATACCTTAGGGATGAAGTAGATAAGTTACCTATCCAGGAGTACATAGATAGTAAGTGGTTGGACTGGGACTCATGTTTCTTTTAAAAATTTTTTATATTTTTGATCTTTTTATTTTATATTGGAATATAGTTGATTAACAGTGTTGTGTTAGTTTCAGGTATACAGCAAAGTGATTCAGTTATATGTATGCATATATCTGTATTTATTGTTTTTCAAGTTCTTTTCCCATTTAGGTTGTTATATAACATTGAACAGAGTTCCCTGTTCTATACAGTAGGTTCTTGTTGGATATCCATTTTAAATACAGCAGTGTGGACCAAACTCCCTAACTCTCTAACCCAAACTCCCTAACCATCCCTCTGCCTTGCCCTTCCCCACTGGTAATCATAAGCCTGTGAGTCTGTTTCTGTTTTGTAAATAAATTCATTTGTATCTTTTTTTTTAGGTTCAAAATATAAGCAATATCATAGGATATTTCCTTCTCTGTGTGACTTACTTCACTCAGCAGGGCAATCTCTAGATCTATCCATTTTGCTGCAAATGGCATTATTTCATTCTTTTTAATAGCTGAGTAATATGGTTTATTGAGTATTTGTACCACATCTTCTTTATCCATTCATCTGTTAATGGACATTTAGGTTGCTTCTATGTCTTAACTATTGTAAACAGTGCTGCAATGAACATTGCGGTGCGTGCATCCTTTCAGACCATGTGTTTCTCCAGATATATGACCAAGAGTGGGATTGCAGGGTTATATGGTAGCTCTATTTTTAGTATTTTTAAGGAACCTCCATACTGTTCTCCACAGTGACTGCACCAGTTTACATCCCCACCAAGGTGGAGTGTGGAATTCATGTTTCTTATCTCTCTCTTTAAACCTGAAAAGGACAGATGGATAACATATGGGGTCCTGTGAAAGGGACACCTAAACTGAGTTCCAAAACACTCTCTCTGAGAGCAAATAGTTTATTCATTTCCTGAGATTTTGATCAAAATAGAGATTTATATCTTCATGGGACAGATCCTAGGACAGGGCTCAGAAAGATTCCCTTGAAAGTGAACTGACAGACTAAGAAGCATAGTTTATAAATGGTGTGTTTTGTATTTGAGGTTGAGGCAGTCTTTATCTGGTTGCGTGCATGCTCATTCACTTCAGCTGTATCTGGCTCTGCCACCCGATGGACTAGGCCACCAGGCTTCTCTGTCCATGGGGATTCTCCGGGCAAGAATCTGGGAGTGGGTCGCCATGCCCTCCTCCAGGGGATCTTACCGCCCAGGGATACAAGCCATGTCTCCTGTGTTGCAAGTAGATTCTTTACCACTGAGCCACCAGGGAAGCATTTCCCTAGTTACATGGAGTCAAAGACTATTTCAGCTTGCTGGAGTGGGGGCTGGCCATGCACTATTGATGCTCACATAATACACCTTGCTGGAAAAGAATGGGGTGTGGGATGGACTCTACGTGAGCTACAATTACTCTGCAATTATCTGGAACTTGGCTAATAACCAGAGAGTGTGTGAAAAAGGCCCACAGATGTGGTAAACATCATGGATTGTAACCATGAGTCAATCTGTTTGCTCTTACCAGAAACACTGGTTTCTAAGCTTAGGGCAGTGTAAGAGGCTGTCAGTTAGAAAGGAAGGAAGGAGGAGAAACCCTCCTATGGGCAGACAGCTGAAGAGTAGTAAGAAATAACAGCTGGTTGATTAAACTGTTGTTGTTCAGTCGCAAAATTGTGTCCGACTCTTTGCAACCCTGCGGACTGCAGCAGGCCAGACTTCCCTGTCCTTCACTATCTCTTGGAGTTTGCTCAAATTCATGTCCATTGAGTTGGTGGTGCTATCTTACCATCTCTACTTCTGCCTCCCCCTTCTCATTTTGCCTTCAATCTTTCCCAGCATCAGGGTCTTTTCCAATGAGTTGACTCTTCGCATCAGGTGGCCACAGTATTGGAGCTTCAGCTTCAGCATCAGTCCTTCCAATGAATATTCAGGGTTGATTTCCTTTAGGATTGACTTTGATCTTCTTGCTGTCCAAGGGACTCTCAAGAGCCTTTTCCAGCACACAATCCAAAAGCATCAATTCTTCAGCGCTCAGCCTTCTTTATTGTCCAGCTTTCACATCCATATATGACTACTGGAAAAACCATAGCTTTGACTAGACGGACCTTTGTCAGCAAAGTGATGTCTCTGCTTTTTAAAATGCTGTCTAGCTTTGTCATCGGAGAAGGCAATGGCAAGCCACTCCAGTACTCTTGCCTAGAAAATCCCGTGGATGGAGGAGCCTGGTAGGCTGCAGTCCCTGGGGTCGCTAAGGGTCGGACACGACTGAGCGACTTCACTTTCACTTTTCACTTTCACACATTGGAGAAGGAAATGGCAACCTACTCCAGTGTTCTTGCCTGGAGAATCCCAAGGAAGGGGAAGCCTGGTGGGCTTCCGTCTATGGGGTCACACGGAGTTGGACACGACTGAAGTGACTTAGCAGCAGCAGCAGCAGGTTTGTCATAGCTTTTATTCCAAGGAGTAAGCATCTTTTAATTTTATGGCTGCAGTCACCATTTGCAGTAATTTTGGAGTCCATGGAAGTAAAATCTGTTATTGTGTCCCCTTCTATTTGCCATGAAGTGATGGGACTTGCTGACAGGATCTTAGTTATGTTTTTAATGACTTAACTGGATAGAAGGGCTTCCCTGGTGGCTCAGAGGTTAAAGCGTCTGCCTCCGATGCGGGAGACCCGGGTTCGATCCCTGGGTCGGGAAGATCCCCTGGAGAAGGAAATGGTAACCCACTCCAGTATTCTTGCCTGGAGAATCCCATGGACGGAGAAGCCTGGTAGGCTACAGTCCACGGGTCGCAAAGAGTCAGACACGACTGAGCGACGGAATGGAACGGAACGGAACGGAAACTGGATAGAAGAGAAAAGCTTAATGAAAGCAAATAAAAACCTAAAGCATACCACAACCAGGTGCTTTGTATATATTAAAACATCCTTTCGCATGAAAGACATTTGACACCATATAGTAATTGTCATTCATAATAAGTTGCCAGGAGTTCAAATCAGGTTTTGAGCACTTAGTTAAGAAGCCCTGGAAGTATGTAATACATTCTGGAAGGATCCTCTGAAAAATCGGTAAGATTTTTTTTCATGCTTAGCTTTCATTTATTCATAAAGGGATATCTCCATAATGTTTCACACTCCTAGAGTTCTGAATATAGATATCTTTATGAAAAAATTATTATTATTATGAGACTCTTTTGAATTCCTCCTATTGGTCCAGACCCATTGTTGTAGTGCTTTTTGGAAGTGGAACTGTCCGCCTTAATTGACTTTTGACTAGCACCCATATTGGCTGTAGTTTAAATAGAGTTAGAGAGCCCAGCTGTGCTGAATTCATTTCCAGTGTTAGAACTCAAATTCCTTTTGCCTGTGCAGTCAGCCTGACTGCCTTTTAACCTGTCTGAAACAAATTTATTTTCATTTTATATACTCATAATGGAAGAGTGACTATTTAGAATTTATTTTTTTATGTCCCTGTCTGGTAGAATGTGGCATGTATAAAAGACCCAGAGCCTGTTTCCTTTTATCTAAACATGTTTCTCAAATGTCTGAAATAAGTCTGGTATTTAAGCAGTAATTGAATTCGAATGGTGTATCTACTGGTTGTGCTTTGGGGAACTGCCACACAGTTAAAAATGTAAATTCCACCTGATTCAAGTATAAATCTTGTCTAACTTCTGATTTTCAGTGAGATTGTTTATACCTTTAAGTTTTCAAGACCTCTGTTTTTCATTTAAAAAGTGTTTTGGGAATAAGTGCTAAGAGTGTGTATATGTGTCTCTGGCTTGTGGCTTTTTATTGTTATCTGTGTATAGAGATTTGAAGATGAGTTTGGTCATGCTGCTGTGGAGCATAACAAGGCCTGAGGATCTGTGTGGAGTATGGATTTGTAGTCAGTACATAATTATATTACATTGAAGCACTGATTGATTATATTCTCAGTCAATATAAGTCAACATATAAGATAAAATGTTTATTTGTGGCACTCTAACTCTGAGGGGGAAAATGCCCTTCTGATTTGTATAGAATTAGCCTTTGCTAAGAAGGAATGGGCAGATGCTTGTTTGATGGATATTTTTGGGGTTTCTTCCTCCAGGCTTCCCTTTCACCACCATATTTTGACGTTAAATGTGAAATGCCATGGTCTTTGAGAAAACACATTGTATACTTTTATACTAACATATCCATCATTATTTTTTGGAATAGGCTTGTGGAGCAGTAGCTCAAGGGGTGTTAGTTAGTTAGTTCAGTCACTCAGTCGTGTCCGACTCTTTGCGACCCCATGAATCACAGCACGCCAGGCCTCCCTGTCCATCACCAACTCCCGGAGTTCACTCAAACCCACCTCCATCGAGTCGGTGATGCCATCCAGCCATTTCATTCTCTGTCGTCCCCTTTTCCTCCTGCCCCCAATCCCTCCCAGCATCAGAGTCTTTTCCAGTGAGTCAACTCATCGCATGAGGTGGCCAAAGTATTGGAGTTTCAGCTTCAGCATCAGTCCTTCCAATGAACACCCAGGACTGATCTCCTTTAGGATGGACTGGTTGGATCTCCTTGCAGTCCAAGGGACTCTCAAGAGTCTTCTCCAGCATCACAGTTCAAAAGCATCAATTCTTTGGCGCTCAGCTTTCTTCACAGTCCAACTCTCACATCCACACATGACCACTGGAAAAGCGATAGCCTTGAGTAGATGAACCTTGGGACAAAAAAAGCTCAACTGGTGCCCTTAGTTTCAGCAAAACTGTGGGAGTTGTCTGATGCTTTTATGTTAATGTACATTGTGAAACTCTAAGGATAGAATATATACTCTTTTAACAGTTAAAGGTGTTTATTCCAAGCCACAGACACCCACTGGAGTTAAATTGAAACGTGAGAGAGAATTTATTAAGAGGATTCAGAGATGTCTCGTGAAACATGACAGAATGGAGCCTGGATCACCAGAACGGGCTGGAAAACCTCCAGCGTTCTCTCCCATCCTTCTTTCTGTTTCTCTCGGTGCCTCGCCTCAATTTCTTCTCTTTCCCTGTTAGCCTTCTGCAGTGAGTCTCCTCAGAAGTCCTTTTGTAAATAATAACAATATAGAAAGCTCTTAAAATGTCATTGGTTACTCCATCATTAGTTGGGTTAGAACTGGGTGGTCAGATAGCACTTAACAGATGTCAGATGGCCAATGCAAAATGTATTGATGAGTTTGTTTGTCATCAACTTGAATATTTGAAGTTGATAAATAGCTTTGCCAATTTCAGTTTATTTAGTTTAGTGTATAGCTTCAAGTAACTTTAGTCATACTAAACCTCTGTCTGTTGAAAAGTTGCTTAAAGAAAATTCTGTGTAAAGTTGTAGTTGACCTAATTTAGTAATCAGATCAAACTTGCTACAGTCTACTTAATGTCCATTGATAGACTGAATTATAAAATGAAATAAAATTCAAAACCTTAACCTTTGCTTGAGAATAAAAGGTTGAGTAAACTTTTCTGGTAATCACCCATGCTAAATGCAATTATACTTCAATAGTTTAGGACCTAGATTTTTAGTTTTTTACATGTAAGGAAATGATAAATATTTAACTATTTTTGCTTGAAATGTGGCTTATTTTCTTTATGTCTGCTTTTGCTTTATATGAAGAACACCATAATTCCTCTTTGTCACAATGCTATAAAGTTCCATTTATTCAGAATCCAGGAGCTTAAATAATCATATTTTCTTTCTACTGCAGTGTATAGGGAAAATTAGCGTTCAAAATAATGCTTCAGGCGCTGCAAGAATTAGCTTCTAAATCTCCAAAGGAAGATTACGTTATGTTGTTTATAGCATCAGTGTTAGAATATTTTATTCTCATTCATAGAACATTGGTACAGTACTCAATTTTGTGCTCATAGCACCCAAACCATCCTGGTTTACATACTTGCTATAAATACTATGGGATTTTCATGCCTCTGCAAATAGATATAATGTTTATTTAGTGTGTTTATGTCTTTGGATTCATATTTTTGTGAAATTTGGAAGGAGAATAGGGACAGGAGGTGGTCAGGAGACAACTTGGAAACCTTGTGGAGAGTAGTTAAAGCTTCAGGACTTGAAGTGCTATGTAGAAAGGGTCTTAGAAGCATTGGATTGGAACGTTTAGTAATTTGGAGTTACAGGAAGGGAAGATTTTAGAGGCCAGTGATGTATGAAATGGGGATTCCCAGGTGGTGCTAGTGGTAAAGAGCCCACCTTCCAATGCAGGTTACATGTAAGAGACGAAGGTTAAGAGACGCAGGTTTGATCCCTGGGTTGAGAAGATCCCCTGGAGAAGGGAATGGCAATTCATTCCAGTATCCCTGCCTGGAGAATCCCATGGATGAAGGAACCTGGCAGGCTACAGTCCATAGGGTTGCACAGAGTTGGACACAACTGAAGCGACTTAGCATGGCACAGATTTATGAAAGAATTTTAATTACGATGCCACAGATGAGAGTGCTGTGAAGGTACAAAAGTGCAGTCATATTTAGCCTCTGTTATTATGACTACTCCCTGAGTAGAAATTCAGGTAAGTAGGAGGGGACCCAATCTATTCTCATGATGGTGACTCTGACAGAAGCAAAACAGTATAATGAATTGCAAAGTTGGCGTCTAAGTTTTTTGTCTGTGTCCAGGCTAATTTTTTAGAATTTGGACAAGTCATTTAATCAGCCTAAGCTTCCAGTTCCAGTGGTGAAAAGATGGGATTGAACTTGACATCATCCAGTTGTCAATACTGAATGATTTTTATGAAAATTTTAGATAAAGAAAAGTTGTACTAACTCACTATGTATTATAATCCATATGTATATTTTTAACTTATTGTAGAAGAAGAATTGCTTTACATTTTTGTGTTAGTTTCTGCTGTGCAACTAAGTGACTCAGTTGTGTGTTTACATATATCCTCTCCCTCTTGAGTCTCCCTCCCACCACCTCCATCCCACCCCTCTAGGTCATCACAGAACACCAAGCTGAGCTCCCTATGCTATACAAGTTCCCACTAGCTGTCTGTTTTACACATGGTAATAACAAGACCAGGAGCTGACTGTGGCTCAGATCATGAACTCCTTATTGCAAAATTCAGACTTAAATTGAAGAAAGTAGGGAAAACGACTAGACCATTCAGACATGACCTAAATCAAATCCCTTATGATTATACAGTGGAAGTGAGAAATAGATTTAAGGGACTAGATCTGATAGATAGAGTGCCTGATGAACTCTGGATGGAGGTTCGTGACATTGTACAGGAGACAGGGACCAAGACCATCTCCATGGAAAAGAAATGCAAAAAAGCAAAATGGCCGTCTAAGGAGGCCTTACAAATAGCTGTGAAAAGAAGAGAAGCGAAAAGCAAAGGAGAAAAGGAAAGATATAAGCATCTGAATGCAGAGTTCCAAAGACTAGCAAGGAGAGATAAGAAAGCCTTCCTCAGCGATCAATGCAAAGAAATAGAGGAAAACAACAGAATAGGAAAAACAAGAAATCTCTTCAAGAAAATTAGAGATAGCAAGAGAACATTTCATGCAAAGATGGGCTCAATAAAGGACAGAAATGGTATGGACCTAACAGAAGCAGAAGATATTAAGAAAAGGTGGCAAGAATACACAGAAGAACTGTACAAAAAAGATCTTCACGACCAAGATAGTCAAGATAACGTGATCACTGACCTAGAGCCAGACATCTTGGAATGTGAAGTCAAGTGGGCCTTAGAAAGCATCACTACGAACAAAGCTAGTGGAGGTGATGGAATTCCAGTTGAGCTATTTCAAATCTTGAAAGATGATGCTGTGAAAGTGCTGCACTCAATATGCCAGCAAATTTGGAAAACTCAGCAGTGGCCACAGGACTGGGAAAGGTCAGTCTTCATTCCAATCCCAAAGAAAGGCAATGCCAAAGAATGCTCAAACTACCGCATGATTGCACTCATCTCACACGCTAGTAAAGTCATGCTCAAAATTCTCCAAGCCAGGCTTCAGCAATATGTGAACCGTGAACTCCCAGATGTTCAAGCAGGTTTTAGAAAAGGCAGAGGCACCAGAGATCAAATTGCCAACATCCGCTGGATCATGGAGAAAGCAAGAGAGTTCCAGAAAAACATCTATTTCTGCTTCATTGACTATGCCAAAGCCTCTGACTGTGTGGATCACAATAACCTGTGGAAAATTCTGAAAGAGATGGGAATCCCAGACCACCTGACCTGCCTCTTGAGAAACCTGTATGCAGGTCAGGAAGCAACAGTCAGAACTGGACATGGAACAACAGACTGGTTCCAAATAGGAAAAGGAGTACGTCAAGGCTGTATATTGTCACCTTGCTTATTTAACTTATATGCAGAGTACATCATGAGGAACGCTGGGCTGGAAGAAGCACAAGCTGGAATCAAGATTGCTGGGAGAAATATCAATAACCTCAGATATGCAGATGACACCACCCTTATGGCAGAAAGTGAAGAGGAACTCAAAAGCCTCTTGATGAAAGTGAAAGAGGAGAGTGAAAAGGTTGGCTTGAAGCTCAACATTCAGAAAACGAAGATCATGGCATTTGGTCCCATCACTTCATGGGAAATAGATGGGGAAACAGTGGAAACAGTGTCAGACTTTATTTTTTTGGGCTCCAAAATCACTGCAGATGCTGATTGCAGCCATGAAATTAAAAGACGCTTACTCCTTGGAAGGAAAGTTATGACCAGCCTAGATAGTATATTAAAAAGCAGAAACATTACTTTGGCAACCAAGGTCTGTCTAGTCAAGGCTATGGTTTTTCCAGTGGTCATGTATGGATGTGAGAGTTGGACTGTGAAGAAAGCTGATTGCCGAAGAATCGATGCTTTTGAACTGTGGTGCTGGAGAAGACTCTTGAGAGTCCCTTGGACTGCAAGGAGATCCAACCTGTCCATTCTAGAGGAGATCAATCCTGAGTGTTCATTGGAAGGACTGATGCTAAAGCTGAAACTGCAATACTTTGGCCACCTCATGCGACGAGTTGACTCACTGGAAAAGACTCTGATGCTGGGAAAGGTTGGGGGCGGGAGGAGAAGGGGACGACAGAGAATGAGATGGCTGGATGGCCACCTCTTCTGTGGACATGAGATTGAGTGAACTCCGGGAGTTGGTGATGGACAGGGAGGCCTGGCGTGCTGTGATTCGTGGGGTCGCAGCGTGTTGGACACGACTGTGCGACTGAACTGAACTGAACTGAATGTATTTATGTCAAACCTAATCTCCCAATTCATCCTACTCTCCCCTTTGCCCACTGTGTCCACATGTATTTATTTTTAAACCAAGTATGTGGAGAAACTGGGCAGTGTTCTAGTGTTGAGAATATAGCATGTCCCTGCTCTCTTAGAACTTGCATTCTATGGGCAGGGAGACACAACACACACAAGTTAAAAAATCTGTTTATATAACAAATCAGAGAGGAGTGAGCTATTTTAGATAGACTAGTTAAGGAAGAGAATTTCCAGTTTTTAAGCAGAATCTCATTTATTTCCTCTCTCCTGTTTTCCCGATATTTTCTGATGTCCCCTTGGCAGCCTCACGTCCCCGTGCTAACCTCTCCACCCCACAGGGTCACATTTTCCAGCAAACACACGACAAACACTTATTTAGATACCTCATCACTGGCAACCATGCAGCTGTGTTCATCATTGTCAGTCCTGATTTGTACGATGTTCCCATCCAAACTTACCTCAGGGTACATTTGCACATCTAATTACAACATTAAAACTATTAATAGCCTGATAAAATACGACTCAGACAAACGTCTAAGCAAACAGCTGGCTGTCCTATTGTGTCCTGAAGAACAGGCAGCTTCAGACTTTGTTCCCTAACTCAAGGGCCGGAATTCCAAACTGCACCGTGAACACCCTGCTGAGGGGAAGCTTAGGCAGGAAGTATCTAATTCAAAGAGATGTCCAGAGATAAAAGAGCCTGTTTGAAACCGGAGCTTGTGGAACTGCATGGAAGAAAAAGGTGATCTTTCCTTTTATCCAGAGAAAGACTGTGAATAAATTCACATTAGACCAAAAGACAACAGAATATTGGTACAAGATGTTAATAAAGTGCCCAAACATTTTACAGAACCCAGAAAGTTAGTATCTAAAATTTCTGGGGAAAGGCTGGTGGTGCTGGTATAGTCATTAAGTCATGCCCAACTCTTTGCAACCCTATGGACTGTAGTCCACCAAGCTCCTCTGTCCATGGGATTTCCCAGGCAAGACTACTGGGGTGGGTTGCCATCTCCCTCTCCAGGGGCTCTTCGCAATTCGGGAACTGAACCCTTATCTTCTGCATTGGCAGGCGCCTGGGAAGTGGGGGAGCGGGGGAGGGGGAAGGCTAGGAATAACTTAATCAGGCTTTTAACATATTTGAAGGAATCATGCTGTTTCTCACTTGCAAGCAATGTCAGGCTCAATTTTCCACAAGAGATTGAGGTTGTGCTTTTATTAAGAGAGAGAAAATTTGGTAAAATTGGTTTTATAATATCTTAGCCTTCCTACTAGCCAAACCAGTAAAGTGGAATATTTAGGAAATAGAAGTGAATCTTTCTTCCATGGTAAGTCTGAGTGCAAGAGGCAGGCTGTGATCCTAACCCAGTGAGGGAGTAAGGACGCCTTCCTCTAGGATTGACCCATGTCCTTTGTCAGATTGTGTTTGCCCAGGTGGACTGAAGCTAATAATTAAACTCTTTTTTTGTTGTTGTTGCTTCTGAAACATTGACTGAAAATTATAGACCTCTAGGAAAACTTTTGGATTATGAGAGTTATCCCTTACTGGAATGTACTGTTGAGAGAGGTTTTTATAATCTCTTCCTTAAAGCTTTTATTTTTTAAAAATTATATAGTCATCAGCCTTGATAGATTAGATATTAATAGTCCTGAGGGGGAAAGAATGGATTGATACAAATCTCCAAGCTGCTTCTTACCTTCTGGCTCTATTATGTGCTACCTTTTCAAACTCAGCGAGCATTTAGAATTGCAGGAGAAGGAAATGGCAGCCCACTCCAGTGTTCTTGCCTGGAGAATCCCAGGGACGGGGGAGCCTGGTGGGCTTCCGCCTATGGGGTCACACAGAGTCGGACACGACTGAAGTGACTTAGCAGCAGCAGCAGCAGCAGCAGACCACTGAGCTTATATTTTCAAGTGTATTAATTTGTTTGAGGTAATTCTCACAAAGCAAAGGAGATGTCATTGTTTCTGTTGTTGGCATGAAGAAACCCAGGGTCCAGAACGTGAGTAAAGCTGTTCATTGAACACAGCACAGAAAGGAAGGGGTTGGGCAAGAGAGCTTGAAACCATGGCTCTGGACCTGGATGCTGGCTTAGATGGCCCATAATGAGCTCTGAGGTCTCAGCCAATTTCTGGTCGTTTCTAAACTCTAGTTTCTTCATTGGTAGAATGAAAGGGTTGGGATGAGAGGATTTGGAGTAAGTTTCTCCTCCCTCTGTAACACATGATGCAGGGGGAACTTGAGAGAGGTCAGTATTAATGACCATAATTTCATAGATACTGTGAGAGCACCTTCTTTAGGGCACAGAGATATATGTTAGATAACAATAGAGCTATTACTAGTAGAGGTGTTATTCCTGGGCTGGGGATTGTAGGTGTGGAATGCAGATAAAAACTGACATGTCTATATGACCTGCTGGTCAGATGCACAGAGCTAGTGGAGGAGTGACATTGTCTTACAGACATCTCTTGATTTTCCTTATCTTCTTCCACATGTTTTCCTATCCCAGATCCCTTACCATCCATCTCCTTTAAAATTTTCTGATCCTGCAATTTGCAAGAAAAGAAAAAAAAGTTTTTTTTTCTTTAAAAAATGATTTCTCAGCCTGGGGGAAACTGTCTAGGTCTGAGCTGTCCAACTTGGTGGCTGCTAATTGCAAACTCCTGTTAAGTAAACGAAATGTGGCTAGTCAGTTAATACATACTAGATTTTGAGGACTAGTAAGAAAAAAGAACATCAAATACTTCATTCATAATTAAAAATGTTGATTATGTGTTGAACTAATAATATTTTGAATATTTGGGGTTAAATAAAATATAAAACTAAAGCTAATTTAGTTTGTCTCTATTTTTTAATGTAGCTTCAGGGATATTTAAAATCATACAAGTAGCTTGTGTTTGTACTTTTCATTATTTATTTGTATCATAGTGCTGGTTGGGATGATTCCCAACCACAGGCAACTCCCTCCTCTCACTGCCCCTTGCATCCTCCAAGGTACATTCGGCAATGTTCAGGGTTCTCTGTGATTATCTCTGCATCTAGTGGATGGACGCTGGAGATGCTGCTGAATATCCTCGAGTGCACAGGGCAGACAGTGTCCCTCCCCGCAACAAGAACTGTCTGGCCCAAAATGTCAAGAGTGCTGAGGTTAAGAACTCCTGTATAGATGGTTCAGAAAGGAGAAGTGGTGGGGGGGCAGATTGGGTGCTAAAACTGCTTACAGATTAATCTGATTTGAAATATTAGACTGAATGAATATTTCACAGCACTAAAGAATGACTTATTGTAGGTAAGATGAAGGAATTGGAGAGGGTTAGTGTTAAAGCAATAGGTTTTGTTAGTTATTTCAACCAATATTTATTGAGTGACTACAAATCTTTTTTTGGAACAAGATGAGGGAATAATAAACACATATATATAAACATATGCAAATACTGAAATCTGAGTATATGCAAAGCTTCTGCAGAGAAAATAGAGATAGATAAAATACGACTCCTGCCTTCAAAAAGCCTAAAGGCTGGTAGGGGATGGCATGAGGAATGTACTATCTTGTGAGCAGCATGTGATGTCAGAAGAGAGATGTGGGAAAAACAACAAAAAGAAACGGATTTCAAAGGAAAATATACCAGTGTTGGTTGCAGAGATCAGGTAAAGGCTTCATGAGACTGTTTGAAATGTACCCACAGTGGACAGGATAACATCCCACTGAGTTGATGGCACGGCATACACAGCAGAGAACACACATGGCCCAAGGCAAAGGGGAGTGTATTTGGGGAACATTCAGTAGTCAGGTTGACTTAAAATCCTAGTGGAAAGCAGTTAAAAAATGAAAACCCCAAACAAAAGCAGTAAATGGAAACAAAGTAAGGCTGAAGTCGTTTATAACAGACTGTTGTTCAGTCACGTCTGACTCTTTGCGACCCCACAGACTGCAGCACGCCAGGCTTCCCTGTCCTTCACCATCTCCCGGAGCTTGCTCAAACTCATGTCCATTGAGTTGGTGTGCCATCCAACCATCTCATCTTCTGTCATCCCCTCCTCCTCCTGCATTCAATCTTTCCCAGCATCAGGGTCTTTTCTAATGAGTTGGCTCTTTGTATTAGGTGACCAAAGTATTGGAGCTTCAGTTTCAGCATCAAGTGTCATTCCAATGAATATTCAGGGTTGATTTCCTTTACAAGGTGAAAAGAGAGATAAGACACATAGAGACAAAGTGTCTAGGGTGAGGCAGTTGCTGGAGGTTGGTAGATAAAGGAAAGGAAGGAATCAGAGATGATCCTGGGGTTTTAAGCTTGGGTGTCTGCGGACATTAATTGGGATAGGCCAGGAGGATGGGTTGGTTTGGCGAGAATGGAAAGATGATGAGTTCAAGGTAAGAGTAAGTATTCAGGTTGTAGAGAGCTTGAGGAAGCCCCTGGGAAGGAGATTTGAGGCCAAGACAGTAATAAGGACAAGAAATAGAGATTTTGGGGATCATCTCAGGTAAAGTCATCACTGAAGTTTTGAGAATGGAGAAGATGACTTGAGGAAGGTGGTACCCAGTGAGACAGCGAGGATACACCCTTAGGTGTGATGTCTTTAGGTGATGAAATGCAAAGTCAGGGAAGGAAATAAAAGTGGAGGCAGAAGACACAAAGAGGATTCTGTGTAATGTAGCATCACAGAAGTTACCATAGAAGCTGAGAGGAGTTTGCCTTGGGAATGTTCCTCAGTGGTCAGCAGTACTAAATGTTGAGAACGAAGCTCGAGTGATGTCAAGGAGAGTTGGATTTCACCATCCAAAGGCTGCTGGTAGCTTTCTCGTCTCTGTGGAAAGCAGTAAAGAATGGGCAAACCTCTTCTGGGGAGCCCAGATTGTCCTGGAACTTCTGTGGGGAGAGCAAGCATGTGCTAATTTTGTGACATTCTTTCTCTAGGGTCATTCACTCCTTCAGTAGATATTCACTGACCATGTACCTGCTTATTTTCTCTACACAGGGTGAGAGATTAGATGTGTCCAAAACAACTAAGCTGTAATCTCTACTGCTGCCTCCAACTCAGGACTCAAGAAAACAGAGCTAACAGGGCCACTGCTTGAAAACAAATGACAAAAGGAAATTTTTAGTGATTCGACTTCTAAGTCCTAGAAGTGTGTTATGGTCTTTATTTCTTCTCTGTCAAAGCTCCAACAGTTTGAGCTGACATCCTAAATAAGGGGGATGTGAAAGTGTTAGTTTCTCAGTTGTGTCCGACTCTTTATGACCCCGTGGACTGTAGCCCACTAGGCTCCTCTGTCCATGGAATTCTCCAAGCAAGAATACTGGAATGGGTAGCCATTCAGGATCACATCTAATTCCTCTTGCCTTTATGCATTTGGCCTAAGGAGAGTGTTTCTGGTAAAGCACATGAAATGTAAATGATGGGTTAGAGTTTAAAATATGTAAGCAAACTCTTCCTGGCACTGATCACCTTTTCATAGTTAGAAGTAAAGTAATTTGAATTTTTTATCTACTGTTTTTAAAAGATTTGGTGAAACTGGAGGTCTGACTGCTTCATTTTAATATTTCTTCCTTAGGGAGACTTGGGAAATAGCTGAACAGGTTTTTATGAATTAAAAAGAGAAAATAAGACTTTAAAGTACAGTTCCAAATTGGAAACTTTTGCCATTTGAATAGTTTTTAAAAATGTTAAATGGTTATTCTTGTTCTTTTCTACATGTTCCTCATTGCTAGAGTATGGTACCACAGAGAGGTAGTGTTTTTCAATCTGGGCTGGGTGGGGGATGTATTTATATTAATATCTTACCTTAAGGTTTACATCCCTGTGCATATTGTGATTGATAACTTTTACTTTCCTATAGCAATAATCTTTTGATATTTTAAAAAAGGTTTATAGTAAGACTCTGGATAAGATTTTTTTAAATATATATTATTGTTACTGGAAATACATAAATGAAGACAT
Source organism: Moschus berezovskii (assembly GCF_049115385.1). Taxonomy (NCBI): domain Eukaryota; kingdom Metazoa; phylum Chordata; class Mammalia; order Artiodactyla; family Moschidae; genus Moschus; species Moschus berezovskii. The sequence continues at coordinate 51,436,520 of NC_142465.1, forward strand.
GTAACCAATTCACATTTGAAGAACATAAACACTTTAAAAGACAAAAGGTATGGAAAAATACAAAAATAGAAACATGGTTGCTAGAAATTGCCTGCAGTATAAATAGTCAAGTTTTAATCACCATTACTGACAGACCTCAGTACTGCTTTTGTGGAACTTTTATTTTGAAAATAGATGGAAAAGTTAAAACAGTGTTATGTGGTTGCCAGAATTTTGGCTTCATAATAAAAATATATCAACTTAACTTCTGAATTTGTCGGAGGTTCATTATTTGACCTTGGTTACGTTTTATGTAAATCTATTTAATATTTAAGGCCAAGATTTCATGTTTATAAAATGAGAATACCAATGAATCTCATTATCAGCTTCCCAGAGATTAAGTCTTATCTTAGGTGCTGCAATAAATAACAATCACAAAAACTGGGAAAGTTCTATAGCCAGTGTCCCCACAAATGGTATTGACTAATTATTTTAAAAATTGACTTGTAAAGTATTAGTTATATAAAATGTAAAAAGTACATTTACTAGGAATGTAGTAAACAGTAAGGGTACTCCTGATCTTTGCTTTTGGGAAATATTATATACTTCTTAAATTATTGACATTAAAAACATGATATGGAGAAAAAGGGAGAGGAAGTCACAGCATTTAATCTTTTGAGTTAAAGATATTAGAGAGGTAGAAACTATTGAATGATGACATCTCTTAGAAATTATTCATGAATGCCTGTCCACCAAGCTAGCTATGTTCTATGTAAGAGCAGATAATAGGGGTCTGGGTGATGTTTCCTTTTCCAGCAGTCTTTTCACAACACTTTCTATTTATATGAATATTGAAAATTGCTGACATAATTATGAGTGTCCATTTGATCCAAAATATGCTGGTGAAAAGACTACTAAAAATATCTATTTAAAAGTGCTTCTGTTCAGTTATGGTTCTTTAATTGAAATGTTCAGTTTTTAGAAGGCAACGTTTGACATCTCTGGGTTTGGTGCTTGGCGTAAGCAGAGACTCCAGTTCTCCCCCAAATTCCTAGCAGAATGACTAGAAGGGTATAAAACGGGAAAAGCTGCATTCACAAGAGGAAGCAGAAACAAGGAAGGATATAGTCCCTGTGGCAGAAAGTGAGGGAATTTGTGTTAGCATTTCCTTGATGGGTCTGGACTGAAGGATACCCCAGAGCCTTTTTCTCTCACTGGATCCAGAAACTAGGCAAATGACTGAGGGATGCAGTGTTGGCGGGGAGGGCAGGGTGAAGGCTGGCTGGCGAGCATGTGAGCACAGCATCTTGAGGCTGAAGTTGCCTCTGGGTGACTCCCCGCATTACCCTTCGTCCAATTCCTTCTTCTTACTGGACTCCAGGGTCCTTTGAAGAGGGACGTCTGTCAGGTGATCCCTTCGCTTAGTTGCTTCCAGGGATTTTGACTGTATTTTAGGATCAAGGCAGACGTCCAGAGCATGGACCTCTCCTGCCTCAGGCCCACTATGCCTTCCATGCTGCAGCCACACTGACCTCATGAGCACCTCTGGCTCTGGCTTTTTGCACTAGCGTGGAACTAGTTCTACCACCTGGACATCTTCTTGCCCCTCTTTCCTAGTTAATTCTGAATCATCCTTCAGACCGTGTCTCCATACTTATTTCCTTAGGGATCATCTGAGATCTGTGCTGTCATAGCATGCTGTGATTAGAATTGTACAGTCATTTTCATGATTATTTACTTAAATATTTATCTCCCCTGTTAGACTATGAGCTCCACTTAAGAGTAGTATCTGGCTGGGTATACCATTGTATCCGTAGCAGTTAGGACAGCACTTGGCATATATTAGATATTCAGTAAATGTTTATGAAATAAATGGATCGATGGATGGACTGATGGACAGTAGCATTTGGATTTCAGCAGCCACCTGAGATACACTTTTGACTTTAGCTTCCTAAACAGGCAACTGCCACAAGCCAAGGACCAGGCAGGGTGACAGGATATGGTGTGACTGCCACATCAGACCGGAGAAGGCAATGGCAAGCCACTCCAGTACTCTTGCCTAGAAAATCCCATGGATGGAGGAGCCTGGTAGGCTGCAGTCCGTGGGGTCGCTAAGGGTTGGACACGACTGAGCAACTTCACTTTCACTTTTCACTTTCACACATTGGAGAAGAAAATGGCAGCCCGCTCCGGTGTTCTTGCCTGGGGAATCCCAGGGACGGGGGAGCCTGGTGGGCTTCCGTCTATGGGGTCACACAGAGTCGGACACGACTGAAGTGTCTTAGCAGCAGCCACATCAGACAGCAAAACTTGGGCATGCATGCTCAGTCATGTCTGACTCTTTGAGACCCTTTGAACCATAACCCACCAGGTTCCTCTGTCCATGGGATTTTCCCAGCAAGAATACTGGAGTGGGTTACCATTCTCTTCTTCAGGGGATCTTCCCAACCCAGGGATCGAACCCGCATCTTCCGTGGTTCTTACATTGCAGGTGGATTTTTTTTTTTTTTCAACTGCTGAGCCACTGGGGAAGCCCCTGCCACATCAGGCAGAGGTTTTAGAAAATGGGGCACTTTCCAAAGAATAGTATCCACACTGGAGGCCCAGAGATGTACAGTCAGGCTCCTTTACTGTTCCCACGGACTGCTGGATATCCTTATCTGATAAAACAGTCTTCCTCCTTCTCCTCTTCTGCTCTGGATCATTTTCTCCTTAGTTTAGATAAGGATATGTCTCTAAGAAAGATTTGGATGAGTTCAGTTCAGTTCAGTCGCTCAGTTGCGTCTGATACCTTGTGACCCCATGGGCTGCAGCATGCTAGGCTTCCCTGTCCATCACCAACTCCTGGAGCTTGTTCAAACTCATGTCTATTGAATCAGTGTTGGCATCCAACTATCTCATCCTCTTCATCCCCTTCTCCTCCTGCTATCAATCTTTCCCAGCATCAGGGTCTTTTCCAGTGAGTCAGTTCTTCGCATCAGGTGGCCAAAGTATTGGAGCTTCAGCTTCAGCATCAGTCCTTCCAATGAATATTCAGGGCTGATTTCCTTTAGGATGGACTGGTTTGATCTCCTTGCAGTCCAAGGGACTCAACACCACAGTTCAAAAGTATCAATTCTTAGGCCCTCATCCTTCTTTCTGGTCCAGCTCTCACATCTGTACATGACTACTGGAAATCTGCAACAAATTTTGCCAGAAAGCAGCTCAGTTCCTATTAGGAGATTATTTTATCAGAAAAATAAAAATGGAAATAAAATTGAATTCTATTAAGAGATTCTGTTATTCAGAAGAAAAGGATCACCATTTTCTCTAAGGCTTCAGAGGAATTGTTTCCTCTGTGATAGAGAGACCATGAGACTTGAGACAATCTTAGCACACATGCTTTTCTGCTTTTAGCAACACTTGGGGGGATGTTGGCTGTATGAAATTCCAGCAAGCTAAACAGGCCATTAGGTGAAGGAAGGATTACATAGAGCTGAAAGATGTAGGAGCCAGCGCCGAAGAAATAGTGACAAGAGCTAATGTTTATTGAGCACATACCAGGGGCTTGGCATTTTTCTAAGGGCAGATGTGTTTTAACTCATTTAATCTTCATAACAGCCCTATGAGGGATTTGCAGTTATTAACTCCATTTAGAAAACCTTTGTCGAGGAGTCAACAGACAGTGGCACACTGAGAAATAGTCACAAAAAAGTCAAATGGGAAACAAACTTGAAAAAAAATCAAACATAAAAGGGATGGAAATATGGAACATGTGAACTCTGGGGAAACTGTAGTAGCTTTTAAAGGTGTTATACTTGGGTGGTGAGATTAGAGATGGTTTTTACTTTGTTCTTTATACTTTTCAATATTTAAGCAGAAACTTTTAAAAAGACACTGTTTTTTGAACAAAGAGCATAGTTGGCAGAATGCCTCAAAGGTTTTCAGTAAATAATCTTAAGTAATTCAACGAAAATGAAATTGCACTAGAGAGAGTGTTTAGGGAGTTAGGCAAGAGTGAAGCAGCCCAGGCAGAAAGTAAACCTCCTAGTTGGGAAAGCAGACCAGAGATTCATGCTGCTGAAGAATGGTGACTGTGCACTTTCACTCTTCCAACTGGAAAAAGAAAAAGGAAAAGAACAGCACTGGTTAGTTAAGAGTATTTTGAGAATTCAGATTAGAGTGCTGAGAAAGCACTGCTGTACACAATAATTAGAAGCTAGTTAATAATGCATGCTTATAATTTCAATAATTTATTTATTTTAATAGAATGTGCATAATTGCCTGAGTTGTATATTCTTTCATTTATCCACACCTGGGATGAGGGTCAGGAAACTGACCCTCGCCATCATGACCCAAGATACCACCTGGTGGCAGGTGTAGAAATTGCAAGTTAAAGCACTCAGTTCAGTTCAGCCACTCAGTCATGTCCGACTCTTTGCGACCCCATGAATCACAGCACGCCAGGCCTCCCTGTCCATCACCAACTCCTGGAGTTCACTCAAACCCACCTCCATCGAGTCGGTGATGCCATCCAGCCATCTCTCTCTGTCGTCCCCTTCTCCTCCTGCCCCCAATCCTTCCCAGCATCAGAGTCTTTTCCAGTGAGTCAACTCTTCGCATGAGGTGGCCAAAGTATTGGAGTTTCAGCTTTAGCATCAGTCCCTCCAATGAACACCCAGGATTGATCTCCTTTAGAATGGACTGGTTGGATCTCCTTGCAGTCCAAGTGACTCTCAAGAGTCTTCTCCAGCACCACAGTTCAAAAGCATCGATTCTTCGGCGATCAGCTTTCTTCACAGTCCAACTCTCACATCCATACATGACCACGGGAAAAACCATAGCCTTGACTAGACGGACCTTTGTTGGCAAAGTAATGTCTCTGCTTTTCAGTATGCTGTCTAGGTTGTTCATAGCTTTCCTTCCAAGGAGTAAGCATCTTTTAATTTCATGGCTGCAATCAGCATCCACAGTGATTTCGGAGCCCAAAAAAATAAAGTCTGACACTGTTTCCACTAGGGAGAAGTAAACCCGAGCTAGTCCCTAGTGGAGAAGGAAATGGCAACCCACTCCAGTATTCTTGCCTGGAAAACCCACGGGCGGAGGAGCCTGGTGGGCAACAGTCCATGGGGTTGCAAAGAGTCAGACACGACTGAGCGACTTCACTTCAGTCCCTAGTGGCTCAGACAGTAAAGAATCTGCCTGCAATACAGAAGACCAGGGTTCCATCCCTGGGTCAGGAAGATTACCCTGCAGAAGGGAATGGCTACCTAGTCCACTATTCTTGCCTGGAGAATTCCATGGACAGAGGAACCTGTCAATCTGCAGTCCATGGAGTTGCAAAGAGTTGGACACAATTAAGCAGCTAACACTTTCACTTTTTTCTTTCAGTTCCGCCTTAGAAATTCAAGTCCATGAATTGACTCTAAAGGTAATGAACATTGAAAAGTGCTAGAACTATCTTTGTAATGCACATTCATTTTTTCTAGCTCATATTTCTATAGAAATAGAAGGATAGATTGTAAGCTTGCCCAGAAGAAAAAAATAATTATAAGTTAAATGAATATGGAATTTAGAATTCTTGATGTTCTTAGTTTCTTGTGGTAGTCTTCTGTTTTTTGAGTTGCAGAATTTTTCTCACAGGCTGTATGATTGTTCTCTTTGCTTATTCTCATAGACAGGGTTTTATGCTTTCTCATAGTCAAGTAGAGATGGACTCATTCAGAAACTGACATAGGTTCTCAACCACATCTTCTGGAGGAATTGCTTGGACTAAATTTAAGAAAAACATAGCAGTGAGCAAAATGTTATAATTTCTTTAAATTGAAACAAATTTTTGAATACTGTTGGTGGGAGAACCACTGACAAGGAATACTTATGACAAATATCATTGTGATGATCCCTTGGTTAAAAATGCATGTGTGTCAATCATTCTCTTCCTCTAACTGTACCAGGAATTAAATAAAATTTAAGATGGAAGAGTAGCCATTTGTATTTCTGATGTTTTGTGAGTTACTGGGACATACTAGAGATCTAAAAGATTTCATAAGTGAAGTGATGAGGGCCATAATACTTTTCCTGTCTACAATTTATAATTCAGACTGGGTGCTTGAGGCACAGATAAGATGGTAAGAATGTTTCAAATGGCTGTTTTATTACAGAGGGAGCCCCTGACTTACAGATAGGTCTGTGAATGGCAAAGGCCATGAGGAACAATGAACTGGTCAGTTTTGTTTCAGATATGCTGCCTCTGCCAGAATGGCCCTCCTTACTCCTCCACGCCTCTCCCATTGCTCTGGTTTCAAGCACTCTTCCCTTTCTTTCCCAGTGGTTTTTGCTGTTTCTCCCCCAACTCACTGTAGCTGCAGGTCTGTTCTTCTTTCTGCTCTTCCCCTTGCTCATATCAGTGTGGCCCCAGTCAGATGTCTTTTGAGACACTTTCCTCCTTAGGAGGAATCTTCACGTGAATCTTAGTCTTTTGGGCCATCACAGTTATGATCCTTTGTTTTATCATTCTCTAGAATGGTGGAAAGTAAAGAAAGGCAATATAATGAGAGATGCGAGGAAAACATTATTGCTTTTGATGACTTGTAACTACTTGTTCAGGGAGGATTCAGTGTTCTCCAAATCAGATATTCTCAAAAGGGCTTTTTGCTTGCTTCAGGAATCTGAGAGTTGAGACATGGCTGTGAAGCTTTGGTTTCCAACCATAGCTGAAAGGTGCTGAGATTAACAATGGAAAGAAAGTCAGGGAGCTTGTCTGTAATATCCTCATGAAAGTAAAGAAAGAAGAAGGAAAAAAGAAAAATTAAAGGATGGAAAGCAAAGAAAAAGGAGGGAAAAGGTAAAAGAGGGCTCTAACCTTGGGTCTCCATTGGGACATACTGGCCAGAGACACCTTACCCTTTGGTTTGATCTCAGACTCTCGCTTTCTAGCCCTTAGTCCACTGCTGGCATGAGATTAATGGGAAGGGATGGGAGTGGAAATTCTGGATTCCACTGCTTTAGATTTCTTCTCTCCAAACTGATACATAGACCCAGTGTAATCTCAATAAAAATTCCAGCAGACATTTTTTTTTTGTGTGTGTGTGTAAATTGACAAACGGATTCTAAAATTCCTATGGACATGCAAAGGACTTAGAGTAGCCAAAAACAATTAGAATAATGAAAAAAAGTTATATGACTAGGTAACTGATTTCAGCATTTATTATAAAGCTACAGTAATCAAGGCAATGTGGTATTGGTATCAAGGTAGATGAATAAGTGTGTGAAACAGAATGGAAATCCAGAAATAGATCTACATGTACATGGACAACTTCTTTTGGATAAAGATGCAAAGGCAACTCAATGGAGAAAGGATTGTCTTCAGCAAATGGTGCTGAAAAAGAATTAGATATCCATATTTAAAATTTGTGTTTCAGTTTACATCTTTTTCTCCTCCCTGGCTGTGCTTCAAGGCATCTGGGATCTTAGTTCCCTGACCAGGGTTCAAACCCATGCTCCCTACAGTAGAAGCATGAATTCTTAAAAGCTGGACCACTAAGGAAGTCCCTACATCTGATATCATAAAAAATTAACACAAAGTGTGTCATAGGCCTAAATATAAAACTTCAGAAAACATAGAAGAAATCCTTTGTGACTTTGGGTTAGGTAAACATTTCCTAGCTACATCACCAAAAGCATAATCTAAAGACAAATAAATTGGACTTCTTTAGAATAAAAAGAAAATTTGCTCTTCAAAAGACACTGTTAGTAAATGAAAAGACAAGCCACAGACTAAGAGGAAGTATTTATAAGGCATACTATGTCTGATTTTATATACAGAATCTAAAGAACTTTCAAAACTCAATAAGTAAACAATCCAGTTTTTAAAAATGGGTCAAGGATTCAAACACTCAGGCAAAGAAAAATATGGATGGCAGTTAGGCACATAAAAACATGCTCAGCATAATGAGTCATTCCGTTCTGTTCCGTTGCTCAGTCGTGTCCGACTCTTTGCGACCCCGTGGACTGTAGCCTACCAGGCTTCTCCGTCCATGGGATTCTCCAGGCAAGAATACTGGAGTGGGTTACCGTTTCCTTCTCCAGGGGATCTTCCCGACCCAGGGATCGAACCTGGGTCTCCTGCATTGGAGGCAGATGCTTTAACCTCTGAGCCACCGTCATTAGAGAAATGCAAATTAAAGCCACATTGAGATACCCATGCACATCTAGCAGGCGTAAAATGAAAACACTAACCATACAGGTGTTGGCAAAGAAGTGGAGACACTGGGACTTCACTGCATGCTGATGGGATTGTAAGATGGTACAACCACTGTGAAAAACAGTTTGGCAGTTTCTTAAAAGGTAAAATTTTACCTCCAAATCATCTAGCCATTCCACTCCTAGGTGTTTGTGCAAGAGAAATAAAAGCATGTATATATTTGAATACTTGAATATTCATATCAGCTTTATTTGTAATAGTAAAAAACCTCAAACAACACAAATGTCTATCAACGGTAAATGGATAAATAAACTGTATCCATACAGCAAACGCTACTCAGCAATAACAAGAAATGAGCTATGAATACATGCTACAACATGAATGAATCTCAAAAGAATTACCTCTGCTCCCAAAAAATATTGCATGTGTTCTCATTTATATTCAACGTGAGAAATAGACAAGCAGACTGTTTTTTGTTTAGCAACAGGGAGATGGGGTGCAGTGGGTGGAAGGGATGAACAGAAAAGTTGTGAGGAAATTTATAGGGGTGACATTTATTATCATGATGGTGGTGATGATTCGTTGGATGTACACAGAAGTAAAAGCTTATCAAATTATACATTTTAACTATATGCAGTTTACTGTATGTCCATTATACTTTGTTAGCTTCCTGATGGGTCAGTGGGTAAAGAATCCACCTGTAGTGCAGGAGACACAGGAGACGTGGGTTTGATCCTTGGGTCGGGAAGATGCCTTGGAGGAGGAAATGGCCACCCACTTCAGTATTCTTGTCTGAAAAATCCCATGGACAGAGGACGCTGGCAGGGTATAGTCCAAAGGTTCGCAGAGTCGGACACAACTGAGCGACTGAGCACACATACATTATACTTTAGTTGATAAAAGGAAAGAAAAAAGCATATTAAGTTTAATCCACTAATGTGGACTTATTCTTCTTGATTTAAAAGTGCTTTTGAAAAGTTTCTGCTCCTAGGTTAATACTTTCTGATAGTTTAAGCTGATGATTCTTTTAGTGTCTGTGATATTTAAACATTTTTAGGCATTAAATGTTACACATAGGGCTTCCCTGGTGGCTCAGATATTAAAGAATGTGCCCCACAATGTGGGAGGCCTGGGTTTGATCCCCTGGAGAATGGAATGGCTACCCACTCCAGTATTCTTGCCTGGAGAATCCCCATGGACAGAGGAGCCTGGTGGGCTACAGTCCATGGGGTCACAGAGAGTCGGACATGACTGAGTGACTGACTTAACTTATAGGTTTAAAACGACACAAACATTGGAAAAACAAAATTTTATCAGAAACATTGTGAAATAAACCAAGATTAATTATTAAAACTTTCTCCACATGACATTGCAGAAAGTACAATAATGTCATGTTATGCTCTGTATTAGGGTTGAAAACTATCATCTAGATTTATTCATTCTTCCTTCAAGTATTTCTGTTAAAAGAGCCTTTTGTTTACTTGATACATATAGTGCAAAAACAGAAGTTACCAAAAAAAAGAACCAACTGCCAGAGGGGTTCATATTTTACTTGTAAGGTGAGATTAATGTACATAAGTAAATAGCAATTAAAGGAAGCCATGAATTGAGATCAAGAGTATGGTGGTTGACATTTGTTTCCTGGAATACTTACCTTTTCAGACATCGATTGAGAGCTCCAAATTTCTGCAGAAAATAATGACATTTTCTCACGTTTCAAGACTCTACATTAATCTTTCATGTGCTCACATTTTATCACGAACCACCTGTCTCGAGTTTAGTAATTACATCTAAGGATTATAGGAGAATTTATTCTGCATTTATCCTCCTTTTTAACATATCTACCAGAGACCTGACTTGATAAATCACTAATGCTGTTGCTGGCCTCGTCACCCTCTCTTGAAATGATAGCAGCGGCATTCAGTACTATTAGCATTTTTTCTAGACGTTACCTCTCCAGCTGTGAAGATTTTCCTTATGATTCATGGGACACTTGAAAACTGAAGGGACTTTCTGGAGAAGCACTTACCTTTTCTTCTGCTCTTATTTGGAGTGGCTTTGCAATGACCGTTTATCATGGTGTATGTCGTTAACATATTTCCCTTCCTTCCGTCGTATTTCAAAATCCTCCAGCACTGCAGCTCTGCGTCGTCAGGGCCAGAGGAGCCGCTGAGTGCCTGTGGCTGGCTCCCAGGACACCTGGGTGAGAAGGAAGTGTCTGTATTTACATCTTGTCATCACACTGGGCCCCCTGAGGTGCCCACTGTGGTGGCTTGCATTGTGTAGCTGCTCACCAGACTCTCAGACAGCGCGCTTCTCTTGTAGATTATATGCAGGCGTGTCTGTGTGACAGGTGTAGGCAGAATTTTCAGTAGGCATGGCCTGTTGTGCCTGAAGCCTCGTTTTTGAAATGGCTTCTCTGTCCCCAATTCAGGACCCCTTTCCACCCCTTTCCTCTGTTCTCCTTGTTAAGGGGCTTCCCAGGTGGCTCAGTGGTAAAGACTCCACCTGCCAACGCAGGAGATGCAAGTGACGTCGGTTTGATTCCTGGGTCGGGAAGATCCCCTGAAGAAGGAAATAGCAACCCCCTCCAGTATTCTTGCCTGGGAAATCCCATAGACAGAGGAGACTGGTGGCCTACTGTCCGTTGGGTCACAAAGAGCTGGGCTCTACTGAGCAGACATGTACACTGCTTATTAAAACCTGTTGTTAGGGAAAAAAAAAACAACCCTCTTATCAGCACCATTTAATGTGAGTGTAAGTCAACTTTCCTTTGAGGCATTTGCATTTTAAACTCTTATTTCTGAGTGTGGTGTGCAAGCTTTTCTATCCTTAGAAAGGTTTCAGGCTTGGGGAACGAGTAGGTGGGGGAGTCATGGGGAGGATAGCCTGCCTGGTGCTGCTGAAGTCATGCTATAGACCAGTGGCTTTCTGTTTTCAGTCGCATCTCTCTCTCTGCAGAAGCTCAGTGTATAAAATTAGTTTTGAAAAGTGCAGCTGACTGACTGAGACAGGAATAGAGGGTTCAGAGGCCCACGTACCCCCCACCCCTTTCCTCGGCTGCCCTGAGGCCCCGCTGTGACCTCCTAGAGTTCCCTGGGTCATGGTTTAAAAAGGAGTTGCACACTTCTGGCTTCCACCTGGTATGTACAAACCTGACCCAAGAAGTAATATCCGAAATCACAACTTTTCTTGAAGCCATCAGAGGGCTGAGGCTGCAGGGAAACAATCTGAAATTCAGGAGGAGAGCAGCTCTCTCCCCTACACCCCAGGAGAGCTTGAATGAAGGCCATGGCTTCTCTGTTACAGAACCCAAGAGGGAGGAAGGCAGGATTGCCATGGAACAGGTCAGCTGAATTCAGCTAAAATTGTTAATTAATTGCTAAAGGCCAGATGTGGAATAGTGTAAGGTTATGCATCCACTTGAAGGCTCTCCTCCACAGGCTTCACTGGGTGCTCATAGCAAAGACTGAAGCCAGGGCAGGAGACTGAGAAGGCCTCCTTAGTGGTGTAGGCCTGGAAGAGGAGGGAACATGGTATTGGTGGTCTTCTACCCCTGGGGGAGGGACAGAATCCTCACTGAGAAGGTCCACCTCTGAGACACAGGGACACAGAGCTTTCCTAAGATCAAGGCTGGATAGGACAACACAGAATATGCACCTCGCTTAGCCAAGCTTAAATCCTCACGTTCTATGACTTACTGTTTCAGGTGTCTAGATTATCCATTGTCCTAAGTTGGCCATGTCCTAAGTCGGCCATGTCCTAAGTCCTGCCCCTGTCTTTGACTTTCTTGTTACCCTCCTCTAATAATATTCTCTTGCAAATCTGCATCCATTAAAATATAACCTATCCTTCAAGGTCTAGCCTAAATGCCACCACCTTCATGAAAAGGCCGATCATGTAATTTGTCATACAAATGAGGGCTTTTGAAGGTGGAAAAGGCAGCTAAAAGGACAAGTATAAACTAGGATTGTTCCTGACTAACTGGGACACATTACATCTATTCATGAGTCTCTCCCTGGTTTTTCCATTTGTGAATAATCTTTCCCTTCTGCTGAATTTGTTCATATCTTTGATGGAACACATTCTTCCTGGTATTTTGGGTGCAAATCGCTGTCAACACTCTCTTAAATTGTAAATTCCTAGAAAGCAGATTCCTTGTCTTATTTGCTTTTTTCAGCGCATTTAGCACAGGGCTGTGCATGAAGTAAGGACTCAGTTGGGAACTGAAAAAGAGAGAGTAAAACAGAAAAACCCAACACTAATATGCTTAGGTCTAAACAGTGTTTTATGGAATTGACCAGCTGCCATCTGATCTAGGTTCAAGTCATTCTACCTCCTTTCCTAACCTTTCATGTGACCCTGAGCAAGTGATTTAATATCTGAGCATCTGGATTTCTTCATCTTAAAAATGGGGGAAATTGTACCTCTGCTGCATATTATGGGGATTTTGTAAAGGCAAAGGACATGAGGTATACAAAAGCACTTTAAAATATGACACATGAAAGTACCTGTACAGATACATTATTTTATTTTGTTTAGTTGTTTCCAACTGAGTAGTCCAGATAACCTCTTCATCAGTTGCTAAATTGTTCTTTTCAGTGGAAATTTCGACATTAATTCCTTTTTTTCTCAAAATTCTCTCCCTGGTTAAAATAAGGTGAAAGGGATAGCAGGTCAGGAGTAACCGGATGCAAGTCTCAACCCAGCCATTTCTGTCTACTGCTGAGTGTGTGAGCAAGTCACTTATTATCTTTGGATCTCCTTCTGAACTTTTAAAATGAGATAATACCTATTCTGCCCAAGAGGACAGTGTGAGGCTTCCATTAAGTGCTTGTGAAAATCCTCCTGATATAAGTATAAAGGGTCAGGCTATTAGTGATCATTTCAGAATAGTCCTTTGTTCGATGGCTTCTTGCCTTATGTTTGGTTGTCTGCCAGTCTGTTTATCTGTCTGCCTGTCATCAATAGTTCTTTCTGTTTACCTATCTATGCATCTATCATTTTATCTGTCAATTGTCTATCAGTCATTCTTTCTATTGTTGTCCAGTCTGTATATCTATGTGAGTGTATAAGTGAATTTCAAGTTATCCGCTGTTTAGAATTTTTGAGTGTCTCAGTGCTTTTCAAGTGTTTTGCAAGTGTTTGTAATTTCTTCTGTCTTCTTTAGAGAAAGGAACCATTTCAACCTAATTTCTTACATTTACACAAACACAAGCTATGAAGCAAAGTGATATTTCTCTTTCAAGGGATGGTATCATGTGCATCTTAAAGAGATATGTAGGCAATTGAAAGTACTGTGCTACAAATGGCACGAAGGACCTCTGACTTCCTAGTAACCCATAGTTACATGGTTTTGGACTTGAGATGTTATTGTGCCCTTAAATCCTTACTTCAACCTCTGAAGAGGTCCATAGAAGCAGATCACAGCAACTGTGGTGCTGGTGGTGGGGCCAGCCATAAACTACAGCTGGGAGTGCTGGTAGCCAGAACTCATCGTAATTAACCATTGGGTCATTTCTACTTCATGCTCTGTGCTAATGCCACATTGTTTTTGCATCTCGTGTAGGGATGATGTTGCTTCTGAGGCCCAGCAGCATTTTCTGATTTTATGCCAACTGTTCTGCTGTCAGCTGCCAAAACTTCTCCTGAACCGTGTATCATGTATTCCTCCTCCTGTAGAAATCGAAGGGAAATTGCTCTCTCGCCATCACAACATGGTTGCGGGCCTGAAGCCAAATTGTTTGCACACGGCCTCCATCAAGGATTATTTGTTTCCTTCTTTGCAAGGCTTTGGGTAATTTGACGTTCTAGTCAAGTCATGCATTCTCCCTCCCTCCTCGCTCTCTCAATTTCAGATACCCAATGTGGAATTCCTGTCAGAAGTCTTTTCAGAGCGATTCTCCAAAGCTCCGCGGCCTTGCTGAATTCTAAGAATTCGCCAGACCCGAGCTATAGTGAAGATGCCAGTCTGTCTGCTGTGAGCAAGATTGATTTTAGGGCATCTCTGAAGCTTTTTGTTTTATTCTACTCAGAGTCAAGAGAGTGTCTCTTGAGGACAGTGAAATATGCCCTGGCACATTTCTCCTGAGCACATGTTTATATTTCAGCATGAAAGAGCCCCCTAAGCGTGCTAAGAATTTATCTAGCTAAGGTTGCAATTTCTCAAGTCCCTTGTAAAGTCATTATGGTTGATTTGACCTCTGGGATAATACACATCTTAACAGTGCAGGAGAATATCATGTACACATTTTTTGATCAGAGTAGAACTCTACATAAACATAATTACTGATGTGTATGAGTGTGTGTTTTTGTTCCTTTTTTCTCTCCCACATAAGTAGGACCTGTAGCCTTCAAAAACTCATAGCACCTTGGAAGGTGCTTGTTCAGTTACATAGTAGAGATTCTGTTATTTACCACTCTTAATGAGTCACCAGAAGAGGTGAGGTTTTATTTACTCTTAAAAATGTTAACCATCTTGTAAGGAAATCCTTCTAGAATGTTAAATACTTTTCAGCTTTTTAGACAAAAAAACACTAAGTGTAATTTGACGACTTTCTTTTGGATGATTCAGAGTCAGTAATTACTGACTGCACCTTTTCCCAAATTGGTGTCAGCAGAATTGCATATTAATAGGTGTCTTTGAAAAGCAATGCTCTGTGATCAAATAAATTGGATATGTACTGGGTAAACAAAATTAATAAATTAATTTCCTTTTTTTTTTAAGAATTACTCAGAACCTGTACCATGTTCATGTATATTTTAACTCTCCAGGGAGAGTTAGAGAATGGAGCTTTTCTCAAATAGAGTGAGCCAACCAGAGGACCCCTTTGTGTGAGATTGCTGTAGTTCTTGAAGAAAACCTTTGGAAAATCTGGGGAAAATGCTACTTTATTGTGATAAGCCTGTAGGACCATCAATACATGTGGGTGTATTTGCCTCTATATTGAATGACTCAAACTGCTGCTAAACTGTGATGGCTCTGTTTTCTTTGCATTCTCTTTTTGATTGTTTTCAGTTGTCACTGTGAGTATTTTGTCCTCTCCTAAATGCTGGATACTCTCCCCACACCGCATGGCAATTATGATTTGGGCATCCATATAATTGGTTATGGGGCTTCTTCGATGGCTCAGCAGTAAAGAATCTGCTTGCAGTGCAGGAGATACAGGAATCGCAGGTTCCGTCCCTGGATGGGGAAGATCCCTTGGAAGAGGAAATGACAGCCTGCTCCAGTATTCTTGCCAGGAAAATCCCATGGACAGAGGAGCCTAGTGGGCTGCAATCTATAGGGTCGCAAAGAGTTGGACATGACTGAGTGACAGCACACAGCACAGAACTGGTTATTCAAACCAGAATACTTTCGGAAGGGAAAGGGGAGTCTGATGCAGGGACAAAAGCTGTAAACTCTTGACTCCCCAGGGCGAACCCAGATCGTGATGACTAACACAAAATCAAAACAAACTAACTTAATTAAACAATAGAGGGGTTTTATTGGCTCCTGAAACCGAAAAATTGCAGAGGCTGAGTTGGTGTCTGGTGTGGTTTGATCAGAGATCTGGCTTCATTTTCCTGCCTCCGGGGGTGTGATTTATCTTTGCAATGGCCTGCGTCATGGTGCAAAATAATTGCATTATTTTCAGGTTTTACATCTGGTCATTCATGTTGCACAGTTGGCCATCAGAAAAGAAGAGCATCTTTGCTCAGAATTATTAGTAGAAATCCCGAGCTTTGTGCTGATTGAACAAACTTGTAAACCAGTCCCCAAGGAATTCTAAGTGCTTATTGGTTTGGATATGGTACAACCATTAGTGTGGGAAGATGGGAAATTCTGATACTACTGTGGTTATCAGAGAATATCCCTGGAGGAAGGACTCAAATTCACCTAGATAGAGGGGCTGGTACACACTGGACATCGGATGCAATGGATGCTGGGCACACACATCTACTGTCTATCCCTCCTTATTGAATTCCCCAGTTCTGTAAGAGATTTCATTATCAGATATTTAAGTTTATTAAATTTTTTTTGTAAAATAATAAAATGGACTCAACAGGCCCAGGAATGTGTGTGAATGCTGGATTTGTCACATACATGTCTTTGGGCTGTCCAGTGGCTTTTTTGCTTTCTTCTTAATTCTCAGTTTTCCAGAAAGTTGAGGCCAAACAACTGAGCAGTAGATAGATAGATGGAATAATTAAGAATTTGGTCAGCAAATTACTGAGAAGTTATTAGAATATATAAGGCTTCTCCAGTGGCCTGGTGGTAAAAAATCTGCCTGCAAAGTAGGAGATGCAGGAGATGTGGGTTCCGTCCCTGGGTCAGGAAGATTTCCTGGAGGAGGAAGTGTCAATCCATTCCAGTTTTCTTGCTGGGGACATTGCATGGACAGAAGAGCCTGGCTGTCTACAGTCTATAGAGTTGCAAAGAGTTGGACACAACTGAGCATGAGCGTGTGCTTATTGGACTACATCCCCTAATCACATTGTTTCTGATGTTTTATTACACACATAATATATTTTCGTCTTTAAAAATATAGGAAAGATAGATAAGCTATTTGAAGATAATAAAAAGCATTTGTAATCCCATTGCTCTGACTCAAAACCAAGAATAATTTTTGACATCCTTCTGCAACAAAAATGCCTATTTTTATATATGCTTTTGTGTTTGGAAATGTGAAGTCTACTCTGTCTTTGAAAATCAGAAAAAGCAATATTTATTCTGTGCTGCACCTGATGTTTTCTTTGCCCAGCAAATGTTACCCCAAATTACATGATGTGGTAATTTATAATGTTACCTGACTAATGATTTAGCTACCTGTTTTCCCTTCTGTGAAATGTAGATTGAAAAATAATAGGTTTTCTCACAAAGGTGAAAATGTTTCTCTTAGACATAAATTAGTTTCTATTTACAAAGCTGTTATATTTATTCAGCATATCTCAAAGGAAAATTGTTTTCCAAAATGATTGTTATGAGACACACATTTCTTCACCATTCCATCAGAGTCCTGTAATGGATTTGATGCAGATTTCTTTTTGAGAGGCTTATCTTTTGGCCCTAATATGTAGGGACATGCTGGGAATTGTATGTCTGCAAATATCGGGGTCTTGGGGAAGGGACATGAGAAGAGACTAGCATAGCTGGGCCAGGCAGTGCAGTTTGTGATAAGAATACTCTCACAGCTCCATCTGGCTCGTGGTTCTGCTTCTTCCCCTTTGCCTGGCCATCTCTGTGTCTCAGCTTCCTTCCTGCAAAATGAGGATAATGCCATTCATACTTAAATGGTGTGTTCAGGAATTAGATAGATCATGTCATATTAAGTTCTTGTCCCAAAGTAGGACATAGTTTCAGTTCAGGCTTCAGTTCAGAAAAGGAGGTGAAAGCAAGGAAATGAAAATGACTGTTCTGAAAAGATGCTGAGGTTATGGCGGGGGTTAGGTAGTTTCTGAAGTCCCAGAGGCCACAGTTGAGGGCATAGGAGTGTGGGGGTTGTGTGGTCATTGGCAGGGCAGAGAGTGCCTTTTGAAGTCACTGGGGAGATGATAGCTGTGGTGGTCTGCATCATTAGTGGCCCCAGTGAACCCTGCGTCCTCGTGTCTTGTCCTTATATTCTCCTTCTCTTGAATTTCTTTTAAAGAGTTTTGTTGTTGTTACTGTTCTTTGGCCACACCATGTGGCACATAGGATCTTAGTTCCCTGAACAGGGATCAAACCCATGCGTCCTGCATTGGAAGCTTTGAATCTTAACCACTGGACCACCAGGGACGCACCCTCTTCCCTTGATTTTGATCTGAGTCTGTGACTTGCTTTAACCGACAACATGTGGCCTTAGTGAGGCAGTGCCAGTTCTGGGACTAAGCTTTTACTCTTGTGAAAGCCCTAAGATACCATTAAATAAATCTAGCTTCCCTACTGGAGAGACTACATGGAAAGGCCAAGTGGAGAGAGAACCCTTTACCCTCCATGGGGAGAGAAGGGGAGAAGGGAGAAAGATGGAAGGAGAGAAACCCAGGTTATCTTAGCTGAGTCCAGTCCTCAGCCAATCTGTCAGCTGAATGTAGCCACCTGGTGACCATTAGCAAGGTCCAGCTAAGCTTAGTCTAAACTGGACTATAATGAGAAAAAAGATTATTTTAGCCCCTAAGTTTCAGGGGAGTAGCAGGTAACTGAGTGGTATTTGAGTGAGTTAAAGTGAAAGTGTTAGCCGCTCAGTCATGTCCAACTTTCTGCGACCCCATAGACTGTTGCCTACCAGGCTCCTCTCCATGGGATTCTCCAGGCAAGAATACTGGAGTGGGTTGCCATGCTCTTCTCTGGGGGATCTTCCCAGAGAAAGATCAAATTGGAGTCTTCCTCATGGCAGGCAGATTTGAGCCACCAGAGAAGCCCCGTTATTTGAGTACAGAGGCCTAAGTTTAGGAGGTAACTAGGGAAAGTGGAGAATGTAAGGCACTTTGGTAGATTTGGTTTTAATGTTCCCCTAGAAGTAGGTGAGCCCAGGACATAACAATATTCAGCTGTGGCCAGGACAAGGGGCTTAGGAGTTGTGGTATGGAGCCCACATTCCTGTTTCTGCACTCAGCTCTTACTGACAGGTGAGTTTTAATGAGGAGATGAACACACCACCACTAGCCTGTTCTTCCAAAGGTGTTTGGTCTGGCTAGTATCTTCATTCCTTCAGTCCTTATTCCTGTGTGGTTTTGAAACACCTTAACATTGTTAGCACCTTCCCCAGGTGTATTCCAGCTTGTCAATGGCTTTCTCAAATATGGCACCCACAACTGAAATCATCAATTCCTAGTGTGGTTATAGCTTTCATGATAGAAAGGGATTGCCGCATTTTCTGGCCTTAGGCACTTCTCGTTTAACATGTAATTTCAGATTGCTTTAACTTTGGGGGGAAGCTGTAATACTGTTGATTCATATTTAGCTTGAAGGCAATTGAAACACTTCTATCATTGTCTTTTTTCTTAACACTGATGGCTATTAGGTCAAATCCTATACTTGTGCAGTCAATTTTTTAACCAAGAATGGAAAATTAAGTTTAATTTGCTGTGTTCTGGCTCATTCATGTAATCTACGGTCACCATTTTGAATCCTGCTTTTTTTTCTTTTATATTACCTGTACTCTTAGCTTCACATTATCCACAAGTTTTAGTGTGCATGTGTATGCTTGTCTGTTTTTTGTTATGGAAAAGGGAGGTTTGGAGACAGTGCTGTGGCATGCCCATGGAAGCTTTGTCTAGGTTGACACCAGACAATTGGAAAACAGTTTGAAGTGTTGGTTCAACATGCTTCCTTTCTTTACTTCTCTCCTGTTAGTAAAAGCTCAATGGGGAGGTTATTTGAAAGTCAAAATTCTCTTCGAAGTGGTTCAGTTCAGTCGCTCAGTCATGTCTGACTCTTTGCGACCCCATGAATCGCAGCACGCCAGGCCTCCCTGTCCATCACCAACTCCCGGAGTTCACCCAAACTCATGTGCATCGAATCGGTGATGCCATCCAGCCATCTCATCCTCTATTGTCCCCTTCTCCTCCTGCCCCCAATCCCTCCCAGCATCAGGGTCTTTTCCAATGAGTCAACTCTTCGCATGAGGTGGCCAAAGTATTGCAGTTTCAGCCTCAGCATCAGTCCTTCCAATGAATACCCAGGACTGGTCTCCTTTAGGATGGACTGGTTGGATCTCCTTGCAGTACAAGGGACTTGCAAGAGTCTTCTCCAGCACCACAGTTCAAAAGCATCAATTCTTTGGTGCTCAGCTTTCTTCATAGTCCAACTCTCACATCCATACATGACCACTGGAAAAACCATAGCCTTGACTAGATGGACCTTTGTTGGCAAAGAAATGTTTCTGCATTTTATTTTGCTGTCTAGGTTGGTCATAACTTTTCTTCCAAGGAGTAAGCGTCTTTTAATTTCATGGCTGCAATCAGCATCCGCAGTGATTTTGGGGCCCCCGCAAAATAAAGTCTAACATCATTTCCACTGTTTCCCCATCTATTTCCCATGAAGTGATGGGACCAGATGTCATGATCTTAGTTTTCTGAATGTTGAACTTTAAGCCAACCTTTTCACTCTCCTCTTTCACTTTCATCAAGAGGCTTTTGAGTTCCTCTTCACTTTCTGCCATAAGGGTGATGTCATCTGCATATCTGAGGTTATTGATATTTCTCCCGGCAATCTTGATTCCAGCTTGTGCTTCCTCCAGCCCAGTGTTTCTCATGGTGTACTCTGCATATAAGTTAAATAAGCAGGGTGGCAATATACAGCCTTGATGTACTCCTTTTCCTATTTGGAACCAGTCTTGTTCCATGTCCAGTTCTAACTGTTTCTTCCTGACCTGCATACAGGTTTCTCAAGAGGCAGGTCAAGTGGTCTGGTATTCCCATCTCTTTCAGAATTTTCCACAGTTTATTATGATCCACACAGTCAAAGGCTTTGGCATAGTCAATGAAGCAGAAATAGATGTTTTTCTGGAACTCTTGCTTTTTCAGTGATCCAGCGGAGGTTGATCTTGCTATTGGTCCCTCAACTAGAATTTCTTTAGAATGGATTCAAAGTTTAGACGAAGCTTCTTTAAAAGGGTGGCATTCGGTTATCCCCAGTTCCTGATCCTGTTCTCTCGGTGCGCATTCAGGATGTGCAGGCATCTCAGAAGCCTTCATTGAGTCCTGTGTCTGTCTTGACTGAGGATCAACAGATTGTCATCCATTTCAGTCATATGTTGAAAAGCCGTGAAGGACATTGACATCATTGATCAATCCATCTGTGGTCAGTTTTTAATTCACAGGCAGAACCATTTTGGGGCCAACTATAATTGAGCATGAATCACAAGCTGTTCATGAGTCTAAAGATTCTGTGTCATATAAAGCCATTCTGAGAATGATGGTGGGTAAGAATATGCTCTTTGTGTGTTGAATTCCAATCCTCAATAATATAAAACAAAAGTAGTGTCTTCTAGCTACACTGAATTTTAACAGCACCAAATATATCCCACGTAGCTTTTAGAAGAGCTGTGTACCTGCCCTCCTGTCTAAGTTAAGTGAAAGATAAGCATCTTCGTCCATGCTTTTTAGCAAGGCAGGTGAATCCAGGGGCTAATCACTCTCAAAAAGAAAGCTAAACAATCCTCTTGGTCAAATCTTCAGTAATTAGAGTTACAATACCAAATAAATTACTTTTCTTCTTGCTTCTCAAGGCAAACAGTTTGTAGCTAAGTCAGTCTAGGGACACAAGAGGATGCAATTTTTAAAAATAGAAATCTTGATTAAAGTAGCCAGCTGCTAGGTAGTTCGTGCTGCTAAAATATTTCAGACCAAAATCACTGCTGTTTTATGTATAAAACTCTAGTGTCTCAACTGCTTAGACCATTGAAACACAAATGAAATCTTAATGCAAAATGAATTCTTTAAACACATTTTGTATCCTGTTTGCAAGTTTTCTTCTAGGCCAACTCTGTGTCAAGGTGAAATGACTTTTTTCTTGGGGACAGGAAGAGGTCAGTTTCTTTAATTTTTATAGCTGTATGGCATTCACATATTTGTTAGTGAAAGATGTAGATTTTTTCTTTTTTAGTTAATAAGGACAACCTGGCAGTTCAGAGAGTCTTCTAGAAGATTTTATTATAATTAATTGCAAAATACAACTGTAGTTTCTTAACTTACTATTTGAATCCTAGCTTGGCACTAGCACTTTATGTATGTTATGTATGTTATTTCAAACAAAGCCCTGTGAAATCTTATGGTATTCTTTTTGTTTTGCAGGGAAGAAAATTGAGGCTTAGGGATGTGAAGTAACTTGTTTAAGGTCACAAAGCTAGTAAGTTGCAGTGCTGGAGTTCAGGTCCCATCGTCTCTACCTCCAGCGTCTGGGCTCATAGCCACTGTGCTAAATTGCTATTTTATCTGCTTGGATTGGATGTGTCTTTTATTGTGAATGGGTGCTAAGTCGCTTTAGTTGTATCCAACTCCTCTGCAATCCTATGGACTGAAGTCTGCCAGGCTCCTCTGTCCATGGGATTCTCCAGGCAAGAACACTGGAGTGGGTTGCCATGTCCTCCTCCAGGGGATCCAGGGATCGAACCCACATCTCTTGTCTCCTGCATTGGCAGGCTAATTCTTTACAATCTGAGCCACCAGGGAAGCCCATCTTTTATTGTACATTAAATCAAATTCATTTTTGAAAGTAAGCAGGATGTAAATAGTAAAGTATTGAGTGGCCTTCTGTTAAATGAATTCCTAGCCTTATTTTTGGAAGTCTTTAAGTCTTTATATGCAATATGGTGAATAAATTTGGGACTTGCTTATCTAAACTCCACATTTTCCCCCCCAGAGATTTGGCTATTTCTGCAGATATTCTTTTACTTTTATACAGTTTTCTACGTGTGAAGCTATTTTCTGAGCCTTAACGTGAGCATTAATGAGGCAGTGTGCCTTATCCTCCCCTTTTGCTATCACGTGTGAAGAGGCAGTGGATGTTGTCAGCGTTTAGACTGGCAGTATCTTTTCAATGAATGTGGAAGAATTTGATGATATCCTGTCATTTGTCAAAAAGAAAAGTTTAAATACTTGCATATTATCCTACGTCACGGCAGCCTTTGATATAATTGATTCTTTCTGAAGCTGTATACGATGTAGATGTTTTATTCAT
Source organism: Moschus berezovskii (assembly GCF_049115385.1). Classification (NCBI taxonomy): domain Eukaryota; kingdom Metazoa; phylum Chordata; class Mammalia; order Artiodactyla; family Moschidae; genus Moschus; species Moschus berezovskii. The sequence continues at coordinate 51,459,325 of NC_142465.1, forward strand.
GAATTGTTATTTCTGCAGAAACTCTGTGGGCTCCTATTTCATTTTCCATGGCTGAATATGCCATGATTTGACTTTTTCTTGTTTAACTTATCTTTATAGAGGCAGTGTTATTTCTGAGATGTTAATGCACATCATAGGGCTGGGACACAGCTGTTTGTAAAATTTAATGATTGTTGACTGCAGTTACATCCCCATGAGCATATAGTATAGATTTCAAAGGCATTGATTGTGCAAGAAAATCCTATCTTTGATTTACGAGGCAAAACTTCTATTATACTATGACCTTAATTTTCCTGTGGTGCCAGGGATGTTGGTGGGGAAGGCATCAAAAAGGAAAGATGTGACTAATGATAGTAACAGGAGCAATAAGGGGTGTGAGTGAACACATCTGTCTAATAAGCTTTTAATCATTGCATATTTATGAAAATAATCACATGCCTAAGTCTGGACAGCAATCTTATCTTTGCTTGTTGCTTTTCTTTCATTTTGCCTCACTCTTTTTTGGGGGAGAGAAGCGTACTTCTTTGCATTGCTTTTCTTCTCAAATAAGAAGGGCTCCCTGGTGGCTCAGAGCTAAAGAATCCACCAGCCAACGCAGGAGACATGGGTTCGATTCCTGGGTTGGGGAGATTCCTTCGAGTAGGGAATGGCTACTCACTCCAGTATTCTTTCCTGGAAAATTCCATGGATGGAGGAGCTTGGCTAGCTGCATTCCATGGGGTCGAAAAGAGTTGGATATGGCTGAGTGACTGAGCACCCACACATGCATATAAGAAATGTAGTGGATTATTAAAAATTATGAAAGAGGAAGATAGATTGTTTCTTACTGGTCACACAAATTTTGGATATTACTTTTCTGAATAAATGCTGAATAGATTTCTTTTCTTCTCCCATATAAATCTTGTTGTTCTGCATTTGGGAGGATACAGCCATTCCTTGGAGTTGTTATGTGTTCCATTCCAGACCCCCACAGTAAAATGGATATTGCAGTAGAGCTTAGTCACATGAATTTTTTTTGATTTCTCAGTGCATATAAAAGTTACATTATACTGTACTCTGTTAAGTGTGCAATAGCATTATGTCTAAAATAACAATGTGTATACCTTAGTTTAAAAGTTTTTTGTTGCTAAAAAATGTTAACCATCATCTGAACCTTGGGAGATGGCATTATCTTTTTGCCTCCATGTTGATGACTGCTGACTGACGAGGGTGGTGGTTGCTGAAAATTTGGATGGCTGTGGCAGTTTCTTAAAGAAGACAACAATGATATTTGCTGTATTGATTGACTTGTTCTTTCACAAACGATTTCTCTGTAACATGCAATGCTGTTCAGTTGCACTTCACCCATAGTAGAACTTTGAAAATTAGAGTCAGTCCTCTCAAGCCCCACCTCTGCTTTATTAGCTAAGTTTGTGTATTACTGTAAATCTTTTGTTGTCATTTTAGCAATCTTCATAGCATCTTCACCAGGAGTAGATTCCATCCCAAGAAGCCACTGGCAACTCCTCATATGTTCAGTTTTATCTTGAGATCGCAGCATTGTGATCACATCTTCACATTCCACTTCTAGTTCTCTGTTTCCTCCATATGTGCAGTTGTTTCTTCCACTGAAGTCTTGAACCCCTCAGAGTCAAGCATAAGGGCTGGAATCAACTTCACCCAAAGTCAGATGTTTATGCTGATATCCTTACCTCTTCCCATGAATCACAAATGTTCTTCATGGCACCTAGAATGGTGAATCCTTTCCAGAAGGTTTTCAATGGACTTTGCCCAGATCCATCAGAAGAATCACTGTCTGTGGCAGCCATATAGCCTTGTGGAATGCACTTCTTAAGACTTGAGAATTGAAGTTACTCCTTGATCCATTGGGCTGCAGAATAGATGCTTTTTCTTAACAGACCTGAAAACAACATTAATCTCATTGTACATTCCCATCAGAGCTCTTGGGTGACTAGGTGCTTTGTCAATGTGCAGTTCTATTTTAAAAGAAATTTGTTCTTTCTGAGTAGTAGGTCTCAATAGAAGGCTTAAAATATTCATTAAATCATGTTGTAAACAGATGTGCCGTCATCCAGGCTTTGTTTCATTTATAGAGCACAGGCAGAGTAGATTTAGCATAATTCTTAAGGACCCTAGGATTTTTCTCACTGGTAAATGAGCATTGACTTCAAGTTAACGTCACCAGCTGCATTAGCTGCTAACAAGAGAGTTAGCCTGTCCTGTGAAGCTTTGAAGCCAAGCATTGACTTCTCTTCTTTAGCTATAGAAGTCCTCGATGGCGTCTTCTTCCAATATAAGGCTGTTTTGTCTACATGGAAAATTTGTTGTTTAATGTAGCCACCACCTTTGTTACTTAACTTACATCTTCTGAAAAACCTGCAGATTTTTGTGTCTTGTTTTCAACTTATACAGCAACACTTTCTGCTTCACCTTGTACTTTGATGTTATGGAGACAGCTTTTTTCCCCCCTTAAACCTGAGGAATCAGCCTCTGCCAGCTTCAAACTTTTCTTCAGCAACTTCCTCAATTCTCTTAGCCTTAGTAGAACTGAAGAGACTTAGGGCTTTGCTCTTGAATAGGATTTGGCTTGAAGGAATGTTGGTGGCTGATTTGATCTTCTGTCCAGATCACTGAAACTTTCTCCAATCAACACTGAGGCTGTTTTGCTTTCTTATCATTTATGTGTTCACTGGAATAGCACTTTTAATTTCCTTCTTCAAGAGCTTTTCCTCTGCATTCGCAAGCTGGCACAAGAGGCTGATTTTCTCAGCCCATGTCAGCATTTGACATGCTTTCCTCACTGAGCTTAATTGTGTCTAGCTTTTGATTTAGAGTGAAAGGTATGTGACTCCTCCTTTCACTTGAACACTTAGAGGATGTTGCAGGGTTGTTAAATGGCCTTTCTTCAGGATTGTTATGTCTCTGGAAACAGGGAGGCCTGAGGAGAGGGGGAGAGAAGGGGAATGGTTCGTGGTGGAGCAGCCAGCACACACACATTTATCCATTGTTTGCCATCTTAGGTGGGCGTGATTTATGGTGCCCCCAAATAATTACAGTGGTAACATCCAAGATCACTGATCACATGTCACTGTAACAAATATCATCATGATGAAAAAGTTTGAAACATTGCAGGAGTCACCAAAATGTGACACAGAGACATAAAGTGAACAAATGCTGTTGGAAAAATGGTGCCGGAGACTGACACAGCATAGGGTTGCCATAGAATTTCAATTTGTAAGGAAAATGCCATAGAGTGAAATGTAACGAAAGGAGGCATGATTTTATTTGCAAAGCAGAAGTAGAGACACAGACACAGAGAACAAATGTCTGGATACCAAGGGAGTCAGGAGCGGGGGGATGAGCAGGGAGGTTAGGATTGGCGTGCATCCACTATTGAGACTCTGTATACAGTAGATAGCTAGTGAGAACTTCCGGTATAGCGCAGAGAATACTCAGAGCTCTTTGGTGATCTAAATGGGAAGGAAATCCAAAAAAGAGGGGATATATGTATAGGTATAGCTGATTGACTTTGCCGTATAGTAGAAACTAACACTGCAATGTAAAGCAAATATAGTCCAATAAAAATTAATTTTAAAAAACCCACAAAAAATAAAGTGAGGCATGCTTGTAATTGTATTGAACACTGGTACAGAGTGTCCTTTTGTCCTTCGTGTGTGTGTGAGACAAGAAGAAAATCATAATTGCTACCTAGTTAGTAATTTGAGGTGTTTTTTGCCTCCCCCGCCCCCCATCCCCCAGCCTATCACAACCTTGCTCTCCCTCCCATTATGGACATTGAAAGGAAGTTGTAAAGGTGAGCACTGGTTGCTCATCCCTCATCCTAGCTCTGGACTCCTAGGAACTGGAGGAAACACTCCCCTTGCTTGAATTTGGATCTACAAACCAAGACAATAGATTGTCTTTGTGAAGTTTCTCATGGTAAATGGGAAAACAACACACACACACACAAACAAAAGCCCCTCTTGGTTTACTTGTTGCTTAGCTCTGCTTTGGACCAAATTATTTCCTCTCTTCCTTCCTCTGTCTTCAGGTTTGTGCCAGCCAGCAGCCTCTTCCATATACCAAAAGACTCCTCAGATGAAGGCTGGCAGTATAGCTTTTTAAAAAAGTCGATGCCTACATGACTGAACGCAGGTAGTGGTGGGAAAGTGATTTGTGACTTGCCTTTGGTGCTTGCATTTTTTCTGACTTGTTTATAGGTGCCTGTTTCTATTCTTTTTCTCATGTATACTTACGCTTAGCACATCAGGTCATTAGAAAACCTGGCACCCTTTTCCCCTTCAAAATGTATTAAAAGTGACGATGCTACTTAATCCTCACCTTTGGAAAGCCGTGGAACTGGCATGTGGATGTGAGGCCAGAAGTGAGGGGAGGTGGAGGTTTAAAGTAGTCGTTCCTTACCAGGCAGATTAGCTGTGTGGGTTCCTTTTCTGTACTTGGTCTGAGAAAGTTTTAGGAAATGTGACAAAAATCACTGAGTCTTTATTGTTTTTGCACTAGGCAAGGATGCTACCTTTAGAATTTCGCTTCCTGTGTTGAAATGTTGATCTCCCTGTGATAGATCAACACGTTTACTAACTGTGTGACCATGGGCAAACTGCGTAATCTTTTTGTGTGGAAGTTTCCTTGACTGGGTTACTCTTAAGTACCTAACTCCCAGGGAGGTCAGAGGAGTATCTTCCTCTGGGTGGTTGTCTTGGGCAGTGCCAGGTGCACAGTGAGCATTCAGAAAGAGAACTGTGCCATCAGACAGCAGCACCAAAAGAGGGAGTCCCGTCTGGAGTTAGACTCAGCATTCGAATCTTCTCTCTGCTATTTCTCGTCTTGGGATCATGACTGTATGCTTGTTGGCTGCAGAGTTTCCATGCACATGGTACTTCCCTCGTAAGATTTTCGTGAGGACTTGAATCATCCAAGTTAGCACAGTGCTTGGATGATAGTACTGTTAGTCACTCTGTCATGTCTGATTCTTTGTGACCCCATGGCCTGTAGCCACCCAGGCTCCTCTGTCCATGGGATTCTCCAGGCAAGAATACTGGAGTGGGTTGCCATTTCCTTCTCCAGGGGATCTTTCCAACCCAGGAATCAACCTAGGTCTCCTGCATTGCAGATTTTTTGACATCTGAGCCACCAGGGAAGCCCTGGCTAATAATAAGAACTCAATAAGGTCAAGTAATATTATCATTGTTGTGGATTTCTGATAATCCCCTGTCTTTGTATGTCAGGGCTTTTTAGCTCATAGTGCTTGTATTTTCAATGTTATATTTATGAAGACCTGCTATCTGATATTATCACCAGACTCTAACCTGAAAATTCAGATTAGATGTAGAAGAAGGGATGAAAACTTGCTATCTGAAATATCTGAGTATTTCTCTGAGGTAGCAACAGGGAAGAGAGAAGCAAGCTGTTAAGAATAGTTCCCCCCATCCTACTTACGAAAAGATGGCCTAGGTCAGATGTTCATAAGGAAGTAAAACTTCTTACTTTCGTATTTCCTGCCCCCAGTGATGAAAATAAATTGATATTTTATTTGTCTTCTTTTGAAGTTAATGCAGCAAGTCTAGCTTGTGACCTTTAAAAACGCTTCCATGGTTTCACTTGAAGATAGTTTTCCCCCATTGCTTTGAATCCTGTGATAATATATTAAATTCATGTCTCCGGTTACACACATTTCAAATGTTTGTCCATGACTGTGGCCTGTCTTAGATAAAACTTGATCAAATTATTCATATACTCTATCTTCATTGTTTTCTCAACACTGAATTTCCTTCCCAATTCTGTAATATTTTTATTCCTTCCCTTTGAACTTCAGAATTATTTATAGTAGGTTTTGCTCTCATGCAATGCTCCACATTTAACTTGTGGGTTTTCATGTGGTGTCCTAGAAAGTATATTTTGTTTTCTCCCCTATTCTTTCATTTCCATCCAAACCAGAGCATCCTGGGTGGATCACATTTCAACATATTGTATTCTCTGTTTAGCTAAGTGTATTAGTTTTGTAACAGTAGACCTTTGTCCTATTCATGAAGTGCCTTCTGAACGGGGTCCTTATCAAGTTCTGAGAGGTATAGTTTTGCCCACTGAACAGTTTCTTAATTTAGTTCAACTCACTTTGCCATTCAGGTGATTTTCCAGATTAAGAATATTGACTCTTTCAGCTGCTAAGTGCTAAAGGATGACTTTTACAACTGGAGCTTATTTAGTAAGAATGTAGTATCTCCAGTACACTATGTAATTGAAAGACAGCATGTAGCTGGCTAGTACTTCTCAGCCAATTAAGACCTTTCCCATGGAGCTCTGTGCTCATCTTGTAGGAGGTTGAATAATGGCCACCCCAAGACATCAAGTCCTACTTTTTGTGATTTGTAAATGCTACTCTGTTTCCACAGAGAGTTTGTGGATGTGATTAAGTTAAGGATTTTGAGATGGGGTGATTACCCTGGATTATCCAGGTGAACCCTGTTTGCCATCGCGAGTGTCTTTATGACAGAGAGAGGAGGGCAGTCACGTGGCAAGAAGGCGTCATGAAGGTGGAGGCAGAGATTGGAATGATGCAGCCCTAAGTCCAGAAAGGTGGTTTTCCACTTGGATTTTGCTTTTATGTTGCATGTATAGGATTATAGCCCATTTCCTTAGAGGGGAAAGAAGGCAGGTGCTGCCTTTCCAGACCTTCGAGACAATGGCCACGTCCTCCTAGGACACAATACATAGAGGGGCCTGTCATCTGCCAGTGCTCAGCCAGGGAGAGTAGAAAGCAAGTGGTACAGAGAAATCAACGTGCTGACGGGCAGGGTGGAGGTGTGAGTGAGGACTGACTCTGTCTTCCCCAAGCATCCTTTCCTGATAGCGAAAAGCCAACTGTAATTGATATAACCCTGATGGGGACAAAGGACTTTTTGCATTACAGATGGAGTTAAATGTTAAGGGAAAAGGAAACAGAGCAAAGGCAAAAGAAACTAATTTTAAGAAAGGAAAGTAGAAAATCTGTTGCCCAGAAAAAAGGTTTGTCTGCTGCTGCTGCTGCTAAATCACTTCAGTTGTGTCCAACTCTGTGCGACCCCATAGATGGCAACCCACCCCGCCCCTTGGGATTCTCCAGGCAAGAACACTGGAGTGGGTTGCCATTTCCTTCTCCAATGCATGAAAGTGAAAAGTGAAAGTAAAGTCGCTCAGTCGTGTCCAACTCTTAGCGACCCCATGGACTGCAGCCTACCAGGCTCCTCCATCCATGGGATTTCCCAGGCAAGAGTACTGGAGTGGGATGCCATTGCCTTCTCCGAAAGGTTTGTCTGGGTTATCTTAAAAAGGATTGTGTGACTAAAAATGAGATAAAACTACACATACTACGTCCTGAATCATGAACCTAGTTATTCATATAAGGCTATGCTAATAAAAGAAAACAGTTGTTTGTGTTGTTAAACCAATTGAGTGAGTGAGTAAAAGTCGCTCAGTCATGTCCAGCTCTTTGTGACCCCATGGACTAGGCAGTCCATAGAATTCTCCAAGCCAGATACTGGATGTATAGCCTTTCCCTTCTCCAAGGGATCTTCCCCACCCAGGGGCCGAACCGAGGTCTCCTGCATTACAGGTGGACTCTTTACCAACTGAGCTACCAGGGAAGCCTATTAGAGAGTTTTAATTTATTTTGGTGTAGGAATTGACTTCTGAAAAATGTCAGTATCATCTTCTGTTGAGCATCTTGGATGACAGAACCCTTGTGAGGCTGCACGCTTAGGAGGTTTGCCAAATAAAGGTGAAAAAGCTGAAACTGCAATACTTTGGCCACCTCATGCAGCTAGTTGACTCACTGGAAAAGACTCTGATGCTGGGAAAGGTTGGGGGCGGGAGGAGAAGGGGACGACAGAGAATAAGATGGCTGGATGGCATCACCGACTCTGTGGACATGAGTTTGAGTGAACTCCGGGAGTTGGTGATGGACAGGGAGGCCTGGCGTGCTGTGATTCATGGGGTCGCGGAGAGTCGGACACGACTGAGCGACTGAACTGAACTGAACTGAACTGAATGCGCTGTGCCAGGCTTCTCTTTTCCAGTCTGTTCTGTTACTGGTGTGCAGTGTTTACCAATTATTCTACTGGTGTCGTCTATGTCAGTTTTTAGTTTATCTTCTTTGTAATATTTGGGTCAGTGAATTTCAACTTGAAGACTTGCTGATATAAATGCTTTGCTTCAGGTTGTCTTCCAAGTGTTGACAGATTGTATGGTTTACAAACACCATTTTGAGCAGGAAAAAAAAAACAGTTGTGCTACAATTGATTTGAATAAGGAGGACTGGTTGCATTTATCATTGCTCTAATGATAACTGAAAGTACTACATATGGTCCAATTGAATTTGAATCTGATACTGTTCATCTAATATGAAGGACTTAGGGTTTCTAGATTCTAAACCTCACATTTCTCTCTTGATTTATAACTTGCTACATATTTTTTCCAGGGTATTTTCCCCCAATCTCATGTGCAGAACTCTCTATCTTGGTTTGTAATCAGCTTTGTTTTACATCTGGGCAAACATATTCTCTCTCTCTCTTTTTTAATCACATCACACGGCATATGGGATCTTAGTTCCCTGACCAGGGATCAAACCCGTGCCCCTTGCAGTGGAAGCATGGAGTCTTAACCAGTGGACCACCAGGGAAGTCCCTGGGCAAACATACTCTTTATCCAGCTAGAATGTCATGCAAATGACTAGTAGGGACAGGGGACCTACTAGGTGTGAGATGTCTAGTTAGCTCATGGAATCCCTGCAGTTGGGAAGTGGGAGCCAGGATGGTTGGTTTCATGTGCTTGTGAAACGTGAAGGGTTGGTTTGAAAGGGTCACACACACCATACAGCTGTATGTACAGGAGGAGGCAAGTGGGGTAATAGTGATGGAGTCTTTGGGGATTCTGGGGTGCCTCTTAGCTCTGGTCTCTGGTTATCATTTAGGAATACAAGACCAGAATTGTGAGGCCTTCTTTTTCAAGGAAAAAACCACAGAGCAAGTTTCGGGGTAATATCCTCATTATTAAGTATGAGTAATTAATTGATGATTCTTAAAAAGAAAAACCAAATCCCAAGGATTAAACTTTGTGGGTCAAACAAAGGCTGTCTGGGTCTGTGAGCCTGTGACCTCTGGTCAACACTGATTGAATGGACTGATTGGACTTTTCCAACCCCAGTCTTACAGAAAATATTTATTGCCTCACATCTGCTGCATCTCTCTCCTCCATGACTTCAGATGTATTGTGATTATTTTTTCTTCTCTCTTTCACTCGTGGAGCCTGCGGAAGATAATTTCGATAGCTCATCAGCCTTCAGTATAATTCATGTTGGGAAATACTGGTGGTGACTTGGCCCTTTTAAAGCAAAGAGCTGAGCTAGAGCAAAATCTGAAGAGATAATCAGAACTCATTTGAAATATCTCCAGGAGGAACAGAGCAAGGATAAGCAAGAGGCAGAGAGATTGGATTAGCTGGAAAGCATCTCTACAGAGATATGTATGACATCAGTGCTAAGTGAAGATGGTTCCAGAAATACGGAAAGTCTGACTTTTTATCCTTTAGGGTAGAGTTTTCCGATAAAATACAGAACAGCCAGTTAAATTGCAATTTCAGATAAACAACAAATAATATTTTAACATAAATATAGCCTCTGGAATATTTTAAAAGTATCAGTATACCCCAGGCATCATAACTGTACTAACACATTTTTTTGTTGTTTATTTAAAATTCAGATTAAATTTGACATCTTGTTTTTCTGTTGTTTTTATTTGCTTAATGTTGAAACCCTATATTACAAGCCTGGGTAAAATTCAGAGTCTAAGGCAGAATACCTGAAGTTTATAAGCTGGAATATAGTGAAGAATTATAACAAGTTCTTTCAGTTGTACTTGGATTGATTGTCTGTTGTTGAATTGTCCTTATGAAATTGCTGACTTTTAAAATAACCTTTACTAGAACTGCTGCGGAGAAGGCAATGGCAAGCCACTCCAGTACTATTGCCTAGAAAATCCCATGGATGGAGGAGCCTGGTAGGCTGCAGTCCGTGGGGTCGCTAAGGGTCGGACACGACTGAGCGACTTCACTTTCACTTTTCACTTTCCACTTTCACACATTGGAGAAGGAGATGGCAAGGGGGAGCCTGGTGGGCTTCCGTCTATGGGGTCACACAGAGTCGGACACGACTGAAGTGACTTAGCAGCAGCAGCAGCAGAACTGCTGCAGGTATGGAGGCAGACCGATCTCTGTGTGTGCAGAGCTATCATGGAAGTTTATAGGAAAATACAGTTCAAATTTTTGTTCGTAGTTGATTAAAATCTCTCCAAAGGGATAACAATTTTAAGGAGGTGTTGGAGGTCGATAAAAATGATTAGTTAGACATATTAGCAGATACACAATAATGGAAAGTGATCAGATATTAGTAATGGCCAATGTCTAATTCCTGTTAACTGGACTAGAAAAGAAATAAAGACTTAGGGAAAATGTTGCTAATTCCCATACATTTTATTTTCCATAGAAACATGGTATTCTTTTTTATATGAAACTGCCACTAAGTATTAGATAATTGAATACATATGGTATTCTTCTTGCCTTCTCCTGTTCACCTAATTTATTTATAAAATACTGTGGTATTTCTCTTTCCCTGGGGAAAAAAAGAGATGTACAAGACAGAGTTGCCTTCCCCAAAGGTCCCAAGTTAGTTTGAAGGGACACTAAACTTGGGAAAAGGTAGAATAACACATGTAAATATATGTGCTGTCATGTAGCTTTTTGCACTGTGTGTTATATATAGCAAAGATTCTGACATCAAAAAGGAGAGAACTCTTTGAGCCCCTCAATCTGAAAAATGTAACGGGAGGGAGGAACCAAAGTTGGGGCTTTGAAATAAAAATGGCATGAGAAAAGTTATGGGTGCAGGAAAGTATAGGACAAACATTTAGGGGAGCGAGTGTCCAGTGTAGTACATGTGATCAAACCTCTTATTATTAAGACATCTCTCACTGCAAACACAAATTAAATATTGTGAGTAGATGGAGCCATCATTTATATCTTGGTTCTCTCAATATTTTTGCTGTTTTCACTATGAATCCTTTTCTGCTATTTTTTTCTTTTCGCCTTCTCTTTTTGCTCCTGTATATGCATTTATTATATAGATAGCTCTGTGTTACACTTTTCTTTATTGGTGGTCAAGTCATCATTATCCTTGTAACCTTTATTCACGTCCTTAATCCTCTCATTCTTGAAAGAGAGTTTTGTTTTGTTTCTTGATGACTTGACTAAAATATTCATTCAGTAAACAGACAAAAAATGTGTATTTAGAGTATCTGTTGTAAGGAGGAGCCAGTGAAATATGTTGCTTGAGAGCAAGGGGCATAGGGATAGCCTGCTTAGGTTTGACCTTGGCTTTAGCACTTATATTTGTGTGGCCTTGAGCAACTTACACCACCTTCCTGGATCTTAGTCTTCTGTAAAATGAGACATTAATAGGATGTTCCTCACGGCTGTGAAAATTGAATAAAATGACTCATACTCAGACCATGGCACAGTTATTACCATTACTTTATTATTTTTTGCTCCATTGGAGATGAGCAGTATGAACAAGGCAGGCAAGGTCTGCCGTCTTAGAACTGTTTTTCCTACTAATGTATATATTATGAAGAAAACATCCCAATGTGATCGAAACTGGATGTAGGTGTGGGCAGCTTTGGAAAGGGTGGTCAGTGAGAGGCACCTTGAGGAGATGTCCTTTGAACTGAGATTGGAATGAGGGGAGCAGAAAAAAATGGGGTTATAGCTGGAGGTTCTTAGGGTCCAACCATCCTTTAATAAAAAGTTTTGAGCATGTTTTTATGCTGGTGGGCATGACTTAGTGGAGAGGAAGACTGATTGCTTCTGAGAAGAGAGGAAGAATGGGCAAAGTGCAATCTCTGAAAGGTGCAGGAAACTGAGGTGCAATCAAAGGGGCTGGTCTTTGCTAGAAGCTGGGGCTCCTCTTCCTTTACAAATGCACATGAATCTGATACAGGTGGGTTCATGTTCAGCCGCTTTATTTTCTCTTTGAGGAATGAGGTGAAGGTCTTTGGTTAAGAAGGAGCTGTGGGGATTGGAAAGGGAGAGATGGACAGGGAAGAGGATGAAGAAGTCAAGTTTGAAAGAAGAAGGTGATTCATGTTGATGTATGGCAAAAACCACCACAATATTGTAAAGTAATTATCCTCCAATTAGAATAAACGAAGTAATTTAAAAAAAAGAATGTGTGAAATGCTACCATGTGTAAAATTGATAGCTGGTGAGAAGTTGCTGTGTAACACAGGAAGCCCAGCCTGGCAATCTGTGCTGATCTAGAGGGTTGGGATGGAGGGATGGGAGGGAGGCTCAAGAGGAGATGACATATGTGTAATTACGGCTGATTTGTGTTATTGTGGGATTTATTTTGGTCATATCTGAATGGTCTAGTGGTTTGCCTTACTTTCTTCAATTTAAGTCTGAATTTGGCAATAAGGAGTTCATGATCTGAGCCACAGTCAGCTCCTGGTCTTGTTTTTGCTGACTGTATACAGCTTCTCCATCTTTGGCTGCAAAGAATATACTCAATCTGATTTCAGTGTTGACCATCTGGTGATGTCCACGTGTAGAGTCTTCTCTTGTGTTGTTGGAAGAGGGTGTTTGCTATGACCAGTGCATTCTCTTGACAAAACTCTATTAGCCTTTGCCCTGCTTCATTCCGTGCTCCAAGGCCAAATTTGCCTGTTACTCCAGGTGTTTCTTGACTTCCTACTTTTGCATTCCAGTCCCCTATAATGAAAAGGACATCCTTTTTGGGTGTTAGTTCTAAAAGGTCTTGTAGGTCTTCATAGAACCATTAGTTAGAACTGGACATGGAACAACAGACTGGTTCCAAATAGGAAAAGGAGTACGTCAAGGTTGTATATTGTCACACTGCTTATTTAACTTATATGCAGAGTACATCATGAGGAACGCTGGGCTGGAAGAAGCACAAGCTGGAATCAAGATTGCCAGGAGAAATATCAATAACCTCAGATATGCAGATGACACCACCCTTATGGCAGAAAGTGAAGAGGAACTAAAAAGCCTCTTGATGAAAGTGAAAGAGGAGAGTGAAAAGTTTGGCTTGAAGCTCAACATTCAGAAAACGAAGATCATGGCATCTGGCCCCATCACTTCATGGGGAAACAGTGGAAACAGTGTCAGACTTTATTTTTGGGGGCTCCAAAATCACTGCAGATGCTGATTACAGCCATGAAATTAAAAGACGCTTACTCCTTGGAAGGAAAGTTATGACCAACCTAGGTAGCATATTAAAAAGCAGAGACATTACTTTGCCAACCAAGGTCCGTCTAGTCAAGGCTATGGTTTTTCCCGTGGTCATGTATGGATGTGAGAGTTGGACTGTGAAGAAAGCTGATTGCTGAAGAATTGATGCTTTTGAACTGTGGTGTTGGAGAAGACTCTTGAGAGTCTCTTGGACTGCAAAGAGATCCAACCAGTCCATTCTAAAGGAGATCAGTCCTGGGTGTTCATTGGAAGGACTGATGCTAAAGCTGAAACTCTAATACTTTGGCCACCTCATGCGAAGAGTTGACTTACTGGAAAAGAGTCTGATGCTGGGAGGGGTTGGGGGCGGGAGGAGACGGGGACGACAGAGAATGAGATGGCTGGATGGCATCACCGACTCTGTGGACATGAGTTTGAGTGAACTCCGAGAGTTGGTGATGGACAGGGAGGCCTGGCGTGCTGTGATTCATGGGGTCGCCGAGAGTCGGACACGACTGAGGGACTGAACTGAACTGAACTGAACTGTGTTATTGTATGGCAGAAACCAACACAACATTGTAATCTTCCTTCAAATAAAAAAATGATAGTGGGGAGAAAAAAAGAAAGAATAATATATGAAATGAAGTTATCAGGGATAGGTAGTGGAAATTCAGACAATTGAATTGAATCCCACAATTCAATTCCATGTGGGATTTGTGGTCTGGAATTGTAAATGAGACTCGTCTGCAGGGTTGCATATACAGCATTTTTCTCAGACAGGTACAAGGGTAGTACATTTTCTGAGATTTGTATAGAACTGAAAAATATCTTCTCTAACCTTAAAATAGAAATTCCAACTTCCTTATGCAGTTACTTGGTTAAGAACTTTTACTTAAAACGCTTTGGTCTAGCCTGTCTGATATGACTTTCTGCAGCGATAGAAATGGTATATATCTGTGATGTCCAGTATAATAGCCAGTAGCCATGTATGGCTGTTGAACACTTGAACAGTTACTAGTGCTGCTGAGCAACTACAGAAAAAATTTTGTTTTTTTGCTTTCCATTAATTTAAAGTACTCTTCTGGACAGCACAGTTGTAGAAATTACCCCACTGCTTTCTCCATTTATTATTGCAGAAGAGACTCCAAACTCTGTCTTGCTTTTAGAAATATTAAAATTTTATAAATGATGGATATGACTTACAGATTCTTAAAAATAACTTGCTGAGCAATAGCAATTGCAACTCCTTTCCCAGGTTTTGAAAATTTTCTTTTAGCATCTTTTGGATGCTGTGATTGACAAAACACATGCATTTAGGGATCATATACATCTGGATTTGTATCCCAGCAGCACAGATTATATATATGGCCTTTGGAAAATGACTTAACGTTTCAGAATTATTTTCCTCCAAGAGAAAAATCAAGTCAAAATACAGGGTATGTTCCTTCTCTGTTTAATTCCTCAATTCCTTTAAGAATATCTGTTATTCATAGGCAGGTTTTCTGATCAGACCTTCAGAATGGTTACCTGCAGACTCATCCTTTTCAATTTCTTTTTTTCTTTTGAGTACTTTCTCAAGTCTGTTCTTCATTCCATTTCCTGTTGTGTAAAGTCTGTTTTATATTGCCTCTGGTGTGAATTAAATTTCTTCTGCTGTGCTTTTTCTTTTACTACCCACTTTTCTTATTCTGCCCATTCTTGTTTAACAGAGATGACACATTCTTGAATCTTAGTGTGAGCAATAAACACTTATGCTGTATGTACTGCATGACTTGTTGTAAAAATACTCCAGAGGAGGATTTTGCATTAAATTCTTAGGCAGTGCCACTCTTGTGCTGTAGATTTGTTTCAAAGGTTTCATTTAAAGCAAAACAATACAAAACAATGAAAGCCTTCTTGAGTAAAGGCAGAACTCCATTACTGGAGAACAGTGAAGATTTAAGGAGCACTTGTTTCTCTGTCAGCCTGTCTGTTCCAGGATTGCCAAGGTCTTCGGTGTGAACTGTTTCCACAATTCATGGGATATGACATCAGTGCTGGTTCTTCCTTCTTCCTTTTAAGTGAAAAAGCTTTTAGCAGGACTTTCTGGAAATGAAGGTTTTTCTCAGGTTTGGAATGAAGTGTGAGAGGTAAATGAGGTGTAAGAACTTCTTTCAGTAGGTGGAATTTCATTTAAAGGAAGTGAGACGGTGAGAGAAATCCATACAATTCCAACATACTCAGAGGAAAATGGAAACAGTGGGATATGGTTTTAGGTAAAGCTCTGATTTCACTCTGCTGTGTCTTCCAGGATGGGCCAGTCTCTATCAGCAACCAGTTCCTTTACCTCATGCCAATTTTTTTTTTTTCCTGTGGTCCTGGGCAGGGGTATCAGTGAGTTTGGATTGGGCTCTGCTTTTCGTTCAAGTACCAGGTGAGCTGTTGGTGGAGTGAGGTAATGGTGGTGTGGAAGGGGTGATTCCGTAGGTTCTTTCTAGAGACTCCAAGGCCATTAGGTAACCTCGAGGCAGCCAGAGTATCTCAGTCCCGCTGCTTTGGCTGAGGTGGTGGCTGGCCTCTAAAACCTCTGTATGCAGTCAGACATCTCTCTTTCTTTTTTAATTGTGAGTTTTAGACCATTAATTCACATTTTTCACAGACTTAATAAGGTCTAATTTACATACCCAATTCACTCATTTAAAGTGTACAATCTCTTTTAGTATATTCAGAGTTGTACAACCATTACTGGAGTCAATTTTAGAGCATTTCATTGCCCCCAAAGAAAACCCACACTCATTAACAGTCACTCTCTATCCCTGATCCTTCAACTACAAGCAGTTGTACACAAATGCTTTCTTTTGGGGATATGTCTAGGAGTGAAATTGCTGTGTCATGTAATATCTCTATTATGCTTCTGTTGCATCTCATAAGTTTTGGTATGTTGTATTTTCAATTTAATTTTATTTCAAAGTATTTTCTAATTTCCTTTGTGATTTCTTCTTTGATCTGTTGGTTATTTGGAAGTGGTTTTTGATTGCCACATATTTTTGAATTCTCCAGATTTCTTTCTTATCGATTTTTAGTTTCATGTGATTGTGACCAGAAAGCATCCTTTGCATAATTTTGGTCCTTTTAAATATGTTTGTAGATTTGTTTTATGGCCTATCGTATGGTCAATCCTGGAGAATATTCTTTGTGCACTTGAGAAGAATATGTATTCAACTGTTACTGGGTGAAGTGTTCTATAGGTGTGTATTAGGTCTAGTTCACTTATAGTACATATCTTATCTTAAACATTCATTGAATAGACTTACCAAGCTGTTTAATTGGGCCTTGTTGGTAATGTCTCTCAAAGAGCCAACTGCCTGTTTGATCTCACTTTCTCCCTGAATTGACATATATCCAAGCACACTGAAATTGAAATTACATTAAAAAGTCAAACCAAAACAAAGATTTTTTTCTTAAAAAAAAAAAAAAAAATTAGTATTCTAGCGGGCAGGTTTTAAACTTTCAGTGAGGAATACAGTTTCTGTTACTGAATTATCTTGAAATCAATAGAATTATTGCTTCTCTAAGAATTGTGCAGCACACTGAGCAAATTCAGTTTTAGAAGAGATTTACAGGTTTTGCTGAACATGAACCCTGCCTTACATCTCTGCCGTTGGTCCTGGATATCTGCATTAGCAGACCATAGCCCTTAGTGTGGATGGGATTCAAGATTCAGCTGAGTGCTGTCAACACTATTGAGAAAACATACCTGCAATATTCTTGGGAATTTGAATATGGCTAAAAGCATCTCACTACTACCATGAAATTTCTGTCTATTTAAAGCATATTTTGGATGGGATCTGAATGTGTCCTGTTCTGTGAAAGCATTTTCTCTTTCATGAAACTGCTGAAATTGAGGCCAAGATCTCCCATTAGTGCTGTTAAACTGGAATCCAGATTGACATGGGCTCTGGCTGAATACACCCTAGAGAGTTAAAAAAAAATCAGTTTGACAAATTCCAGTGTTTCCACTGATGTAGTTAATATTGATTAGTATACTTATTATCATTAAGTATCATTTTAGGTAGAAGAAATTGTTCTGGCACAGCATTTATATCACCACTGAATATCTAACTGGCTGTATTTCAACATTGCTATTAATAAATCATTTGGTCTCACAATATAAATTTGTGACTATGTTGCCCTTTATTGAAACAGTCAGTTGTGCCCAAGCTGACTTTCTTTTTTTTTTCTGTACTGTCTCCAGAAATAATAATTTGCAGGAAACACAGTATTTTGACTAATAATTTCATTTTTCACTTTGGCCCTTGATGTTAGCTACAACTTCTTGCTTTTCCATCATGCAAGTATGTGGAAGAAATATTTGTTTCCTCCATTATTCTCTTTAATTTGGAATTGAAGCCACATCTCTAA
Organism: Moschus berezovskii; assembly: GCF_049115385.1. NCBI lineage: Eukaryota > Metazoa > Chordata > Mammalia > Artiodactyla > Moschidae > Moschus > Moschus berezovskii. Next base: position 51,477,019 of record NC_142465.1, read on the forward strand.
TCATGACTAAACATTTTCTATTGCACATTTTTTGGGAGAGTTCACATACCTGCAGAACTGATTATTCATGAGCATTGATTAATCTTTTAAACAACCTTTGCCCCCTAGCCCGTTCTCTGTTATATTAGACATATTTGTGTGTGTAGTGGAAGGACCTGATATAAGGGATTCAAATCCCAGCTTGACCACATTACTGTGTGATCCTGGGCAAGATACCCCATATTTCTGAGCTTTTGGTGAGCCCTATGTGAAATGGGAATGATGCTGGGAAAACAATGTGACATAAGAATAATTACACAGGGTGTTGTAAGTGTTACATGGGTTCATGGCTGCAAAGCACCTAGTACAGTTCTTGGTGTGCAGAATAGTCTATGCTGTTAGCTTTCTTTTCTTTCCTGATTCTCCTTTCCAGTGGTTAATGAGCTTCTTCATGTTGATAGGCTTCTGTTACTCTATATTTTTCAAACCTGGCCTGGAGCTAGAACCTAAGTGTATATAAGTGTTACATACATTACTTTACAGCTGTAACCACGTCTCCTCAGAACTTCAAAAATGACTCCCATCTCCCTAGGTTTCTAACTTTTCAGAATCTGAGGCAGTATTTCCCTCGATCTTGCTATGGATCATGCCTTTACTAGTCAGGAATAGGCATAATATAATGATTTTAGAACTAGAAGTAATACTTTCATTTATTTTAATTTTATGAAATCTTACCAAACATCTGTGTACTTGCAGGTTTTATCATTTTCCCTTGGAATTAGCAATTCCTGTAACATCATTTATCCTTTTCTTCCCCGCCTCCCACATTGCCACAATCGATAGAGCTGATTGTATTTATTTCTCCACTTGTAACTAAAATTCCATTAAAAAGTTTTGGTGCTGTCCGCCAGATCATGCTGGAGCCATTTCCCACTAACAAACTAATACCTTCTATTATTTTTCTTCCTTGTGTAGTGACAGCATTTACTGTCGTTCCAAAACCAATTTAAAGCTTAACTTTAGAAATGCTATATTTTAATCTGACCATAATAAACTTAAAAAATAAAAAAGTCTCTGAGAGTGAGATCAAGGTTTTCTGTATAATGATGATTAATAACCTATTTAGATGTATTCATCTGAGGAAGTGAGGATAATTTTGCTATCAGGCCATTTGTATTAGGGCACAAACAGATGGATCTTATTCTGAACCCCGATGGTGAACGGATCAGACACCCTTTAATTGCTTGGGAAAGATTTTTTCATGGCTCTTTCCCAAGGACGCAGTGATCTTCAGTGTGACAAATCTCAAGTCTGATACTTTGCAACAAGGCAAAAAACCTGACTGCATTCATTTGGTAAAAACTTCTCCCGCTGTGCTGCAATTTGTCACTCAAGAGTAAGAAGCTCTCGCTGGTGACTCAGATGCTAAAGAATCTGCCTGCAGGGCAGGAGACCTAGGTTCAATCCCTGGATCAGGAAGATCCCTTGGAGAAGGGCATGGCTACCCACTACAGTATTCTTGCCTGGGAAATTCCGTGGACAGAGGAGCCTGGTGGGCTACAATCCAGGAGTCATGAAGAATCCAGACATGAATGAGTGACTAACACCAATAAATAAATTTGTATTTTAGTTGTGAAACTGTGGCAAGTTTACATGCAAGAGTATCACATTAACACAGGTATTTAGAAATGTTAGGACACAGGTTGAAAATTGCTGTGACCCTTGGAAGTGATGGCTTGAGAGTCTGGAATTTGTGATTCACATGACAGTCTTCTCCAGCCTCTTGTCTCTTTTGCTGTCTGTTCTATGGGACTGCTGCTGCTGCTGCTGCTGCTAAGTCGCTTCAGTCGTGTCCGACTCTGTGCGACCCCATAGACGGCAGCCCACCAGGCTCCCTCGTCCCTGGGATTCTCCAGGCAAGAACACTGGAGTGGGTTGCCATTTCCTTCTCCATCTATGGGACTAGTTATACCTTTTTTAGAAGACTGTTTTAAAGGTAGAATATAAAGCACTGGTTCATCATAAATGTTCAGCAGGTGATAGTTATGATGGCTTTTAGTTTCTGGAAATATTTTTAAATGAAGGTTGTGATCACCAGATACCTTGCCCATCCATTATTCGAGTTCATAAAATTAAGAAAATCTCAAAAAGTCAGCTCTTCCCTTGTAAAATTGTCAAATCAGTCTTTTATTGAGACTGATAACCAATAAGCACTTAGCTTCTTAACTGACTGTCTCTTGAATAACTGGATCAATGAACAGACCATACAATATATCAGAATTTGGGACAGGAACCAAAAGTTCCCAAAGTAAAAGTATTAGTCAGTTGTGTCCTACTCTTTGCAACCCAATGGAATGTGAAGTCAAGTGGGCCTTAGAAAGCATCACTAGGAACAAAGCTAGTGGAGGTGATGGAATTCCAGTGAGCTATTTCAAATCCTGAAAGATGAAGCTGTGAAAGTGCTGCACTCAATATGCCAGCAAATTTGGAAAACTCAGCAGTGGCCACAGGACTGGAAAAGGTCAGTCTTCATTCCAATCCCAAAGAAAGGCAATGCCAAAGAATGCTCAAACCACCGCACAATTGCACTCATCTCACACGCTAGTAAAATCATGCTAAAATTCTCCAAGCCAGGCTTCAGCAATATGTGAACCGTGAACTCCCAGATGTTCAGGCAGGCTTTAGAAAAGGCAGAGGCACCAGAGATCAAATTGCCAACCTCCGCTGGATCATGAAGAAAGCAAGAGAGTTCCAGAAAAACGTCTATTTCTGCTTCATTGACTATGCCAAAGCCTTTGACTGTGTGGATCACAATAAACTGTGGAACATTCTGAAAGAGATGGGAATCCCAGACCACCTGACCTGCCTTTTGAGAAACCTATATGCAGGTAGGAAGCAACAGTCAGAACTGTACATGGAACAACAGACTGGTTCCAAATAGGAAAAGGAGTGCGTCAAGGCTGTATATTGTCACCTTGCTTATTTAACTTATATGCAGAGTACATCATGAGAAACGCTGGGCTGGAAGAAGCACAAGCTGGAATCAAGATTGCTGGGAGAAATATCAATAATCTCAGATATGCAGATGACACCACCCTTATGACAGAAAGTGAAGAGGAACTAAAAAGCCTCTTGATGAAAGTGAAAGAGGAGAGTGAAAAGGTTGGCTTGAAGCTCAACATTCAGAAAACAAAGATCATGACATCTGGTCCCATCACTTCATGGGAAATAGATGGAAAAACAGTGGAAACTGTGTCAGACTTTATTTTTGGGGGCTCCAAAATCACTGTGGATGCTGATTGCAGCCATGAAATTAAAAGACGCTTACTCCTTGGAAGGAAAGTTATGACCAACCTTGATAATATATTGAAAAGCAGAGACATTACTTTGCCAACAAAGGTCCGTCTAGTCAAGGCTATGGTTTTTCCCGGGGTCATGTATGGATGTGAGAGTTGGACTGTGAAGAAAGCTGATCGCCGAAGAATGGATGCATTTGAACTGTGGTGTTGGAGAAGGCTCTTGAGAGTCCCTCGTACCGCCAGGAGATCCAACCAGTCCATTCTAAGGGCGATCAATCCTGGGTGTTCATTGAAAGGACTGATGCTGAGGCTGAAGCTCCAATACTTTGGCCACCTCATGCGACAAGTTGACTCACTGGAAAAGACTCTGATGCTGGAAAAGGTTGGGGGCGGGAGGAGAAGGGGACGACCGAGAGTGAGATGGCTGGATGGCATCACCGACTCTGTGGACATGAGTTTGAGTGAACTCCGGGATTTGGTGATGGACAGGGAGGCCTGGCGTGCTGTGATTCATGGGGTCGCGGAAAGTCGGACACGACTGAGCGACTGAACTGAACTGGACTGTCACCCGCCAGCCTCCTCTGTCCATGGGATTCTCCAGGCAAGAATACTGGAGTGGGTTGCCATTTTCTTCTCCAGGGATCTTCCCAACCCAGGGGTTGAACCCAGGTCTCCTGCATTGCAGGCAGATTCTTTACCGTTTGAGTGACCAGGGAAGCCCCCAAAACATGAATCAAAAGTCAAGTAGTTGTCATTCAAACATACAAGTTCTGGAACATCAGAGAGGTAGCCCCACACTGTGCATCTGGTGCGTGCCTAGTAAACATTGGTTATTATTGGGCAGAGAACTAAGTGGCACCATTAGATTACAAGAAAGAGTTAATTAGCACCATTATTCTACACCAGCAGAAAGATTATTGTGTGGACTCCTTTCTTAATTACTTATTGATTTGAAGAATTTGTGACTAGAGGAGACTTAAGTTTATCTGTTTCCCATCTCTGCTTTTATAAATGAAGAAACAGAGGCCCTGGGGGTTAAATGACTTGGCCATATGTCGCAACTTAGTGACTGAGGTTGGCTTGGAAATCAGGGTAGATTTACTGAGAGCATAAAAGAAGAGAAAAAGCCCCTCTCGTGGCCTTACACACTGTAGTGCTCTTGACTGGCACTTCTGAAAGCAGAGGTGGCATCAAAACTGGCAGAGAAAAGGGGCAGTCTTCTACAAAGAAGACTTCAAATGAAGGGAAAAACCTCTTCCTTGCTCATTTTTGGTGGGGCCAGCAAGAGCGTGAGTGCTAAGCTTTGGGTCTACTCTGTGGCCTCTCAACCATGTAAATGGAAAGTCAGCTTAACGTGCTCCAGGTAGAGCCCCTTTCCAGAAGGGGTGAGGATTCTTGCAGCTGGACCACAAGGATGACATATTGAGTTCACCTGGGTAGATTTTCTATGTTGGCAGATATCAATAATGAGGAGACACAGCCCTGCACTCCAGCTCTCTTCTCCAGATAGGAGAAGGTTAGCATCTATAATGGTTGAGACATGTGACCGGGGAGAATGAGTAGGCTGGTAAGTGGGCAGAGGTCTAAAGGGCAGAGTCAGCCATCAAGAGAGGAAAAACTTGGATTTCCATCTCTAAGTGAAATGAATCTCCAGGATTACTACCATCTATCAATACCATTCATTTGTTCAACAAATACTGGTTGAGTTGTTTTAGGTGCTAGAGGTATCACTGTGAACAAACCAACAACTCGCTTGTCTTCACAGAACTTATATTCTGGCAAGAGGAGACAATAAATCCTATGTCTCTCCTCTCCTACCTGCTCATCTTGAGATGCTACCTTCCGGGTTCTTATTCCTTATTCTTTCGTAGAAAACAGCCAGGAGTTCAGCTCTATTCCAGTTTATTTCACCTTCTTCTGACCCTGGTAAGCTTTATCCTGTTAAGCCAGAAAGCTCAAATACTCTTGCTGAACCCTTTATTTGCCTGGCAGACCCTAAATAGGGAAAGCTCTTGTATGTCTCTTTACATTTATAGGATGTCTCTGAGCTTCTTGAAATTTCCTTATGTCTCCACATCATTTTCAGATCTGAAGTTTGTTAACACAAGTGTATCTCTGGATACAGAGATTCAGAAGGAGTGCAGAAATCAAGATTTCCAATCGAGTTAAGTAACATATAAGATTTAGGTCAGACGGGGGAAGGGCATCTCAGGCTGGAGAACAGTATGTCTCAAGGGCAAAGTGATGATGAAGAGAAAAAGTAAACAGCACATTTAAAAAGATGACCCTGAATTTTAGACACAAAAATGACTGAGCGCCTGTAATCAGAATGAAATCAGTAACTGCTGCTGATCATTTGTTGGAGTTGTTTTCTAGTGTCCTCAGTGAAGGATCTCTAAATGGCATGCCATTTTGGTAAAGTGAACTGAGACTTTGATTTATGGTGCTTTTTAGGGCAGGATGAAATGTTTCAGAGGTAGTAGGTGTTACTTGAAAATGACGTTTTATCTTTGAAACCTGAGTGGCAGTATACATTTGTCCAGTTTAATGTGATAGAAAAATTCTAATCTTTCATGATACCAGTCCTGGTTGTTGTTTTTTTTTTACCAATGGAAGAGTGATTTAACCTCAGATTAGGTTCCCAGAAGGTTGAAATTGGATCACATATCCTTAAGTTTTAAATGGAAATGTCTTGGAGCTTTATAGTAGGAAATTTAAGCAGTGAAAATTTTATTTTAAAAATAACTTGTGAGGTATTTAAATAGGATGTTGTTGACATCACTTATTTAATTCATTTATTTATTGTGTAGGTCTGTTTAGCTTTTGGAAAGGTGTAATTGCCTTGTTGTGACAGATGATATTTTTCAAAGATGGCTGGCACAATATATCTCCTGCCAGCAGCTGGTCTTACAGTATGGCTTTGGCACCCTTTCCATCGAGTGGTAGGGTCTGTGTCTTCTCGCTTTGAACTTGAGCTGAATTTATGATTGCCTTGACCAGTATTTGGAAGTGATACCACGTGACTTCTGAAGCTAAGTCATAAACATGCCATGGACTTCCACTTTATTCTTTTGGCATGCTTACTCTTGGAATTCAGCCATCCTGAAGTAAGGAAATGTATAGGTATGTTGGTTGACTGCCCAAGTTAAGGTGTTCTCTGATGACAGTGATCTGCTGAATGAGTGAGTGGCTTTTCAGATGATTCGAGCATGCAGCCTGCTGCCCCATCAGCCTTTCAGCTACCTCTGGTTGATATTGATATGTGCAACAGAGACACTGGCTGCCCAGACTGTGGATTCATGAGCAAAAATAAAATGGTGGTTGTAGTTTTAAGCTAAGTTTGGGGTAGTTTGAGATATTTTATTTCCCAGCAGTAGATAACCAGAATACATGGTTAGCATACCCAAACTTAAGTCTTATTAGTCACATTACTACAAGATGGGTTGCTTACTTAGTTTAGCCACACTGGAGAACAGTCTCTTGACTCCAGTAGCCAGATTAAGTCTGATCTAGTCAATAGATAATAACATTTGAATGTGTTTTTTAGTGTGGTTTAGAGTGAGGTTATCTACACAGCTCGTCACCTCCTTGTTGTTGTCCAGCTGCTAGGTTGTGTCTGACTCTTTGTGACCCTGTGGACTGGAGCACACCAGGCTCCCCTGTCCTTCACCATCCCCCAGAGTTTGCTCACACTTATGTCCATTGTATTGGTGATGCCGTCCAGGCATCTTATTCTCTGTCACCCCCTTCTCCTCCCACCTTCAATCTTTCCCATCATCAGGGTCTTTTCCAATGAGTCAGTTCTTCCTATCGGATGGCCAAAGTATTGGAGCTTCACTTTCAACATTAGTCCTTCCAATGAATATTCAGGGTTAATTTCCTTTAGGATTGACTGGTTGGATCTCCTTGCTGTCCAAGGGACTCTGAAGAGTCTTTTCCAGCACCACATGTGGTTCAAAAGCATCAGTCCTTGGGTACTTAGCCTTCTTTAAAGTCCAGCTCTCAAATTCATACATGACTATTGGAAAGACAATAGTACCTCCTAGTTTATGGAAAAGTGACTTAGTTTCTTCATCCATAAATTGAGGATGATACTAAGACACTTAACTCATAGAGATGTGAGGATTAAATGGACTGGTCCATGTAAAGCACTTAGAACAAAACTTGGCACACAGTAAGCCCTCAATAAATGTTAGGTACTGTTAGCATCATTTTAATTCTGAGGCTTTATGAACTCAATTTGAGGGTTTATTGAGAACAGCTGAACTCACTACATATTGTGACTGCTTTATAGCTGTCTGCATGTTCTTAAGTGTGATACATTTTATATGCTACATAATGGTTTTTTATATTGGTCCTAGGTAAGGAGCCCTGATAAGAGTGAGGACATAGAAATAATTTTGAGTCCAGACTAAATTTTTCCTGTGCTTTTGCATCTGCTGAGATGTCTGCTTTTTGCTGTAGGCTCATTATAACTGTGTTTTCTTCCTCTTTGCTTATGCTCTTGAAATACAGTCCTTAAGTGCAGTCTTGATTTATCTGTGAGTTTCTAAGTGTGGCTTTGCTTTTCGTGAGTTTGTTCTGCAAATTGCTGGCTGTGGTCGTGTAATGCTGTAACTCTATCCTGAACATCCCCATCTGTGTTTTCTTTGCCGTAATCGATGTCTTCTGTATGCTGCAAAGATAGGAGGTGGGTTTTAAATCTCCCTTGGTGGGAAGAAATGCTTCCTGTTTGGAGTTTGATTTGGAAATAGACACCCCATTGTGCAGAAACAAAGACACCAGGATACTTCCCGGGTAGCATCCTTAAGTATACCCTGGATAGCAGTAGCCCAGGGCAATACTGTTCATCATTTTGTGTGCAATATGCTGCCAGTTACATTGATGATACTGGCTGGTGATGTATTAAGTATCGAATTTAATTGGCTGCTTATTGGGCTTATATTTCTGATTTTCTTGGGAACTGTTTTGGAAACGTAGAAACATCTTCATCAAAATTGTAAATCACATAAGGGAGAGCTTTAACACTTTATATTGGTTTTATTGTTGAGTTACATTAAATAAATGTTTATGATCCAATTATTAAAATAATTACCTACAAATTTATTTTTAAAAACTTAATAATAAACTAAAAATACTGCTAAGAGTTAATTATTTAAATGTATCTTTTTATTGTCAGTTATTTTATTCGTGGTCTTGACATTAAATGTTAATAATATTCTAGATTTTTTTCAAAAAAATAGCAATAATGCTTTGTTTTTATTTTATGTTTTTTTGAGAACAAAGCACTTCAACACACCTGTCTGGGTAGAAAGGGAAGCTGTCATTAACCTTCAATTTTATAGAGAAAATTGAACATCTAGCCAAAGCTGAAAATGATTAAATTAGTTAGAATTACATTTCACTCTAAAGAACAGCACTCAAAGAATGTTTCTTTTTCTTTTGCCACAAAATGTCAAGAGGAAAGCATTCCAGTGTTGGTATGACAGCTCCATGATGCCTTAAGGGGTCTGGATTTTCCCTCTCTTCCTTCTCTACCTTTCTTAGTATGTAGGCTTTATACTCATGGTTACAAGATGATGGCTCCGATTTCAGGTATCATCTACATTCCAGGAAGAATGAAGGGACAAAGTCAAGTGTCAAAAACTCTTGACTGCTGAGTTCATCCCTTTTTATTAGGAAAACAGTAGCTTTACCTGTCTGTAGTCCCATTCCCTGGACTTCTCCTTACATGTCATAGGTCATATAGCCCATACCAACTTCAAAGAAATGGTGTTAGTTATCTGTCATTGCACAGAAAATTATCCTGTTTTAAAGGCTGAAATCGCAAACATTTGTTACTGTTTCTGTGAGTCAGGATAGAGTCTTATCTGGGTGCTTGTCTTTTTCTCTTAAAAGTCATCCTGTGGGGCTGTGGTTTCGTTTCATGAAGACCTGACTAGGGGAGACGCTACCTCTGAGCTCACTCACATGGTTGTTACTGTTTGTTGTTTAGTCGGTCACGTCCACCTCTTTGAGACCCCGTGGACTGTAGCCCCCAGGATCCTCTGTCCATGGGGTTTCCCAGGCAAGAATACTGATGTGGGGTTGCCCTTTCCTTCTCCAGGGGATCTTCCCGACCCAGGAATCAAACCTGTGTCTCCTGCATTGGCAGGAGGATTCTTTTCTACTGGGTCACCTGGATTGTTGGCAGGATTCAGTCCCTAATGAGTTGTGATCTGCTGGTCTCAGTTTTTCATTAGCTGTTGCTCAGGGTTGCCCTGTTTCCTGCCGTGAGACCCTTTCCACAGCTCAGGTCAGAGCATGGCAGTTGGCTTTCCTCAGAGACAACCGGGGCCCAAGATGGAAGCCCCAGACTTTTTTTAACCTAAATTTGGAAGTGACATCATTTTTGCTTTGTTCTACTTACTTAAAGCATCAGTAGGTCCAGCCCATACTCAACAGGAGGGTCCAGACAAACACTAAAGGAGGGAATCATTGGGTGCCATCCTAGAGGCCAAATACTTTTAGCTGGGATGTTACCATTACACTCAAAGTCAGAAAGAGGTGGAGAAGGGCTGTCAGGTAGGCAGTTACCTGTTGTTATCATGTAGAAGCTGACAAAGAATATAGAGTTTGGAGATAGAAGGAAGTAGATTTGAGACCTAGAGCTGCCATCTCTTAAATGAACCTTTGCCACCTATAAAATAACATCTTTGACCTGCTTCCTCAACAGTCACAGGATTATTGTCCTAATTAAATAATATAGCATAAAAGTGTACTTTGTAAATTTTCAATGAATGGTAGCTCTTTTATTATTATACAGTGGAGCTGAAACTAGAATCCAGTTTTCCCAAAGGTAAAAAGAGTGCCTCCCCCCAAAATAACACAGTGCAGCCCAGACTTGTGAATTCTAAGACTGAGAGTTAGGAAACCTGAAATCTGGGCCCTTTACTTCCTTATTTGGAAGTTATCCTCTTTTTGAGTCAGCCATCTCACCATCTAGGCAAACGGAAAGGACTTGCATATGGCAGAACAGAGTCCTTTCTGCAAATATGCTGTTAGAATATCTTTTCCAACTGAAGTATGTGCTTCCTTTATCTTTGAAAAATTATAGTTTTGTTTGTTTATCCTTTTAAATAGTGTTTATCTTCTTACCTTTAACCAAAGACAGTATCTTAGGACCTTGCAGCAAAGCTACGTTTTTCTTTTCTGATTTTTAACCTCAAATCTAAGTTACAGGTTTTGTAATTAATAGTAACTGTTTCTTGAGGGGAAATTCCTTTATGTCATTTTCAGTGAATTGAATAATCAATCTATGTCTAGAATTCAGCATATTATTATAGTCGAATCACTAGCCTACAACTATGGCCATTATATATTTATCCAGATATTCACTCAGCAAATGTGTTTTGAGGGCCTGCTTTATGCAAAACACCAAGAAGGTTGCTGTGGAAAAGCCAGACCTAAAATATGGCTTTGGCATCAAGGAATTTATACTGCAAAAAAGAAAGTAACACATGAACACAAACAACTGTAATGGAGGGTGGTTTCTGATAAACATCATAAGAAGTGTTAAATGTTAAGGGGATTTAGAGAGAGGACAGAACCACTTGCAGCTTGTGGATCTTTGGGAAAGCCACTTTAGTCATGGCCAACTTCTGATTAAGTATTATGCACGTTAAGCATGTGAAAGGAAGACTTGCTGACATTGTCACCTTCTCTGCCTAAGTGCTTGGTTGACATAAATAGGAGCTTTGTTTTCTATAATTCAATTGGAATAGAAGGCCTTTTAAATCAAAATACTTAACCTCCCTGCCCTAGAAAACAGTAGGAAACAGCACATTTGAGGACGAATTGAGCTCTGCTGTGTATGGGTCCTTTACATTGCCTAGTGGGGATTTGGCCAGTGCCCAAAACAGGGTAATGGAGAGCATGGCAGGAAGAATGGAGGAAGGTGAAAGGTACCAAGCAGAAACAGTGGCCTGGATAAGCTGAATAGTCAAAACTTCATCAGTGCCAGAGTCGCTATTGCATGCCGGCAAGGAAATGTGCTGGAGTGGACTGCCACACTTTTCAACTGTGTTCTCCTGCTTTCTAATTATGTGACCTTGGGCAAGTGAACTCCTTCTTGTCTGAGTTCCCTCACTTATATAATAAGGATAATAATATTTTTGTTTCATAGGGGAGGTAATACGTATGAATTCTGAGAAGAGGGCCTGCCCCACGGTAACTCCCAGTGTATGTTAGTTATGATTGAAGTGTGGTGAATTTCTAGAATGCTCATCACTCCCATTCAAATAGAAGTACAAGATAATTTTTCAAAAGCAAATAGATGAACTATTTTTAGTATTCCATCTTTTCAGAGAGAACTGAGAATTGAGCAAATCTAGTGGATGATACTAGGTGGCGACTTCCACTCAGCCTGATCAGTTTCCATCTTTTCAGAGAGAACTGAGAATTGAGCAAATCTAGTGGATGATACTAGGTGGCGACTTCCACTCAGCCTGATCAGTTTCCTTGAGCTGCCACAACAATGTACTATAAACTAGGTGGCTTTAAACAACATAAATTTATCCTCAGAGTTCAAGGTGGACTGAAAGTCCAAAATCAAGAACCAGGAGGGCTGTTGTCCCTCTGAGACTCTGGGTGGCATCCCTTTTTGCCTTGGCCTAACTTCCCATGTTGGGCTCTGATCCTTGTCTTTCTTGACTTACTTCTGCCTGCCTCTGTATCCCATGGAGGTCTCTCCTGTGTCTCTATTTTCACAGGGCTTTCTTCTCTTAAAAGGACACCTGTCATATTGGGTTAAGTGAAGTGAAGTGAAAGTTGCTCAGTCATGTCCGACCCTTTGCAAAGGCCAGAATACTGGAGTGGGTAGCCTTTCCCTTCTCCAGGGAATTTTCCCTACCCAGGGATCAAACCCAGGTCTCTTGCATTGTAGATGGATTCTTTACCAACTGAGCCACAAGGGGAGCCCAAGAATACTGGAGTGGGTAGTCTGTCTCTTCTCCAGCAGATCTTCCCAACCCAAGAATTGAACCTGGGTCTCCTGCATTGTAGGCGATTTTTTTTTACCAACTGAGCTATCAGAGCTTACCCTAATGACTTCACCTTAATTTGATTACATCTGCAAAGACCCTATTTCCAAATGGATCACATTTTAAATAAGATCACATTCACATTCATAGGTACAGGACCATATCTTCTGGGGAGATACAGTTCAGCTGATAGCAGTATCTCTCAAGACTGAGATTTGAAACCTTTGGAGGCACTGCGAGATGTTTGGATGAACTCGTGAAGACAGAAGCTGTAGAGCTCTGGCTGACCTTTACTGCTAGCAAGTGTGGGCTGTTGCCATGTAAACTACGTTACACTCCTGAGTCCACTCATTGAGTTTCTTTCCACCTTCCCCAAACGTATGAATTCACGCACCACAAAAAGCAAAAGTAATTCCAGAATTACCCAGTAGTGATGGTACCTGCAAGATGACAAGTCATTATTTTGTTTTGCTCTTTTTCTTTTTAATAAAAAAGAGGCTTTGTGGTTTGGAGGATATTGTGTGAATCCTCAGGTGGGGTCATGGGAATCAAAATGTTTGAGATTTATTGCTGTTTAGGGAAAGCTGTTTATTTTTTCTTTAATTCTTGGGAAGAGTCACACATGGGATCCCAGCAGGTTTAGCAAATCATATATCCCGGGGCGGCCACCCAGATGGTATAAAGCTCCTGACCTAGCACAGAGGGCGGAGGCGTGCTGCCCAAGGCACCGAGCCTGGCTGGCCTCCACAGCTCGAGTTGTGGCCGTGTCACGGTCCATCACTTTGCCATTTGTCCCCATGGATCCTGAAAGCTGCAGATAAAATTTTCAAAGGCTTAGCTGCCTGTAATTTAAGAATGAACTTGGTTAGAAGTCGGATCAAGTAAGAGAAAATGAAAATGTCATTGCACAGAGAAAAATGAACGAGCTGGTGGAAACGCGGCATTTTTTTTACAAGCATTTTTGTTTTTTCTTTAGTTGTTTTTGTTTGCTTTTAACTTCACTTTTGAGGCAGAGATTTCTCTTTTTGGCTTTAATCTAGTAGTCTTTAAAGTTTGGGGGGAAAAATAGAAAACAGCTGGTCTGAGACAGATGAAGGAAATGCTGAAGTGTGCGCAAGGACACAGTATCTCATATGGTAGCCTTGCCTCCTTGGGAAAATTAAGACCAGTTTGGAGCTGTTGGCATAATTGCCCAAAGACAGAGGCTTATGGGGAAGAGAGGGAACAGTTTCAGATTATAGAGTCTAGAGTAGGCAAATCAAAATTACGTAATTTTTATATACCTGCATTGATTTGATCTACGATCAAAATAGTTTATTTCTGTAGAAGTGCTTTTAAGTCAAACTTTAAAATATTTTAGAGTATAGTACTTTATTATTACTTTTTCAGTGTAATAAAAAGAAGATGCTTTCTTGTATGTGTGAATATGTACTCTAACTGATCAAAAATCCTCCTAACACCACCCCCTTCTTGGGTTGAATCTGTTTGTTAACTCCTGCTGGATTTGGAATTAAAGTCTAAAATGGAACTCTTTATTAAAAGAAGAGCCCCAACTCTGGAACTAATTATAGTGACTGAGGAAGGCATTCATTAATGACTTATTTTAAAACTTTGAGTGCTTGGGCTATTATTGTTACATGCAGCAACATATTTATGAGAAAAAAGAAACCAGATAAAAAAATGTGTTTATTGGATAATTCCCATTATGTTCAAACATAGGCAGAACTAATCTCTGGTGTTAAAGGTCAGAATAGAGGTGAACTTTGGGGAGATACAGTGACTTGTAGTGAGCTCAGTAGGGGCGTCTTAGCTTCCAGTAGTGCTTTGCTTCATAACCTGGAAATTGATGAACTGAAGGATTCATTTTGTGAAAATTCATCAAGCTATATACTTAATCACTTGTGTTCTTTTCTGCTGTATTCCTTTTATATTTTATTTATTTAAGAAATTTTTATTTTTTGGCCATACCACGCAGCATGTGGGATCTTAGTTCCCAGACCATGGATTGAACCCTTGTGCTCTGCATTGGAAGCGTGGAGTCTTAACGACTGGACTGCCAGAGAAGTCCCTATTTTACATTTTAAAAAATTGGAAAGATATGTTAGAAAACTTAATGGACATTTAGAACTCTTAGAATAATTTTACCTTGAAAAATTTAAATTTTGTAGGCCTGCTGATATATCTTGATGAAAATTTGACCCACTCTTGAACATGGCAGACTTAAGAATTCTAATGTCTATATTTTGTTTTTTCATAATTGCACCAAAATTGAGGAATCTTTCTCTGGGAGCTGCCTATTGATATACCTTGTAATTAGCAACCTGCTTCTGTTTCTGAAAAAGAAAGCAGTGTCAATTGGTACTTTCAATCATATAAGTGTGTTAAAATTAGCTACAATTTATTTTCAGTGGGGTTAGAATTAGCTATAATTTATATTCAGTTCAGTACATAGAATTTGTTTTTCAGATTTCTCACTAGCTCCCAAGGTTCATAAACTTGAATGGATGTATGTGAGTTATAAAAATCTAAGGACTGGACAAAAGAGAAAAACTAAGAATATGGAGGTGGTAATAGAAGAGTTCAAGAAAAACAAGGGTAAGTGGAAATAATGAAGACACAAATTTTCAGATGTTCATTTAAAAGTGAGAAAATGAAACTTTTTTTTTTCTTGGCCAGAAGTATGACAGATTCAGTGAGGCATTTGTATTTGAAACCTATTTATTTTGAATGGATTTAACTGTTTAAACTATAGAAAGAAATGGTGATTGTGGTGTAAGGAGTTTAGATTGTGTTTAAATATTGCTCATTTGAAATATTTTGGTGGGTGCTAGGTTAGGGATATGAAATAGAAAATATAATTTGTGATATAGTATAATTATAAGTCTTCCCATTAAGAACTTCTCCTACTTATTAATAATGTATTATCTAGTTGGAGAAACAAGTCATTTAGAGGTAAAGTGATATGTATTGAATTGGCCAACAAGTTCTTGTGGGTTTTTCCATATGATGTTACGGAAAGTCTGAATGAACTTTTTGGCCAACTCAATATATGCGAGATAAATGGTGTAAATACATACAGAATAACAGTAGTTGACACTTAATGATTGTTTATGTGCCAGTCAAGTGACAAAGACAAACTTTTTAACAGAAGAATGGGAAAGGACTAGACCCTAAGGTAACCTGTAAGGAAAGATTTACAAATGGGGAGTTCAGTTCAGTTCAGTTCAGTCGCTCAGTCGTGTCCGACTCTCCGCGACCCCATGAATCACAGCACGCCAGGCCTCCCTGTCCATCACCAACTCCCGGAGTTCACTCAAACTCATGTCCACAGAGTCGGTGATGCCATCCAGCCATCTCATTCTCCGTCGTCCCCTTCTCCTCCCGCCCCCAACCTTTCCCAGCATCAGAGTCTTTTCCAGTGAGTCAACTCGTCGCATGAGGTGGCCAAAGTAATGCAGTTTCAGCTTTAGCATCAGTCCCTCCAATGAACATCCAGGATTGATCTCCTCTAGAATGGACTGGTTGGATCTCCTTGCAGTATAAGGGACTCTCAAGAGTCTTCTCCAACACCACAGTTCAAAAGCATCGATTCTTCGGCGGTCAGCCTTCTTCACAGTCCAACTCTCACATATGCATATATTAATAGAAATAAATAAGTTCAGCATCCCTCATAACCAAAGAATCTCAAATATTAATCTCTCAGATTGGCCACATTTAGAAAGAATGGTAATAGCTGATATTAACACAATTTTAAGGAAAGCTGGAGTGTCAATTGGTATAATCTTTCCAGTGGGAAATTGATCAGCCTGTATCAAAATTTACAATGTACATACTGTGTGACCAGGGGCAGATAGAGGCTTTGTAGAGCCTGAGGCTTGTACATTGGGAAAAGGGGAGAAGGGTTCCTTCAAAAAAAAGGATTCTAAAGTTATGAATACAGCATTGGGTATGAAAGTAAACATTTAGTTTTAACAAGAAAGAAATCACAACTAATTTTTGTAAAGTTGGTGAATACCAAAACATCACAAAATTCATCACTAAGTGGCAAACTTGACTCAATCTGATTCTTAGATTTGGCTTATGACAGCTTTGCTTGGACTGCCTCAGAATTCATCACCATATATGACTATTGACTATTAAAAACCAAAAGGTATTTGCAGCTTCTCGCCTCCTCTCCTGCTAGTGCCCTGATCTAAACCTCCATCTTGTCTCTCCTAGACCACTGAAATAGCTTCCTAACTGGTCTCTGTATTTCACCCTTGAATGGAATTTATGTGTTATGTTTATTAACATTTTTAGTAATGAGCTTCCTGACACTCTTCTATAATAATTTATTTCTCTATTATGTTGTTTACTCTTTGATTGTCTTTCAGATGACAATGGTTTTGTATTTTCTGCAAAGGCATAGGAAAGATAATTAAGTCTTCTAGAATAGTAGATGAAAATTTCTTGTTATTAATAGTTAGGATGCATAGAATGTGAAAGTTCACATGCACACACGCGTGCTGTTTGTAGTACTGCTATGTTTTGTACTTATGATTGAATATATACTCCATTATTGAGTATATTCTCAACAGGAAATTGCTTCTATTTAGCCTGCTGCTGCTGCTGCTGTTGCTGCTGCTGCTGCTAAGTCACTTCAGTTGTGTCCGACTCTGTGTGACCCCATAGACGGAAGCCCACCAGTCTCCCCCGTCCCTGGGATTCTCCAGGCAAGAACACTGGAGTGGGTTGCCATTTCCTTCTCCAATGTGTGCAAGTGAAAAGTGAAAGTGAAGTCGCTCAGTCGTGTCCGACCCTTAGCGACCCCACGGACTGCAGCCTACCAGGCTCCTCCATCCATGGGATTTTCTAGGCAAGAGTACTGGAGTGGCTTGCCATTGCCTTCTCTAGGCACTGAAAATAGAATCGAGTATTTTGCTTTGATTTTAGATGCCTGATGATTGAAATAATTTTCTACAGACTAGCTCCTGGCACTGTAACTTTCAAATCTTGTTCCTTCTCTGTTTTCCACATTCTTCTAGGCATTCTCATCATGATATGTGACCTTCAGCCCTAGAGGATGAGTTGGAATGATGGGCAGTAGGCATATTCCTCGCCATTTCTTGTTTGGAATAGCTGTCACTGTCTTTGGAGGTGACCTCAACGTCCACATGTAAACACCGCTAAACAAGACTGAAAAATAATTCCCAACTCAGTTTGCCCTTATTGGATTCTGAAAATGCCAGTGGTTACAAGATAGCCACTCAGTGTAAGGGGAGACTTGGTGAAAGGGAAAGTGGGAAAGTTGAAGGCAACAGCAGTCATAACAGATGCAGTTCAAGTATCTTATATTTACAAATTTTACAAAAACATATGGCCATGTGAATATATTTTGATGACCCTTCTCATGCCTTGGAAGAGTCTATAGCAAATGAGAGCCCCCAATGATTAAGTTTTATTAGGCACTTGATATATATGCCTTTCTTTATGACTAGCAATTGTGCTTCCAAGAATTTATCCTAAGACAAGTGTGTAATAAAAATCAATAAGAGCAAACATTTGTTGAGTGCTTACCATGTGCCAGACACCTTGCTAAGGCTTCATTTTGATTTTTTTATAATGAGTATTTTGATTATTTTATAACAAAACCTGTATTTCTATTTTTTAAAAAATTCCAGAGAATAATGCCAGTTTAAATGAGGGTGTGAATTTAGACAATGTTGAAATTATGGTCATTTTTACATACCTTTTCACTCCATCCTGTGTATGAACCTGTTCAGTAAATTTAAAAACTAATTTCTTACTGAATGCAAGTGAGGGTTCTATTTATTCAAATCTCTGCCTTCATGAAGCTTATATTTTAGATGGGGAAGGTCTAGATAAATAAATCAACAAATTCAAATGAATTAAGTAAAATCCAATGTACATTAGATACTTGTAAGTTTTAAGGAAAAATAATATAGCAAACAATGAGATACAAATGCAGGTGTATTAGGAGAAGGGATTGAGATTTAAATGGGTCACATAGGAGAAAAGGTGACATCTGAGTAAAGATCTGAGGGAATTAGGCAACTTTGTGGGGCAGAGTCAGGATGTTAGCTTTTTTTCTTTTTTTGAGTGTGAAGTATTTGAGGCATGTTGGAGAGTAACCCGACTTAGGTTTTAAAAGTATCTTTCTGGAGGGAATTCTACTCCATGCTCTGTGGTTACCTAAATGGGAAGGAAATCCAAAAGCAGAGGGGATATATGTATACGCATAGCTGATTCACCTTGCTATACGGTAGAAACTTTTAGTGGCTTCCCAGGTGGCGTTTGGAGAAGGAAATGGCAACCTACTTCCATATTCTTGCCTGAAGAATTCCATGAACAGAGAAGTCTGGTGGGCTATAATCCATGGAGTCACAAAGAGTTGGCCATGACTGAGTTACTTTCACTCAGGTGGCGCTAGTGGTGAAGAATCTGCCTGCCCAGGTTGGAGACATAAGAGACACGGGTTCCATCCCTGGGTGGGGAAGATTCCCTAGAGGAGCGCACAGCAACCCACTCCAGTATTCTTGCCTGGAGAATTCCCATGGACAGAAGAGCCTGGCGGGCTACGGTCCATAGGGTCTCAAAGAATCGGACATGACTAAAGTGACTTAGCAGGTAGTCAGGCAAGCAGAAACTATTAGTAACACAACACTGTAAAGCAACTATACTCCAGTAAAACTTATAAAAATAAAAATACCCCATAAACAAACAAAAAAAGTGCTCTCCTTTTCTTGCTGTGTGGGGACTTGCACGTGACTCTTCATGGCTGCAAACCCTTAATCGCAATTCTCCACTGATTTCGAGTGAATCCATCTTTACTGGAGAAATAAATAATAAAAAAAAGAATAACAGTATCTTTCTAGCTTTTGGGTTGAGAATAAACAGAGGTCAAGAGTGGTATAGAATGATGGGCTAGTGAGCATTCTAGTGATATGATTGGGAAGTCATGGGCCTGTGGTCCAGGGAGACAGTGTTGTAGGGGGTGAGAGGGTTCTGTTTTTGGTCTTTACTAGTTAAACAGACATCTGAGTGGATGATTCAAAGACAGTCACAGCAGAGTTCTTAAGAGCCAACTCCAGACTCCAATGGTCAGACTGACTCCAGGTTCTGCCACTCAAGATGATCTAGGGGGACTTTTGTGCATATATCATGGTGATTTCTTTCTTTAGAACTGGAAAGACAAAAATAAATGTTCTAAAGGTTGTGCAGCAAGATCTAATTTCAAGGAGATAAATTGACATCTTTCTTGCTCTGTCTTCTAGTCAGCTGTTACTAAAAAGTAACCGTCCATGTAGACTTAAATATATAATGTTCCTGGAAATGGTGGCACATAGTATATCCTCAGTTATTTATTGAATGAATCAGGAATTAGGTCTCACCATAAATGTACATTATATATGTGGTAAGATTGAATTTCAGTTTATTTGGCAAGATTAAATTATTGAATAAAAGCTGGGAAAATGGAAAAAAAATCTAATAAAACAAGAAGTTACCTTATAGATAATGTCAGGATAGGATTTTCTTTTTCGCTTGTTCATTTAGAATTTTTATATTGTAATCACTGCAATTGCTTATTTAATATTTTAAAAAGAGAGGAAAAGAAATGAAGAGAAGGGAGAAAGAAAGTATTCCCCCAAAGCCTGGAATCTAGGGAAACTGTGGACTTTTAATATTCAATATGCCAAAGGGTCTCCTTATATAATTTTAAAGCCTGGATTAAATTCGGATGCTAGTAAAGAGAAACTACAGCTGTTCAAATAGATGATGTACTTTTACTTGATATATACTTTTGGTAAGAAGCAATATCAACCTACAAAGTTATTTCAGTGTCATATTACATTTCATCTTTTATGAATGGCATAATGGAATTGCTATTTAAAGTAACAGAATAGCTTTCCTGGAGTTCTTAAAAAATAGGATAAACACTGGCATAGCTGTGATGTTTTGATTTAGGCCCATAGAGGTCAGATTACTTTGACAGACTATAGGTCCTTCGATTTAGTAAGGTGAATTCATTCAGAATTCAGAAATCTTTTCAAAATACAGTCCTCTATATGGAGGTAGCAGGATCTGAACCAAGGGAATTACAGATGTCTTTAACAGACTGGAAGAAGGTTTTTGAAGTGTTTTCCTTTTTAAAAAAGTTGTCTTGTCAGTCAGGAAATTTTAAAAGTATTCCAAGACTCTGAACAAGCTAGATAGTGTCTCTGTGGGTTTTTTTTTCATGGCGGGGGGAGGGGAGTGTTAAAGAATGCTTTCTTTAAGGAAGTACTTTTAACCATAGTTCTTCTGAAAATAACATAGTTTTACATGACACATAGATTTATAAAAATTACATGTTACTGTGTTTATAGAAGAAGAATGATGGGCTGTAGAAAGAAACTGAAGCAACTTTTGTGTGAAAACTCCTCGGTGGTATTAAAATAGAAGTAGGACTGGGCACTAGAGGGGTCCTAAGGTTTGCTTTCATCTCAAACTCTTGAGTTTTGTGATATGTTTGAGCTACCTTTAATGGTATCATTGTGTCCCATTTTCTTTTATCTTCCTCTCTTACCCCAACCCCTGTTGAGGGGGTCAGGGATTTATTTAAGAATCTGAAGGCAGCTAGGAAACTGTCCTGTCAAAAATGCACAGGTATACATAAGAGATTTATATGTAAATTCAGGTGGTGTTTCAGCGTTTCTGGAAACCATCTATAGACCTTAGCTGAGTGTGAGTGAATTAGAATGTGTCAGTAAGAACATGGGATGTTACTCAGCAGAAACTGGCACAGCATTGTAAAGCAATTATACTCCAATTGAAAAAAACAAGAGAGCATGGAGGCTACAAGATATGCCATGTGAACAATGGTTAGAGCACCTCAGGGTGATTAGAGAATGAAAACTCAGGAAACAAGCCGATAATGAACTATGACACATGTTTGTGGAGATGTCAAGTGGAAGAAATAAGCTTATTCTGGAATGCTTTAAGGTAGGTGATCCAATACTGTAGCTGCTGGCCACATGTGGCTATTTCAAATAAAATAAAATAAGATAAAATTCAGTTCTCCCATCATAGTGGCCACATTCCAAGTGCCCAGTGGCTACTGAACTGAGCAGATATAAAATATTTTATTATTGCAGAAAGTTCTGTTGGACACAACTGCTCCAGAGTTTTAAACTTTAAATAGAGTGGATTATGGAAAGGCAGATTTCACCTTATTATAAGCAAAAGCATTTGGTCGATATAACTGTCCAAGGCCTGTTTTGTTGAGTTGGCTGCCACAGAGAGTAGTGAGCTTCCTGCATTGATGGACTCATCCAGAGGCTGGACTCCTCCCTATTTGGATTGATGTTGAAGACATTCCCACAGAGAACCTTAGGGTATTTAAATGGGAAGAGCACACAGTGAGTCAACATTTTTTTGAAAACTAAGGATGAAGACATACTCAGAGCCAAGTGATGTTGCCCAAGGATCTGTGACTGTTCAGTGGCAGAACCCCGGTGTCTATATGAATACTAGCCAGTATTTTTTTTTTTTTCTGTTCCACTCACTGTCTAATGTTTTAATACAAGAGTCTCATGGTTCTTTTTGGACAACACCTTTCTGAGTCTGGCGTCAGCCAGTTTTTCTGCTGTTGTTTCATACTACTCCACAGCCAAGCCGTAGTGGAACACGTTATTGTATTATATTGTTAGCTGCATTGGAACATGATATTCTCATTACTGCTCCAAGTCTTTCCTATAGCTGTGCCCTTTATCAAAGTGACACTTCTTCAAAACCTTAATGCTACCTATTTTCTATCTTCTGCTCAAGCCCCAGAATGCTTCAACTCACATAGTTCCTTTTCTTTGCTGAACTTCCTTATTATAGTGTCTTCCAACATATAATCCGTGTGCCTATTACCTTTTGTTTCGTCAGTGTGATTAGCTTCTTAAAGGCTGAGGTTACAGTTTTTATGTGTATATCCTTTTTCTATCTTTCTGACTAGAATATAAGTTTTGTGATGGCAGGAACCATAGCTGTCATCTTCATAACTCTATTCCCTGCTGTCCAGCACATAGCCTAGCATCATAATAAATGCTTAGTAAATGTCTGGCACTATGTTTTGAGTTCTCAGATACTTACTGTTCTCTTTAAAAATAAAATTTAAAATATGAGTATGAAAAGACAACATAAGGAGCTTGGAAGTCTTTGCTTCTATCCTTACAATAAACAAAATGTGAACAAACTGAAAGTCAATGATTTTTTCCTTAGCTCCATCAGCGGTTGCAAGGCAAATACCACCCCAAAATTGGGAGCAGCAAGTACATCTGACTCAGTCCCAGCTAAGATTTGGTTCCCTGCAGCTGAAGCAGTGGGAGCCATAAACTGGAGGAATTGCTTAATAGTAGTTTTGCTGAATTATAGGAGCTAAATGTAGTTCAGCTTTTACACTGAGAAACTCCTGGGCACAACAGTTTTAGAGAGGGTCTCACACTTGGATTTTGCCTCTAAAAACCCTATCAGGGTCTCATGGTGAAGAGTCAAGAAAGATACTTTGAAAAGGTAGTTTGCTTTTACTGGCAAGAGGAGAAAAGTAACCGCTGTGAAATACTCTCAGAACATTCTCTGTAACAAAGGTCTACTCTCTAGGGGAAGTGACTTTAGCAGAGTCTTATACCACCTAGGGAGAGGACATTTTCTGACTCAGGCCCTCCCTAGCTCTTCTGTATCACCTAAGGCAGGAGGGAAAAATCTAAGAAACACTGGTAAAGGTCACAGCACAGCAACACAAGCCTACCAAATGACTGAGATTTAATCATAAGATTCTAGACTGCTTCCCCTTTCCCGTTCTATACTACTGCAGCCACAGGGTTCCCCTGTAATAACAATCAGTTCAGTTCAGTTCCTTTCAGTCGCTCAGTCGTGTCCGACTCTTTGCGACCCCATGAATCACAGCACGCCAGGCCTCCCTGTCCATCACCAACTCCTGGAGTTCACTCAAACTCATGTCCATCGAGTCGGTGATGCCATCCAGCCATCTCATTCTCTGTCATCCCCGTCTCCTCCTACCCCCAATCCCTCCCAGCATCAGACTCTTTTCCAGTGAGTTAACTCGTCGCATGAGGTGGCCAAAGTATTGCAGTTTCAGCTTTAGCATCAGTCCTTCCAATGAACACCCAGGACTGATCTCCTTTAGAATGGACTGGTTGGATCTCCTTGCAGTCCAAGGGACTCTCAAGAGTCTTCTTCAGCACCACAGTTCAAAAGCATCGATTCTTCGGCGATCAGCTTTCTTCACAGTCCAACTCTCACATCCATACATGACCACGGGAAAAACCATAGCCTTGACTAGACGGACCTTGGTTGGCAAAGTAATGTCTCTGCTTTTTAATATGCTATCTAGGCTGGTCATAACTTTCCTTCCAAGGAGTAAGCGTCTTTTAATTTCATGGCTGCAATCAGCATCTGCAGTCATTTTGGAGCCCAAAAAATTAAAGTCTGACACTGTTTCCACTGTTTCCCCATCTATTTCCCATGAAGTGATGGGACCAGATGCTATGATCTTTGTTTTCTGAATGTTGAGCTTCAAGCCAACCTTTTCACTCTCCTCTTTCACTTTCATCAAGAGGCTTTTGAGTTCCTCTTCACTTTCTGCCATAAGGGTGGTGTCATCTGCATATCTGAGGTTATTGATATTTCTCCCAGCAATCTTGATTCCAGCTTGTGCTTCTTCCAGCCCAGCGTTCCTCATGATGTACTCTGCATATAAGTTAAATAAGCAGTGTGACAATATACAACCTTGACGTACTCCTTTTCCTATTTGGAACCAGTCTGTTGTTCCATGTCCAGTTCTAACTGTTTCTTCCTGACCTGCATACATAATAACAATAGATTACAGCTGAAAGAGCTGTGGGATGCAGACTCTACCCAAGGCGTGCTTCTTAGGAAAGCCCAAAGATAACAGGAAAGACTAAACAAGGATACAGGAGAAAATTTGAAGCTTCTGGCACCTATGTCTACAACAAACAATAAACAAAGCCCAACTCTTGGCCAGCTTCATATAATACTGCACCCTGAAGTTCTGTTTACCTTAGTTCCTGTTATCTCATATATGATGCCTGGCTGTCAACAGAATATTCAAGGTATGCTAAAGGCAAGGAAAAACACAGTCCAAAGAAACCAAGCAAAGCAACAGAACCAGACTCAGGTATGATGCAGGGTTTGGAATGATGAGACAAGAAATTCAAAATAACCATGATTCATACATTAAGGACTCTAGCAGAAAAGGTAGATAACATACAGGACAAGTGGGAAACGTTTGTTAACGAATGAAAATGTAAGAAAGAATCAAGAGGAAATGCCAGAAATCAGAAATGCAGTCACAGAAATCAGGAATGCCTGTGATGGGCTCATCAGTAGACTGGACATGGCTGGGGAAAGTCTCAGTGAGTTTGGAGAGAAGTCAGAAGAAGCTTCTCAAACTGAAAGGCAAAGGGAAAAGATAATGAAAAGGAAAAAACCAGAACGTTCAATGACAATTTCTGAAAGTGAAACCTTTGTGTAATTGGAATTTCACAAGGAGAAAAAAAATGGAACAATGGCAATATTTGAAGTAATAATGACTAATAACTTTCTAAAGTTAAGGACAGGCACCTAACCTCAAAAAGAGCCCAACAATCATCAAGCAAGATAAATACCAAAAATCTATGGGACTTCCCTGGTAGTTCAGTGGTCAAGACTCTGCACTTGCACAGCAGGGGGCATGCGTTCAATCCCTGGTAGGAAACTAAGATCCTGCTTGCCGTTCACTGTGGCCAAAAAACTATAAAAAACCGAAAAAAAACCCCAAAAATGTATATACTTAGGTATATGATATTCAAACTGTAGGAAACTGAAACAAAGAGAAAACCTTGAAAGAAATCATAGGGGTAAGTTGAGTCAGGAGGAACCTTACCTGTTAGAAGAATAAGAATTACAGAGGACTTCTTATCAGAAACCATGCCAGTGAAGTGAAATATTTAAAAGTACTGAAAGAAAAAAAGTCAGTTTCAAATTCTGTATCCAGAGAAATTGACCTTCAAAAGTAGAGGATAAATAAAGGCTTTGTCAGGCAACAAAACTGAGAGAATTTATTACCAGAAGCCCAGCTCTTCATGAAAATAAGTTATTCAGAAGAAAAGAAAATAAAGTTTAGAAACTTGGATTTGCTTAAGGAAAATATTTCAGCGGAGAAGTAAAGGAAGGTACGAATGAAATATTTTGTTTTCTAATTGTTCTAAAAGAAAATTATTTGTTTAATGCATACTGGTAATGATGTATTTGATGATTGCAGCATGTGGATAAGTGAAATGAATGACCACAATATCCTAAGAGATAGAAAGGATTAAATGGCAATATGGCTGGCTCTCAGTATCTGTGGATGTAGCACCCAAAGACATGGAGGGCCAACTGCACAACACCATTTTATATAAGGGAGTTGAGCTTCCATGGATTTTGCACAGAGGTCCTGGAACTGATCCCTTGTGGACACTAAGGGATAACTGTACTCTGTTACAAAGTATAAGCACTACACATGAAGTGGCATAATGTTGCTTGAAGGTGGTTTAGATTAGCTTGAAATGCATATTGCAAGTTCTAGGCAACCAACAAAAAGGTTTTAAGCATAATTGATATACTCAGAAGATAAAATATCATATAAGATCTCAATTAAAATAATGGAAGGCAGAATAAGGGAAAAAAGAGGAAAACAAATAGAAAACAATTATAAACATAGTAGATATTGATCCAGCCATATAAAAAATAAATTTAAATATGAGTGGTTTAAATATATCTAGTAACCAATTAAGAGATTATCAGTGGTGGTGGTTTAGTCGCTAACTCGTGTCTGACTCTTGCAACACCATGGACTGCAGCCCACCAGGCTTCTCGGTCCATGGGATTCTCCAGGCAGGAATACTGGAGTAGGTTGCCATTCCCTTCTCCAGGGGATCTTCCTGACCCAGGGATCGAACTAGGGTCTCCGGCATTGCTGACGGATTCTTTACCAACTGAGCCACCACAGAAGCCAGAGTAGATTTTAGACGCATATCTACCTAAGGAAACAAAAGACTTGTACATAGAAAACTATAAAACACTAGTTAAAGTAATCAAAGAGGACACTCATAGATGGAGAAATATACCGTGTTCGTGGATTGGAAGAATAAATATTGTAAAAATGAGTATACTACCCAAAGTAATTTATACATTCAATGCAACCCCTATCAAGCTACCAATGATATTTTTCACAGAACTAGAACAAATAATCTCACAATTTGTATGGAAATACAAAAAACCTCGAATAGCCAAAGCAATCTTGAGGAAGAAAAATGGAACTGGGGGAATTAACCCGCCGGACTCCAGGCTCTACTACAAAGCCACAGTCATCAAGACAGTATGGTACTGGCATAAAGACAGAAATATAGATGGAACAAAATAGAAAGCCCAGAGATAAATCCACGCACATATGGACACCTTATCTTTGACAAAGGAGGCAAGAATATAAAATGGAGAAAAGACAGTCTCTTTAACAAGTGGTGCTGGGAAAACTGGTCAGCCACTTGTAAAAGAATGAAACTAGAACACTTCCTAACACCATACACCAAAATAAACTCAAAATGGATTAGAGAGCTAAATGTAAGACCAGATACTATAAAACTCCTAGAGGAGAACGTAGGCAAAACACTCTCTGACATAAATCACAGCAGGATCCTCCAAGACCCACCTCCCAGAATATTGGAAATAAAAGCAAAAATAAACAAATGGGACCTAATTAAAATCAACAGCTTCTGCACAGCAAAGGAAACTATAAGCAAGGTGAAAAGACAGTCTTCAGAATGGGAGAAAATAATAGCAAATGAAGCAACTGATAAAGGATTAATCTCCAAAATATACAAGCAGCTCCTGCAGCTCAATTCCAGAAAAATAAATGACCCAATCAAAAAATGGGCCAAAGAACTAAGCACCCATTTCTCCAAAGAAGACATACAGATGGCTAACAAACACATGAAAAAATGCTCAACATCCCTCATAATCAGAGAAATGCAAATCAAAACCACAATGAGATACCATTTCACACCAGTCAGAATGGCTGCTATCCAAAAGTCTACATGCAATAAATGCTGGAGAGGGTGTGGAGAGAAGGGAACCCTCTTACACTGTTGGTGGGAATGCAAACTAGTACAGCCACTATGGAGAACAGTGTGGAGATTCCTCAAAAAACTGGAAATAGAACTGCCATATGATCCAGCAATCGCACTCCTGGGCATACACACCGAGGAAACCAGAATTGAAAGAGACACATGTACTCCAGTGTTCATTGCAGCACTGTTTATAATAGCCAGGACATGGAAGCAACCTAGATGTCCATCTGCAGATGAATGGATAAGAAAGCTTTGGTACATATACACAATGGAGTATTACTCAGCCATTAAAAAGAATGCATTTGAACCAGTTCTAATGAGGTGGATGAAACTAGAGCCTATTATACAGAGTGAAGTAAGCCAGAAAGAAAAACACCAATATAATATACTAACTATATACGGAATTTAGAAAGATGCAAATGATAACCCTGTATACGAGACAGCAAAAGAGACACAGATGTATAAAACAGTCTTTGGGACTCTGTGGGAGAGGGTGAGGGTGGGATCGTTAGGGAGAATGGCATTGAAACATGTATATTATCATATGTGAAACGAATCGCCAGTTCAGGGTAGATGCATGTTACAGGATGCTCGGGGCTGGTATGTGGGGATGACCCAGAAGGAGGATAAGGGGAGGAGGGAGGTGGGAGGGGGGTTCGGGAGGGGGAACTCATATACACCCGGGGCGAATTCATGTCAGTGTATGGCAAAACCAACCAATACAATATTGTAAAATAATTAGCCTCCAAGAAAAATTAAAAAATAAAAAATAGACGCTACTCTCTGTTTGTCTACAAGGAACCCACTTTTAATATAAAGCCTCAAGTTAAAGTAAAAGGATGGAGAAAGATATACTGTGTTAACAATAATCAAAAGAAAGAATTACTACCTTAATTTCAGACAGAGAAGACTTCAGTACAAAGAGAATTATATGGGATAAAGAAAGATATTCAAGAATGATAAAAGTGTTAATTCTCCATGGAGACATAACAATCTTAAACATGTGTGTACCTAATAACAGAGCATCAAATACATGAGACAAAAACTGATGGGAGTGCAAAAAGAAATATAATAGATAATTCACTATTGTAGCTGTAGACTTCAGCAACCCTCTTTTAGTAGTTGATAGATCAAAGAGGCAAAAATTAGTAAGGCTATAGTTGACTCAAGTAGCACTGTCAATCAACTTAATCTAATTGTCATATGGAGTACTCCATCCAACAAGAACAGAATCCATGTTCTTCTCAAGCTTGCATGGAGCATTCACCAAAATGAATCACATTGTAAGCCATAAAGCACATCTTAATGTGTTAGAAAAGTAGAAACCTTATGAAGTGTGTAATGAGAATTAAACTAGGAATCAGTAATAGAAAGATATTTGAAAATCCCAACATATTTGGAGATTAAACAATACTCATAAATAACACCTGGACTGAATAATTCACTACATAAATTTAAAAATATTTTCAACAAACTGAAAGTGAAAATACAACTTGTCAAAAATTATAGGATGCAGCAAAAGCAGTATTTAAAGGAAAATTCAAAGCCTTAAGTGTATATATTAGAAAAGAAACAACAAAACAGCAAAGACATCTTTCAACAGGTAGATGCATAAGTAAACAGTGGCATCAGTTCAGTTTAGTTCAGTCATTCAGTTGTGTTCGACTCTTTGCAACCCCATGAATCACAGCACGCCAGGCCTCCCTGTCCATCACCAACTCCCAGAGTTCACTCAAACTCATGTCCATCAAGTCGGTGATGCCATCCAACCATCTCATCCTCCGTCGTCCCCTTCTCCTCCTTTCCCCAGTCCCTCCCAGCATCAGGTTCTTTTGTAATGAGTCAACTCGTTGCATGAGGTGGCCGAAGTATTGGAGTTTCAGCATTAGCATCAGTCCTTCCAATGAACACCCAGGACTGATCTCCCTTAGAATGGACTGGTTGGATCTCCTTGCAGTCCAAGGGACTCTCAAGAGTCTTCTCCAACACCACAGTTCAAAAGCATCAATCTTCGGCACTCAGCTTTCTTCACAGTCCAACTCTCACGTCCATACATGACCACTGGAGAAACCATAGCCTTGACTAGATGAACGGTGGCATAGCCATATAAAAAATAAGTAAATGGGAGAGAAGAGACTCTCTGATCTGCACAATTCCAAATACTGATGTTACTACTTTGCCATTGAGAAGGTGGGGCATAACTCTCCACTCCTTAAGTGAGGGCTGTGAAGTGACTTTGTTCTAAAAAGTACAATATGGAAAGGATGAAAAGGTAACTTTATAGTGATTATATTGCAAATATACTTCAGCCAGGTGATCAAGATTGATAGCGTCAGGCAAAAGTGGTGTTGATATTAAATATATACTCTTTATAGGATATAGTGAAAGTGGCATTTTACTTCTGTGATATTCATCCCCACACCCCACAAACCTAGTCTCGTCATCAGACAAATCTGAATTGAAGGACAGCATACAAAAGTGAGTAATCTTCAAAACAAGAGAAGTCGTGACTTGCCTGGTGGTCCAGTGGTTAAGAATCCATCTTCCGATGCAGGGAATGCAAGTTCAATCCCTGATCAGGGAACTAAGATCCCACATGCCCCAGGACTTGGGAGCCCACTTTCCACAGCTAGAAAGAAGCTTACATGCTACAACAGAAAGATCTCGCCTGCTGCAACTAAGACCCAATGCAGCCAAAAATAAATAAATAAATAAATAAATATTAAAAAAAAAATAAGGAAAGTCTAAGAAATTGTTAGAGCCAAGAGGAACCTAAGGAACCTAAGGAAACATGACAACTAAATGAATTGTGTTATCTTGCATGGAATCCTGAAATAGAAAAGGATACTAGTTAAAAACAAAAGAAATTTAATTAAAGTAGAGACTTCAGTTTCTGGCTGCGGTCACCATTTGCACTGATTTTCGAGCCCCCAAAAATAAAGTCAGCCACTGTTTCCACTGTTTTCTCATTTATTTGCCATGAAGCGATGGAACCGGATGCCATGATCTTAGTCTTCTGAATGTTGAGCTTTAAGCCAACTTCTTCACTCTCCTCTTTCACTTTCATCAAGAGACATTTTAGTTCCTCTTCCCTTTCTGCCATAAGGGTGGTGTCATCTGCATATCTGAGGTTATTGATATTTCTCCCAGCAATCTTGATTTCAGCTTGTACTTCTTCCAGCCCAGCGTTTCTCATGATATACTCTGCATATAAGTTAATATACAGCCTTGATGTACTCCTTTTTCATGTCCAGTTCTAACTGTTGCTTCCTGATCTTCATACAGGTTTCTCAAGAGGCAGGTCAGGTGGTCTGGTATTCCCATCTCTTTCAGAATTTTCTTTAGTTTGTTGTGATCCACACAGTCAAAGGCTTTGGCATAGTCAATAAAGCAGAAATAAATGTTTTTTCTGGAACTCTCTTGCATTTTCGATGATCCAGCAGATGTTGGCAATTTGATCTCTGGTTCCTCTGCGTTTTCTAAAACCAGCTTGAGCATCAGTTACTAATAATGTATTAATATTGAAAGACTGAGGGCAGGAGAAGGGGGTGACAGTGAATGGGATGGTTGGGTGGCATCACCGACTCAAAGGACTTGAGTTTGAACAAACTCCAGGAGATAATGAAGGACAGGGAAGCCTTGTGTGCTGCAGTACATTGGGTCGCAAAGAGTTGGACGGGACTTAGTGAGTGAACAGCAACAATTGTCATCAGTTGTAGCAAATGCATATGGAGGTTGTTAATAATATCAGAAACACTGAGGTTATAGGAACTCATTGTACTGTCTGCACAATTTTTCTGTAAGTCTAAAACTGTTCTAAAGCTGCATTTTATTAAAAAAAATCAATTTTAGTATACTTATACTTTTCATTTGTAGAACTCTTACCCAAGGCCATTTGCTGCAGTTTCAAGAATTTCTGCTGAATAGAACTTTTGGTATTGTATATATATAGTTTACATTTGGAATATAGGAATTCTTTTATTCCCTCTACTCCCCACAAACATTTGCAAGGACAAAATTGTCTTTTAGTTGTGAAAATCCTGTGTCTTCCATGTATTTTTTCAGTGCTCATGTTATTCATTGTCATTTTACAACTTGCTATTCAAGAATAAAACATGTCGGGTTACAAATGAAGGATTAAGTCCATCTCTTTCATCTACCCTTTATTTTATCATCATGTTATGAAGTGCCAATATGGAGAAGGTGTCACTTTGAAAGCAGACAGCCTGGCAGAAGCTGTATTTTGCAAGGGTGTCATCCAAACTCGGGGGAGATCTGTTATTCAGAAGTCTTCCCCGGTTCATTCATGCATTAAGAGGATGAGCCTTTCTGCATTCTCATCCTGACAGAGTAGAATGTTGCCATGACAGCTGTTAGGAGAGTGGAGATGCTCTAAAGAGCATCCATAATGAGAAGAGAAAATAGCCTTGCTTCTTGGATCTCACTGATGATGCATGGAAGAGCTTCCTTGGATTCTCAAAAGGTACCTTAAAAATCTGTTAGCTTCATTTAAGGCATCGTACTTTAAAGACACACACAAATACATACACACGCAGTTCATTTTTCAATAGCCTAGGCAGCAAGTAGAAGAATTAAACCTGAACCAAAACTATTTGTAGAGTCCTCCTCTTCCATCTTTAGGATATAGACCAGTCAATGCTAAAGGAAATCAACCCTGAATATTCACTGGAAGGACTGATGCTGAAGTTGAAATTCCAATATATTGGCCACCCGATGCAAACAGCGGACTCAGTGGAAAAGACCCTAATGCTGGGAAAGATTGAGGGCAGGAGGAGAAGGGGGCGACAGAGGATGAGATGGTTGGGTAGCATCACAGACTCAATGGACATGAGTGAGCAAACTCCGGGAGATGGTGAAGGGCAGGGAACCATGGCGTGCTGCAGTCCATGGGGTTGCAAAGAGTTGGGCATGACTGAGTGAATGAGCAATAACCAATCTAATGTAGTGAAGATTTTAAAAATTTGTTTTGTAAATGATTATTATAAAGGGAAAAGTTTTTCAAAAGGAGAAAATCTTTGATTCAAAGATCATTGCTCCTCAAAACCTGAGAAGAGGTTAAGGAATTATCTGGGAGCCAAATAGGACTTATCTCATTTGTCCTAGAGAGAAAAATATGTTTTCTTCATCCAAAGACATTGAAAGAATATTTGCTGATGAAAGGATATGGTGTCTGGGCATTTGCTTCACAATAATGTGGGAGTTGGGATAGTGGTTAGGACTTTAGGTGAAACAAAACTGGCTGTGAGTTGATTATGGAACAATGTTAGGGGCTGAATTGTATCCCCACCTCATTCATATATTGAAACTGGATGGCATCACCGACTCGATGGACATGAGTTTGAGTGAACTTCGGGAGTTGGTGATGGACAGGGAGGCCTGGCGTGCTGTGATTCATGGGGTCGCAAAGAGTCGGACACGACTGAGCGACTGAACTGAAGGCCTCTGTACCTCACCATATCATTGTATTTAGAGATAGGACCTTCAAAGAAGTGATTAAGTTAAAATGAGGCCCTGCCAGTGGGTCCTACCCCAGCTTGACCGGTGTCCTTAGAGGTCATTTGGACACACAGAGACACCTCGGAAGCATGTCATAGAGGAAAGACCACATGGGGACAGGGAGGAGGCACCCAGGTCCTAGCCAAAGAAAGAGCTTCAGAAAAAACAAACACGGCCGCCAGCTTGGTCTTGGCCTTCTGGCTTCCAGAACTGTGAGAAAATACC
This sequence comes from Moschus berezovskii, assembly GCF_049115385.1. NCBI lineage: Eukaryota > Metazoa > Chordata > Mammalia > Artiodactyla > Moschidae > Moschus > Moschus berezovskii. Next base: position 51,510,214 of record NC_142465.1, read on the forward strand.
TTTCTGTTGTTTATACCATCCCATCTGTGGTATTCTGTTAGGGCAGCCCTAGTGAACTGATACAAGTACCTCGCACATTATAGAGCATATGTCCTCTGCTTTCTGGGCACTTACAGATTAGATCGATGAACAAAGGAGGGTTTCCCAGGTGGTACTAGTGGTCAAGAATCTGCTTGCTAATGCAGAAGACACAAAAGATGTGGGTTTGATCCCTGGGTCGGGAAGATCCCCTGGAGGAGGGCATGGCAACCCACTCCAGTATTCTTGCCTGGAGAATCCCATGGACAGAGGAGCCTGGCAGGCTACAGTCCATTGGGTCACAAAGAGTTGGACACAACTGAGCGACTAACACGTACGTATACATAGGGTATGAGGCAGAAGAGGGGAAGCCGGGGTCACTCCTAGGGTCCGGTCTTAGGCACTGAAAGGCTAGGTCATTGCTTGAGGCAAGAAGCAGCATATTAAGAAAGGTAGACGTGGCGTGAGCTGGAGGAACTGAGTTCAGTGTTTGTGTGTTTAGTTAGCAGAATGATATCTGCGTGGAGATAATCTGCTTGGCTATGTCTGTACCGGAGGGCTGTCTGGACTGGATCGACAGTTAGGAACCTTCGAATCCAAGGTAAAATAAAAGCCAGGGAAATGATGAAGTTGTTCTAGAAAAGTGTATACACACAGAAAGTAAGAACAAGGAGTGTTGAGAGTGAAATGGAAACAGAGAATCAAAAGGAGCAGTGGGAAGGTTAGTGTGCTCCCCCAAAGTTCTGTGAATTCCTATTGCTATGTGTTTGTTATTCCTTTTAGAATTTTAAGAAGAAAGTGTATTTTAAGTTGTAGCTCTGAAGCTTACGGCCTTGGTAAGTTACTTAACCACTTACTACCTTGTTCTTCATCTGTAAAATCGGTCCAGTGATAATATCTGTCTCTGTCATAGGTTTGTTGTGAGGAGGACATGAGGGAGATAGAAAGCTTGTGATACATAGTGCGCACCCAATAACTGTTAACTCTTGTCATTATTATTTTTAATTATTGTTGTGTTTCCAGTTTGGGACACTAGTGCTTATGGCTTCCAAGATCAACCACAGGAGATGTCTCTAGATGTGGATTGTGGAGTGGGATGGAGCACCTCTTTATATTATGCTTGTGCCAGTGTATGTGTGTGAGTAATTATTAAAATATACAGTATACCTACTAATTACTATTTGCAGGTTATAAACCAAATGGTATTAAATTCAAAGCAACACTTAATAAAATGCAAACTCCAGAATAAATTAAGTGTGCCTTTGACTAAACCTTATTCATTACTGTTTAATCAGAGTTTTACTGTTTTCTCATTTTTGTTTTCATATGGACTTTTGTATAAGTCCTTTAAATATTCCAAAGTCCTGGACTCATACACAGTTATTGGCTTATTAAAGTGTGTATTTGCATTTTTTTTTTTTTTTAATCTGTTGTCTCCTTTAGCTGAGCTTTCCTGGTAGCTCAGCAGTAAAGAATCTGCCTGCTAGTGCAGGAGATGTAGGTTTGATCCCTAGGTTGGGAAGATCCCCTGGAGAAGGGAATGGCAACCCACTCCAATATTCTTACCTGGGAAATCCCATGGACAGACGAGCCTGGTGGGCTATAGTCCGTGGGGTCAGACATGCAAAGAGTTAGACATTACTGAGTAACTAAAAAATTCCACCCAAATTCCTTTAACTGACATCTTGATGGCAAACCTTCCCAGTTATTGATGGCAAAGAACTGGGGTGCCCAGTTCTTCCTGCTTCCTGCCTATTTTCTGCAGACAAGCTGCTTTCATTTTCTAATATCATGCTTTTGTCTAAATGGCATCATTTAGCTATAAGAAAAGCTTATTGCAAAGGCCTTATGCTTGAGTTCACTGCAAAACGCTCCCCTCTGACTATCTTTTCCTCATCAGAAAAGTCCTCCCCACCTGACCCACTTTTCCCATCTCAATTCCATTCCCCTTTGAAGTCCAATGTGGAAGTTTCTTTGCATAAAATTGTTTACGATAATACATTAATCCTGTTAGTAGGTTTCCATACATTTCAAAAAGTCACCACTCCTGAAGATTTCCTTTTATTATTAAAAATAGACTGTTTCCTCCTATGCTTGCATCACTATTATCACGGCTATGGCAAAAATACATGTTTTAATATCCAAGAGGGAGGAAGAAAACTATGACTATAAATACATATACCATTTGAATGAGGCTGACCCCAAGGGTAGGCTCTCAGGCAGGACTGTCCTACTTATAGGTGACCTTTCTGCCTTGAAACATCATTCTTCATGATGTCAGGCTATTTTCTAAAAAGTTTGTACAGTAATTCTGCATAAAAGTCATCCTTTGGAATACATTAGGGTAAATGTCATTTTAAGAAATAGAAATATATTCATTAATTTTTTCATCACTCACTCCGTAATCAATTATTATCCTTAGGATGCCAGGCAGTAATGGTAGTTTCTTAGCACTTAGCAGTGACTAGAGTGGGTGTGGGGTGGGATCTCATGAAGCTTATAATTCAGTGAGGGACATGGACACTAGACAAGTCCTACACAAGTATTTAAGAAATCTCTGATGAACAAATGAGCTGAAAAATATTGGGATTAAAGGTGATCCTAGGAAAGGGGAAGTCAGCTGACTTTTTTTCCAAAACCTCCTAAACCCCCCAAGCTCAGGTCTTCTACAACTTGGACTGTTAGCAGTATCAAAAGATATCACAGGCAAAACAGGCTTTTGTGGTTTTTCCTCCAACTTAACTACTTCTCATAACATTGTGGGAAGATGCATACAGAATTCCAAGTAACACACTCTTATTAAATAGTCACTTGTAATGCTTCATATCTGTAGGCCAGGCTTCCTTTTTTTCCCCATATAAAGTTATTCATCTTTTCTCCTACCCAAATTCCCTGCCTCCTTCACCCCTCCACCCCTGAAATAGTGATTATCCTGAAAGATAGAAAAATCTAGGAAGTTGACTAAGGCTGGGATTAATGAGAAGTGAGGCAAAATCCCATCTCTTTCTCTCTCTGTGTGTGCCTGTGTTGTGTCTATTATAGCAGAGGTTTGAAAATAATTCAGGGGAGATTATAAAAAATATTCTCCGTATGAATAAGACTCTGAACCACTGTATATAATAGTTTGTTTTTCAGTATCGGCATTTAGCACTGGTGGTGTTCAGGGCGCCAGATACCCCTGCAGTTCCTTCTGGTTCTGTGGCTGCCTTCCTCAGTCTCTATTCCTGACCCATCATGGTCTTCAGGGGGAGTTCCTAAAGCCCTCATGTCCTCACACTTTGTCAGGGCTTCTCAACCCGGACACTATTGAGGTTTTGATTTGGCATTCATTGTTGCGAAGGCCTGCCTTGTGCATCCGTTGCAGGATGTTTAGCAGCATCCCTGGCCTCTCTTCACTAGGTACCCCCATTCAGGACAACCAAACATATCTTCAGACGTTTTCAAATATTTCCGGTGGGTCAAAATAATGCCCTTATCCCTGGTTTGTACTCTTCCTAAGCAACTCTGTCCACAGTCTTGGGTTCTGTGATGGTCTCCATGTTCATCTGGCTCATTGTACCATCTCAGTTCAGACCTTGTTTCTGATCTCTAGTGACAACACTTCTTCTTGGGGATCTCAGAGAGACTGCAAAGCTAAAAGTCAAAATGCTGATCTTCTTACCATACTTCCTCTCTTGCTATTTTCTGTCTGATAAGGCTCTACCATCCACCCAGCTCCTTCGTTCTGTTTCTAGTCAGTCACTAAGTGCTGGGTGATTGTGTATTCCACCTCCACCCCAGTTCCAGTTCCTTCTCTTCATATTTACCCTCCTTCCCACCCCACCCCCTAGCCACTGCAAGTCACGCCACCGTCATATATTGCCTGGACCACTGAACGGCCTCAACCCTGGGCTTCAGGGATTTCTACTGCCCTTCAGTCCATGCTTTATGTCATTCAGAGGATCTTGCAAAGCAATAAATTTGAACAAGTCACTTAATACATGCTTCCGTTTGCTTTTAGGTTAAGGATGCAAATCCTTAACAAGACCCAGCTGGCCTTTGTCACCTGACCCTGCCTACCTTTCCTTCATTTCCTGAACATATCACAGATCTTCCCACATGCCATGCATGTGATCAGGACAGTTTTAGCCAGTTCCTCCTCACCCTACCATTGTAGCTAATCCCTAGTATTAGGGACATATATTTATATTTTGTCTCTTCTCATTTGAAATTTCACGAATGCTACTATGAAGAAGATGGTTCATCAGATCTGTTTCTTGTGTGTGCGTATTTCCTACATTCAGAAAATTAGAGAAGTAATTTTATATTCTGTATGACATAGAGAATATCTATGTTACATCATTTTCTTAAAATGAGAAAATTATATTTATAAAAATATGAAACTACCATGAGAAATGCAGAGGAGATGGAATTATGTGCTATCCGTGTATACACATATACATACATATTGAAAGTTATCTTTAAAAATGGTACTTTCTACATATCAATTTTTGGTATATGTTTTCCGATTTTTGTTGTTGTTCTTGTTAGACTGTATCAAGATATTTGAAAAATGCTCTGGCAAAAAGTGTACTATATCATAAAGATTCAAGAAGAGATAATTTGTGGCTACTGAGCCAGAAATGTGCATGAGTCATAAATTAAACCTGACAAACTTGTCATAAAATATAAGTTTTAATAGAAGCATAATATTTGCTTTCATGACTATGTCAGAATCAATAATACATCATCAGTTCTTTTTCACATTGGCTCATATAATGCAAAGATGTGAAAGCAAACACATTTTTAGTCCATGAGCAAAATTGTAATGTAAAATGTATTTTACAAAACAAAATTACAAAAATGTAAATATAGCTTCCATTCCGTTCCGTCGCTCAGTCATGTCCGACTCTTTGCGACCCCGTGGACTGTAGCCTACCAGGCTTCTCCATCCATGGGATTCTCCAGGCAAGAATACTGGAGTGGGTTACTGTTTCCTTCTCCAGGGGATCTTCCCGACCCAGGGATCGAACCCGAGTCTCCCGCATTGGAGGCAGACGCTTTAACCTCTGAGCCACCAGGGAAGCCCTAAATATAGCTTAGGCCCCTCAAAAATCTATAAATTTGCTTAAATTATAGAATACAGAATATGGAAATTAATTGCTTAAAAAGAAATAGGCCATAAGCCAAATTAGAAGACAAATGACAAACTGGTAAAAGTAGTTATATATATATATATATATATAAATATAAAATAGGTAAAGAGTTAATTTCTTTAATATACAAACACTGTTACATAACAATTTAAGAATCTATCCAACAGAAAAGTGGGCAAAGTACTTGAACAAGAAAAAAGTTTAAAAGGAAATTCAAATAGCAAATGTTTAAAACATTGCTCATCCTGGATAGGAATCATTTATAACTACAAAGAAAGTTCTGTCCATTAAATAGAAAGTGACAAAAAATAATGATGGATGTTAATACCTGGTGTTGGAGAGTATGGACCAATGAGCAGTCATTCTCCAGATCAGATTCTGGAAGCCTCCTTCACAATATGCCTCAAATGCCTTAAACCCATAATTTCTAATTCTAGGAATTTATCCTAAAGAAATAATTAGTCCTGAGTATGATGATTTTGATACCAGAAGGTTTATCCCAGCATTGTTTACAATATCAAAATGTATAGAAATAGTACAAATATGGATGATTAGATGACAGAGAGTCCCTTGGACTGAAAGGAGATCCAACCAGTCCATTCTAAAGGAGATCAGTCCTGGGTGTTCATTGGAAGGACTGATGCTAAAGCTGAAACTCCAATACTTTGGCCACCTCATGCGAAGAGTTGACTCACTGGAAAAAACTCTGATGCTGGGAGGGATTGGGGGCAGGAGGAGAAGGGGACGACAGAGAATGAGATGGCTGGATGGCATCACAGACTCGATGGACATGAGTTTGAGTGAACTCCGGGAGTTGGTGATGGACAGGGAGGCCTGGCGTGCTGTGATTCATGGGGTCACAAAGAGTCGGACATGACTGAGTGACTGAACTGAACTGAATACAGTATGATTTATCCATAAAGTAGAATATGTTGCTTTTCAGAAAAAGATCATTTAAAGTGTGTATTTACATGGGCACATTACTCATGATGAATTTTTAGATCAAAATGTAGTACACACCTAGCACCCAGATCTTGGTTCCCTTTTTAAAAAAATAATTTTGTTTATTCATTTATTTTTGGCCATGCTGGGTTTTTGTTACTGTGCGGGCTTTTCTCTAGTTGTGGTGAGCAGGGGCTACTGTCCAGTTGTGGTCTGGGGGCTTCTTATTGCAATGACTTCTCTTGTTACAGACCATGGGGTCTAAGGCACCTGGGCTTCAGTAGTTGTCACTCCTGGACTCTAGAGCACAGGGCTCAATAGTTGTGGTGCATGGGCTTAGTTGCTCCAAGGTATGTGGGATCTTCCTAAATCAGGGATTGAACCTATGTCTCCTGCATTGGCAGACAGATTTATTTTTTTTTTAAACCATTGAGATATCAGGGAAGCCCCAGATCTTGGTTCTTAATACCATTTTCTAATGAAAGATATCAGGAGTCATTGGAGAAATAGCTGATTCTAGGACTATTTCAGAAAATATACATAATGACCTTCTTGTTGTTTAGTTGCTCAGTCATGTCCAACTCTTTGTGACCCCATGGACTGCAGCACTCCAGGCTTCCCAGTCTTTCACTAACTCCTAGAGTTTGTTCAAACTCATGTCCATTGAATTGGTGATGCCATCCAACCATCTCATCCTCTGTCGTCCCCTTCTCCCCCTGCCTTCAATCTTTCTGAGTGTCAGGGTCTTTTCCAATGAGTCAGCTCTTTGCATCAGATGGTCAAAGTATTGGAGCTTCAGCTTCAGCATTAGTCCTTTCAATGAATATTCAGAATTGATTTCCTTTAGGATTGACTGGTTTGATCTCCTTCAGTTAATGGAAGTCTCAAAAGTCTTCTTCAGCACCACGGTTTGAAAGCATCAATTCTTCAGTGCTCAGTCTTTTTTATGGTTCAACTTTAACATTTGTACATGACTACTGGAAAAACCATAGCTTTGACTCTATGGACCTTTGTCAGCAAAGTGATGTCTCTGCTTTTTAATATGCTATCTAGGTTTGTCATAGCTTTTCTTCCAAGGAGCAAGTGTCTTTTAATTTCATGGCGGCAGTCACCATCCACGGAGATTTTGGAGCCCAAGAAAATGAAGTCTGTCACTGTTTCCATTTCTTCCTCATCTGACCTTGGAGCATTTTATAGTGCCTGAAAGTAAGGAAGTGTTAAACTAACAAACTCATAGTGATGGACTATTTTAGAGGAACGTGGGGACCAACTGAAAGAGCTGCTAGTTCCCAAAACTGGTATGATTTGAGCAACAGAATGAAGTGTTGGATTATAATCCAAAGTATGAAATAAATCTTCATGAGTGTACACTAATGTAAATAAATGAGTGAATAAATAAATGGAGTGCAAGAGATAAATGGTCCCTGCAGAGAAATTCGAAGTAACTTACAAAGATACTCCACCCTCAGGGAGGTGGAATGAAGCACTCCACTTGTGAATGTAGCCTGCTAAAAGGGACTTCTTCCGAAGAACACATTATGGAAGAGGGCAGCAAGCAAAAGGGTAACTGTACAGTGGAGAATTATGAGAACATTACCTCAGTCATGTGATCAAAGTAAATATCGATAGTGGTTAGTTAGGCTGATTGTCAGAGAAGGCACTGGCAACCCACTTCGGTACTCTTGCCTGGAAAATCCCATGGGCAGAGGAACCTGGTGGGCTGCAGTCCATGGGGTCGCTAAGAGTCGGACACAACTGAGCGACTTCGCTTTCACTTTCCACTTTCCTGCATTGGAGAAGGAAATGGCAACCCACTCCAGTGTTCTTGCCTGGAGAATCCCAGGGACAGGGGAGCCTGGTGGGCTGCCGTCTATGGGGTCGCACAGAGTCGGACACGACTGAAGCAACTTAGCAGCAGCAGCAGCAGCAGGTTGATTGTATGCACCTTTGATATAATGTGGTGAAATGACATTTTATATCCTCTGATCTTCCTTCTCCAAATTCCAAAGTGTTAGTCCCTCAGTTGTATCTGACTCTTTGCGACCCCATGGACTATAGCCCGCCAAGCTCATCTGTCCACGGGGATTCTCCAGGCCAGAATACTGGAGTGGGGGAGTCATTTCCTCCAGGGGATCTTTTCAACCCAGGGACCGAACCTAGGTCTCCTTCATTGCAGGCAGATTCTTTACCACCTGAGCCACCAGGGAAGCCCTCTCCAAATCAAAACCCCAGTCTAATCACGAGAAGAAAACACCAGACAAATCCCAATTTAGGGAAATTCTACAACAAATCTGACCAGGAGTCCTTAAAACTGTCAAGGTCATCAAAAATAAAGAACATCAAGGAAACTGTCACAGCCAAGGGCGGCTCAAAGAGAAATGATGACTCAGTGCAGTGTGTTAAACTGGATAGAGTTCTGGAACAGAAAAAGGACATTAGGTTAAAACTAAGGAAATCTTAATAGTATGGACTCTACTTAATAGTACATCAGCATTGATGATTTAATTGTAATTACTAGAAGACTGAGATGAAGATGTTGGCAGAGTCAGTTCCTTCCAGGGGCCATGAGGAAAGGATATGTATTAGGTCTCACTCATTGGCTTGTAGACGGCTGTCTTCTCTTGTGTCTTCACATTGTCTTCCTTCTGTGCATATCTGTATTTAAATTTTCTCTTCTTAGAAGGACACAGGTTGTATTGGATCAGGGCCCACCCTAACGTCCTTGTTCTAGTTTTTTTACCTCTTTAAAAGATCCTATCTCCAAACATGGTTATTACAATCTGAGATGCTGGGGGTTAGGAACTCAACATAAGAATTTGGGGGCATGTTGCAATTCGTCTCATGATACCAGGTTTCTCCCTGTCAGAGAGAGAACAGAGCAACAACAGAGGAAGGCTAGAACAACCCTGTGGTGATAGATTAGGGTTGGAGATGTTAGTGGGGACTCACGTTCACTTTAATATATTCCAATCCCAAAGAAAGGCAATGCCAAAGAATGCTCAAACTACCGCACAATTGCACTCATCTCACACGCTAGTAAAGTCATGCTCAAAATTCTCCAAGCCAGGCTTCAGCAGTATGTAAACCGTGAAATCCCAGATGTTCAAGCAGGTTTTAGAAAAGGCAGAGGCACCAGAGATCAAATTGCCAACATCCGCTGGATCATGGAGAAAGCAAGAGAGTTCCAGAAAAACATCTATTTCTGCTTCATTGACTATGCCAAAGCCTTTGACTGTGTCGATCACAATAAACTGTGGAACATTCTGAAAGAGATGGGAATCCCAGACCACCTGACCTGCCTCTTGAGAAACCTGTATGCAGGTCAGGAAGCAACAGTTAGAACTGGACATGGAACAACAGACTGGTTCCAAATAGGAAAAGGAGTACGTCAAGGTTGTATATTGTCACCTTGCTTATTTAACTTATATGCAGAGTACATCATGAGGAACGCTGGGCTGGAAGAAGCACAAGCTGGAATCAAGATTGCCGGGAGAAATATCAATAACCTCAGATATGCAGATGACACTACCCTTATGGCAGAAAGTGAAGAGGAACTCAAAAGCCTCTTGATGAAAGTGAAAGAGGAGAGTGAAAAGGTTGGCTTGAAGCTCAACATTCAGAAAACAAAGATCATGGCATCTGGTCCCATCACTTCATGGGAAATAGATGGAAAAACAGTGGAAGCAGTGTCAGACTTTATTTTTTTGGGCTCCAAAATCACTGCAGACGCTGATTGCAGCCATGAAATTAAAAGACGCTTACTCCTTGGAAGGAAAGTTATGACCAACCTTGATAGTATATTAAAAAGCAGAGACATTACTTTGCCAACCAAGGTCCGTCTAGTCAAGGCTATGGTTTTTCCTGTGGTCATGTATGGATGTGAGAGTTGGACTGTGAAGAAAGCTGATCGCCGAAGAATTGATGCTTTTGAACTGTGGTGTTGGAGAAGACTCTTGAGAGTCCCTTATACTGCAAGGAGATCCAACCAGTCCATTCTGAAGGAGATCAATCCTGGATGTTCATTGGAAGGACTGATGCTAAAGCTGAAACTGCAATACTTTGGCCACCTCATGCGACGAGTTGACTCACTGGAAAAGACTCTGATGCTGGGAAAGGTTGGGGGCGGAAGGAGAAGGGGACAACGGAGAATGAGATGGCTGGATGGCATCACCGACTCTGTGGTCATGAGTTTGAGTGAACTCTGGGAGTTGGTGATGGACAGGGTGGCCTGGTGTGCTGTGATTCATGGGGTCGCGGAGAGTCGGACACGACTGAGCGACTGAACTGAACTGAACTGAACTGAAACGTATGTCTCCCCTGGCTAGACTGTAACTCCTCAAGGGCAGGGGATCTTTGTTTTCATGTATGGAGCCCAAGTGCTAAAATCAATGCCTGGCACATGGTAGGCATTTTAATATTTGTTTCCACAATGAATGGTTGATGTGACTGCTTTATGAAAGCAGATTTCTAAGTGCTCTTCAGGCACTTTAGGTGTTCTGAATGTTTGATTTGACTTGTGGAATGCTTCCAATAATTAGATTGTGCTTTTGGCACTGGTTGATGATCTCTGCACTCCAAAGCCATCTGGAGAGCTGCTGGGGTTGAGGTAAGAATGGGGTTCCAGTCCCCTTGGCTGCCCCAGTCATCCTCCTTTCCCTTAGTGCTCTAGTCCCAAATAGTTAGATTCTGGGGGGAACTTCACTGACCAAAGAATTGTGTATCTGAAAGAGTTTGAAGCTTGCTTCTCTGTACCACTAGGTTGGAATGAGTTTGTTTTCCCAAATACTGCTGAAGTCTGCAGCCATTTTTCCTTGGTGAGAGTAGCAGCTAAGAGCTGAGGATTGGTTCTTGGCAGAAGGAAGTGAGTAGAGATGTCAAGAGGAAAGAATTAAGAAATGGACGAGATGAGACTGGGGGGATTTAGATGGACCAGGCAGAAGCGCAGATCGTGGTGAATGAGGTAGGAGAGGTGATAAAGGCAAAGCCCATGTGAGGAAAAGATGTGGAGACCCCGGAAGAGAAATGTGAACCCCATGCATCAAATCAGCAGAGAATTCTGAGCGAGAAGTGTTGTGACAGCTGCAGAAGGGATGGGTTTTGACAATATTTTTTAACAGATTAGGCATGGAAAGAATCTACTGAGCAAGAAACCAGATCTTAAGTGTGAAGTTTTACGTATTTCCTAGGTGGGAAGTGGCGTGTGCTTCTATATATGTGTGTGTGTGTATGTATGTATCTATGTATTTGTATGTATATGTTTGAATGTTTGTGTGTATGTTTTTACGAATGTGTATTTGTGTGTTTCTGTGTATGTGTGTGTGTATGTTTATATGTGTATGTACATGTGTATTTGTGTGTATGTTTGTATATATGAGTGTATTGTGTGTGGATGTGTGTGTGTGTGAGACTCTGTCTTTTTGGTCTGTCATTTAGTAGTTGGTACAGGATCACCCAGTGTTATTCAGTTTTTTTAAATTCTTTATCTTGCCTTCCTATTTCCTTCTTACTTTTCCCCTAATCTTTTATAGTACTGCCTTTTTAATCTGTCATCCTTGGGGAGGAAGGAGAGTCTTCCTAAGAAACCACTGATACCTACGAGCACCAAGGTAGTGACAAAATCGTGACCATGCTTTAATGATTCAGTTCAGTTCAGTTCAGTCGCTCAGTCGTGTCCGACTCTCCGCGACCCCATGAATCACAGCACGCCAGGCCTCCCTGTCCATCACCAACTCCCGGAGTACACTCAAACTCATGTCCACAGAGTCGGTGATGCCATCCAGCCATCTCATTCTCCGTCGTCCCCTTCTCCTCCCACCCCCAACCTTTCCCAGCATCAGAGTCTTTTCCAGTGAGTCAACTCGTCTCATGAGGTGGCCAAAGTATTGGAGTTTCAGCTTTAGCATCAGTCCCTCCAATGAACATCCAGGATTGATCTCCTTTAGAATGGACTGGTTGGATCTCCTTGCAGTATAAGGGACTCTCAAGAGTCTTCTCCAACACCACAGTTCAAAAGCATCGATTCTTCGGCGATCAACTTTCTTCACAGTCCAACTCTCACATCCATACATGACCACGGGAAAAACCATTGCCTTGACTAGACGGACCTTGGTCGGCAAAGTAATGTCTCTGCTTTTTAATATACTATCAAGGTTGGTCATAACTTTCCTTCCAAGGAGCAAGCGCCTTTTAATTTCATGGCTGCAATCAGCATCTGCAGTGATTTTGGAGCCCAAAAAAACAAAGTCTGACACTGTTTCCACTGTTTTTCCATCTATTTCCCATGAAGTGATGGGACCAGATGCCATGATCTTTGTTTTCTGAATGTTGAGCTTCAAGCCAACCTTTTCACTCTCCTCTTTCACTTTCATCAAGAGGCTTTTGAGTTCCTCTTCACTTTCTGCCATAAGGGTAGTGTCATCTGCATATCTGAGGTTATTGATATTTCTCCCAGCAATCTTGATTCCAGCTTGTGCTTCTTCCAGCCCAGCGTTCCTCATGATATACTCTGCATATAAGTTAAATAAGCAAGGTGACAATATACAACCTTGACGCACTCCTTTTCCTATTTGGAACCAGTCTGTTGTTCCATGACCGGTTCTAACTGTTGCTTCCTGACCTGCATACAGGTTTCTCAAGAGGCAGGTCAGGTGGTCTGGGATTCCCATCTCTTTCAGAATGTTCCACAGTTTATTGTGATCCACACAGTCAAAGGCTTTGGCATAGTCAATGAAGCAGAAATAGATGTTTTTCTGAAACTCTCTTGCTTTCTCCATGATCCAGCGGATGTTGGCAATTTGATCTCTGGTGCCTCTGCCTTTTCTAAAACCTGCTTGAACATCTGGGAGTTCACGGTTTACATACTGCTGAAGCCTGGCTTGGAGAATTTTGAGCATGACTTTACTAGCGTGTGAGATGAGTGCAATTGTGCGGTAGTTTGAGCATTCTTTGGCATTGCCTTTCTTTGGGATTGGAATGAAGACTGACCTCTTCCAGTCCTGTGGCCACTGCTGAGTTTTCCAAATCTGCTGGCATATTGAGTGCAGCACTTTCACAGCATCATCTTTCAAGACTTGAAATAGCTCAACTGGAATTCCATCACCTCCACTAGCTTTGTTCGTGGTGATGCTTTCTAAGGCCCACTTGACTTCACATTCCAAGATGTCTGGCTCTAGGTCAGTGATCACATTATCGTGACTATCTTGGTCGTGAAGATCTTTTTTGTACAGTTCTTCTGTGTATTCCTGCCACCTCTTCTTAATATCTTCTGCTTCTGTTAGGTCCATACCATTTCTGTCCTTTATCGAGCCCATCTTTGCATGAAAAGTTCCCTTGGAATCTCTAATTTTCTTGAAGAGGTCTCTTGTTTTTCCTATTCTGTTGTTTTCCTCTATTTCTTTGCATTGATCACTGAGGAAGGCACTTCCAAAACCCTGCTTCCTCTCTTGTGCTACTGAGCAGAATTTGTTTTCTTGTTGTCTCAGGCTAACTGTTGTGAGCATTATGATTTATGCCCACAACAATCAGACTCAAACTACCTCTCTGTTACTTTTCTTATCTAAAAATGGGATTAAGGACATATTTACCCGATTCAGAGAGTGACTTTGAGGTTCGAATGAGATGATCTTTATGGAACTTCCTCAGGGCCTGGTGCAGTTCTAAGTCCTGAGTGTATGACATGGCATGCAGCGAACCATCACCACATTCCAACCCCTGACTAGTTCTTTCCCTCAGAGCTTTGGCTCACAGGGAACATATCTGTTTGTTCACACTGTGGCTTAGTGTTCAACATGGTAGACACTTGATAAATATTGACAAAACAAATCAATGAATACATGATTATGTTGGATTTTTTTAGATTAAAAGACATTCTCAAAAAGTGCCATTTTCCATTTGTTGCTGGCTGAATGATTTCTTTGGAGATGTGGTGCACTTTCTATGCTTTGTGAGCATCCCCCAGTATAATCTTTCCTCTTCTGATTGGGGTTGCAGCTATGCTCAACCAGCTTTGGAATTTAAATTTCTATGTGCGGTCTAGTGGAGCTATACAGAATATTTATAAAAGTCCTCATGTAACTCTGCTCATAAACTTGAATCACTTTGCAAGAGTGCACAATAAGAATGAACTAAAAATGGCAGATGTTTACTCATCAGAATCATGTTCCTTTCAGTCTTCTAGGGCCTGGATCATGTATGCAATTTATGAAATCACTCATCCAGCAGCAAATAAAGAATGTCTTTAATGAGATGTCAAATCAGATTGAATTGTGGTCGTGAAAGATGTTGACTATATTCAGTCAGAGAAATTTGAACTCCACTGAGATGAAATATTACGCTTTGTATTAAAATAAAAAAGCAAATGTTTATCTGCCATTCTTATTGTTTTTAAGGTCTATTTCACCATAGTGAAAGAGGATGTGATTAATCACAGAAAAAAATGAACAAATTCTGGGGATGTTATTTATACTACTGTTATAAAAGGAGACTGCTGTTCACACATTTATTAGGTCCTATTAATAGGCCATTGATAAATAATACTCTATGTGATTTTCATTCATAATTTCAAGCTTTGAAACTCTACATTTATATAAGAGATCACTGAGATCTCTGATGCCCTCAGTGTCTGAGATCTAAAGGACTATTTCAGTCCTCATCTTACTGACTCTCTCAACAGCTTTCCACCCAGTGGCCACTCCCTCTTTGAACTCCTCCTTCCTTTGACTTCGCCACATGGTTTTCCTTCCCACTTTCTGTCTGCTCCTTTTCTGTGCGCTTTGCCCGGCTGCTCATCCTCAAGTTTCAATCAGCCACCGTGCTTCTTTCCTCTTCTCTTTCCCTCTCTTTCCTTCCCTTTCCCTCTCTTCTCACTTTATCCTTTTTTTCTGAATCATCTCATCTGTGTCCCTATCGACAGTTGCCTGCACTGTGCTGTTGATTCCAAAGTCAGAATCCTCAGCCCGTGCCTTTTCTCTGAAGACCAGACCTCCCATCCAAACATCTCCACTTTGCCTCTAGGGCATGTCTGTGTCTCAGTGTAAAACCCTCTTCCACATCACCACTGCCCACCCAGGTCTCTCAACGAGAGATTCCTTCTAGGTATCCTGACTGCCCTTCCCTCTGACTTACCCTTTCAAGTCTGCTCTGCCCCGTTTATTTCCTCCTCTAATAGCCTCACTTCATCATGAGCGCACCTGTCTCGACACTAGGCTAAGGCAGCAAAATCTTTCATATGGACTACAGTAGGGATTGCTATTACAGACTCATCTCCAGACTGGTTTTCTCATATTCGTTCTTGTTCGTCGCAACTACTATCCATGCACCATCCATGTTGCAGTCAGAATAATCATATCAAAACAGAAAGTTGATCAGTTCAGTTCAGTCGCTCAGTCATGTCCCGACTCTTTGCGACCCCATGAATCACAGCACGCCAGGCCTCCCTGTCCATCACCAACTCCCGGAGTTCACTCAAACTCATGTCCATCGAGTCGGTGATGCCATCCAGCCATCTCATTCTCTGTTGTCCCCGTCTCCTCCCGCCCCCAATCCCTCCTAGCATCAGACTCTTTTCCAGTGAGTCAACTCGTCGCATGAGATGGCCAAAGTATTGGAGTTTCAGCTTTAGCATCAGTCCTTCCCATGAACACCCAGGATTGATCTCCTCTAGAATGGACTGGTTGGATCTCCTTGCAGTCCAAGGGACTCTCAAGAGTCTTCTCCAGCACCACAGTTCAAAAGCATCAATTCTTCGGCGATCAGCTTTCTTCACAGTCCAACTCTCACATCCATACATGACCACGGGAAAAGCCATAGCCTTGACTAGACGGACCTTGGTTGGCAAAGTAATGTCTCTGCTTTTTAATATGCTATCTAGGTTGGTCATAACTTTCCTTCCAAGGAGTAAGTGTCTTTTAATTTCCTGGCTGCAATCAGCATCTGCAGTGATTTTGGAGCCCAAAAAATATGTCCCCTTGTTAAGATAAAAATCTTCAACATGACCACAATTTCCTGTGTGGACCCCTACAACCTATGTCACAGATACTTCTCACTGTGGTTTCTGCCAGAGCTGCATTGTCATCTGTTCAGTTCCTGGAAATGTACCCTACTGTCTCCTGCCACAGGACCTTTGTACCTGCTGTTTCTTCTGTCTGGAATGTTCTTCTCCCTCCCCCAGCTCTCATTGCACAGGGCTGCATGTAGTTTACTGCTCACTTTCAAAATCTCAGTTTAAGTACTATTTCCTCAGTGAAATTAATACCCTTAAATATTGTTAATATAAAATCATTATATTACTTTTAAAATTATTTATTGAAGTATAGTTGATTTATAAGTGACTCACTTTTAAACATACACGCATTCTTTTTTATATTTTTTCCATTATAGTTTATTCCAGGATATTGGATATAATAGTTTCTCATGATATACAGTAAGGCTTTCTTGTTTATCCATTCTATATGTAATGTCTTACATCTGCTAACCCCACACTCTCAGTTCATCCATCCCCCACCTCTGTTCCCCTTTGGCAAATATGTTCTCTATGTCTGAGTCTGTTTGCAGGCAGATTCTTTACCCACTGATCCATCAGGGAAGCCTTCTGTTTTGTAGATAGGTTCATTTGTGCCATATTTTAGATTCCACATATCACCAACTCGATGGACATGAGTTTGAGTGAACTCCGGGAGCTGGTGATGGACAGGGAGGCCTGGCATGCTGTGATTCATGGGGCCGCAAAGAGTCAGACACGACTGAGCGACTGAACTGAACTGAACTGATGAGTGATATCATATGGTATTTGTCTTTCTCTTTCTGACTTAATATGATAATCTCTTGTTGCATCTATGTTGCTGCAAATGGCATTATATTGTTTTTCCTTTTTATGATTGAGCAGTATGGCAGCCCACTCCAGTACTCTTGCCTGGAAAATCCCATGGATGGAGGAGCCTGGTAGGCTGCAGTCCACGGGGTCGCGAAGAGTCGGACACGACTGAGCAACTTCACTTTCACTTTTCACTTTCATGCCTTGGAGAAGGAAATGGCAACCCACTCCAGTGTTCTTGCCTGGAGAATCTCAGGGACGGGGGAGCCTGGTGGGCTGCTGTCTATGGGATCGCACAGAGTCGGACACGACTGAAGCGACTCAGCAGCAGCAGCAGCAGCAGTATTCCACTGTGTATATATAGCATTTTTTTTTAATCCATGCATCTCTCGATGCACATTTAGGTTGTTTCCATGTCTTGGCTGTTGTGAATAGTGCTGCTATGAACATAGGGGTGCATGTATCTTTTTGAGTTATAGTTTTTGTTTGGGTATGTGCCCAAGAGTGGAATTGTTGGATCATATGGCAACTCTATTTTTAGTTTCTTGAGGAATTCCCATACTGTTTTCCATAGTGGCAGCACCAATTTGCATTCCCATCAACAGTATAGAAGGGTTCCCTTTTCTCCACATCCTCTCTAGCATTTATTTGTAGATATTTTAATGCTAACCATTCTGAACAGGGGCTTCCCAGGTGGCTCAATGGTAAAGAATCCACCTGTAAAAGCAGGAGACGCGTGTTTGATCCCTCGGTCAGGAAGATCTCCTAGAGGGGAAAATGGCAACACATTCCAGTATTTTGGCCTGGAAAACCCCATGGACAGAGGAGCCTAGCAGGCTGCAGTCCATAGGATTGCAGAGTCAGACATGAATGAGCACATAAACATTTTGACCAGTGTGAGGTGACACCTCATTGTAGATTTGATTTACATTTCTCTAATAGTGATATTGAGCATCTTTTCTTGTGCTTATTGGCCATATGTAAAAATAGTATTAAATTAGCATAAGCTATTATACTATTATTTATATCATGATGTTAATAATTGGTATTATTTCTTCACCAGGTGAGGCTTATGCATTATCTTTCTATCACACATCATAGCATTTAAGCTTTTGTTATCGTTGTTTAGTCACTCAGTTATGTCTGACTCTGCGACTCCATGGACTATACACCATCAGGCTTCTCTGTCCATGGGATTTCCTAGGCAAAAATACTGAGGAGGTTGCCATTTCCTTCTTCAGGGGATCTTCCCCACCCAGGATTTGAACTCGTGTCTCCTGCATTGGCAGGCGGATTTTTTTTTTTTTACCACTGAACCACCAGGGAAGTCTTTAAAGCTATACTTTTACCTTATTTGTGTGTTTATTTGCTTAATATTTACTTATTATAAGTTCCATGACAGCAGTGACCATGGCTTTTTTGTTCATAGTTTCCTTCCCTAGGTCTGTCATGGGGCCTGTATAAATTTTTGTTCATAAATGCAGGTTATATGATTGAATGAAAGCCAGAGAGACTCAGATATTTGCAACTTATTCTTTTAGGAGCCAATGTTATTAGTCTTCAATTTCAACATATTATCAACAGTTTCTTTAGTAGCATCTTCTTTCATCTTGCAGGATGAGCTCAGTGGCCAAGCTCCACACTACTCACTGTTTCTGAGACATAGAATAAATGACCATATGCTCATCTGTATTAAATTAAATATTAAATTATGTATTAAATTATTAAAATATGTATTAAATTAAATACTTAAAAATTTTTATGGAGTATAGTTGCTTTACAATATTGTGTTAGTTTCTACTGTAAAGTGAATCAGATATATGTATACATATATCCTTCCTCATTAGATTTCCTTTCCATTTAGGTCACCACAGATCACTGAGTATGGTTCCCTGCGCTATGCAGTCGTTCTTCCTAATAAATGTAATACAGTTAGATATCAGCATGTCTTGGAACATTGTTTTTTCCATGTTTTGGGCCCCGAGCCAGTTTACCTCATGATTGATACAGACACATGTGCCCATACATGACTGAAAACTCCAGAAGCCAGTATTTTCCCTGGCTGCATGCAGGATATTAATTCCTATTCTGTTCTTTTCTATTTTATGCTTTTCTGTATTATTTATTGATTAATATGGGTTAGACCTAAATTGATTTCACAGTTAGAAAAGGTTTTATTTTCTAGAAAATATTTTATTTTTAAAGCTGTGACTTTTCATAGATATAAATGTTAAAATCAAGTAATAAATTAAGATTGGATAGACATTTTATTTCTGAGTCAAGAAAATTATTTTGACTAAAGAAAGGAAAATGTTTTTGAGGGTCCAAGACACAATCTCATTGAAAGTATAAGAAAGTTAATATATCAAAATTGTTTTCCAGCTAGTACTGGGAATTATTAGTTTTGAGAACTATTGGCTGTTTAGAAAGTCCCTTTTCTTCGTATCTAAAGCTATTGTAGTGCAGTAAGGATATTAAATTTGGTTTTGAGTCCCTGCATCAGCGGGGTCAGAAAGGTTTTGATAATGTTTTGATGAAACTTTGGATGGAGAAAGACAAACAATAGAGAAGAAAAATATAAAGGAAAGAGAGACTCTTGATGTCTGTTTATTTCATGACCTTGGATTTGTATAGCCAATTTTTGAAGAGTAAAGCATAAAACACCAGGTTGGTGGGACCCACGGCTCATCAGTGAGAATGATTAGTGTTAATACACTTTCCTGTCTACTTTTTAGAATAAGATATACAGTTTGTCATTAAGACAGCTAAACTTTAGTAAGACAGACATTCTTTTAGAAGAAGTTTTAAAAGAAAAAGATACATTTTCCATTCATCTTTAAGCTGTTGGGCTTGCTAAGTTGTGTCTTAGACACAGGTTTGCATTCACGTTACTTTTTGAGCTGATTGTACATAGACCTCTCATTTGACATCTCAGCCTAGTAGTTCAGAGTAAAACTGGAGGAAAATGGCTTTATGAGTCTTGCCCCCAGTAAGAAGAATACTTCTACTGATCTTTTTGGTTTCCTTTTTTCTTTGCCAAAGGTTGTAAGATTTTTTTCTCCTGTAACTAGTGAAGCTAGTTTAATATACATATTTTTTTCTAACTACTTTTTATAATTAATTATTTAAAATATGATATAGGGTACTTGAAATGATTCTAACAGCTTTTTATATTAATTATTTAAAATATGATATAGGGTACTTGAAATTATGTCTTCATATAATGTTCCTGAAGAGCCAAAACCCTCATATAAAACATTTTCAACAAAATTTAAGCAATTGCTGTTGTTTAAGCTAGTTTAATCAGATTCATTTGGTTTAAAAAAAAAGGACAAATAATGCTGAATTGTAGGAGCAGCATTAATTTTCTTCTTACTCTTCTCTCCCTTTCAGGTCAGCTATATGCTTCTAGTTTATGCTTTTAGCTGCAACACATCTTTAGTAATTTATTAGAGAAATTCCGTAACATTGGCTAAAAATGGAAGTGAAAGTAAATGTGAAGTGAAATTCTACAGTTCTGACTTTCTGTCATAGGAAGTTATGAATTTGTCCTTTATGCAAATTGAAGGAAAGACAGAACCTGTATAAATGTTTTTCCTTTCTCTCTCTTTCCCTTCTTCCATTTGCTAATACATCCTTGGAAACTCAGCTCAGCCAAAGCCTCCATTTGAAGTCACCTTCATATCCCTAGGAAGTGAATCTCTCTTTACCTAGCATTCCCAGTATAAGTATTCATTAGTTTCACAGTAATTCATCTGGTCATATGTCTATCTCTCCCTCTGAACTATATTCATCTTTAAGACGGGTACTATCACTTATCCATCTTGGGCATCCTTCTGTATGACACTGTTTATAAGACAGTCTCTACCCAATAAGATTTGATGATTGAATAATAAGTTTCCATGTCACGAGTTCTTAAGTATAGTCATGCCCCAGGTCATTGAGCTAAACAAAGTAGAGAAGACCGAAGAGAAGAAAGAACAAATAGGTATCCAACAAACCCAGTGTCAGAGGAACTGACTAAATATTATTTAAGGACAGATGTATAAGTTCACTCTCCCCCAGAAGGATATATAATGGCCATTTAAACTGTTAAAATATTTCTAATATCTGAGAAATATACATTCTATAAATCAGTCTTTTAGTGTGTGCCAAGTAATCAACATTAATCTATTCTACACGTTCATCAGCTGAGCTACACAGGTTTTCTGTTTTCATGAAAAATCACCTCATGATGCTACCTTAGCCCCCTCCTCCTCTTTCCCCAGTAAATCATACAGAGATTTCAAGGTATCACCCATGCAAAATTTATCTGTGACCAAAAAGACATATCTGTTATTTTTAAATTAAATAAAAAAAAAACGATTTATTTAATTCTCATGCCAGCTGAATTTCTAGCATCTCTAAGAACACGTTGGTAAGAGTAGAAAAATGGGACTTCTCCACACCAAAAAAAGAATCACATTTAATATAAACCTCTAAACCCTGGCCTTGGGAATAAGGAGCTTCTCAGGTGGTTCTTGTGGTAAAGAACCCACCTGCCAATGCAGGAGGTGTAAGAGACGCAGGTTCGATTCCTGGGCTGGGAAGATCCCCTGAAGGAGGACATGGCAACCCATTCCAGTATTCTTGCCTGGAGAAACCCCATGGGCAGAGGAGCCTGGCAGGCTATCGTCTGTGGAGGCTCAGAGTCAGACACAACTGAAGCGACTTAGCATGCACCCATTTGGAAATAAGCACAGCATCTGATTTTTAATTTTAAGGGTTTTTCTTTTTTGCTGTGATGGGAGGGGCTTGTATATCTTGATGTGATCTGACACTCTGGGGTGAACCCACTTTAAAGAAGAGTTTTACTGGCCATTCTTATATAAACAATGAGGTCCTGCATGACAGAGGAGTCAGGAAAGAGATAATACAGGAGAAACTTCGCTTTCTACACTGAACCATTAAGGTGATTCTTTAATTTCAGCCACAGATGTTTCTTACAGAGCCTGTCACTGTGTTGTGTGAGTTTATGTATTATACATGGTTATTGATTAGGTTGGTAAATTTAAGGAATCCTGTAGAAACATCTGATTTCAGGAGAAATCTCACTGGTAAGAAGATGCTGAGTAGTTGATGCTGAACAGTGGCTAAAATTTTGATTGTGATTCTTGTTCACAAAGCCTTGTCAGTGATGTCGTGGGAGCACCCATCAAATCAGAGCATCAATCCTTTCTATGCCAGAAGCCACCCATCTGTCACCTGCTCAAAAGAGTACAAAAATTATTGTCGTGTTTACACGCTAAACACATGAAGCATCACGTACCATATCAACTGTTTTCTCCTTTAGAATTTTCATTCTTTACATATTCTCTCCCACCAGCATTCAGGAGTAATCAGCAACAATCACCGTGATTAAGGGAAAACTATGGGGATGGAAATAAACATCATCTTCTACAGTTTCACATTTATAATGTAAGTCTTGAGCATATCCTTACTGTGATGATAGGGGCCTGGGCAGGACGATTAATGTGAGACCACACCAGCCCTCGCTCAGTAGATCTTACCGGAAATAGACTAGAATCTGTGGGAATAGCATGATTCATCACTCTATGTGGGCTGAAAGGGGACAGGTGAAAGTATTTGCTACCTACACCTTTGGCAGAAAGCTCTAGCCATTATGTTCCTAAAAGCATTCTGATGCACTTCTGCCCTTCTCAGGTGGAGGGGATGAGAACTTGCGCTAAAGCAGGGATGTTTAAAGGGACAGTATTAGCAATACACAGAAAAAGTATGAAATGCAAATTTCCAAATGGTCCAAAACCAAGACTCTGGAGATGAGGCCCAGAAATCTATGTTTTGCCAAGCTTTCTAGTTGATTTGGATACATGCTCAAGTTTGACAATAACTGTATTAATGTATAAGATTATAATGAGTAATACACTTGTAATGTCCCTTTTGGAAGTCATGATATTATAATACACCATAGGCTAACTTTTGTTTAGAGTTGATGTCCGTCATTTAGGGCACAGATTTGAAGATATCTGTAATGGTAAAATGTCATTATTTAAAACCATGACACTACGTAAGACTTTGTGATTATTTTTAAGGAAAGGCTCTTCACTGGGTTTGCATTTTTTAAAACTGGGCCTGGAATTGGGTTTATTAGAGGAGCATGGAGATAACTGAATTGCTCTAAATAATAAAGAGAGATGATGTAGAATTTTCTTGGGCAAGGTGGGAAATAGAGAGAGAGAGACAGGCGAGCAAAGAGTGAGAAATCTAAATAGAATGGCTCCATGAGTATTCTTGGAGGGAAGGAAGTAGAAAGATCTTTTCTCTCCTGCCCGCCACACACAGGACTTTCTCACAGAGATTAGAGTACTCTACTGCATGCTAAGGCTCAGAGTTGTTCCCCTCCTTTGTCTTCATTGCTTCCAGTGGGTAGACTGGCCTCTCTTTAACAAAATGGCCCGTTAAAAATGTAGTCTTGTGACTAAATGAATCACTTGATCAATGTGAATTTCTAGCCTGTATGTCACATCTGCCTAAAAGGACATAGCCTTTTACATGACTAAGATAGACTTTTTAATGGTAGCCTCGAGGTCAAGCTCTCTGTCACACTCCACGTCTATCAAGGAGGAAACCAAGTTGGCCACAGTTCACACAATGATTGCACATGAGAGCAGAGAGGATCTTAGAGGTTGTATTGTCTAGCCTCTTGATGTAACAGATCGAAAGCCTGAAGGGTAAATGAGTTGCCTCTGCTAAAGAGTGTGCGTGGTTTCACAGTACAAAAGCCTCTCAAGGTCCTTTCTATCAACAACATAGAGAAAGGCATCAGATGGCCCTGCCACTGGCAGTCTGCACAGAAGAATCTGTAGTAACGTAACATTAACTCCTGAAAAGACTAGGAGCTAGAATTATTGAGCATCTCAGGGTATCAGGGAAATATTAGGGATGATAGATTTTTAACAGTATCAGCTTACATGAGTCAAAGTGAACTTTTAAAAAATGATTAGCCTATGAGGATATTGGAGAAGGAAATGGCAACCCACTGCAGTATTCTTGCCTGGAGAATCCCATGGACAGAGGAGCCTGGAGGGCTACAGTTCATGGAGTCACAAAGAGCTGGACACGACTGAGCAACTAAAGCACATGAGGACATTAGTCAGGATCCAACTCTCTTCTTCAAATGGTACAAAGGGAACTTGAAGGCTAATATTGCAGCTATATGATTATATGTGTGTGTATGTATATATATGTAATGAGATTCTTCTACTGATTTTGTAGATTTTTAGTTACAGTACATTTTTAAGGGACTGCTGATGATCCTTTTCAATTCAAAAGCCAAAACACACAAACCAAAAGACCTTTTAAACGTTTCACAGTACAAAGATTAAGAAGATGGTGATATCTATCAAATGAAATTTCACAAGTGGGATCATCTGTAAATGCATTTTATAATACTGCTTCCCTTTTAAAAATTTAATCGGAGATGCTTTGCTGCCTTTCTTTCCTTGCTGAAGCAATTTCACATAAAAGAAGACTATCAGTTCAGTTCAGTTCAGTTGCTCAGTCGTGTCCGACTCTTTGCGACCCCATGAATCACAGCACGCCAGGCCTCCCTGTCCATCACCAACTCCTGGAGTTCACTCAGACTCACGTCCATCGAGTTGGTGATGCCATCCAGCCATCTCATTCTCTGTCATCCCCGTCTCCTCCTGCCCCCAATCCCTCCCAGCATCAGAGTCTTTTCCAGTGAGTCAACTCATCACATGAAGTAGCCAAAGTATTGGAGCTTCAGCTTTAGCATCAGTCCTTCCAGTGAACACCCAGGACTGATCTCCTTTAGAATGGACTGGTTGGCTCTCCTAGCAGTCCAAGGGACTCTCAAGAGTCTTCTCCAGCACCACAGTTCAAAAGCATCAATTCTTCGGCGCTCAGCTTTCTTCACAGTCCAACTCTCACATCCACACATGACCACTGGAAAAACCATAGCCCTGACTAGACGGACCTTTGTTGGCAATATCAAAGGAAGTCTATCAGTTCAGTTCAGTTCAGTCGCTCAGTCGTGTCCGACTCTTTGCGACCCCATGAATTAAATTCTAAATATTTGTAATGCTACCTTTTTAATAAAGATATCTTTAATGCTTATAATACTTAAGTGCTGCTGCTGCTGCTAACTCACTTCAGTTGTGTCCGACTCTGTGTGACCCCATAGACGGAAGCCCACCAGGCTCCCCCATCCCTGGGATTCTCCAGGCAAGAACACTGGAGTGGGTTGCCATTTCCTTCTCCAATGTGTGCAAGTGAAAAGTGAAAGTGAAGTCACTTAGTCGTGTCCGACCCTTAGCGACCCCATGGACTGCAGCCTACCAGGCTCCTCCATCCATGGGATTTTTCTAGGCAAGAGTACTGGAGTGGCTTGCCAATACTTAAATAGAGGGAATCAATTAGCGAATATTAGTTACGTTGCTAAATATATTGTGGTTCCTCATGTCACTCAAAGACCCTCCTATCAGAAAGTTCTTCCTTGGCAGTATTGCTCTCCCTTCCCTCTCCCTCAGCCTGGTACTTGTTCCTGGAAACCACCAGCCTCCCCAGGTTGGCGCCTTTGTACATGCTGGGCCTCTTGCTGTGAAAACCCTAACTCCTTGTTCTCCGCCCCATTCCTTTCCTTGTGGGCTTTCCATGTGGCTCAGTTGGTAAAGAATCCTCCTATAATGCGGGAGACCTGGGTTCGATCCCTGGGTTGGGAAGATCCCCTGGAGAAGGGAAAGGCTACCCACTCCAGTATTCTGGCCTGGAGAATTCCATGAATAGAATAGTCCATGGGGTCACAAAGAGTCAGACATGACTGAGTGACTTTAACTTCTTCCTTAGTCCCTGGTGGCTCAGATGGTAGAGAGTCTATCTGCAATGCTGGAGACCCGGGTTTAATCCCTGGGTTGGGAAGATCCCCTGGAGTAGGAAAGGGCAACCCACTCAAGTATTCTTGCCTGGAAAATCCCATGGACAGAGGAGCCTGATAGTCTTCAGTCCACAGTGTTGCAAAGAGTTGGATGTGACTGAAAGACTTCACTTTTAGGCAGCTGAGAAATAACAGAAAAACTGAAAGAAAGAAAAAAAAGACTGGGAAAAGAAAGAGAAATTACTTACTTTGAAATTCTTACCCCAGGCCCTGGTGGCAGTCACTACTTGCTTGGAGGTCTTGGGTAGATTCCCCTGTGTCTTTGGGACTCAGTTTCCTTATCAAAAAATAATGATCACCATAGCACCTACTTCTGGTCATTGTGAGGATTAAGTGAGTTAATGCATGTAAATATAAATCACTTGAAACTGTGCTTAGTACACAGTAAATGTTCAATGAAAGTTATATGATGATAATAATACTATTAGCCTTGGACATGAGTTTGAGTGAACTCCGGGATTTGGTGATGGATAGGGAGGCCTGGCGTGCTGTGATTCATGGGGTCGCGGAGAGTCAGACACGACTGAGCGACTGAACTGATTGATTGACTGACTGACCAATTTTCCTATGGGTAGTGCTTGTCATAGATCAAGGCATAGGATGTGACATGTAGTTGATATTCAATAAATGCTTATTGTGTATGTGATTGGATGATTCTGTCTTTGAATGTGAAAGATGAAGAGATTTGATAACTGTGGTGGAAACAGTGTCAGACTTTATTTTTTTGGGCTCCAAAATCACTGCAGATGCTGATTGCAGCCATGAAATCAAAAGACACTTACTCCTTGGAAGGAAAGTTATGACCAACCTAGATAGCATATTAAAAAGCAGAGACATTACTTTGCCAACCAAGGTCCATCTAGTCAAGGCTGTGGTTTTTCCGGTGGTCATGTATGGATGTGAGAGTTGGACTGTGAAGAAAACTGATCACCGAAGAACTGATGCTTTTGAACTGTGGTGCTGGAGAAGACTCTTGAGAGTCCCTTGGACTGCTAGGAGAGCCAACCAGTCCATTCTAAAGGAAATCAGTCCTGGGTGTTCACTGGAAGGATTGATGCTAAAGCTGAAGCTCCAATACTTTGGCCACCTCATGCGAAGAGTTGACTCACTGGAGAAGATTCTGATGCTGGGAGGGATTGGGGGCGGGAGGAGAAGGGGACGACAGAGAATGAGATGGCTGGATGGCATCCCCAACTCGATGGACATGAGTTTGAGTGAACTCCGGGAGTTGGTGATGGACAGGGAGGCCTGACGTGCTGTGATTCATGGGGTCGCAAAGAGTCGGACACGACTGAGCAACTGAACTGAACTGAACTGATCCTAACAGAGAGAAATTGTAAATAATCTTCCATGCAAGAGTGCCACATATTTCAGTAATATCAGTAATTCAGGATGAGCGTAGATATTGATACTGGTTGCCTTTTAATCGTACATTGCTTTGTCAGTCTATGCATGATTCCATTTTAAACACCTCGGGGTATTATGAAATGAAAATAGAAAGGTGGCAGGAAATGGGAAGGTAGAAATGAGCGAGGATTTTCTGACATCGAATGATGACACCCATAGCAGCACCTCATGATAAAACCAGATGGGGTGAAGGAATGTTTAGTTTTTTTTTTTTTTCGTTTTTTGGCTGCTTAGCATATGGGATCTTAGTTCACCGACCAGGGATCGAAATTGAGCCTCCTGCATCAGAAACGGAGTCTTACCACTGGACCACCAGGGAAGTCCCAGCAGTGTTTAGTTTTGATATACAGAGTTCTACAGGACACCCCCTTTGTGGAGTAGGGATTAGATTTATGCTGTGTGGCTCAGGGCCAAAGGCTAGAAATAACTGGGGAGACAATTTAGATCAGTGGTAGAGAGAGATTTCAGAAATGGCAAAAACGACCTTGTAAAAAGAGTGAGTCATTGGAACTATTAAATAGAGAGCAAATAACCACATGTCAAGAATGTTATTGAGAGGATTCCTGTGTGGCCTGGGAAACTGAATAACTTCTGTGGGGTTCCAACACTAAGTGTTTAAAGGAGGGCAAATAAATCAGTTGATGTGAGTTCTGGTCCACATAGGCAGTGTGACCTTGGGCAAGTCACTCACCCTCTCTGAGCCTTCTCGCCCACATAGTTGGTTTAAAAATATCTACCTGTTCTAAATGGCTTTTTAAAAAAGATTACATGAATTGATGTATGGCCTTGTAACATGTTGTTAAGGCATACTTGTTTTTTCCTGCTTATTTGTCATTTTCTGCACATTCATTAAGTGTTCTAATCACTGGAGACTGTGCTCAGCATTGTGATTTATTTTAATCAAATAGATTATTATTTTCCCTAGGAACTTTTTTGTGGAAATTATACTTACTCAAGTTAAAAAAAAAAAGACTTTGCTGTCAAAAAGTGAAAAGCTTTACTCAATAAAAAATAAGTTTATATCTTATTTCTTTTTACAGATGACTTAAGGTAGGTTATTTTTCTGATAAAACAAACCCTCTTAGGGTTATTTTAAGACATAGTTCTTCTATTGAATTTTAGACTGTTGGAATTCAGTGAGTGAAGTTTATGAGCCTTTTTTCATGCTGATAAGGAGATTCTCATCACAACTTTCTATAATTTGCTTTTCAACTTTGTAGAAACTGAATCAATAGTCTGCGATGGCCCTCATGATTTTCCTGCTCTTCAAGGACTATTCAATTAGCTTGGATTAATTTTGCTAGAAAATCCTTAAGCAGTTAATTTTTATAGAAATTAATGACAGTTTTATTTTGGAACCATGTTCTTTCATTTTAATACACAGGATGTGGTTGACTGCTTTCACTGATGCACTGATACCTTTAGGAGAAGAATAGCTACTCTGCTGATTGATACAGTTTTGCCATTCTTTTAGAGGTAGATGGCCATGACCAGGTCCGAAGGGGCAGTGGAGTTTGTAGGAAAGAAGCATTGGAGAACTTACACTGAGCGCCTTCCTATTTAGCAGATTATTCATTTAATTTTCACACTGCTCTGGGTGCGGAGCATATGAGCTCCATTATCTTGGTGATAAAACTGAAATTCTGAGAAGTTGTTCACATTCCCAAGGTTCTAAATTTAGTAAGCCATAGAGATCAGATTTGGATCCAGTTTATTCAGATTCTAACGCCCATTGCCTCTGCTCCCTCATGGACCACAATGATTAGAGCCCCAGAGAAGGTCAGTTCTTGCCCCAAACAGGCATGTATGTGCATCCCCCCCACCCCACCCAATAAGCACATGCACACCAGTTGTTATCGAAAGTTTTCTTCACCTTGACTGTGGTACCTTTGAACAATGAAAAGAACCAGAAAGGTCAACACAGGCTGATTTGTTTATGCTAAGGTGATTTTGCTGTTTCACATTACACCATTTAGAAACTAACTGTACCAAACACACTGTATTTTATTTTTTAAAAGAAGTTAGGATAATGAAAGAAATATTCTCTTTTGTACCCATCTGGCATCTTAAGATAGTCAAAGCAGGTAGCAGTTGTGTGCATATTTTGTTTTATAGAAAGACTTCTAAAAATAATATTTCAGGATATAAGCTGGTGTTTTTAAAGTTTTTTGAATGAAGGATAATTTAGAGTTTAAATGAGAAACAGTGGAGTATGTAAACTATCAGTTATTTTGCTTTATATTTGTAAAAGTAGTATATGGGAAAAAACATTTTTCCCCCCAATCAAAAGGTTTAATGTTTTTAAGTAAAAGAAGGCATGACCGTTTTGTCGCTAGAATTGAAACTGTGCTGAATGGACGCTGTCTGCCACACGTGACCCGATGGCAACAGCACACAGGCCTTCAGCTGTGTATATCTCCCTGTCAGCTCTGTCCTCAGGGCTTAGTTTACACGCAGTTATTGTATTTGCCAGGATTAGTATTGGAATTGGACTTCACTGGTGGCTCAGATGGTAGAGAATCTGCCTGTAATGCAGGGGACCTGGGTTCGATCCCTGGGCTGGGAAAACCCTCTGGAGGAAGAAATGGCAACCTCCTCCAGTATTATTGCCTGGAGAATACCCATGGACAGAGGAGCTTGGTGGGCTACAGTCCATGGGATCGCAAAGAATTGGACATGACTGAGCAACTAAGCACAGCACATATTGAAATTTATCTATTTTTATATACTCGTCTATCCTACTAACCTGAGAACAATTTGTGGGCAGGAACTTACTCATTTTTAGATCTCTAGAGCCTCGGATGTGTTAAATCCTTAATAAATGTTTGCTAATTGACTGTATTATAGTTGGATGACTTATTCATCCATCTTGCTTTCCAAAAAGAAGTTGGTCTTGACTGAAGGAAATACTGTCAGCTTTGGAATCGGCCTGGGGGTAGATGAATGTCAAAGTCCCTGCCTCTCTTGTGATTTAATTGACCAACCTGCCCCGACACTTGAACTATGCCTATTTTTCTTTTTTTTCTCTTCTTTAAAAAAAACTGAAATAGAATTGACATAGCACTGTGTAAGGCTGGGGCTTCCCTGGTTGGCTCAGACTGTAAAGAATCTACCTGCAATGCAGGAAACTCAGGATCAATCCCTGGGTCGGGAAGATCCCCTGTAGAGTGGGATGGAAACCCACTCCAGTATTCTTACCTGGAGAATTCCATGGGCAGAGGAGCCTGGCAGATACAGTCCATGGGATCGGAGAGTCGGGCATGATTGAGCGGCTAAGCACACCTGCACACACTGTGTAAGGGTAAAGTGTAAAGGGTGTTGATGTGATACATTTATATGTTGCAATATGATCCTTACCTTGGCATCAGGTAACACCTCTGTCACACTCTATCAGATCCTTTTTTTCAAATATCCCTTTACTTCCTTCCTGATATTGAAAACTGGCTTTCCCGTGAAGGCATTGCTTCTTTAGCAGACTTCTCTGATGATGGCCATGCTTTCTTTCATTTCTCCAGATTCATCGGAACTGATAATAAACACTGAGAATCCTTCATATACCCCTCAGACACATCTAAACATACCTGTTAGTTCTCCTGATAGAAATACAGTGCTGGCCTTCAGATGTCATTGAAGATGTTCCTTTAGCCACAATAAAAAAATGAGAAGTATTAATTTTATTTATTTGAGTCTAATATGTCCCCTGCAGAAGGTACTGGCGACCCACTCCAGTACTCTTGCCTGGAAACTCCCAAGGACGGAGGAGCCTGGTAGGCTGCAGTCCATGGGGTCGCTAAGAGTCGGACACGACTGAGCGACTTCACTTTCACGCATTGGAGAAGGAAATGGCAACCCACTCCAGTGTTCTTGCCTGGAGAATCCCAGGGACGGGGGAACCTGGTGGGCTGCCGTCTATGGGGTCGCACAGAGTCGGACACGACTGACGTGACTTAGCAGCAGCAATATGGCCCCAAATTATCATTTTAACATGTATTAATAGCCAGTATGAACATTTTTAATGATATATATTCCATTTTAAAATTCATACGAAATCTTTGAAATCTGGCTTTCATTTCACACATTCCAGCACATCTAAGTCCAGGGTAGTCACGTTTCAAGGGCTTAATAACCTCTTGTGTCTAACAGCTACTGTATTCAACATCTGGTTTCAACTATTGATCCCCTGCAATTTCTCTCCATTTCAAAGCCTTTCTCTTATACCACCTGATCTTCATTATCTTCGCTGTGACCAATAAGCACTTTTTGGAATTATAGTAGCATCAGGTGCTGTCCAGTTTCCCCCTGTTCCTTTTCCTGTCATCCATCCTGTGGTCATACCATCTCTCAGTGGCTTAGCTCATCCGCACCTCACTCATCACCATCTTCACTCCTAATATCTCTTAACCTGCACAGTTCCTTTCTCTGAGCATTCTGTTGTAACCTATCATTGTACTTTGCCTCCTTTTTGAACTGTGGGGAAATCATTTTTACAATTACTTCAGAAAGGAGCCTGTGAATTACCAGCCAATATAATGGCCTCAAAACTGTTTGTGAACTGTTGCTAATAATAGGAGGCTGTAGAGAAAATCATCCAGATGAAAAGGCAGTCCTTGTCTTCTCCTCCAAACTGAGCCCTAATGGCAGCAGTGAGAGAAGGGAAATAGCAGAAGCCTCTACTGAGGCTTTCATTCTACTGAGGAGAAAATTGACACTCAGAGTAGTTACGTGACTTGTCCAAGATCACAGAGCTATTAAATGACAGGTGTGATCCTGGACCTGGCTCCCCTGACTCTCGGCCTGACTCTTTTTTCATTCATGCTGAATCAATATGGTGCTGTGTAGTTAACTTAGTAGAACAGTATCATACCGCCTCTACCTCCTGGAGATTCCACAGGTCAAGGGCAGAGTTCCCAGCAAGGCTGCCTTCACTTCAGATGCCAGTTGCAAGTTCTGGGTTTCTCCAGGCCACCTTCACTTATGATCAGCTGACTACAAATTCAGGGGTTCCTATAACCCCTTCAGGTTTGATGATTCGCTAGAATGACCCACAGAACTGAGGAAAGCACTATTGTTTACAGTTACAGTTGTATTATAAAGGATACAAATCAGAGAGTCCCCTGGACTGCAAGGAGATCAAAGCAGTCAGTCCTAAAGGAAATCAATCCTGAATATTCATTGGAAGAACTGATGCTGAAGCTCCAGTACTTTGGCTGCCTGATACGAAGAGCTGACTCATTGGAAAACACCCTGATGCTGGGGAAGATTGAAGGAAAGAGGAGAAGGGGACAACAGAGCATGAGGTGGTTGGATGGCATCACCGACTCAATCGATATGAGTTTGAGTAAGCTCTGGGAGTGGTGATGGACAGGGAAGCCTAGTGTGCTGCAGTCCATGGTGTTGCAAAGAGTTGGACACGACTGAACAACTGAACTGAACTGAACAAATCAGGACCAGCCAAATGAAGAGACTTATAGAACAGGGTCCTTTCAAGTGTTCTCTTCTTAGGATCAGGACGGTGCCTTCCAGACACATCAGTTTGTCCATCTACCAGGAATCTCACCAGAGCCTTAGGTCCAGAGATTATATTGGGGTTTTTATTGCATAGGCATGGCTTACTGAATCATTGGCCATACGATTGAATTCAATCCTTGGCCCCACTTCCCTCCCAAGAGGTCAAGTTTTTTATCACCGGGCTTTAAGTCCCATCCTTGTAATCTCATGGATGGTCTTTCTAGCACTGCTGGCTTCCAACCGGAAACTAGGAGCCCATCTAGAGTTGCTTCATTAGCATAAATTCAGGCGTGGTCTGAGAATCTACCATGAATAACAAAGATACTCCTATCACTTGGGCAGTTCTGAGTTTGGAAGCTCCCTTCCAGGAAATCAGGACAAAAGCATTCTTCATTATATATTGGAAAAGACTCTGATACTGGAAAAGATTGAAGGCAGGAAGAGAAGGGGGCGACAGAGGATGAGATGGTTGGATGGCATCATCAGCTCAATGAACATGAGTTTCAGCAAACTCCAGAAGATGATGAAGGACAGGGAAGCCTGGTGTGCTGCAGTCCATGGGGTTGCAAAGAGTCGGACACAATTGAGCGACCGAACAACAATTATATAAAATTCTTTATTATACATTATTATCCAACAGACAGAAATTCAAAACCTATTTGGCTTAGGAATTTTACTAAAAAGATAGCTGGCTCAAAGATAAGAAAGTAGCAACTGAAAGAGGCAAAAAGAAAAAAAGCCTGCCTGTGAAGGGGATCTCTGTAACCAAAGTGCAAGTTCATCTTTTTGTTAGAAGGGCAGCTGCTCAGGGTGGGAAAAAACCGTGAATGAAAAGGTGGCTAACTCCTATTTCTCATGCAGGCCCCTTCTGGAGGACATGGCATTGCAGATAGATTCAGATTGCTCAGGATAAGGTTGATGTCACCCATTCCTTGCCTTGAGGGCTTTGGCAACTCCCTTTTCATTACCTCATAGGTGAAGGAAGATCTTTGCTAATGAAGTTCTTTCTGGTGTCTCCTGGGCAGAGGGTAAATCTCATAACAGATATTTGTTCAGTTGCTTAGTGTGTTTCCTCTATCAACTTCCACGATCCCTGTAGGATTTTTCAAGTTTAAACAAGCGTTTACTTGTGTTTAATATCTAGTTAAAACCCAGAGCTTAATAAATAGACAGCTTGTGTTGAAAAAGAAGGAAAACATTGGGACCAAGTTAAGAAACATTCTTTAGTTTAGGGATCTTGATAATTTTATAAGTTTTTATCACTTGCTGTTTTTCCTGCTAAAATTTTTTATTGAAGCATGTTTTTAAATTCACTTAAGTGTTTATTGGGCAAATATGTCTTTTAGTATCTGGCATACGGAGGGCACTGTGCAAGACACTAGTTCACAAATGTGACCAGGACTTCATCTCTCCTTTTAGATCTGCTACTAGATGATTATAATACAGTGTGACAAGTTCAGTTAATACAGTTCTTTCTTGTGTATTGTGCCAGCACAGAGAACCTAAAGGACTCCTGGGGAGCCCAGATATAGGGGTCAGAGAAAATTTCTTGGAGGAGGTAGTGTCTGAACTAAGTATTCAAGGATGAAAAAGTGTTTAGCCCCAGAAAGAATGTGGCCAAACCTATTCCAGTTGGCACATAAAGCATGAACAAGGGCTTTGGGGGTAAGATGGAGCATGCGTGTTTGAGAAACCAAAGCCATATTGTGGACTGTAAAGTGAGTTGTAAGAAGTGACCTGAAAGGATAAGAAGTGACCACACTTTATGCCACATTAAGGAGACTTTGGAGATCTTGTAAAAGACGAGATCAAGGACAAGAAAGGACCATTCAAAGCAAGGTCCTCTCAGATGAGCATACAATCTGCAAGAGAATATTTAGTACACTTTGAGAGAATGAGTAATGCTGGTGGGGGAGGGTTGGTGAGGTTAAGACTGGGAAAAAGTAACCTCCATTAAAGGCAACTTATGCAAGGGAGAACAGCGTGCTGTAAGGGGAAAAAAAAAAGCCCACTGAATATCACACAAATCTGCTAAAATTGAGTTCTAGGCTGTGGTTTAATACTGTGCACAATAAAAGTTGCTGAGTGACTTCACTTCAGTATTCAGATATTTCCAAACCTAAGAAAGAAAGCAGATTTCACTGTGATGGAAAGCATTGCTGCACTATGTTTAGTAGATGGTGCATTTGTGTATCCGTTCACTAAAATGTAAGCTCCGTGTAGGTTCCATGAAGGCAGAGAGCTTCTTCCTTATGTTTCCTTATGCTGTCCTCAGAGCCTGTTATAGCAGCTAGCTGTAGTAGGCCTATTAACTTTTCAATTAATTTCTGTTAAAAGGACAGAATATGCAGAAACTAAGATGTATACCCTGGTTAAAATATGTAGAAGAAGGAGTTAAATAATTGATGTTATGCATTTAGTAGGATAAATGAATTTCAAAATCAACAAAATGCTAGGCTGACTTTATCCTCAGACTAGAGTTATGTGTGGGGAAAATGTCAGCAGTCATTTCCATATAATATGACAGAATTTATTTTTAGTTTAATTACGCACAAGTGAGCTCATCTTGTACTGTAAATTTCTCTGGAGAATTAACATGTTGATGATCCCAAACTCCTCTACAGCTCCTCTAGGAAGAGGTACACTCCTGGTCATGCTTTTATATTGACATAAGACTTAGAAAAGTGGTGTCAACCTCCATTCATGTTGACTGTACTTAAGAAAAAGGTTAGGCTAGATCATCAAGAGGTAGTTTGCTGTGGAAAGTTAGGCTCAGCTGACAAGCCCAGTATCTGGGAGAAAAATTAGACTAGAGGCTGAAAGATGTTATAGGAAAGATTCTTAATAAAAATGGCAGTTGCCACCTATAAGAATAATGTCATCCCTAGCTGGGTTTACTGTCACTTAAGCACATTGATAATCTGTAAGTCTTTTCTCTCCCTCTGATTTTAGCCCCTTGAGCCTAATGCCTTGGATATTGTTTCTTAGTATATATGATCTTTATCCTTTTGCTCACATAACGAAGAGACTCGATTCAGTGTTGGCGCCCAAATAAGTGACCTGTTTGCTCCAGTTTTAGAGCTGAAACATAGGAGTCCCAAAAATTACTTGTATGAGTGAATCTCATTTTATTTTGCTGTTTTTTTTTTTTTTTTTTTAGTATTGACGTATATATTTGATTTATAATGTTGTGTTAGTTTCAGGTATACAGCAAAGTGATTCAATATATTACATTATACATATATATGTATATATGTTTTTTCAGATTCTTTTCCCTTATTGGTTATTACAAAATACCAAGTATAGTTCCCTGTGCTATATAGTAGCTCTTTGTTGGTTATCTATTTTATATAGTGTGTATATGTTAATCCCAAACTCCTAACTTATCCCCCACTTTGCACTTTGGTAACCACAACTTTGTTTTCTACATCTGTGGGTCTATTTCTGTTTTGTATATACTTTCATTTGTATTGTTTTTTTTTGAGATTTCACATATAAGCATCATATGATATTGGTCTTTCTCTGTCTAGCTTACTTGAATGAATCCCTTTTTAGAAGTTAAAATAGTTAAGCAGTTGATGGATTGAGGATTCTTTTCCAGGGCAGGAATTAGTTCTTAGAGAGGCAGAGTTTCTAATTCTCTACCTTTCTCAAATGACACATGAAGTAAAAGCTGCTAAAAGATGAGACTAATGGAGTGATTGTCTGCTGCTGCTGCTGCTGCTGCTAACTCGCTTCAGTCGTGTCCGACTCTGTGCGACCCCATAGACGGCAGCCCACCAGGCTCCCCCGTCCCTGGGATTCTCCAGGCAAGAACACTGGAGTGGGTTGCCATTTCCTTCTCCAATGCATGAAAGTGAAAAGTGAAAGTGAGGTCTCTCAGTCGTTCCGACTAAGTGACCCCATGGAATCAGCCTACCAGGCTCCTCCATCCATGGGATTTTCTAGGCAAGAGTACTGGAGTGGCTTGCCATTGCCTTCTCCGGATTGTCTGCTAGTTTGTACTTTTGTTGTTCCTGGATGGGTGGGATCTTCTTGGGGCTGTCTTTGGGGTTGTAGATCATAGCTGAGACTCACAGTACTCCTGGTTCTTGGGTTCCAGTGTCTTTACCAAATTTGCTGGTGGCCAAGATCCTTTGTGTTGTCACTTAGTCTTCCTGGATGGTGGTTGAACAGCATAGCTCTTTGATGCTCTCATCATGTGAGAGATGAAAGGTAGTTTTTGTTTTTTTTCTTTTCTTAAAAAGAAAATGGTTTAATTAATTGCTGCATAACTTATTATGTTTTATACACTACAAGTCATTCTATTCTTTTTTTTTTTTTTTGCTGTCTCATATACAGGGTTATATTTCCATCTTTCTAAATTCCATATATATGTGTAAGTATACTGTATTGGTGCGTTTCTTTCTGTATTGGTGTGTTTCTTACTTCACTCTGTATAATAGGCTCCAGTTTCATCCACCTCATTAGAACTGATTCAAATGCACTTTTTAATGGCTGAGTAATACTCCATTGTGTATAGTGACTTTTCCTTACCTATAAAATGCATATATTTTAAACACTGTTCAAAGGAATTTCACTTTTTCTTCTGTTATGATCTTTGTACTCAGTGAGTATGGTAATGTCTAGCCATCAAGTCATACAAGTTCAGTGTTCTATTTAGTTATAAGAAGCCTTCAGAATTTGGCAAGAAGCTTACAGAATAACCTGTAGTTGGTATTGGAGCCATGTAGCAGTTTTACAAAATTCTAAGATAGAGGTCCCCAAATTCCATGGTATTTAGCGGAATTAAGGGTGAAATTATTGGATGCAGTGTTCAAAAAGTCACAGAACTTTCCCTTATAGGTGTTTTACTTACTTTTCTCAGATTTCTAATTTCTGGAATTGCATTCTTTCCCCTCATCCCACTTGTGACCCTTTATTTTAAAAAAGAGTATACTCGTGGCTCCTTTTATGTTTTCTAAACCTGAGATAGTCTTCCCCAATGCAAAAAGGGCAATCACACCAATTATTTTTACTTAGAGATTTAAATAGTGCTCACAGATTTTAACATCTCTCCCACAACACTGAAATAGACACCTACTCCCTATTTCTCTCCTGTATTTCACTGTCAGTCTTTCTCAGCAAGCGTGCCCTGGTTTTCCTTTCTTCCTCGTTCTGCTGCTGCTGCTGCTAAGTCACTTCAGTCGTGTCCGACTCTGTGCGACCCCATGGACTGCAGCCTACCAGGCTCCTCCATCCATGGGATTTTCCAGGCAAGAGTACTGGAGTGGCTTGCCATTGCCTTCTCCTTCCTCGTTCTATTCATTGCTTAATTACCTCGTTCTATTCATTGCCCGGTGATCCTCTTCATTATCCCTCTGAATAGTCCAAGGACGTTAGCACCTCCCAGTCATGCAGTCTTCATTCTTTTTCCCTGACGCAATCACTGACGCTGATGGTCACCTCTTCACAGTATTTCAGCTTTCCCTCGGCCTCGGGTCATCTCTGTGACATTACAGGGCTGTCATTTAGCTCTTGGACTGCTGCTTCTCTCTCTCTTCCTCCAGTCCTTAATTTTAGCAAATGGTAAGGTTCAGTTCTTGGCCTCTTGCTTTTATTCTTTTACTTCATTTCCTGTGAAGAGGCTTAAATTCTGTCCCCGTTGCTTTCAGTATCCAAGTGAAGGCAATCCATTTAGAAAGCAGCAGAGTGAAACCCAGCATCGAGGCGGCTGGAGGAAGAGTACATTGCGTCTTAGGAAGTATTTCACTGCGTGCACTTTGGTGGTTGTGGCTTTTCCAGTTCTTCTGAAATCCATCATTTGATAAGAATGGGGAGTATATCCCACGTAGGTCCATTGGAACTGCTCTAAATTAGGCTAGATTCTTGGAGCCAGGAGAGATCCAACACACCAAACCTCCCTTTGCTTTACATCCAGGATTAGACCTCTTCCCTGACAGACAGTGGTAGGGATAAGAACTCTCTGAATAACCTGTCTGGTCAATATCTGAATCTGACTAGAACTAGAACTAGAACTCCCATCCTTCTAAGGATGAAAACAGGGGAACTTCTAAGTCTGGGGCCCACAAAATAACAGTGCAGGTTAAGCGGAAAAGGCATCAAGCTGAAGGATCAGAAGAAGAGAGTACTTCTGAGTATAATTTATTACAGGAAATAGCATGCTATTTTAAATAACTTAGGCATCCTCATCAACTACAAAGAAACAGAAGCTCACTAACAGCGCAGAAAGCCCAAAGGAAAGAATACTTTGAGGTAAAAAAGAAAACCTGGATGTCAGGAGGAAACGAACGCATGGGGAAAAACCAAATGAAATGACAATTACAGTTTGCATCGAAGTGTTTAAGGAACAGAATTGGCATAATGGAAAATACAGTTAGTCATGTGTATGATAACCTTGACATGGTCTTCTAGAACCAGAAAATAATGCACTGAGATGAGAAAGGCAAATGAGCAGGTGATGGGTGGGAAGGGCTAGAATCAAAGGTGCTCCTATGTTAGGATCTGGGTATAAAAACATGAATAAGACAAGTTTCCTATTCTCCATGTCCTCAGTTGGGTAAATAGATCTAAGGGAGGCTTCCTGAAAGAAGTAAGATTTGGGTTGTCCTTAGTATGGGTAATACTTGAAAAACCAAAGATGAAGGAGGAAAGTTGTTGTAGGAGAGTGGCAGCTTGGAAAAAGAGATAGGACAGCATAGGGTACTCATTTACAATTAAAAAGTATTTCTCAAACATTTTCTATGTACAAACTCCCAATTATGGTGTTAGCAATACAGAAAAAGTCTGTTCTTTGTGGCGCTTATGTTCAAGAGGGAGGGAATGAGAAAGGGAACAAATACATATGTAATTTCATATTGTGGTATGTTCTATGAAGGAACCAAATCAGATTGATATGGTGGAGCATAGCTGGAGGTGGGAGGACCACTTTAGATAGGGTGGTCAGGGAAGGCTTCTTTTGTAGAATAGTAACATCTCAGCTGGGGCTTCCCAGGTGGCTTAGTGGTAAAGAATCCACTTGCCAATGCAGAAGACATAGGTTTGATCCCTGGGTAGGGAACACCCCCTGGAGAAGGAAATGGTAATCCACTTCAGTATGCTTGCCTGGGAAATCCCATGGACAGAGGAGCCTGGTGGACTACGGTCCATGGGGTCACAAAAGAGTCAGACATGACTTAGCAACTAAACAATAACAACAAGGTATGAGCTGAGATAGAAATGCTGGGATGCACCCAGCCATGGAGGGAGTTAGAAGAGTCTTCTAGAGAAAAAGCAGAGCAAGTGCAAAGGCCCTGAAGTGGGCATTTCAGTCTCATGAATTTGGGGACACCTGTTGCTAAACTTCTAATTTATATTTGTTCTTATTTTCTTACAAAGATCAAAAGAAGCATTTGGTCTTGGAAGTTACAGTGAGCTTGAGTCTGTTTTCAGCTCTGCTAGTAATATCTTAAGACCTTTGGCCAAGTTATTTAACCTCTCTTGGCCTCAGTTCTCTGATCTGTGACATGAGAGGAATGGTTGGGTAAACATACCAGCTGCCCGTGGGGATACACAGTGGTATGTCAGTGAGGACAGCCTGCAGACAGAGTGAAGACAGTACTCATCTTCCTGGGCTATTAATTTCACTAAGGGTTTGGGAAAGATTATATGTGAATAATATTCTGCCCTGGAATACAAAATTCCCTTGCTTTTTAAAGATTAAAAAGTCAAATGTCGAAGATATTTCACACTTTTGACAGGCCACTTTAAGCACGATTTCCATTCTCAGAAACATTGCCCTTGTGGTTTTCAGTGGAAAAGTTTGAAAGGCATTCATCTAGATACTCTTGTAAGGTTTTCTTACACCTGTGATTCTATGACCATGATTCTTTTAGAAGTTTTTCATCTTTGAGTTTTTTATTGTTAATTTTTTGCCTCTATGAATGAATGAATTATCCAATGAATATTGCTTTATGTTGCTTTTAACTTAAAGGAAGTCCTTTTCAGTTCACAAAAGAAACCTTAAAAGCAAACATCAAGGGTATTAAATATCAAATTTTGAGAGAGGGAAAAGAACCTTATAAATTATTAATAGTAAATGTTGTTTGGACTTTACAGCAATAATCATGGATGCTTCACTCTCTGGCTGGGTCTTGGAACAGATATTCTGCCCTTCTGGTCAGAATTTAAATTTAAATGCATTCTTATATTCTAAAAGCACATTTCTTTTCCCATAATGTGGAGTTCAACAAATAGCTTCCAGAGGATTTTATCAAGATACTTTTAACTATAGGCTACGCAAAACTCCACTTAAAATGTTGTAAATAATAAACAGATATATTATCACACTAGAAGCCAGAAGTTGGACAGTTCTGGCTTCATTTTTCTAATATCTCAGATCTACTCTGGTCTTCATGTCACCCTTTTTCTAAAGCTAGCTCCCACCATGGTTACAAGATAATTGCCACCACTGGCAGCAGTTGTCTCTAATTATAGTGGAAGAAAGGACTACTTCTCTGGCCATAGACTAAAAATCATTTCCTTTGGTCTGACTGGTTGACTTAGGTGTGTGCTTACTTCTGAACCATCAACACCAAGGTCATTAAGATGATCACAGAAAGAGTAGGTTGTCTAGACTCAGCCTTGGATCTGGGATAGGATTGGCTTCCTCTGAGAACTATGGGCCACATTGAAAGGGGGAGACTTGAACTGAATTATGGCTCCATTAGGAAAGGGGAAGGGGAGGATGGGTACTAAGAGGCAACCACGCCTATGAGATAGATGTCCACAGAAATGTCTAAAGATGTTTTAATAATGAGTGCTCATTTGTTCTTTACTGGTGGCAGCCAACTTCTATGGAGTTAGCAATATCCTTGTGATCAGAAACAGAAATTTAGAAATTTCTAAATGAACTTTTTCATTTAGAAAGTATTTATGAGTTCCTACTGTTTGAGACGGGGACGACAGAGAATGAGATGGCTGGATGGCATCACCGACTCGATGGACATGAGTTTGAGTGAACTCCAGGAGTTGGTTATGGCTAGGGAGGCCTGGCGTGCTGTGATTCATGGGGTTGCAAAGAGTCGGACACGACTGAGCGACTGAACTGAACTGTTTTTCAAGAACTCAAAACCACAGGACAGTCACATAAATAAATAATAAGAATAGTGATGAGAATGGCCAAGAACATAGGGACACATCTTACTGATCTTACACACTTTTCATCAATATCTGCTCAATGATAAGTCTATAGCGTGGTTACCCTGCTTCTGTGTTCACTGTGTATCTCTAACACATAACATGCTGCTTGACACATACTAACCTTACCACACATATTTATTGAAAAAATGTTCATTGGAACCAGAATCATTAATAATTTCTGAAAGGATCATGGCATAATAGAGACATGTATAACAGAAATCCAGTTATGGGCTTGAATAGCTGAGGTTCTATAAGGTAAGAAGTCTGAGGGGATAAACCAATTCTTTCTCCCCTGGGG
Organism: Moschus berezovskii; assembly: GCF_049115385.1. Lineage (NCBI taxonomy): Eukaryota > Metazoa > Chordata > Mammalia > Artiodactyla > Moschidae > Moschus > Moschus berezovskii. The sequence continues at coordinate 51,552,468 of NC_142465.1, forward strand.
GATATTAGCATATACTGAGGGTCTTCTGATGTCAAGAAAGCTCAGAGACTTTAACATAATGTAATGAGTTGGGTGATATCTATGCCTTAGAAGGCTTTAAAATTTTTTATTGAATGTATACCATGTGTCTAAGTGCTGTGCTAAATATAAAACTATTATAAATATAAAATTTAGCACAGCACCTAACACATGGTACACATTCAATAAATAATGAATGAATGAGCAAAGAAATGGCGAGCCATCTAAACAGATTTACGAAAACATCATGATTGGATTAAATAGTTCATATCCAGCTGTGCCTTCATGAATTTGTTTTTTTCTTTGCTTTAGTGGTGTGATTTGTGATAATATTAGTGCTGTATGATTTTAATGGCAAACATATTTCTAATGGAAAAATTGAGTGAAATGTGCTTTGACTCAGTATTCCATGTTAAAAAAAAAAAGTTGGTTATTCAGAGAATGCAGGAATAGACTTCACACCTAAAAGAATTGCCTTCTTAATGTCTGAAAGCAGATAACCTCAAGGTCTGCCAATCAAATACGCAAATAGATATCTAAAATCATGTAGAATAGCTTGACAGTGTGTTTGGGAAGAACTTGAAAAACCATTTAATCAAACCCTCCCATCTTGCAGATGGAAAACATGGGACCAGACAAGCAGGGTGAGGGCATGCTACTTCAGTGCTGGTAAGTGGGAGAAGCAGAACCCAAACTCAGGTTTCTCGACTGAACTTCAACCCTGTGAGGAAATAAAGGAGAAATGTGAGCAGCAGGCTTATTTTAAAAGTTTGATTTTAGGCAGTAGCTTAGCTTGGAGCCATGGGGGTTCTTGCAAGTGTTGAATAGGCCTTTATTTCACTAATGGGCCATTTGGAATAAGGAAAAAAAAAATTAAAGTAGCAATCTCCTTAGGTGGTGGAGAACATTGTTATGTTGAAAAGACTGAAGTTATTGTCAGAGGACCTGGTAACACTGTATAACACTGAGAATTTTAAACAAAACCCCCTCAGTGACTCCTCCTGAAGTGCATGGTGGGGTAACGACTTTGCTGACATTGAGGAAGGAAGCATGCCTTTGAAATGCTGCTTTAGTCGTCTGTGTTAAGGAGTCTATCAGTTTACTTCTCAGAGTATCTGTTATCGTTGTCCAATATTAAAATGTCTAATACTTTTAGTCAGTTTATTCATTCATAATTCCTACCTTCATGCTGTTTATTCATATAGTTCAGAAAATTTCTCAGACAGATTTAACTAGAATCCATATGGTTTTAGGACATCCTGTCTTTCCTTATGCTCTCTAATGATCCAGACAAATGAAAACTCAATGTATATTCATTCACTCTACTTTGTGATATAAGGATATTGTGTTATACTTCCCATAGGCCATGCATACTTCCTTTTTCAAAATGATTTTTTCCTGGAGTGTCGTTCCTGACCAAACTGATGGTAAGTTTGGGAACTTTGCATTGGCTTTGGTGATCTGTCCTAAACCCATTTCACTGGTGCTGTTACATTTTGTGTCACTTGAGGCATCACTGTGTTTGTATAGATCTTTACTTAGCTATTTTTTGTTTTTTTTACATTTCTGTTTTTGTGTATGGGATAATTTAAAAATTCTTCTGGCGTGGTTTCTTGAACTCATAGCATTCTGTGGATTTATTTACTTACCTCCCCAAGTACCCCAAACCTGTTAGAAAAGTAAGGGTCTCATCATTTCTTTTAAAATAATGTCAGTTATAGTATAATTTACTTACATTTTGAAGGGGAAAACTCTTATGTTGTATTAACTTTTATACAGCTTCTCTTCTGAGCTGGCATCATTTGCTTTGTGATATGTCTCAGCGTTCTCTTGTATTAACTCTTTAAATTGCTTTGTTTGACAGGAGGAGAACCTTGTTCACATAAATGTCCTATCATTTTGTTTTTGGCCGCACCACTAGGCGCATGGATTTTAGTTCCCCAGCCAGTGATCGAACATATGCCCTGCAGTGGGAACAGTGGAAACTCAGAGTCTTAACCACTGGATTGCCAGGAAAGTCCCAAGATAACTGTTTAAATCAGCCAAGCACATCTTCATACTGTCAGGTGAATGTTTTCTCCTCAGTTCTGTCTCTTCCCAACAAAAATTTGAAGCGACGGACGTTAGAACACTCGGCATGTCATAGCTCTCAGACAGACCACGTTATAGCTCTCAGGTCTCGAACACACCGTGTTATAGCTCTTAGACAGATCAGTGTTACAGCTCCATGTTACAGCTCTATTTTATTTAGAAAATAGTGGGAAAATCCATTCTCAAGGCGTGAGGGCATGTCGACCCAAAGATGCAAAGAGAAGAGAGTGGGGGAGCACGGCCACATGCTGGGGGGAGAGACAGACCCTTGGTCCTTTGGCCTCTCTTTTTATATGTTTTTTCTTCCCCTGGGCCTGCCCTGTGTAAATTGGGCTAGCCAGGAGTGTTGTTTGTTCTACCTGAGGTCCTCACTCTGGTCCTCGGACCTTCCTTTGTTCTATTTTCTTGGGCTTTACCCTTCCTTATCTTTTAGCCACTGTCATTCTGGACTCCTGTTTCCTATTTTAACTACCTAACATTACCAAGTCTGTCACCTAGAAAAAGGCAAAAGAAATCAGAGAATGTGATTGTCTCTGTTGGCTTATGGTGCACCTCTGGATAAGTTACACAGACATATGTATATCACCTTACCTGTAATATGGGCTCAATTTATTTTCCAGGGATTTTCCCTACATTTTAAATGGAATTTGTTTTAATGGATAGTTCATTCAGCAAATGTTTATTATGTGCCTCCAGATTATCAGGCTCTTTACCTTGTGGTGATTGTGACAGATAGATTTAATTACAGGCATCAACATGCAAAACATTTATCTTCTTTAATCCTTTCAAAAGCTCATGAAGTACAGATACAATTGTTTCCATTTTATAGATGAGTTGAAGCTTAGGCCCCTTACAGAACTCCCCAAGATTTCTCAGAGAGTTGACAGGGTTCTGACCTGGTCTTTCTGCATCCAGAGTCTGGCCTCTTAACCCATACTGACTCAGAAGTAAGAGGGGGTTTATGAATTTCATGGAGGGAGCTGTGTTGGCCCTTATCTGATGATTTCTGCATTTCTTTTCTCCTAAAGTAGAGGATGAGATTGTTTGTTGAGAGTTGAGTGGGATTAAAAAGAGGATGGAGGTTTGTGGAAAGTTGAAGAGATTGGGAAGAACTCTTGTTCAGTTGGAAGGTCAGATGATGGTGGGAACTGAGTAGTGTGCCAGGCATTTCTGAGGAATCAGTTGATATTACGGAGCATGAACTACTGGTGGTCTCAATCAGCCAAATAACGTACAGTGTTGCAAGACAAATTTCTTTAAAAAGGAGTCAAATAACTTCTAATAACTGTATTGAGATAGTTTCAGCTGCCAGTCGTAGAGACCTGAGATACTAGCAACTTGAGAGGTTCATTTTTCTCTTATGCAAAAGAAATCTTAAGGTCGGTAGTCAAGGACTTCTATGATACACACACACACACACACACACACACACACACACACAGTCATCAGTGGCTCAACCGTTTCTATTATTTTGTTCCATTTTTCTTAGGCCAGGCTTTCCATTTTCAAGGTCACCTCCATTCACAAGATAGCTGCTGGAGTTCTGGCCATCATGTCCGCTTTCCAGAGAGCAGGAAGGAGAAAGGTGAAGGCTGTCAACCCTTTGAATAGCATTTTCCAGAAGCCTGTCAATGACATTTGTTCAAATCTTTGTATTCTCCTTCATACAAGGGAGTTTGGGAATTATAGATTTTAAAAACTCACTTACATTGCCACCCATAACAATATAGCAATTTGCTTTTAAAGAAAAACAAAGAAAAGAGGGATGTTGAGAACAACTACAGTCCCTGCAACACTTTTCTATTCCCAAACCTTTTGTTGTATACCCAATATTTGGAAACTTGAGATGAAAATTAGATACCAGATAGGTACATTGTGAAATTCTCTCACAAGTTTAAAATGTAAATAGCTGCTATTGTTTTTTATTTAAATATGACACAAGACCATGGAGTCATGATTTTATAGAGGAGAAAAAAGGGCAAAAGAAATTGATGCTTCCTCCTCCCCTCCCCCAGTACGAGCTTGCTGCTGCTGCTGCTGCTAAGTCACTTCAGTCGTGTCCAACTCTGTGTGACCCCATAGACGGAAGCCCACCAGGCTCCCCCGTCCCTGGGATTCTCCAGGCAAGAACACTGGAGTGGGTTGCCATTTCCTTCTCCAATGCATGGAAGTGAAAAGTGAAAGTGAAGACGCTCAGTCGTGTCCGACCCTTAGCAACCCCACGGACTGCAGCCTAACCAGGCTCCTCCATCCATGGGATTTTCTAGGCAAGAGTACAAGCTTAGCAGTATGTAAATTGTTCTAGGGTTACTGATGTATTCCAGAGGCAGGGAAACTGGGTATATTAAGAAAGTGGCTACTGCTGATTGTTCTGTGTATTTATTTATTGGTCTTTTTCATTCTTTCCCAAAGAGAATTTCACAGTCCTTGGTTCTTCTTATAAACAGTTGGTTTCCAAATGAAATATAAACTAGCTACATACTTTCTAAAAAGAACGGGGAAAGTAAACACTTTTGAAATGAACACAGTTTATTTATTTCAGATTAATAATTTTCCATACTTCTGTTCTTGGAACCAGTGGTCCTTTTTCTAATTCTCTTTTCTTTCAGATGGCAGGAAAGTGGAAAAATTAGCAGGAGCCTCTGCAGCTACTTGATAGTGACAAGGGGAAGAAACTAAAGATAACCTGAAATCATAAGGATCTGTTGAAGAGAGCTGAGGGAAAAATAATACCTTTGGAGCTCTAGAACTGATCCTTCGAGTGTTGAAGTGCCTCCAGATTGAGCTTCTGGTCTCTCTGTCTAGTTTTAAGGAGGTTCAGATGGATAATTTGCATTTTCAGTCCTGGTTATCTTCTGCCCCGTAGGGGACAGACAAGTGATGGGGTGTGATTAGAGGTGGGAGGCACCCAGGGGGTCTGCAGTGTGTGCACACAGGGCAGGTCAGTAGCACGGGGAGTGAAGTGCACAGGGCCTGGGGGTGAGCAAGTAGGTTTAGGTAGGAATTAGAGATGAAAATGCGAAGGAATTACTCAGAAGCCTGGCTGGAAGGCAGCCCAGGTTCCTTCAGATGGTCTTTCTGGGATTGCTTTGTTCTTATGTATCAATGTGTCGATAACCAGGGGCCCAGAGCCAGGAGCTAGGAGCAGTCCCCGTTGTCAGTCTTGTGTGTGAAATCTTGTGTGGGGCTTTAGGCAGCTGACACATCCTGGATTTATGGAAAACGTTTTTCCTGGATATTTTTCTGTGTTTCAGGATGACATATCAGGTGGGAGGCTCTGGTAGTGTTTTCTTTGCAGTTATAAATGGTTGTATGAGCTCAAAGACTTCCAAACTCATTTCTCATTTCCCTCAGGGTGGCAAGTGATGTCTCGTGATTGGCAGCGAAGGCTCACATGTCACCTGCCTTTCATGGTAACATCGGGGCATCTCATTTCCCTGTAGTATGACCTTAATTTCCTGTCAGTCTGGGTTCTGGGGTTCAGAGGCTGGGTTGTGCCATACCAAAGAAAGCGGATGATAGGAAGCACCCTCGCCTCAAGTAGCAGTATGCCACAAAGCATTCCGAGTTCTTTCGTGCCTTATGCCATGTGAATGGAGCCCACTGTGGAATTCCCATTGTTTGATGATGGGACAGGGGTGTTGGAGAGTAGAGACTGTTAAACCCAGAATAAGTGGGAGTCTCAGCAGGGGAGCAGGTACATGGACACTGATAAGCTGTGAAGAGGCTTTTATTCATGTCCACCAATGAGTAAAATATCTATGAATTAACATAACTTGTTTGCCCTGAAACCATGAAAATACTGAGTGATCAGTGATAGGGAGATGATTCTGAGCTAGACACCAACAGGTCTTCTTAGTCTTTGAGTTTGTTCCATCATTTCCCTAAAGGGACTTTTCACTCAGGACAAATTTTCTTGGTATCTCTGTGAGTCACCAGATGGTGCTGAGTCCCTTTTGAGCTTTTGGGACACGGATATAACATGTGCCTTGTTACCGTGGTTGTGGGTTTTTCCTTAGCTATTTCAGCTACTTGGAGAGAGAGAGGTTTGGGTATAATCAAGTGATCCTGCTGTTGAGGGAGAAGGGCCAGGGGTGAATACGAAGGGTTGATGACAGTTAGTGGGCTGGGAGACATGAAGCTGGGTAAACGGGAGAGTGAGGACACCAGAGGCGAAGAGTAACTTACTGACATCCTGCATGAGTCTAGATGGAAGAGAACATGCGTTAACAGTCCAGGACAACTGAAACATTAATATGTAATCTAGGTCAATTAAAATTTGGCATTTTGGGGGCATCTCTGGCAGTCCAGTGGTTAAGACTCTGAGCTCCCAGTGCAGAGGGCCTGGGTTTGATCCCTGGTAAGGGAACTAGATCCCATATGCTGCAGCAAAGATCCTGAGTGCTGCTGAGACCTGGTACAACCAAATATATAAAAAGTAAATGAGTTTTGAAAAATTTTGGCATTTTGGGATAACTTAATTTTTTTCTTGCTTCATCCTAATATTTTATAATCTTTATGGGCTTTATGATTTGAATTGATTTGCAATTGCCAAAATTAAATGCACCAGCAAATAACCTATTTATATAAAATTTCTTTGTATATCTATAAAATATCTCCATTGGATTTATATTACTGATAATTGTTTGCTCATCTAATGTTTCTGATTAGTTGGCATTATTTGAGTAAGTTTATGTAGTATCTCCAAGGTACAAATAAATATTTTCACCTAGAAATATTTTAGTTTTACCAAGGTAGATTTTACTTAAGGCGTTTTTGTATATAAGACTCAAAAAAATCTGTTAATAGTTCCTTAACACATCCAGTCTTTTTCCTTATTTTAATGTCTACTGCCTCCTCCATCCTAGTCTGGTGGAGAGGTACATCAATATTATATATGGTGACACATATTTCTGGTTTACTTCCTGTCCTTATCCTCTCATTGGAATGAATAATTGAGGTAATTCGCTGAGGATAAAATCAAGCCCCAGACCAAATTCTTGCTTCATTATACTGGTGTCATTGAGGTGCCTCCCTTTGTATTATTAGGAAACAGACAACAGTCTATTACGTAAGCCAGAATAAAGGAGAATGAGGTAAGAAGTGCAGACAAGTTCCTGAGCAGTCTAGAAAAGAAAAGGGAGTTGCAGAGAAAAAAATCTGCAATTTTTCTCCAGCATTACCCAGTGGGCAGGTGTTCTGATTATTAATGAGTTATCCTGATCTTTCCACAAAAATATATCCCCAAGGGAGAGAGGGCTCCACTGCTCAGCTCAGCTTCCCTAAGGAGTATCATAATCTGTGCTCTCCTCCGTTCTGACCAGGCCAACTGCCAGCTGCTAACTTGGCTTTCAAGTGAATATCCTCCCCCTCCGCCAGCCCCCAGCAAAGACCTGTTCCATAGAGAGATGTCTCTAGTTCTTGGGTCAAACAATATCTTACACTTAAATAGTTGATGGTTTGGGATTTAAATGGGTTTCTTTCTCATTAGATTCATGTGAATCCATTCCATTATACATGTTATAGCATGGGGGAAATAAACAAAGCTGCTTTTCTGAAACTGTAAAAAGTCAGATCATGAATCATAGTGATGACAGAGGTTCAGCCCTAGTAAGCCTGAAGCCAAATGACCATCTGGCTTCACCCATTTATGAACTATTCATGATGGATGTTCAATATTTGTGGTTTATTTTTTTGTATACATTGTGAGGTTGTTATAAGGCTCTAAATGCTGGTGATAAGATTCTGTGACATTTGTATTAATTTATTCATGTATTCTTACTCTTCATTTTACATTTTTATAAAATGTCTTTACCTTATATCTTTAATGATATTCTGGAAACTTGGAGACAAGTTTCCAAGTGAAGATTGGTATTTAAATCTAGGTTTAACATTTATTTTAGTTTATCTTGAGGATATCACTACTTTATTGTGAGAGTTAGCTAACATAAATAATATGGAACTTTACAAATATGAAAAAGGAAAGATCATTTTTCTGCTTGAGAAGAAAACTTATTAGTGCTTATAAGGTTTTTCTGAATAATTTAGAATAATTGTTGTTTGGAAACATTTCAATCATCCAAAACTCCGATATTTGGGAGAATTGGGGGAAAATACAGATAAAACATCCATTTCTGCTTCATTGACTATGCCAAAGCCTTTGACTGTGTGGATCACAACAAACTGTGGAAAATTCTGACAGAGATGGGAATACCAGACCACCTGACCTGCCTCTTGAGAAACCTGTGTGCAGGTCAGGAAGCTACAGTTAGAATTGGACATGGAACAACAGACTGGTTCCAAATAGGAAAAGGAGTACGTCATTGTATATTGTCACCCTGCTTATTTAACTTATACAGAGTACATCATGAGGAATGCTGGGCTGGAAGAAGCACAAGCTGGAATCAAGATTGCCGGGAGAAATATCAGTAACCTCAGATATGCAGATGGCACCACCCTTATGGCAGAAAGTGAAGAGGAACTAAAAAGCCTCTTGATGAAAGTGAAAGAGGAGAGTGAAAAGTTTGGCTTGAAGCTCAACATTCAGAAAACAAAGATCATGGCATCTGGTCCCATCATTTCATGGGAAATAGATGGGGAAACAGTGGAAACGGTGTCAGACTTTATTTTTTGGGGCTCCAAAATCACTGCGGATGCTGATTGCAGCCATGAAATTAAAAGACACTTACTCCTTGGAAGGAAAGTTAAGACCAACCTTGATAGTATATTAAAAAGCAGAGACATTACTTTGCCAACCAAGGTCCGTCTAGTCAAGGCTATGGTTTTTCCCGTGGTCATGTATGGATGTGAGAGTTGGACTGTGAAGAAAGCTGATCGCCGAAGAATTGATGCTTTTGAACTGTGGTGTTGGAGAAGACTCTTGAGAGTCCCTTGGAGTGCAAGGAGATCCAACCAGTCTATTCTAAAGGAGATCAATCCTGGGTGTTCACTGGAAGGACTGATGCTAAAGCTGAAGCTCCAATACTTTGGCCACCTCATGCGACGAGTTGACTCACTGGAAAAGACTCTGATGCTGGGAGGGATTGGGGGTGGGAGGAGACGGGGACGACAGAGAATGAGATGGCGGGATGGCATCCCCAACTCGATGGACATGAGTTTGAGTGAACTCCAGGAGTTGGTGATGGACAGGGAAGCCTGGTGTGCTGTGATTCATGGGGTCGCAAAGAGTCGGACACGACTGAGCGACTGAACAGAACTGAACTGAATAGAATGAAAGGTAGCACACGTGGGACATCATTGTTTGGTCTGATGGTTAATTTTATGTGTCAGTTTGTATGGGTCACCATACAATTTGTATGGCCACCAGGGTGCCCAGATATCTGGTCAAGCATGAATCTGGATAGTTCTGTGATGGTGTTTTGGCTGAGGTTAGCATTTAAATCCATAGACTGAGTAAAACAGACTGCTTTCCCTACTCTAGGTGGGCTGCATCAAATCAGTTGAGGGCCTGAGTAGAAAAAATGGCCAATCCTCCCATGAGTATGAGTAAGAGAGAATTCGTCCTGCTTGACTGTCCTTGACATGGAACGTGGGTTTTTTTCCTCTTCTTCAGACTCAGACTGAGGGTGGAAACCTTGGATGTTCTTCCTGCATCTTGAGCCTCCTGGCCTTTTGGCCTGGAGCTGTACCCTCGATTCTCCTGGTTTTCAGGTCTTTGGGCTCAGACTAGAGCTACACCATGAGCTCTCCAAGGTCTGCTGCTTGACGACTCACCTCAGGTCTTGTGACTAGTCAGCCTGTATAACGTGTTAGCCAATTACTTGTCATAGGTTTTTTTCTGTCTATGGAGGGGTCTATCTGTCTATCCACATCCTTTTTGTTTTGTTTCTCTGGAGAACCCTGACTAATACAGTTAAACTAAGTAGTTTTGATTCAGAGATATAAAGAGAGAGATGAGTAATTATTTTGAAAATTACAAACACCAGAGGGAACTTTATATAAAATGACTTAATTTGTCCAGTTTAATGTTTCCTAGAATATCTGATTTAAGAAGAATTATTCTGAGAAAACAGGGGAAATTTAGATGATGTATTAAATGTGGCTCAGAACATTCTTTAAAATGTCTTGTGATTGAAATTAATGCAGTAAATTTCCCCTCTGGCAGATTTTAGGTTTTGGATAAATAATGATTAAAGCAGTGCACTTGGCATGTGATAAAGGAAATCATGTCTTTACCTTGCGTTTATCAATTAATGTCATGCTTTAATTATCATGAAAATATACAGCTATAAACCCTGATTTATGCTCAATAGCCATCATGGCATAGGTTTACCATAAGCAATTAAGAGTAGATCCTATTTGATGAGATTTTTTTTACTCTTGTGTTACTCAACAGTTCTTTTCTGGAATAAGGAAAGTGCCTTCACAATATTGGGAAACTCTTTGCTTTGTAGGAGGTACTGTATTTGAAACCATGTGTTAGGAAAGCATAGAGATTATTGATTACTGAGCTTTGTTGTTTTGTTATTGATCAGAATGGCAACATGTGACTGTCCTGAATTAGGGCTATGCTAATAAAATATAGAAATGTTGCTGCTGCTGCTGCATCGCTTCAGTCATGTCTGACTCTGTGCGACCCCATAGACTGCAGCCCACCAGGCTCCCCCATCCCTGGGATTCTCCAGGCAAGAACACTGGAGTGGGTTGCCATTTCCTTCTCCAATGCATGAAAGTGAAAAGTGAAAGTGAAGTCGCTCAGTCGTGTCTGACTCTTTACAGCTCCATGGACTGAAACCAGGTTCCTCCGTCCATGGGATTTTCCAGGCAAAAGTACTGGAGGGGGTGCCATTGCCTTCTCCATAGAAAGGTTAAAAATAAGCAAAATAAAACATGAGATGAACTCAAAATTATTCTTTAAATATATGGGATGCAATTTGAAGATTATTGTAGACTCCCAGAAATCCGTCTCTGCATTAAATTTTGTAAATCCTCTAGACATGTTTCATATCTCCTGAAAATATATCTTGAAACTTGGAACATTTGTAAGGAAAATATACTTTCTAGCTTTAACCAAACAAAGAAACCAAAGTCTATGCTGATGTATTTTATAAAGATATATTCCTAGCGCTATGTGCTATCTTCCTATCTTGTGCTGAACAGAATTAATTTTAACACACCAAAGGTGATATAAATGATCTTTTCAGAATATCAGGCCTAGGCCAAAGGGCATGTATGAGAAACTCTATTTAGTGTTTAATGTTAAGATTTTTTTCTTTACCCAAATCTTCATTTCCTAGATTTTCTTGACTGTTTTTTTTCTGATGGTGGCTCCCTTAACAGTTTTGTAAAATGAAAGAAAGAAAGATTTTAAGCACTCTATTTTTTTCTTAAATCACCTAAGAAACTTGTTGGAATGTGAGATTTTGAAATATATGCATTTTTACCTGTTAAAAAACATAACGCTTCTAATACTTTTTGTTTGAAGGTGCGATATTTTAAACATGAAAGGCACTTTATAGTAAACGGGCAGGTTCCAAGGGTGCTTGCTGGAAGGTGCTGAGACTGTTTTCTGTACAAAATCAGGACCTCCCGGGGGACATGAGCTCTACATGCCTCGACCTGATTAGGTCTAAACTGTGTGTGGGTGGAGGGGAGCGTGAACACAGAGATGCTGGCTCTCAAATTCTCCAAATAGGGACATCCCAGACCCTGAAGGGACAGCCATACAGATATCCCTTTGTCATGACCTAAAATATCACATAGGACACTTTGTCTTTTAGTTGTGAATTTAAGAGATCGTTTCATTTACTGTTTTCCTTTTTTGTAAGGCTTTCTTGTAACATGGTTTAATAGGTAGAGCGGGGGTGGGCATCCTTAGTGCTCAGAGGGGCCACACCATGCACTCTCTGCGCACGTGCCTGGGGTGCTATGGTGTTCAGCCAAAGCTCAGTAGGTCCCCAACCACCTACCCTTCCTGCCTGCTGCTGCTGCTGCTAAGTCACTTCAGTCGTGTCCGACTCTGTGTGACCTCATAGACGGAAGCCCACCAGGCTCCCCCGTCCCTGGGATTCTCCAGGCAAGAACACTGGAGTGGGTTGCCATTTCCTTCTCCAATGTGTGAAAGTGAAAAGTGAAAGTGAAGTCACTCAGTCGTGTCCGACCCTTAGCGACCCCACAGACTGCTGCCCACCAGGCTCCTCCATCCATGGGATTTTCTAGGCAAGAGCACTGGAGTGGCTTGCCATTGCCTTCTCCGACCCTTCCTACCTACCCCCGAGTATTTGCCAGGTGCCTTCTGGCAACATTGGCTCTTCGCAAAGGGCTTCTGTAGGAAGAGTGTTCTTCTTCGCACTTTGCTTCCAGTTTTTGTTGTTGTTTTGTTTGGTTTTGGCCATACCAGGAGACTTGTAGGATCTCAGTTCCCCTGAGCAGGGATCAAACCGGCACCCTTTGCATCAGAAGCACTGAGTCTTAACCACTGGGTGGCCAGGGATCCCTGCTTCCAGTTTTGACTGAGTGCTAATAGGTGCAGGGCCACCTGAAGGTAGCCGGGCTTAGACTTTGTCTCACCCTCCGTGCCAAGCCCAGTGTCTGGCCCACACTGTTAACTCATTAGCTTTGTTTATGGAGCAGCAGGAAACAATCCTGAGGAAAAGTCAGGCTTGCAGCTTGGCTTGCTTATTATCCAGCATACAAGATGTCAGCCCCACCCTAATTCACCCCATTTAATATCTTCCTCATTCACTGAAAACCCCATATGAAGAAGCTTCCCAGTTGGGAGATCTCGGGCACCTGCCTGGTTGGCACGCGGTGACAGGATGAGAGCTGTATCCAGGCTGTACTGTTTGATGCCCGCCCACATCCCAGGCCTGAAGAGATCATGGGCTCTGCATGATCTCACCCTTTTTCTGTCTCACTCCCCTTTGCCACAACAGACTTTTTGTTTTTCTTTCCAAAAGCTAGCTGTCTTCTTGTCTAGACAACCCCCTCTTCCATCTCCAGATGGCTTTGTCTGGAAAATCCATACACTTTCTCACTAGAGCTCCTTCCTCGGGACGCACAGGCAATTAAGCTAGTCTGATTCTTAGGGTGTTACTCCAGTTAGTAAGCCTTTGCCAAATAAGTAAGGTTTTGCCAAAAAGAAAATGACAGTATTTTTTCTCAATCAGTGAATTTCTTTAGGATGTTTATTCCTTTCAGTGGTTAAGATGGTTTACTTGGAACATGTCAGGATGGCCATCTCAAAGGCACAGTGCTGGTCTTGTTCCAATGGGACTTCATGTAGAGGGCCTGGAGTTTAGGAAATGAATTTTCCGAAGATCGGGTAAATTGGGAGATATAAACTGGGACATCCAGAGGCATGCTTTATGTCTCTCATAAAATAGGAAGGCTTGTTTTCTTTATCAGCTTTAATCTGATTTTGATTTAGCTTTCTGATTAGATCCACCTTCAGTGCCTTTGTATTTGTTTTTCTCAAGCCAAGGTGCATGCAGCTTCCTTGGCTTTCAGGTCGTGGGGTCGTGATCATTATGTAGCCTGTGGTCCACCAAACTTCTCATCGAGGAGAAGATGGGCTGGGCAGCCCTCTCCAAGGGCAGTTTTTAATATAGACATTTCTTACACACTGTGACATGATATACCAACTGATCAATGATGCCTTAACAGATCCCAAGATTTTCTAATGATTTTCTTTTTTATCTAGATTCTGATTTATGCCTATGATACTGCTAATTGCTTTATGATGTTCTTTCTTAGGTAGAAGACAAAGAGTAGGGTAGATACAAGCATAAAATGAGTTGCTAATCCTCTGTGGTTATTATTGTTGTACCAGTAAAAGTTTTGATAATTGCCTGGTATGTTAATGTCTACATCACAGTTATTAGCAGAACAGCAGGAAAGATGATGATGCAAGTGATATTTGCAAAAACATGATTTATACTCATTACAGTTTAAAAATCGGTAAGTTCTATGTGATTTGAAAAAACAAGATAATGTTTTTTTATGTTTATTCTTCAATAATGTATGCCTTTTGTTTAATCAACTTACCTGTAGAATAGCTTTGGGAAAATAACCTCACATTGAATCAATATATATTTTGAAATAGTAGTAACTATATTTATTCATTTTCTCCTGCATAAAATGACAAAATTTTGAGGTCTTGAAAATTGCAGTTTCTTGACCCATATGCCTATAAAATACTTTTGTAAATACCATAGCAAAAATTCTATCATACTCTCAGTTTATTTTGTCAGATTTTGTCAAAAATGGGTTGAGTTTTGGGAATATGTCATATGTGAACCTCATCTGTTGAATGTGGTGTGAAGAAAATAAAGGTCAAGAATTGTTTCTAGACATAATAAATTTAATCAATCAAAAGGAAAATGCCTGTTCAAGAGTATTTATAACCTTTACCAGTATTGTTGAAAACAAACAAATCCCAAAAGAACTAAGTAGTGAAGAAGGATTTAGCTTATCATGCCTGAAACCAGCATTATTGATTATTTGCCTCCCACAGTCTTTGAGATAGATATCATAGATCAAATTACAAGCATTTATGATCTCAGAATTTGCTATTTGCACAATGAGAAAAATGGTTAAAATTTAGAGATAAAGGAAAGATCTCCTTATTTCTAATAGTGTCCTTCTGTAGTCCATAAACCATTCCTCATTGGTTAAACAGATATGGCACTATTAATACCAGTCTCTTAGGATTGTTATGAGAATTTAATGACTTAACATGAGTGTACCGTGACATACAGCACATAAGTATTGGCTGTTATCATTATCGCACCCAGCCTGATGATGATTCTTCAAAACCAGTATTTATCTTTCTTTTTTAAAATTGAAGTATAGTTGATTTACAACGTTATATTAATTTCTGTGGTACAGCAAAGTGATTCAGTTATACATTCTTTCTAATATTATTTTCTATTATGGTTTATCTTGGGATGTTGAATAAAGTTCCCTGTGCTATACAGTACGACCTTGTTTATCCATTCTATGTATAATAGTTTGTGCCTGCTAACCCCAAACTCCCAATCCATCCCTCCTCTACCTTTCCAACCCTTGGCAACCATTAAGTCTGTTTTCTATGTCTATTAGTCTGTTTCTTCTTCAAAACCAGTATTTAAATGCTTTTTTGATGACAAGAATGAAAAGAAATTATCTGCTTAGTAGACTAGATTTCAATATCAAGTGTTATGTTGTTATTTAGTTGCTAAGTCGTGTCCGACTCTTTCACAACCTCATGGACTGCCAGGTTCCTAGGTCTGTCGGATTTCCCAGGCAAGATTACTAGAGTGGGTTGCCATTTCCTTCTTCAGGGGATCTTCCCGACCCAGGGATCGAACTGACGTCTCCTGTATTGTTGGGTGGGTTCTTTACCGCTGAGCCACCAGGGGAGTTCATTCTCCATTAAAACACCCTCACTAAGTGGCATTAATACTCTGCTGTCGAATTTTGCACATCTATGTTGGGATTGTTTTCCGACCTTTTACTGTGTGTTTTTGTTGAAGACGTGGTATTACTAAGTGTTCCTTGTTTAAATTACTTTGATTAGTACATCTTGATAAACTCTGGAATTTAGTAGTAAAAATGTTTGTTTTTTCCTTAAAAAAAAAATCCCTTGAATATTTGATCTTATCGGAAGCATCAAGTATAATTAAGTATTCTTTCATGTTTTCCTTTTTGCTCAGACTTCCAGAAAGATCAAAGTCAAATTTAATACACACCATAGTAATATCTACACATGCTTTTTAAAATTTAAACAGGCCTATATACTACTTCAATTCCCTTGGAAGCAGGTGGTACTTAAATTTTATGTTAACAGTGAAAGATACTTCTTATGCAACCTGTGTTCACAGAAAATTTATCTTCAAAATGTTTTAACTGATAAATTTTTTCATGGAAGTAAAGTTATTTGTGTGTTAGATTTCACACTGGCCTTCAGAGCTTAATTCATTAGATAGCAAAATTACCATGCACAGAGATTGAAGTTAAAAAGAAAAAGAAATACTGAAATGCTTTATAAAATTACATATGTAAAACGGTTTGGAATTTTTTTTTTTAAGCATGATGATTTTCTAAAGGTTTCAATAATTTAAAAGTAATTAAAAATAAAAGTAAAATTTTAATGAAAAATAGATTCTGGCTATGAAATCTACAAAAGTAGGTGATATTACTTTCTTGTTTGTTGTGGATTGATCTTCCTAGATTACATGTTGGTATAGGTTTACTTGGTGAAAATCCAAGACATAGTTATCCCAAGTAGTGGAACTCAGATGCTCATTGAGGCACTGATGGAAACTGTTGGTACTCTATGTTCATTCTGCTTTTCAACAGCATATTGAGCTATGCATTTTAATGATGACCAATACCTTAAATGTGTCATGTGTTGTAACTTAACATCAGTAAACCATTTTTATGTATGTTCTTATGTTTTTTGTCACGCTGTAGAGTTCCATTAATTTTGAATGTTAATTATTAAGAAAAATGAGCTTTCACAGTCTGCAGTCACATTTTATTATGTCTAATTTCAGTTTACATATTCTTTCTTGTTCCATGATAGTACCAGGACTGCTCTTAAAACTATCCCCCAGAAAACAAAGTTTTCACATAGAGAAAAATGATTTCATCACATGAAGCTATAATACAATTGGTATAAATGGAGGCTGTATACCTAGAGAGCGGAGAGTCCAGAAAAGGGAATGATGACTGAACTCAAATCTTTAAAACAATTTTGTGGAAAAGGTTAACAGACCCCGTCTATGTAGACTTAGAGATAGAATTAGAGACGATGGATTGAAGCCACAGGAACATAGATTTCAACCCTAAAGAGGAAAATTGCTAATAATTACAAGTGTTAAAAATAGAATTGGCTACCTTGTAAAATTGTCCACCACTGGATATATCTAAGCAGAGTTTCAAAGTCAATTTTCAAGCCAGTTTCCAGATGTTACGACATCTGTTCAGTGTAATCTCAATGTCCCCTGTCTTTCCCCCTCATAGCACCCAGTCACATTCTGCCCCGAGTTTTGCATCGTCTATTTTGCCATCTCCAGGAAGAACTTCTGGAGGACAGCGACCATGTTAACTTATTTTTGTGTCTCCATGTCTTAGCTCAGTGCCTGTCACGTAGATGCTCAATAAGTATTTGTTGAATGGATGAATGCATGAATAGATGCAGTTTGAAATAAGATTTTTAAACTTTTTTTACAAGCTGCAGAACCAGTCCTTCAGGTTGAAGTCTGACATGTGAAAGAGATAAAAATGTTGCTGCTCTGGTTAAGTGTAGTTGGAGACCTAACAATAACTTAGTTCTTGAAACATCTCTGAAGAATACAGTTTATGAATCACTGATCTTGAAAGTTAAACTTAGAAGATTTCTTTGGTTTACTTTTTGATCTCTAGGTCTTTGATTCTCAATCTCTTTATTTCAAGTTTAAGGTCTTTCATTTTCACACTTTTTCTTGCCCTCAGAACGTTTCCTGAGGTTAAAAACCAGATGCTGAATAGGAGAGGCCTATGCTAGTGTTTACCCTCATAGGTTCTTTAGGTGGAAAGAATGTATGATGCATTCCACAGTTCTTGCTGGAACATTTTTGCAATGGGCTTTTGGTTTTCATATGTCTTGGGTTCTCAGTGTTCTGGCTTCTGGCTCTGACTGTGGTTGAACTGGAAGTTTTATAAGCCCATGGTCATTACCAAAACTTGAAATTACACTTGATAAAAGCCAGGAGAAGAAAGGAAAGGGAAGATCCAACCCTGAAGATGGAAACAGGTGTCTGGATGGCCCTCAGCCCTGCTTCCTCTTCAGGCAGAGAGAGAGTGAGAACTGGGCTCACTGGGCTGGTGATGAATCTGTCCGCAAACTGGCCAAGAAGACAAAGGAAACAAGACTAATGAATGGCAAGAAGAGGTGGGAGAGCTGGATCCTTGGCCTGAGTATTGCTTTCGAGCAAGAGAGCTTGGTAATTCAAGTGCTTCTTTGTTTGGAACTCCTTGTACTACCTGAATTAGTCATACTACTAATAGTGCTCTTCAACCTTGACAGCACATTGAAAGAGCACTTTGGGGACTTCCCTGGTGGTCCAGTGGTTAAGACTTCACCTTCCAGAGAGGAGGTATGAGTTTGTTCCTAGTCAGAGAATTAAGATCCCACATGGCCAGAAAAGCAAAATATAAAACAGAAGCAATATTGTAACAAATTCAATAAAGACTTTAAAAGTGGTCCACATTAAAAATAATCTCTTTTGGAAAAAGAAGACATTAAATTGCTGGCGAGAGATTATGATTTGCTTGGGTGATATGAGAAGTTGACGTGGTGGAGATGAGATATTTCGGATGCTAGCTGTTTATGGAAAGTCTTTGATCCCATTTTCAGGAGATTTGACACTTATTATGGAAATAGCTTAGAAGCATTTTGTTGTTTTTGGTCAGGTAACTAGAGATGGTAGTTTAAATTAGACAGTCTGGAGTAAAGAGAAAGAGAAGGTAGGGGAGGAGATAAAAAGAAAGGAAGGGAGCCAAAAAATGTTTGGAAGAACACTTCATCCTGTTCCCACACACTCTGTTGCCACCTCCATGAGAGTAGTTCTCTCATATATTACTTGCATGATCCAAAAAATGCATTCAGTATTCACTCAACACATCCTAAGTGGGTTTAAGAAAGAATGACGTGAAGCAGTAGAGTGTGGAGACAGAACTGACTGCTGGCAACAAGGCTGAGGGCCATGTGAGCCCTCAACCTTAAATTGCCCGTGTCAGCTGATGCTGAAACATCCTTGTTGAGCTGTTCTGTAAACACATTTTAGGTTGAAACCAGTTTTGCATATGGAGCAGTTTTCAAAATCCTTATCAGTACTGAGCAGGTGAATGCCTGATTTGTTGAACCAACCTGGATTTAGCATTCACAGCAAGCTACGTGCACCCCATCATCTCTCTGTCCCCCAGCAGGTGACCTCCTCTCCAACTTCACAGAGGACACCGGAAGGGTGTGGCAGCTGGTGTGAGGTGTGGTGACTGGTTTGAGAGAGGTCGTTTGAGGTGAAGGTGAGGGAAGTAGCAGAAGCTAAGGCATCAGCATGTACCGACAGGCAAAGTAGTAAAATAGAGAAAGGAATACGAACATGGACTGAGAGAAGGAATGCAGGAAAGCAGATTAAAAACATTAAGTTAGCAAAAAAAATTTTTTAATAGAAACCCATGGACAGTATTGGCAAACAATTAAAAGAAAGGGAAATAGCAAAAATATCACGGAATGTGCTAAAAAGGAAGGAGGAAGTTTGGTGCTGGGCTCTAAGTTAGCACCTATGATGAATGACGTTTAAAGTTATCAACTCCATTGAGGGGCAGAGGCAGTCTTGCAGGTGCTACAGACTTCCCTGGGTCCTCTTAAATCTGGGGTTTGTTTTCAGGGCGAATTTTGGAGGGGGCTAGCGTCCAGGCAGATATCTTACATCTACTTCTCTCTCTTTTTTTTGTTTTTGTTTTTCTCTTTTTTGGTTGTGCAGGAAAGTCCCTGTCTGCCTCTCTTAGACATGCAATAAAGGTATCTTCATGGCTGAAAGTTACTATCATCACCATTCACCCGAGGATCCTTGCAGATGTGCAGACCTCTTTCAGTCAGACCCCTTTTTGGTTCACTCTTTCCCTTTGGTCTAGGAACATAGTGTCCTCCAGAAAAAAATGCCTCTTCCACAAAATGCCTCTTATCTCATGCCTTTGCCTCTTCAAGACAGAGCACTGTTTCTTCAGATCATGTTCCTCCTCAACTTGTTTTAATACAGTGTCTTGTGCCTGTCTATGACTACGCTGAAACCATTCTAACAAAGGTCACCCATGACAGCTAACCTGCTAAGGACCAGTTGACCTGAATCCTTTCAGTGCTCCTCCTGCCTCAAAGCCCTCTGTGGGAAGCTGTGCCTCCTTGAAGTCCTCTCCCCCTCTGATTTCAGTGACTGAGATTTTCCTGGACTTTTCCTTCTTTGGTTAGCCTTGCTTCTGATCATCACTGGCTTTTTGTCTGCCCACCACACCCTGTGTATCAGTCTCTGGCTGCCTCCTGCCAAGCTGTGTTCTGAACTCTTTTTTATCTGCTTCATGTTCTTGTGGGTTTTGATAGTGGATATCATCAGAATCTATATTTTTAGTCAAGATCAGGACATTTAGAAACCATAAACCCTGACATTTTCTATGTGATGCAATTCAAAATAATAACATTGCTGAGCTGTTAGAATAAGTTGAAGGAAGTTTAACAGGGTGCTTACAATGTCCCATGATGTTGATGCTTTTTGGGAAAATAATAAATCTCTGTATTTTTCCCAAATTTTTCTTCTTACATTTGTTACCCTGCTTTTGCTGATGCCCTAGTCTTTGCCATTTTGAAGGGTAATCCAACATTGTTCTTGACCCTCACTGTCTCTTGATCCTTTGTATCTGCTCGTCTTACATTGCCTTGGCCTTTCTCCCTTCTCTTTGCACCAGCCATTCTCTTCCCAAGTAGCTCAGAAAACAAAAAATTAATGGAGCTTATTATTTTGTGTTTGATGTAGGAGTCTCATTCGCCTTTACTTTTCTACCTATGTCTTCTCTTATTGCCTTGTTTTTATTTGAACTTTCTCATCTCGCATGTAACCAGCAGTTACTCTTCCCAGTCTCCTTGAGTGCCTCCTCTTCACACCACTGCCTTCTGCTGTGTGTGTCAGTGAAGCCACGTTTGGAGGTACTGTACTTCCTCAACTTGTTTTAATTAAAATTACAAGTACTCCTGACTCCAGGCATTTGCAGAGGCTGTTGCCCCTTTCTGGAACACTCTTGTCCTCCCTTAACTGGCTACGGTCTGAACAGATCTCAGCTCACTGCCTGCCATTTCCTCTAGGGACTCTCCCCTTGCCCCTTAGATGAGGTGAAATCCATTTGCTGAGTGTTCCCCATCCTGCTTCCCTCCACTTTGTAATTTCAGTGTGCTTGTCATAATTCATTTAACACCTCATAAAATGCATAGCAGAGACCGTTTCTGTCTTGTTCACGGCCATATTCACAATGCCTAAGAGTCTTCCCATTACTATAAGTATATGTTGAGTTGAACAGATGAAACATAAATAATAAATCAACAAAGTCCTACTTTATTTTTCCATACTAGGTCAAATGTCATCTTTCTATCAAGTCTCCCCACCCCCAGGCAAAAACATGGTTCCCTCAAACAATTTGTGCATTCCATTATGACTGTTCAGAAGTCAACTAACAGAACTGTCAAGATCATGAAAGGCAAGGAAAGACCGAGAAATTGTTGTAGATTGGAGGAGACCAAAGAGACATGATGATGAGTCAATGTAACACGGGATCCTTGCACAGAAGAGCATCAGTGGAAACACTGGTAAATTACAAATAAGGTGTGTAGGTCAATTCATAGTATTATACCATTCATAGTATTGTATTTTTTTTAATTTTTCACAATTGGTATGAAGATTAAACGGGATATTAACATTAGGGCAAGCTAGGGGAAAGGGATTTTGGAATCATTTGTACAACTTTTAAGACCAAAGTCCAAAATTATTTCAAGATCATAAGTTAAAGTCAACCAGGCCCTTTCCACAAACAGAAAGTGCGCCTTACTAGTTAGATCTTAGCCACTAACAGTGCCCAGCCCAGTAGATGCTCAGTAAGCGTCAAGTGAATTCACCCTTGCTTGCACCCACGTTGGTTATTTGCAGTCTGTGTTTTCTCCTTGCCCTTCCTGCCTTACCTAGCAACAGCTTGGCGCCTTTAGGGAAGATCTGGTCCCAGAGTGCATGTGCTTGAGAGGCCAGCATCCTCACTTTTGGTGGCAGAGACACTCTACTACATACACCCTGTGTACTGGTAAATTGCTTTTGAAGGTAATAAATACAATAATAAGAAATTATATAAATAATCTCTTTTTATATAATAAATTAAAAATTAAAACATAAATAAATAATAAAATAAACCTTTATTACCGAAGGTAATAAAGAAGAGTTATATCACAGAAAAACAAACTAGAAAAGGGAAATCTGGTCTCCTTATAGCTTGATTTTTACATTGTTTGTATTTTACCTTTGAACATTTTTGTTTCTATTTTTTTTTAAGTCTTTATTGAATTTGTTACAATATTGCTTCTGTTTTATGTTTTGGTTTTTTTGGTGGCGAGGCATGTGGGATCTTAGCTCCCAGACCAGGGATCCAACACACACCTGCTACTCAGGATGTAAGGTCTTAAACCCTGGACCACCAGGGAAGTCCTTTTTGTTTCTATATGAATGCCAAGATATTCCAGCCAGATTCCCAATTGAGAATCTTTTTCTTTTTCAATGATTTAATTCAGTCTTATTTTATTTTACATGTTGAAGGCTGACTACCTTTTTTTTTTACTAACCGCTAACTCAAATTTTGTGTAGAAAATGTCCCTCTAAAATGTCTTAAACATATAAAAGAATATCTTCATCCTAATACATTGTGATAGAAATCCAGACGCTTATCCCTTTTAGGATAACTTGTAAAAGTTGAAAAAATAAGTTCTAAACCGCAGAAATTCTCTTAAGAAATTCCCTGAGCATTTCTGAGTATTCTAAACTTGGTCCATCACTTTAGAATGGCTATACAGTAGCACATATAGTTAATAAGTTATAATAAGACCTTCTAATCAGCTGGCAATTTAAGAAAAAGACTTCTAAAGGTTGAATCCTTGGTAGACTTTTAGGGTCAGTGTGTGGTTGTTTTCCTCT
This sequence comes from Moschus berezovskii, assembly GCF_049115385.1. Classification (NCBI taxonomy): domain Eukaryota; kingdom Metazoa; phylum Chordata; class Mammalia; order Artiodactyla; family Moschidae; genus Moschus; species Moschus berezovskii. The sequence continues at coordinate 51,575,279 of NC_142465.1, forward strand.
TGCTCGTGAAACCTTTAACTTGCAATTATTTCCTATTGAAAACACTTTTCAACCTTAACTTCACGGTCATTTGTTTGCATAAGCCATACACTACTAACAACAGGGTGCAGGTTGTCTTAGCAAAGAAAAGTCTCTCTTGTCTAGCATCCTCCCCTAGGGCTTCCTGCTTTGCTCAGCTACCTACCTGGGTATTTCTGTGGCATCTATCATTTCTGTATCTAAGCATTCACATCTCACAAACACAAACATCCACAGACCTAAAGTGTGGAGCTTGGAGCAGAAGCTTCCTACAGAGAACATTTTTACAATTTAACAAGGCAGCTTTCCACACTTTTGTTCCTTTAGCATAAAACTGAATGGGGCCGTTTCATCTAGAATTTGAAAGAAAAGAAGAAAAAGAGAGATCCCAGTTTGCCTAGATAAGGCCATTTTGAAAGCATTTACTGAATACCTCAGTGCTATCCACTTTGTGAAGAATCACACATGCTTCTGCAGGGTCAACATTCATGAAAACTCGGTAACATTTGCTGTATCTGAGGACCTTAAGGGGGAGTTGACATTTCTCTGAGTGCACTGCAGGAGTGACCTAGCTCCTAAAGTCCCTTTTGCTTTTCCATTAAAAAGATGAAAAATACCAATACTACATTTTAACAAATTTTCTAAATTTAAGGGTATGGGGCTCCATACACAAAGAACTAAATATATGGTGATGTCTCTAGTTAGGTATATTTTTAGGCACTATCTTAGAATAGAAATTTCCAGCATTTCATTACAGGTTCCTTACTTTTATTGTTTAATTAATAACATCAACCAGCTCTCACATCAGCTAGTTTTCCACCTGAGAGCCTTGCTTCTTATCATTAAAACTAATATCATGATTTCCATTTTTTTTTCATGCTATTTTATATAACAAAATAAGAAGATATACTGAAATACTCAATTAAGCACTGCTGCTCACTTCAATAAGGCATCACTGTTCAACTTAAGTGTTGGCCAGTAGGCAGAACCACCATGCAGTCATTTGAAGTATTTGTTCAGTAACTGGTATGCAAAAGTCTGGGTTAGACAAAGGTTGAAGACATATCTACAAAGATTATACCACAGTGCCCTCTAGCCTATATAGCAGGAAGGAAAGTGTTTCCCCTCCCTGCTGTTCATTTCTGGAGTTTAACAATATTTAGCAACGGCTTTTTAGCTGTGGTCAGGCTCAATATATATGTAATATAAAGAGTATGAACCTTTCATTGAATACTCCCTACGATGATTTTTCTTAGAGTAGACATCATCAAAGCTCTTCACTTTCTTGAAGAGCTGGTACATCCCAGCAGAAGAAATATCCAGTTTCCTAAAGTGTTAACAGGTGCAGAGACAGCACCACTGTGTCAATCTTTGTTTCCTTTATTGGGTCAGGGGAGAGAAGAGCTCCACTTCCCACCTCTCCTCCCTTCCCTCACTGAAAAGCAGCAATCCATAAACTATCCTTGAACATGCAAAGGCAGGTGTCCTTGGTGTTATCTAATTATCCTTGATCCCAAACTCATTATTGTCTGTTACCCACATTCTCTCCCTTCATATTATTTTGGGAAAGAAAAAAACAACTATAGATGTAAGCCTTCCTGTCTGTGTTGATTTAAATTCAATTTTAAGGGAAAGATTTAGTATTTCCTTGAAGCTTTTTTGATTATTAGTTCTCTGTGGTTTCCTTCCCTACCTTCCTTTTAAGGTGCTCAAATGCTCAGTCATGTCTGGCTCTCTGTGACCCCATGGACTGTAGCCCCCCATGCTCCTCTGTCCATGAAATTCTCCTGGCAAGAATACTGGAGTGGTTTGCCATTTCCTCCTCCAGGGATCCTCCCAACCCATGGATGGAACTGCATCTCTTAAGCTTCCTGCATTGGCAGGTGGATTCTTTACTAGTGCCACCTTGGAAGCCTCCCCTTCAATCTTGAAAAGCTAATTAAGTGAGGTCCACAATACATATTTTCTTTAGAGATTAAAAAAATATTTTTATCTTTAAAAATCTCCAAATTGCAGAAGTAGGTAAATAATAGAACATAATTTATTCTACTCTGTCACTAAGTAACCTTGGAAGTTTGCTAAAAAGGCAGTCTCTTTCCTGACTATAGAAAACATTTAATGGGAAAAAGTACTCTTGAGGTTTGAAGTACATAGACTTTTTAACTTAAAAAAATATACTGCTACACATTTACACTCTGCCATAAAGTACTATAATGAATAATTAAAATAGAGCTAAAGTTTTCAAAATAAATGATAACTATGGATTGTGGTACGGGGCTCTTAATTTTTTTTCATGCTTTTTTTACTTGTTGATTTGCATAGCATAGTAATAGGCAAAGGGTTTCCCAGTCATTAAATGTGAATTAACAAGAAGAGATTTTAATGGGCATTTTGGCCTCATTTCAGGCTTTAGTAACTTAATTCTGTACTCTCCTTCTGCATCGGCTCTAAAAACTAACTTATTTATTTGTACAAATAGTGTTTGAAGGTAAACAGATCAGAACTTCATGGTTGGAAAAAATAACCTGTAGCAATTAATTTTTCACAGAGACGTGAAGCTTTCCCTAGTGCTCGATTCTGAGTGTTGAAGAAATGAGCAAGTTAGACAGAACATGTATCTTTACTGTTAAATAATTCAAAAGGCAGTAAAAACAGTATATTTTTAGGATCTTTATATTTCATCATGATGTATACACTCTTAAAACAACAACAAAAATATTTCTCTGTCTGTATCCAAAGATATTAAGTGATTTCTAAGTGAATTTTCCGAGTGACTGTTCCTATTTCCTATGTTAGGTGATTGGTACTGGAAAATCCAGTTCACTCTGCCTTTTTCTTTTGCAACATTCCAAAAAGGCCTTCCCTGGTGATTTCAGTCTTGAGCTCTCATTGAGAGCATGAAGTCTTAGCCACTGGACCACCAGGGAGTTCCCTGACCTGAACTTTGAAGCTGATGCTCTTCGCATATCCCTGTACTTTCCTAGAACTCTTGCCTTACGCATCCCTCAGGTCAACTGTTCCTTCTGGGTTGGCACCCGGAAGCACTTCACGTTGTGAAGGAGCGGACGTTTTTTATCCATGGCTCTACTAATACTGGTATCCTCATTTACCCTCACAGTGTATTACTGTGATCAAATTGTGCTAAACATGTGAGCCTAACTATTTTTTGTGAGTGAAGTTCGAATGGATACTGGAGAAGCGAATGGCACTCCAGTATTCTTGCCTGAAGAATCCGATGGACAGAGGAGCGAAGAGTCGGACACGACCGAACAACTAACACTAACAAAAGAATCTCAGTGGCTGATTGTAAAGGTCAGTATAGGTTTATTAAGTTTAGAGTGAGCCCCAACTTTCCTGAGATAGCCGTGAGTTCAGGTGCCATAAAAGCAATCTCTTAAATGTGTACCGCCTTACATATGTGAGACTATTCCATAAATTGCCATGAAAGAAAAAAGTCCCCTGTCAAGCCATATAATCTGATCTTCTATTCAGAGAGCATGTTGACTGTAGCCACAGGGTATCAGGAACCATAAGGATAATCTAGTGAAATATTTAGGGTCTCTCTCTCCACCAGATGTGTCCCACACATGGTTGAGTGAAGACATTCCTTTTGTAAGCAAGAGTGACAAGTCTTAGGCTCCATTCTGATTTCATTTCATCTTTTATCTATCGCTTAAAATAACTAAGCTTTTTATTCTCTTCCCTCACCATGCGAAATTGCAGATGTTTACTGGTTTCATTCTTTTGTTGAATTAACTCCCCCTCTAATAGATGGTTTTTGTTTTCAAAACAAAGCTCTACATTCCAGTTTGAATAGCTCCCTCTGACATGATCAAGTTCTGTTATTTTACTTATATAATCAAGATTTCCTTTCATTTCCAAGTTAAAAATACTCTGAAGAGATTTGAGTGATAAATTTCCATGCAGCTGAGTTAAATATCCTGATCTGTTTTCATCCCTGGGTTTCCACAGCTCTGGGAGAAATGTGGAATTAGGGGAAATGCTTTTAAATAATATGTATCGCTTAAGTCAAGACCAGATGTGTTTTGTCTAGTTATCTTGTTACAAACTGATAGTTATCTACCCAGTATCCATTCTAATTTCACTCACAAAAAAACCTAGTTTTATTTCTCCGACTGTCAATGTGCCTGGATTCAACACCTTTTGTTTCCCACAACCCCTTAGGTGGTCAGTGAGAATTAGCTGCAGTGGTTGGATCGGCTTTTAGGATGGTTCTATTAGGCAGACTGACTCAGCTGAGACTTATGACTATAAAGAGAGCTGAGCACCAAAGAACTGATACTTTTGAACTGTGGTGTTTTTGAAGACTTGAGAGTCTCTTGGACTGCAAGGAGATCCAAACAGTCAATCCTAAAGAAAATCAGCACTGATGCTGAAGCTGAACCTCTAATACTTTGGCCACCTGATGCAAAGAACTGACTCATTGGAAAAGACCCTGATGCTGGGAAAGATTGAAGGTGGGAGGAGAAGGGGACGACAGAGGATGAGATGGTTGGATGGCATCACCGACTCGATGGACATGAGTTTGAGCAAACTCCGGGAGTTGGTGATGGACTGGGAAGCCTAGTGTGCTGCAGTCCATGGGGTTGCAAAGAGTTGGACACGACTGAGCGACTGAACTGACTGACTTCTTGCTCCTCTTTTTGCTTGGAATGTAGTATCTGGAATTTCACAGCCACCTGGAACTTCCAAGATGAATGCCATGTAGAAATATAAGATTCAGGGTTTCTGTCGATTCTAGAGCTGACAAGGCAGTATATCTCACCTATGTATTTAGGATCTTCCATTGGTATCCATGGGGCGCTGGTGCCAGCACCTCACAGATACCAAAATTTGTGGATATTCAAGTCCCATATATACATGGATGCTCGGTTGGTTGAATAAAAGGATGCAAAACCCGTGGATATGAAGGGCTGACTTTATTTTCCTTGTCTATATCGGAAGTAAATTTCTGACTTGTTTAAGCTACATATTTGAGGTTCCTGTTATATGCAGACAAATGTGATCATACCCAGTAGGTGTGATTTAACTTTTCCATGACTCTAATAGAAGGGGATGACAGAGAATGAGATGGCTGGATGGCGTCACCGACTCGATGGACATGAGTTTGAGTAAACTCTGGGAGTTGGTGATGGACAGGTATGCCTGGCGTGCTGTGATTCATGGGGTCGCAAAGAGTTGGACACGACTGAGCGACTGAACTGAACTGAACTGAACCGAATGCAGAACCATCGATTCCTACTTCACTTGTCTCTTCTCTTCTCCCAGCTCTAACTCCCTCCTCTACTTATTGCCAGCACTTAAGAGGACATTCTCAACCTGGAAGTGCCTGCCCTAAAATCACATGCACAGTGGTCTGGCTGGAAAATGTAATTGCAGCTATTTCTGCTTCTCCCTTTGTTCTCCTTGGAACACAAGAGTTTTCAGAGGCCCAGGGACTTTTCACATCAGTGCTCGCAGTAGGTGTGGGATGGGCTGGATAGTACAGGGCAACTGTTTTGCACACATGAGCCACTAACTTTTAAAATCTAGCCTGCAGCACAGAATGCACTGGGCAGAGTTAGAGCAGTGGGCCTCAACCTTTTTGGCACCAGGGACTGGTTTCATGGAAGACAATTTTTCCACAAGACTGGGGTCAGGGTGGAAATGATTTCAAGATGATTCTCATCGAGAGGCTGCAGTCAGGATCCCTCTCATGTGCAGTTCACAGTAGGGTTCCCTCTCCTATGAGAATCTAATGCTGCTGCTGACCTAACAGGTCAGCAGCAATGCCAGCAATGGGGAGTGACTGTAAATACAGATGAAGCCTGCTTGCTGTGTGCTGCTCACCTCCTGCTGTGTGGCCCAGGTCCTAATTGGCCATGGACCACTCCCTGGTCTGTGAACTGGCAGGTGGGGACTCGTGGGTTAGAGTTCCCTGGGACAGTAGCATAACTTCTTTTCCATGATGTCTACAGGAGTAGATTCTTTCCTGCCAGCAGCACTTCACTGTGTGTGTCATGGACCAGTGAAGAAGAAATCTGCCTTTAAGCCTTCACTAAGAGGTAGGGGCCTCTTAATTCCTTCCTGCAACATTCTGCGGGTTTGCTAATGTCAAGGAAAATAGAGGTCACATTCAGGCAAAGGTAAATTAAAGGAGTGATCCACTGAGAAGAAAATAAAACCTTGAAGGAACATTATGGACATAAATTGGGAAGCTGGAGAGTTACTCCAAAGAGAGCTGCAGGAATACAGCCACAGAGAAACAGGATAACCTGATACCTTTCTCTGCCACACGCCTCTGCTGAAAGGACGGTGCTGTTATGTGCATACTGTGTCCCGCTGCTATCACCCTAAGCCACTGTCAGGATGCTGGGTGTTGAGGCCTTACATAAACGCCCCTGCTCAGCAACCCAACACCTACCAGCAGGCTCTGTTTCTCCTCTAGGCACCAGAGCATTTGGCATGCTTGTTCAGAGTAATTTCAAGGTAGATTGTAATTGTTGATAATAAACACACTACACTGAGTACAGCTGGACTAGGGAAGAGGGTCGTAACAAGAGATCTGTGATGATCATGGTTTGTAAGTTGATATTGAATATCCTAACAAGATAAAGCTTTTATTAAAATTATGAATCAAATCTCATTCTTTCTCATATGAAAAAAAAACTGGGAAGGATTATTTCAGGTGTACTTGACAAAGGTTCTTCACTTTAGGAGGAGTGTGTGTGTGTTAGGAGGAGGGTGTGTGTATATAAATACACCTACATATATGTATATGTGTGTTCATGTATATATGTATGTGTCATATACATATATGTGATATATAACATATCACTATGTATTACTATATATTGATAATGATATTATATAACATAATATCATTATATATACTCTATTATTTAGAGAGTATATATACCTTCCCTGGTGGCTTAGTGGTAAAGAATCCGCCTGCAATGCAGGAGACACAGATTTGATCCCTGGGTCAGGAAGTTCCCCTGGAGAAGGAAATGGTAACCCAGTCCAGTTTTCTTGCCTGGGAAATACCAGGGACAGAGGAACCTGGTGGGCTATAGTCCGTAGGGTCGCAAAAGAGTCAGATATGACTGTCTAAACAACAGCAACCGTGTGTATGTGTGTGTATAATAGGCATTTTGAGGCAAATTCAAGAGCTTGGAATGGGTCCAGAGAAGAGCACATGCATTTATCAATAGGTAGGAAAATCGGGCCTGTAACAAAAGGTTAGAGGAGTTGGACGCATTTAGTCTGGAGTAGAGGCGATGTAATCACGATTAAAGAGTTGTTATCTGATCTGATCTGATTAAGGAGTTGACCAGCGTTCTCTCTCCCCATAGAAGACATAAATAATAGGAATTGTGTAAACTTGAGAAGAAAGGGGTTTAGATGAAATATTGGGAGACATTTCTTCAAAGTGAGCATCATTAAAGAAAAAAACGTCACAAACTGTAACCAGTTATTGAGGAAGGCTGGGGAATCTGTGTCTCATGATGTTAGTGTCGTGGGCACAGCACAGGCTCTGAATTCGGAACTGATTTTGAACCTTGGTTCTTGCCTTAGTTTAGCATGAGTAAAATTGTCTTTAAAAGTCCTTCACTTTGTAGGATTTTCAGGGATTATGGAACAGTTAGCATTTGGACAAGCAGTTAGGTGATAAAGGTGATATATAAACATGATTTCCCCCCCTTAGCTTCCAAACTGTTGTTTGAGATTTTACAGCATAAGGGCTCGGCAGTATATTCTTGTCAGTATTGATGGTTTTCCTTTGTTTTGCAAAGGATTTGGCTTTTATAGAAAAATGAATCCTAGCATTTTGTGGCAGGTGATTATTATTACTGGGATTTACAAAGCCGTGACTGATGTGTGTGCATCTGTTTGGATTCATACCAGTGCCACCAACAGAACAATATAAAAAAGTATTTCAGGATCAAAGTCAAGAAAATGAGGTACTATAAGTCACAAAAAGAAATCACTGGTCTAACACTATCCTGAGGCAGAGTATTAATCTCCCGTCTTGTTAGAACTGGATCTGTTCACATTACTAGGTTTATTGTCACTTTGTCACCTCTTTGTGAAAACATATGTATGGAGGGGACACTGCACTGTTTGATCTCAAATGCCATCTCCCACTTGTGAGTATGCTAGTCTTTGAAAGGGTTCTGAAGCAGCTGCTTGCCCACCTTGGCTGTATCATGGTCTTAACCAAATTGAACAGAATGCATTTTTCTTACCTACATGGTATGTAAGCATGTGCAGGTGTTAAACCAGTGTCAGTTTTCTGTATTGCCAGAGCTAATCAAGAAGAGGCAGAAATGCTACAAATTGTTGTCCTTTGAGCTTCACTTTTATAGACGGCTCCAAGAGTCTTAGGCTTTGATCCTAACTTTTCTTGCTAAATGTAGGGACATGATTCCTAGCTTTCAGGGCTGGACTTTTCAGTGCTTTCGAGGAGCTCTTTCCTTCTTATTATTAAGGGAACAAACACATATTGAGTGCCTTCTGGCTACCTGCTTCCAATCTAAATGCTTTACATGTATTAATTCATGACATCCTCCCAGCAACGCCATGAATTTAGTACTGTTTATTATCATTCACATGGTATAGGGAAAAAATGGACACAGAGACTTATGAGTAGTAGACTCATTGTAGACTAGGAGGGTCTCACAGCTGGCAAATGACTGAGTGAGTATTTGGATTCAGGCAAGTCAGCATGCGCCTGTGCACTAACCATCATGCTACCTTGCCTCTCAGTCTGAGCAGCTTCCTCTTGCTGTGGAAGCAGGATTTAGGAAGGGTCTGGAAATTTCCTTGACACATCCTAATTATTGTTCCCTTATCTTGGACATGGTTTTTGCAGTTGTGGAACCAGAAAACTGCCAAGCTATCTTCCTAATCCTTGTTTCATGACACTTAACTTAGAATGAAGAATTTGTTACAGCTGGTTAACTTGGAACTCTCTGGATTCTAAAAACAGCTTCCTGACTTTCTCTCCAGTCTGCCAAAGCAGTTCTTTGTGGCAGAATTTTAACCCCTTTATGTCTTCCTTTCTGTCACCTGAACCTGATCTTATACCACGTGCTTGTGGGTGCTCACTCATATTCGACTCTTTGTGATCCCATGGTCTGTTTGTGGACCACCATGCTCGTCTGTCCATGGAATTTTCCTGGCAAGAATACTGGAGTGTGGAGTGGGTTTCCATTTCCTACTCTAGGGAATCTTCCTGACTCAGGGATCAAATCCGCATCTCCTGCATTGGCAGGTGAATTCTTTACCGCTATGCCACCTGGGAAGCCTGATCTTACACACAGCCACCCATGGAAGAAGTGGGGAGGTGTCTTTTCACATGCAGAAGCACATTGCAGTTGACAGCTAAGCTTCTTTGCTAGGATTCAAGAACACTGAGTTAAATCCTCTCTTCTGCATCCCAGGGGGATCCCAGACCCAAGAAAGACTTTTTTTTTTGGATAAATTCTCATAGTCATTCTAGCTTTGAGCTTTGGTTCCCATGGAAGGCTTGGTTGCCTTTGCTCTTTTCTTCCCTCTGCGTCACATTGACCTATATGTAACTTTTTCACCTCCAGATTTCCCTGCCAGTTACTCAGACAAGACATTTTTAGGTTTAACAGTCTACTGAGAGTTTGAGGCAATGGGGGAGAGTTAGCAGTTACACCATCACAATGCAGATTAACTGGAGTTGAATTTATTTTTATATATTTACTTCATTTTTTGTATGGCTGAGTAACCTAGAATTGAATTTAGACTTTCCTTTTCCAAAATGTCCCTCAATCCACTCCGTAAGAGAGAATATTCTCACCAGTCACTCGTGCCCATCCACATGCCACTCCAGTTCTCTCTGCACTTCAAGTTCAGTCTCTCACTTTTTATGTAGTGCAGTGTAGCACAACCCACACTTGGGCTCCATGCCTGCCTCTGTCTAAGGATTCATTACTGTCTCACCAAGCAAAATGGCCCTCCGCCTTTACTAGTACAGCAGGACTGGCAGTGGCGTTGGAATTTCAGCCTTGCCTCTCCCTTCTCTGTCATGTCTCCTCACCCCTGGCTCATCTGTCCCATCCCTCACTTCTCCGTAAGTTCTGAAACTGCAAAAGATCGGAGGATAGCACATGCTTTTTTTCTCAATGATACGAATTTTGGCTTTCCTGTTAGATGTCAGAAGTAGCTACAGTCAGTTTGAACTTCAACACATTTAATCTTTGGGCTAAACTAGTAATAAAGATGTATTAACATTAGAATTAAGACACTAGGAACAGCAGGGTACTACAAGATGTGTATAACCTCCCTTCCTTCTGACAAATGAACATTAATATGAAATTAAACCAGTAGCGCACCGTTACGAACCATGGGAGGTAGTGGCGGGTCTAGGCTACCTTTACCTTTGAGGACAAATCCTTGAATATGGCAGTGATTGGTAAGCAAGTCTCATTTTTGCTTATCAGTGGTGCTCAGGGGAGCCTGCAGTGAGCTTAAGGCATACAGGACTCAGGCAGAAACAGAGAATTCAGACAAAATAAGGCTGTGACCATGCTGTCAGGGCACCTGAGTAACCCGAAGATGTGTCTGAAGAACATGGGTGTGTTGAATGTGGATGGACCTGGTGGGCATCTGCTTAGTGAAATAAGTCAGAGAAGGTGAATGCTGTATGGTGTCACATACAGTGAAATATGTGGACTCTAAAAAAAATAATATAGTGACTACAGCAAAGCTGAAACAGACTCACAGATAAACAGAATAAACTAGTGGTTTCTAGTGGAGAGAGGGAAGGAGGAAGGAGCAAGGTAGTAGGAGACTGAGGTACAGACCTTATATTGTACAGCACAGGAAATATAACTAGTATTTTACCCTAACTGTCAGTGAAGTATAACCTTTAAAATTGTGAGTCACTGCATTTACACCTGAAACTGTATTTTTGTACATCAAGTATATTTCAATAAAAGATTTTTTTAAGTGATTGCAGCCATTAAATTAAAAGACGCTTACTCCTTGGAAGGAAAGTTATGACCAACCTAGATAGTATATTAAAGAGCAGAGACATTACTTTGCCAACCAAGGTCCGTCTAGTCAAGGCTATGGTTTTTCCCGTGGTCATGTATGGATGTGAGAGTTGGACTGTGAAGAAAGCTGATCGCCGAAGAATTGAAGCTTTTGAACTGTGGTGCTGGAGAAGACTCTTGAGAGTCCCTTGGACTGCAAGGAGATCCAACCAGTCCATTCTAAAGGAGATCAATCCTGGGTGTTCATTGGAAGGACTGATGCTAAAGCTGAAACTGCAAAACTTTGGCCACCTCATGCGACGAGTTGACTCACTGGAAAAGAGTCTGATGCTGGGAGGGGTTGGGGGCAGGAGGAGAAGGGGACGACAGAGAATGAGATGGTTGGATGGCATCACCGACTCGATAGACATGAGTTTGAGTGAACTCCGGAAGTTGGTGATGGACAGGGAGGCCTGGTGTGCTGTGATTCATGGGGTCGCAAAGAGTTGGACACGACTGAGTGACTGAACTGAACTGAACTGACTGAAGGTCATTCAAAAAAAGAATGGGTGTGCTTAGCAGTCTGTGGTCCCACAGGTGGGTCGTCTGGCAGATGGGGTGCCTTGTGGCTGCAGTGCCCTCTCCGCGGGCAGAATCAGCACAGCTGAGCCACATCAGAAAACCCTGTTTCTTCCCAGCAGACTCACAGCCACTGGCTGGAGGATGACAGCAAGACCCCAAGGGCTTAGTTGCTTCAGTCGTGTCTGACTCTGTGTGACCCTACGGACTATAGCCTGCCAGGCTTCTCTGTCCACAAGTTTCTTCAGGCAAGAATATTAGGGTGTTTGCCATGCCCTCCTCCAGAAGATCTTTCTGACCCAGGGACTGAACCCACATCTCTTATGTCTCCTGTATTGGCAGGTGGGTTCTTTACGACTAATGCCACCCAGGTTAATGGCCTGTATATACAGGAAGATTATAGAAATAAGAAGGTGTCTCAACACAGTGCCTTGAAAATAGCCACTAGGAGGCCTCGTGGATGCTTCCTGCTTGTGCCCTGTGGAGGTGGATTGAGAGCAGAGTTTAATTCTCAGGTCTGGGTCTGGATGGCAGTCTCTGTCTTCTGTCAGATTCTTGCCATTTTCAGAATTAGCCCAGGAACTAGGGCAGGGCTGGGCCTGGGAGGGCCTGGGAAGGCAAAGGCAGGGGAACGTGGCCAGGACCAGTGATCCCAGAGGCCTGTTCTGCACACCGTGGGTACAGAAGCACGTGGCCTTTCTCCTGGGTTGGTCGTCAGCTGGAGAGAGCATCTTCCTGTCTTCACAGTGAAAAAAATTTTAAAAAGCACTTCAAACCGCAAGCTCATGTATTTTCTAACTCGTTGGAGAGTTGGTTACAGCTGACCCCACATCTAAGGAAACAGGTTGCTGCTGAAGAGACAAGATGCAAATGCTGGCTTACCTGCAGTAGACACAGAGCAAGGGGTGGTAATTTGACCATGGAAGAGTGAGAGGATGTGGAGGCCTTGGGGGCAGCAGTGGCGGGAGTGCACACTCTCTTAAGGGTTTTTCTCCATGAGCCTCAGTAGACACTCATAGAAAAGATTGGAGAAAGACTTTCAAGTGTTCTCTCTGAATAGACCTTCTGAAAAGAGATGGTCATGCTGAGTGAAGTAAGTTAGGCAGAGAAAGACACATGTGACACGCTTTCTGTGTGGACTCTAAACAAATGATATAAATGAACTTATTTACAAAACAGAAGGCCTCAGAGACATAGAAACAAACTCAGGTTACCAAAGAAAGGGGAGGGCAGGGGAGGGATAAATTAGGAGTTTGGGATTGGCAGATACAAAATATTGTAAATAGATCAGCAATAAGGATCTCGTGTATAGCACAGGGAACTATATTCAGTGCCTTGTAATAGTCCATAATGGAAAAGAATCTGGAAAAAAAAATCGCTTTGCCATACACCAGAAACTAATACAACATTGTAAATCAACTGCGCCTCAATTTTTTTTTTTTTTAAAAGCAGCATGTCTTTTCTGGATAAAATAAAGGCCAGGCCTTGAGAATGAGCGAGGAAGGCACATGGACTTCTGAGGGACAAGTGGTCCAGGCTGGAGAAACAGCAGGCAGAAGGCTCAAGTTGGAAGGAGCTTGGCTGATGAGATGAATAGAAAGGAGGCTCAGTGGCCAGAGCAGAATGAGCAGAGTCAAGCCGCAAGAAATGAGGTGAGAGTGGTAATAGGGACCAGATTCTGTAGGGTGTTTGAGAGGACTGAATGGACTTCAGCTTTTAACTGGAAAAGCCCCTGGAGGGTTTTGAGCAAGAAATGATACAGCATGACGTTTGATTTAAAATGATTGTGAAAATAGCTTAGTGGTTCCCAAGAAAGGTTGACATACACTTACCATTTAACCCTGCAATCACACTTCTGGGTATTTATCCGAGAGAAATGGGAACTTGGGTTCGCACAAAAACCTGTACAGCTGCATTGCAGCTAAATTTTCACAGCAGAAAATGTTCATCGCAGCAAACTGGAAACAACCCAAATGTCCCTCAGTGCCCAATGAGTGAATGGAAAAACAGACTTTGGTACATACAGATAATGAAATACTACTCAAGAGTAAAAGGAACTATTAAATACACAGAACTTGGATGGAGCTTAAGGTTGTTATGCTAAGTCGCTTCAGTCCTGTCTGATTCTTTACGACCCCATGGACTGTAGCCCACCAGGCTCCTCTGTCCATGGAATTCTCCAGGCAGGAATGCTGGAGTTGGTTGCTATGTCCTCCTCCAGGGGATCCTCCCTACCCAGGGATCAAACCCTTGTCTCTTATATCTACCTGCATTGGCAGGTGGGTTCTTTACTGCTAGCGCCACCTTATGCTGACTGATAAAAAGCTGATCTCAAAAGGTGTTATAGCCTATGATTCCATTGATATAACATGTTCTAAATGGCAAAATGATAGTGATGGAGAATGGGTCGATGGTTGGGAGGCTGAGGACTGGGGAGGGTGTGATTGAGGAGGAGCAGTGCAGGCTTGCTTTCTTATTGTGAAGGGAGAGTTCTGTATCCTGATTATAATGTGGTTGCACAAACTTATTTGTGTTATAATGTTTCACAGAACCAAACAGTATAAAAAAAATAAGGGAATGCATGAAAAAATGTGGTGAAGAGCCTCATAAGGTCTGTAGTTGGGTTAATGATATTTCACCCATGTCAGTGTTCCTTGCTTAATAATATACTCGGAAGATTGGGAGAAGGGGACGCAAAATCTCTTTGTATTATTTTTGAAACCTTCTTGTGAGTCTAAAATTATTTCCTAATACAGTTTACAAAAGGATCTCCTTGGCGGTTCCATTGAGGCAACCCTGAAGGGGGAAGGGATGAGATGGGAGACTACTGTGTCACCCAGGTGGGAGATGATGGTGGCTGGGGCCAGGGTGGGGCCAGGCACGGGAGCCTCTACCTGTCCCTTCTGGGCTGTCCAGTAGAGTGACTTTCAGATGTGCCCGAGGTCTAGCCTGTCACTACCCTGTCACCATCTCTCCTGTCTCCCCTGTCATCTCTGGATCCAGTCTCTTGCCCGTTGCTTATCCTGATGCTGCTTTCTGCCATCACAGCTGCATTTGAGCTTCACAGTGGGTGTGCTCCCCCAGGGTCTCTGCCGCTGCTTCCTTGTGCCAGAGTTGCCCGAGGCTTCACAGGTCCTTGCCATCTGCTCTCTGAGCTGCATTTCCTCTGCCCTTCCAATGAGGAAAGCAACCACCACCTGCCCCGTGTGGTTTGAACTAGACTTCCCCACAATCTCCCACCGGAGGTGTATCACGTTCTGCTCTTCCCAGTACCATTTCTCAGGGAACGTGGCAGAATCCTCTTGGGAAGCTTCCAATTCCTTTTCCACATCGATGGGGAAGAGTTTGCTTTGGCATCTTTTCCAAAGGGCTCTCCTCACTTCCTCAGCTCTCTCTCAAGACACATTCTCACCCGAGATAAGGAAAAAAAATCTCTGTATCAAAGCATTGCTGCGTGCTGATCCAGTTGTTTGTTGGTTAGTTTCTCAGTCATGTCCAACTCTGCGACCCTGTGGACTGTAGCCCTTCAGGCTCCTCTATTCATGGGATTTCCCAGACAAGAATACTGGAATGGGTTGCCAAGCCCTTCTCCATGGAATCTTCCCAACCCAGGGATCAAACCCGCATCTGCTGCATCGCAGGCAGATTCTCTTGCGCTGAGCCGTGGGGGGATGGTATATATTCTCACCCTCTCTTAGGAGCATGGCTAGCTCTGTGACCGCTGGGGAAGTATCAAAATCACGTCATTCCAAGTTCCAGGCCCTGGGATGTGGAGGATGCAGCTGCCCCATTTCTGTTTTTAGCAGCCAACCCTACAGGAAGCATCCTAACCTCAGCACACTGGCCCACACCCTTCCAGTGTATCCTTCTGGTGAGAGATAAATCTCCCCTCATCGATTCCAGGCCACTGCCAGGCCCTCCACCATCCCATCCTCCTAGAAGCATATGTGACTTTGTGATCACTCAGACAGGAACACTTTTCCAGGGCTGATAGCCCCGCCAGGTCCTTGATACGTAACATTTACATTAAGTCCTTGAGTGGTTCTGGACCATTGAGTCATAACTGCAGCCTAGTAAGGTTGTGAGAATCCCTGTATGAATTTTGAATCAATATGGCATTATCTCAAAAAAAATGATTGTAACTTTTGCCAGTTGCTTCCAAATGTAGAACTCAACCTTTATGGAGAAATATAAAAGCTTTACCATGCTTTGAGGTCCTTCTACTTTTATTGCATTAAAACAGACTTCTAGGCAGCTTATAATGATCATAAAACTGCTACTAGAAAACCAACTATATAATTTTTAAATCAACATGAAAATATAGCAGAACTTTACTTGTTTACTCTCTTCCTTGAAATACGTATGTTCTCTGTGATATTATTTAAGTCTCGAGGAAACACATCATAAAGTCATTGAACAACCACTGGTAATCCTGTAAGAGGCAAGACCCACAGCCATAGTTTCAATTCCTGCGTTGATGCAGTTCTTTCTAGGCATGTCACATCATCTGTTACCCTGTTACATTCCCTGCCCTCCTGCTAAGATTTATCTTTAGGAAGATAATTTATTTTGGGGGGTCTTAAGATGGTTAACCCATTAACATGTATAATAAACTCATTTGTATTCCAGTTATAATCATCTGAATTATTTGCATTTAAAAATGTTTTCTCTCTGCCTGTCTTTCTGATTTTATATTCCTTGTTGCTCACTCTCGGGTACAGAGCAGAGAGTGATGTTTCATTCCAGGTGTGTCACTTCTGAACCCTGTGTCATTTTTCTGTCGCTTGGACTAACAAGGGCCTCTTCAACTGCCTTACACTCAGGAGTCACCAGTGTTCATCTTCATCTCCATCTCCAGTGTTTTCTTAGACAGTTGGGGTTTTCTCAACCTAAATTATACTTAAATGCAATTTCATCAAAAATTTTTAGTCTAATTTTATATTCAACTAAATTTAATTTTGAATGTTTTCAAATCAATTATTCAGTTCAGTTCAGTCGCTCAGTCGTGTCCGACTCTTTGCGACCCCATGAATCACAGCACGCCTGGCTTCCCTGTCCATCACCAACTCCTGGAGTTCACTCAAACTCATGTCCATCAAGCTGGTGATGCCATCCAGCCATCTCATTCTCGGTCGTCCCCTTCTCCTCCCACCCACAATCGCTCCCAGCATCAGAATCTTTTCCAGTGAGTCAACTCGTCGCATGAGGTGGCCAAAGTATTGGAGTTTCAGCTTTAGCATCAGTCCTTCCAATGAACACCCAGGATTGATCTCCTCTAGAATGGACTGGTTGGACCTTGTTGCAGTCCAAAAGACTCTCAAGAATATTCTCCAACACCACAGTTCAAAAGCATCAATTCTTCAGCGATCAGCTTTCTTCACAGTCCAACTCTCACATCCATACATGACCACGGGAAAAACCATAGCCTTGACTAGACGGACCTTAGTTGGCAAAGTAATGTCCCTGCTTTTTATGCTATCTAGGTTGGTCATAACTTTCCTTCCAAGAAGTAAGCGTCTTTTAATTTCATGGCTGCAATCAGCATCTGCAGTGATTTTGGAGCCCCCCAAAAATAACGTCTGACACTGTTTCCACTGTTTTTCCATCTATTTCCCATGAAGTGATGGGACCAGATGCCATGATCTTTGTTTTCTGAATGTTGAGCTTCAAGCCAACCTTTTCACTCTCCTCTTTCACTTTCATCAAGAGGCTTTTTAGTTCCTCTTCACTTTCTGCCATAAGGGTGGTGTCATCTGCATATCTGAGGTTACTGATATGTCTCCCAGCAATCTTGATTCCAGCTTGTGCTTCTTCCAGCCCAGCGTTCCTCATGATGTACTCTGCATAGAAGTTAAATAAGCAGGGTGACAATATACAACCTTGACACACTCCTTTTCCTATTTGGAACCAGTCTGTTGTTCCATGTCCAGTTCTAACTGTTGCTTCCTGACCTGCATACAGGTTTCTCAAAAGGCAGGTCAGGGGGTCTGGTATTCCATCTCTTTCAGAATTTTCCACAGTTTACTGTGATCCACACAGTCAAAGGCTTTGGCATAGTCAATGAAGCAGAAATAGATGTTTTTCTGGAACTCTCTTGCTTTCTCCATGATCCAGCGGATGTTGGCAATTTGATCTCTGGTGCCTCTGCCTTTTCTAAAACCGCTTGAACATCTGGAAGTTCATGGTTCACGTATTGCTGAAGCTTGGCTTGAAAAATTTTGAGCATGACTTTACTAGCGTGTGAGATGAGTGCAATTGTGTGGTAGTTTGAGCATTCTTTGGCATTGCCTTTCTTTGGGATTGGAATGAAGACTGACCTTTTCCAGTCCTGTGGCCACTGCTGAGTTTTCCAAATTTGCTGGCATATTGAGTGCAGCACTTTCACAGCATCATCTTTCATTACAGCAGTATAAATTTGTGGTTAAAATATTACCTTTGAGATAAACTGATCTGGATTGAAATCCTTAGTTTGCAACCAAATGGCTGTGCTTGTGAGCACTTTAAATTTTCTGAACCTTAGTTTATCCATTTATGAAATGTATATAATAAATTTAAGGCTGCATATGTAAAACCCTTAGTACCATGTGTGGCATGTAATACGCACTTGATAAATGACAGTTATTATCATTGGTATGGTCTTCCCAGGTGACACTAGTGGTAAAGAATCTGCCTTTAATGCCAAAGATGTAAGAGACATGGATTTGATCCCTGGGTGGCGGTGATCCCCTGGAGAAGGGCATGGCAACCCACTCTGGTATTCTTGCCCAGGAAATCCCATGGATAGAAGATCATGGTGGGCTACAGTCCATAGGATCATTTCTATAATAGTATTGTTGTATTATTACAAATGCAGTCCCAAACTCAGTGATGTGAAAAGAAACAGGATAGCACATTATGACACATGCTGATACATTATGACACATTCTCTACTCAGGAATATAGCCAAGGTGTCACAAATTAATGCTTTAAATATTATACAAGTAGTATAAAATTACACTTAAGAAAATTAGCATTATCTCACTCTTATTAAAATTTGGAAGCCAACTAAATATATCTATTCTGATCAAAAGCTAAGGATATATTTTAGCTCTGTTACTGACCATTTAGCACAGTTTATAAGCATGTTTTTTACCTTTGTATTTTATTCAGAGTATAGCCATTTAACAATGTTGTGATAGTTTCAGATGCACATATAAGCATATTAAAAATTGAACATATACGGCAGATAATGTTCAGTATTGGATCACAGTTTTTCAAAAATCTGTGAAACTAAAAAAAAAAAAAACGAATGCTTTGTGCATACAAACATCTAGTCATAATACAGTAGAGGAACTGTGGCAGGGTAGGAAGCAAGGTGTGATACCAGAGTCAGCTGCTGCTTTGTCCCCTTGGACAAATCATGCACCTTTGTAGAGTTTCACTTCTCTAGATCAACTGTGTTTTCTAGCATTACTTCTTCATTAACATCCCATTGTGGTTATGCATGCATGCTAAGTCGCGTCAGTCATGTCCAACTCTTTGCGACCCCACAGATGGCAGCCCACCAAGCTCCTCTGTCCACAGCATTCTCCAGGCAAGAACCCTGGAGCGGGTTGCCATTCCCATCTCCATGTGGTTATAGAGGAGCACATTATTTTTTCAGATGTCTTTAAACTTTGTAGGACATTGTATTCTTCAAGTCAAAATGTGTCTTCATTTATTTGAATGTGCTGAAGAGAGCAAATCTGTTTTTCAGTAGTAAAACATCAGAGACCCACAAAATTTTTGTTCCTGTTAGCAAAATAGGACCTTGGATATTGGATTTTGGTCCATGATTCTCAACCCTGGCTGCACATTCTTGTAACTTGAATAGGTTTAAAATGTTTCAGTTCTTGAGCCCCACCTCTGACCAGCTGGATTAGAATCATCAGGAGCATAACTTTGTTAAAAGCTCTCCAGAATCTAGATGATTCAAATGTACACAGAGGACAGAGAACTGCTGATGCAGGTCTGTCCTTATCTAAATTAAATTTCCTTCTAATTAAAGTAACATTTTGTTTCTTCTGATAGGGGGTCATCTGGGAATAAATATTAATATCTTCACATACTCTTGATTGGTAAAAAAATTTTCAGTTAAAGAGAGGTACTTTAAAATGGGATGCACTGCTCTATTGCTTTTAGTAAAATGAACTTTGAGATTCATTTTTAAAAGTTTATAAAATTTTTATAAAATTCATTTATAAAAAGTTTATAAAGAAACTTTTAAAATCTTCATAATCATGTCTTACTGGTCAATTCCTTAAGAGATTTTTGTCTTAGAATAACAATATGTAAAACGTGATAATCCAAACACACTTTCAGAACATGTGTCTTAGTCCATTTGGGTTGCTGAAACAAAAAACCATAGTCTGAATGGCTTATATAGAATACACATTTCTCTTGAAGCTCTGGAGGCTGGGAAGTCTGAGACCAGGATGCCAGCAGATTTGGTGTCTCATGACGACCATTTCTCATAGGTGGCTGTCTTCTCTCTGTTGGGAAAGGAGCAAGGGAGCTGTCTGGACTCTTTTATAAAAGCACTAGAACCATTTATGAGGGTTTCATCCTCATGACCTAATCACCTTCCACAGGCCCACCTTCTAATACCTTCACCTTTAGAATTAGGATTTCAACATACGGATTTGGGGAAGGATATAGACATTCAGTCTGTAACAACATATATAGAATTTTCTAACTATGTAAAAGGCAACTAAATATTAGAAAAAACAAAGACCTGGATGAAGATATCCATTCTTTATTATTCTATCTTTAGAAATAATAATGCCACTAGCTAATATTAATGGGCTCCTGGTATTCCAGACAGTATTCTGAGAGTTTTAGGTCAGGATTTCATTCAGTCCTCACAGCAATCCAGGAGACAGATACCGTCTCATTTTACCCATGAGAACACTGAGATAGAGTGAGCAACTTTACATTTAAAATTACTTAAATATTGTCATTAGTCATTACAATTTGAATTCTAAGCCTTCTCAAAAATTTCTGTACCTTAGTAGTCCTTATTATGTCTAAGTACTGCTAGCATTTGAAATGCCAACCTTTATTAAAGTATGTTTTGCTCCTAAGGCAAAGCCAGAAGGCAAAGTCTTCAAAGCAGTTGAATCTCCTAGGCCGACATGGTTAACAAAGCCTGAGAAACAAAGGGTAAGATCAAGTGGTTCATGCATCACGATTTTAATTGCTTTGCTTCTCAGTTCCCCAGCTTCCAAGATTTGAAATTCATTTAACATCTAAGGAGTGATGCTTGGAGATCGTGAGCACTGGGGAGAAAGAACCCAGGGAGACAGAAACTTCTCACTCCAGCGCTCAGGGGTGTGATCTTGCAAAGAAACTCTTTGAACCTGTTGAAACCTCCTGTTGTTCTATCCAGTAGAGGGAGTGGAGTGGTAAGAGCAGTAATTAATAAGAACAGCAACATTTGCCAGAGCCTCTTCACAGTATGGTTGGCACAATCAAATGAGATATCTGTTGGAGAGCACTTTTGGCTATATGATGGTGTATACATACTAGTTTTTCCTATTGCTATTACCTTGTCGTTATTGTTGCTATTATTATCTTTTTATTTGTGCTTATGTTTACCACCAACCAAAAATGGGCCCACCTTTCCAGAGTAGATGGAGGGTAGGATGAATGAATGCCCAAGATAGGAGCCAAGCTCAGGAGTGTAACCTTTTAAGATCATATGGAGAGCTTAAACTTTGGAACGTGAAAGTAATTTTAATTGGGAAATCTCTTAGATTTACTTTCAAGAAAGGTATTTTTGACTGAAGAGGGAGAAGATATGGAGCGGAGTGGGGTAGATTGTAAATAGGCTTGGGGAGGAAACAGAAATTGAAGAGTAGAAGTTACTCAGGATATATAGATCATAGTTAATTTATCCATCCAAGTGTACAGTTTTTCATTTTTAAAACTAGTCATTTTGTTCTATTTGTTACGAGCATTTTTAGCTTGAAAGCCTCTGTTACATATGACTTAAAGATAATCCTTTCTTTAAAAACTATATTATATTAAGGCTTTTACCTAGTTATGGAGTTAATTCTCAGCTCATTTACCTACTTTTAAGTGAGTATTTTCATTTGAGTTTGAAAGAATTCATGCTAAAGTATTAACAATTCCTTGTGGTGCACTTAGGTTCTCTGACTAGAGGAGGCAGCAGACAAACTAACCAACTAACCCCTGCAAAAAATGTAACTGCATTTCCAACATCAGCTTCATTATGATTCAGGAAGTTCAGTTTTTAGGTGTTATGCGATCTAAATTGGTGGTAGGCATGTTCACAGCACATATTGTGAAACACACACTGGAAGTCTATTCCTCAGCCTTTTCCTCCTCTAGATTTGAGGTGCTTACATCATTAAGTTTGATTCTGCTTTCAAGGAAAAGAAAGTCTGGACTTTGGGGAGTTAGGAACAGCTGGGTTTGAATCCCAGTTTTGCCCCTTATCAGCTGTGTGACCTTGTGCAAGTTCACTGACTTCTGTGAACCTTGGACTCTTCCATAGAACAGGGATGCTGTTGCCCGTGTCATGTCATGTGGTTGTTGTGAGGATCGAGTACAGAGTATACTATGATACCAGGTTGTAGAAGGTCTTCAGTACATTTCAGCTACACTGCTCCTTACCCCCTATCCCACAGTGCTTTTTCTACAGTTTTCCCTACCATTTCTTACTTTAAGAGGGAGAGCTTTTTCTAGGGTGGCAGGAGGAACTAATTTTTGCTCTCTGTTGGATCTTTTCAGCATTAACTTTGAACACAAAGATACCATCAATTTAATTTTCCATAAGTTGGACATACATGGGGATTTTATGTCAAGAGTCACGTACCATAACTTCAGTTTCCTCTAACTGTAGCAGTGGTCTCCATTTCCTCATAATTTTGCCCATTCAAGGTAAGAAGGTCATTTTTAGGTAAACCCATTCTTCTTTCACGGAAAGTCTTGGCCTTTCCGATTTCTTCTCCTTTTCTATCAGGCATCTGGGTATCAGAGTGCAGTGTGGACTCTGCAGCCTCCAGACCTTGGTGGAGGGGCAGCAGCTGGCTCCCCAGCTGTCCCCCATTCTCCCTGCCTCCTCTGAGATGGCTCATCCTGCCTGATCTTTGGGCACCAGCCCCTGCCATGCATCTGCTCTGCCATGATGTGTCTCTGATCTGATCTTAGCACAATCAGTACCTGAAGTTCCTGCTCCTCGGACTTTGCCATCACTCTGGCTTTCTCCTCAGGCTGTTTTCTCGCTGAGATTCCACCATACTTGCATGAAATCCTGGCTCTGGCCTACTCACAACTGTTGCTGCAAATTGTCTGTCACTGGCTACCCAGATAGCACATCGGCCCACTCTTAACTCCGTCCTCTCCTGCCCCTCCATGAGCCTTTCAAGGGCCCATGGGAATTCTCAGCTCTACTCCGTGCCTTGCTGGTGCTCACAGGGACTGGTATGGAGGGAAGTGGGAGTGGCTAGTTCTCTCTGCCTGAATCTGGCACTTCTGCTCTGTTGCAGCCTTCTTGATTTGGCCCTGGAACCACTGGGAGTTTCAGTTGACCAGGGACCACACGTGTCCTCTGCTTTTGGATGCTGAGTCTCTTTAAAGAGTTCCTGTCTATTCTCATGGGGTGTTGATCTCAGTGGGCAAAATCTACCAGACTCATTGTGGATTTTTATTCCAAGTCCTTCAAACTAGTTTTGATATTTAAAGCACATCTTTGGAGTCCAGGGAAAGTACCTCCTTTAGGTACTAAAGGCAAAATCAGTGTCTTCATGACCTGTTTTAAAACAAGGCTACTTAAAATCTAAGATGGCAACGGCTTCTTCTTACTGTCTGGTCCTGCTCTCTTCTTTAAGCAGTGAATGCCTAAGCTGAGTAAAGGACTTTGAAGTAATAAGAATTGCCAGGGATGATGCATATTCAGGATTATATTTCAAAATATTATTCTGTTACCTGAAAAAGTAATATTCTTTTATTTTCTATTTTGCATCTAGTTTCTTTATGCCTTGCTTTTCAGTCCAAGAAATTGTTCATCAGATATTCATTGTACAGCCTTTGTATTCAAGACTAAGTTTTATCTTCATAAAACCTGAGACTTCTCTTTTTATAATTTTTGTCTCTTAAAGCTTTCGTTTCTTATAACTTCTACATTTCATGATTATTCATTTCCAATTGATGTCAACTCTGCTGAATAGTAATACTTTAAACTGCATTAACTTTCCTTCCTATTCCTATGTGTTTTGATTCTTATTTCTCTAAAATAAATGTATCATTTATCATAAGATGATTCCAGAGGGTAATAGTCTCATTATCTAGTCTTAGCCGTCTCTGCCAATTATAGATCCTCAGTGATATGCTTTATATAATTATTAGAGGTTGGAGAGATGCAGTTTTTCAAACAGCTCTCTGTTCCCTTGTGGCTGATGAGAGTTCTAACACAACAGTGGGAATGCAGGTCCCCACTCTTTGTAGTAAGCAAAAGTGCTAAGTGGTCTCACTTAAATTATTAACAAAATACGCAGGTCAAGCATGCAGACTTTTGCCCTGCTTTCCCCATTTCTCTGCTCTTAAAAGCACTATTGTAATGTTGCACAAAAGGCACTCATACATGCTCTAACCTGACTCAATTTGTTGGAATGTGTTGGAGAGCTAACATTTGGTAACTGCATTTTTTTCTGCTCGTACGTGCAGGCACCCTGGAGTGACCAGCTTCTCTAATCAGGTGATAATAGTAGACAGCTTTAACATCTTTGAGCCAGGTGCCAGGCGTTATGTTACTCACTTCTTTGCAGGCATCATCTTGTTTAATCTTCACAGTCCCATAAAATAAATACCCATTTTGCGGATGGAAATTTAGAGAAATTTAGAGAAGTTGACCAAAGTCACGCATCTGGAAGGTAAAAGTGAAACTGTTAGTCTCTTAGTTGTGTCTGACTCTTTGTGACCCCATGGACTGTAGCTTGCCAGGCTCCTCTGTCCGTGGAATTCTCCAGGCAAGACTACTGGAATAGGTTGCCATTCCTTTCTCCAGGGGATCTTCTTGACCCAAGGATTGAACCCGGGTCTCCCGCATTGTAGGCAGATTCTTTAGCATCTGAGCCACCAAGCCCAAACCAGGTCTGCCCTTTTCCCCATCCTGTAATACAGTATTTGTATGGGGACATCTTTGAGAGTGAAATGGGATACAGTTGCTATTTTTAGTTGGATGAAAGTTACAAATCAAAGCTTTTGTGTGCAGACTAGGATGTAGGTTTACCCTGACTATAAGCCCTTTTGGTTGGGAGCGTTCAATCATTGAGACAGTAAAGGAAGACTCTGGGGTCCTTTCCCCAAGATTGGAAACCCTGGATTTAATCAGATTCAGTTTATACTCAAAGGAGGTATTTTTCCATGAATGTGTCCACTGATGCCATACTGGGTAAATACAGTCAGGGCTATACCCCCGTTTCCCTTTGTTTGTGTCTATTTGAGTTTCAGTTTGTTTGTTCAATAGATATTTGCTGAGCATTTACCGTGGGTTGGGTATTTTGATGGGTCGTGGGAGAATGAAGAGGAAAAGACATGGTCCATGCCCTCAAGGAATTTATAATCTAGAGTGGAAACAAAAGCCAGCAATGAAACAGAGCAGGGTGAACAGAGGTCTGAAGGGGCAGGGAGGATGCATGGCTTCACTGGGACCATGATTGGAGGAATCTGTCTGGGCAGATAAGGGGAGCCCTTGAAGGAGAGGGACGTGATGGGGTTTTCTGTGGAGAAGGGTTGGAGGGGCAGAGACTAGAGGGACAGGATGAACATCAGGTTATAGTTTCAGTCATCCCAGTGAGGGATGCTAGAGGGTGTGGCTGTGAGGATGGAGTGGAGAGAACAGAAATGAACAAAGCAGAGAGGGTAGAATACACATAACATGTGTGGGGAGAGGGAAGGACCCTTCCTCCCAGTTTTAGCTCTTACCTTGCTTATGTGTTTGTCTTCTTCATTTCTGGAGCCAGAATCCAGGAGTTCTTTAGGTATGAACTTGGTTTTGAACTGTGGTGTTGGAGAAGACTCTTGAGAGTCCCTTGGACTGCAAGGAGATCCAACCAGTCCATTCTAAAGGAGATCAATCCTGGGTGTTCATTGGAAGGACTGATGCTAAAGCTGAAACTGCAATACTTTGGCCACCTCATGCGATGAGTTGACTCACTGGAAAAGACTCTGATGCTGGGAAAGGTTGGGGGCGGGAGGAGAAGGGGACGACAGAGAATGAGATGGCTGGATGGCATCACCGACTCTGTGGACATGAGTTTGAGTGAACTCCAGGAGTTGGTGATGGACAGGGAGGCCTGGCGTGCTGTGATTCATGGGGTCGCGGAGAGTCGGACACGACTGAGCGACTGAACTGAACTGAACTGGGAGAGAATGGCTGCTGCTGCTGCTGCTAAGTCACTTCCGTCGTGTCCGACTCTGTGCGACCCCATAGACGGAAGCCCACCAGGCTCCCCCGTCCCTGGGCTTCTCCAGGCAAGAACACTGGAGTGGGTTGCCAGGGAGAGAATGGCAGAGGAGGACAATGATGTAAAGCAGCTCAGATTCCCTGTCAGTGAAGCAGAGATGATAACCTCCACAGGGCTGTTGGGGAGCCAGAATGGGAGCATAAAGAAGGTGCTTCTGAAACTAAGAAGCAAAAATGTAAACAGAGTCCTATTATTATAATTAATATTAATGATCACAATTCCAGACTTGTCTTAAAATAAAACGATGATGGTGGTGGTCATGGTAGTTAATAGTTTAAAGTGAAGCCACTCAGTTGTGTCCGACTCTTTGCTACCCCATGGACTGTAGCCTGCCAGGCTCCTCTGTCCATGGGATTTTCCAGGCAAAAATGCTGGAGTGGGTTGCCATTTCCTTCTCCAGGAGATCTTTCTGACCCAGGGATTGAACCGAGTCTCCTGCATTGTAGGCAGATGCTTTACCGTCTGAGCCACCAGGGAGGTCAGTTAATACTTTATTTGACGCTTAATACATTCCATGGACAGAGGAGCCCAGTATTCTTCCCTGGAGAATCCCATGGACAGAGGAGCCTGGAGGGCTACAGTCTATCGGGTCGCAAAGAGTCAGACATGACTGAAGCAACTGAGCACACACACATTCCTGACACTGTTCTCAGGGTTTGAGATGTATTGACTAATTTCATTCTCACACT
Organism: Moschus berezovskii; assembly: GCF_049115385.1. Taxonomy (NCBI): domain Eukaryota; kingdom Metazoa; phylum Chordata; class Mammalia; order Artiodactyla; family Moschidae; genus Moschus; species Moschus berezovskii. The sequence continues at coordinate 51,602,084 of NC_142465.1, forward strand.
GACTTCACTTTACAAAGACAGAGGCACAGAGAAGTTGGGCAGTGATTCAAGGAATCAAGTGAATCATCACCCACTTCATGGCCTAAAACGGGTTTGGGTTCAGGTCTACTGGATCCGCTTACTAAGTCTTTTTCTCCTGTACCATCCTCATCGGGTCCCAAGTACAATTGCATCCAGTTGTCCTGTGGTGATCTTGGAGATGTCCTGCCCATTGCACTGCCCTGGCTGCCAGCATTCCAGGTATAGTTTACGTTCTCACTTAATATTAGTCTTGTGCTTCTCAGGTGCTTGAATTGTCTATGTTGATAAAGGTGTGGTCCTTGAAGTGAAGGCAGACTGTTTACACAGAGGGTGCGGGGGATGGGGTCCAAGGCTTAGGTCTCTGGTGGGTGTCTCATGATGAGGTCAATACCTGTTCTTCCCATGTGACCCCAGAGGAATGAAATGGTGCCTCTGCATGTGATGGAGGGTGTAAGATAAGAGGAAGGGACGAGGCGGGTAAGAAAAGGAACAAGTGCACAGGAAAGAGAAGACTACAGAGAGGAAGACAAGGAAAAAGTGAAATAATGGGAACTTGGATTAGGAATTAGATGCTGTCTCTCAGACTCAGTGGATGAATGAATGAAAGGACAAAATTCTAAGTGCCTGCTGTGTATCAGGCATGCTCAGGCCTTGCCTATCAATTATCTCCATTCATCCTGGCAACGACTCAACCCTTTATTGAAGAAAATACAGTGTGACCATGTTATTTCTAACAGCCCTCAGCCACACACCGCTGTGTCAGTGTTTTCTTCTGGCTGGGTCCCAGGGTTCTTGAGTAGACAACCGGGCTGGGAATTTTCAAGCTGCTCAGCCTTCCACAGCTTTGTGCTTGACTGTTTCTCCTTCCTTTGTGAAATTGTCTGTGGGTTTCATGCCTGCAGTTCTTAGATCCTTTTAACAAGACCTTCAGAAGCTGTAAAGCTCAACAATGCATGTGATGAGGAAAGGCAGTAAACTGAACATTCTCCTTCCCTATCAGGTCCCGTGAAGGAAAGAGTGTGAGTAATGGGTTAAATAGAGCTCTTAAGCTATAAAAGCCACAGTTATAGATGCGTGTAGTTTTTAGCACAGAGATTTATTAATTTGCATTCAGATCATTAGAGCCAATTAGAAGCTTCAGCTTCTTCCGCAGTGCCTTAAGTCTTTTACCCTTTACTTCCCTTGTGAAGCCCAGATCACATCTTCACAGACCAAGGCTTAAAACTCCCCTCTGATGTTAGTGTCCAGAAAAAATGAATTTCTACACTGCTGCCCCCTGATTACCGAGGGTAACTATACCCAGAAGCTGCTTCTTCTCTTTCTCTCTTGTTCAATCCACAGGGCCTTTTTCTTTAACTCTATTTACTGTTCATCAAAGAGTCCATTTGTAGCAATACCTGCAGGAATTAATAAGTGAAGGGAAAAGAAGCGAAAACTCCCTTTAGTCCTCCTTCTCCCACTCAGTCTAACACGTGTTATTTTCACGAAAGGAAAAGAACAGAAACGTAACAGAAATTCTGCTTGAAAACCCGTCTTCTAGCTTGGAGCCACAAGTAAGATCTAGAGATTTCTTCATTCATCTCACCACTTACTTGGATACTGTATCTGTAGGGAACACATATAAGTGAACCTTGAGAAGCATTAACAAAAGTCTGCTTAATTTTTAAAAGTCTACCTATGGAATGGTACAGGTCAATTAAAAGTCTGCCTATGGAAAGGTGCAGTGCAGCATTCTTTTGGGATTCGTTTTGCTAATCTTTGGCTACTATAAATTGGTTGCTTTTGCTCTATTCCAATTACATTATAAACTCGGAAGCAATAGAGTCTGCGTTCCTTACTGCTACGACTCATTGAATCCTTATAAATAATTTAAAGCTTAGTCCGGGAATCCACCGTGCCCTACCCTGGTTGTCTTTATCCATGGTTACTGCTGCAGCCTCTCTGGTTCCCATCCCAAGTGCTTGAGAATGGATCAGGATCCTCCAGTGGTGGCGTTGATCAATGTGTGCACTGACCGGTGGACTTGGCGTCCAGGCACTTTCCCTTCACTGCCTCCTCAGCTTTGTCATGGTGCATTAATTTCGGATCACCTGTTAATTTCCTGTCAGGTTAATTAACATGGCTGTTTCTGACCTTCTCTATGCCAAAGCTTTTACCTGCCCCCCACCTCCCTTCCTCTTAGCAGATGATCTCATCAACCCCAACTCTAGAAAATGTGAGATTCTCAGGGTTCATCTGCTCCCTCCCTTGCACCCTCATTTGCTCTTAATTACCCCCATCCTTCACTCCTTCCTAATTTGGCATGGCTAACCATCCCCTGGCCCCAGTTTACTGCTCCAGCTGCATCTTTTGCAAATACACTCCCTTTTGTCTCCCCTGCAGTGTGAACCATCTGCATTTCTTCAAGTAAACCTTGGGGGATGCACCTCCACCTACTGTGAGCAGACATCTCAACCTTTGCTGTATCAGTTTCTCTTCCTAGTCTGACTGCAGTTCTGAGATCTGGGTTTTAGATATGCCTCCCACAGGCTCCCAAACCTCTGTCCCAAACCTTTATCATAGCACTGATCACACCACATTCCAATAGCCTGTAAACGATCTGATCTTGTCTTATTTTGCTGCATCTAGAGTAGCACCTGATACATAAACATCAAGAAATGTGCAGTGAAAGTTGAACAATGAAAAGAAGGAATTAATGAGTGAATGTTGTAACAAGTTGCCATTCAATCCATTGTGTCTTGAGAATGACTCAACTTTATCGCTGTCTTTGTCAGCCCTCCTTCGTTGTTCAGTTTTCTTCAGCTCAAGATTTTATTTATTTTTGGGGAGGCAGTTTGGTTCAGTGGTTTCACGTATTGTCTTTCCACAGCCTTGTTTTGGAGCCCATGTGGCTTAGTTTGCTAGTTGTGTGTCCAAATTTCCGAGTCTCTGTGCCTATAAATGAAGGGGCTTCCCAGGTGGCGCTAGTAGTAAAGAACCCGCCTGCCAGTGCAGGAGAAGTAAGAGACCCGGGTTCAATCCCCAGGTCGGCAAAAACCCATGGAGGAAGGCATGGCAACCCTCACCAGTGTTCTTGCCTGGAGAATCCCATGGACAAAGGAGTCTGGCGGTCTACAGTCTATAGGGTCATAAAGAGTTGGAAACTACTGAAGCAACTTAGCACAGCACAGCACACCTTTAAATGAAAGACAGAAGTAACATTCCTTTCATAAGGCTGGTCTGTGAATTAATTGAGATATTTCCTGTGTAGCCCTTACTGCTTCAGTTCAGTTCAGTTCAGTCGCTCAGTCGTGCCCGACTCTTTGTGACCCCATGAATCACAGCACGCCAGGCCTCCCTGTCCATCACAAGCCCTTACTGCTTAGGACATAGTAAATGGTAATTATATATGAGTTGTTTTAATTATTTCTAGCTTCTACTTTTACATTTTTTTTACATTTTTTCTGTTTTTGTGAACTATCTCAACTATGCAAGTGGACATAGAGATTGATGTAACAAACACCCATGCACCCACTACCAGCTTGAACAAGAAATCATCAAAATCTGTAAAAGCTACCTCAGAACCCTTTCCTATTTCACCTTTTCCTCTCTCCTTTCCTTTTCTTCTCTCCCTCCATCCCAAAGATAACTGCTGACCAAATTTGATGTTTAGCATTTGTACATTTATTTTACACATCGACTGTGTAGCTAGGAATTATGAACACAGCATGAGTCCAGTGCATTGTCCAGCTGCCTTTAGTTACCTGCCTCTCCCAATGCATCCCTCAAAACATATTATTTCCAGAGTTATCATCCCCAGATACAAATCGGTTTCTGCAAATCATTCACCTTTCTTTCTTTTTCTCTTTCTTTCCTCCTTCCCTTTCTTCCTTCCTTTCTTTCTAAGACTTTGTGTTTTCAGGACAGTTTGAATTTACAACAAAACTTTGAATTTACAACAAAGATTTCCCATATATCACCATTCCCAAGTATGCATAGCTTCCCCCATTATTAGTATTAGTCACCAAATTGGTCCTTTTTTTTTTAAACCAAGGATGAACCTACACTAAACATCACAATCACTCAAAGTCCATAGTTTACCTTAGGGTTCACTTGTGCTGTCATACATTCTGTAGGCTTAAACAAATGCATAATGGCATGTATTCATCATTATAATACCACACAGAGTATTTTCACTGCCCTGAAAATCCTCTGAGCTCTGCCCACTCATCTCTCTTACCCTGTCCCTGTAAGAAACCACTCATCTTTTTATTGTCTCCATTGTTTTACCTTTTCCAAAATGTCATATGGTTGGAATCAGAGGCTTCAATATGTAGCCTTTTCCAGCTGGCTTCTTTCAATTAGTTATAGCCATTTGAGGTCTCCCCATGTCTTTTCCTAGATTAATAGCTCATGTCTTTTTAGTGCTGAATAATCTGCCATTCTCTAACGTATCACGGTTTATTTATCCAACCACCTACTGAAGGACATCTTGGTCACTTCCAAGTTTGGGCAGTTATGTGTAACACTGCTGTGTGCAGGTTTTTGTGTGGATACCCGATAAATTTTCTTTGGGTAAATACCAAGGAGTGCAGTTGCTGGTTTAGATGGTTAAGAATATGTTTAATTTTGTGAAAAACTGCCAAACTGTTTTCCAAAGTGACTGTATTATTTTGTATTCCCTTCAGCAATGTGAGGGGCTTCCTGGGTGGTTCAGTGGTAAAGAATCTGCCTGCCAGTGCAGGAGACACAGGAGACACGGGCTCTATCCCTGGCTTGGAAAGTTTCCCTGGAGAAGGAAGAGGCAACCCACTCCATTATTCTTGTCTGGAAAATTCCATGGACAGCAGAGCCTGGCGGACTACAGTCCATGGAATCACAAAGAGTTGGACATGATTGAACATGCATGTATGCATGCAGCATCCTATCACTCCACAGCCTCCTGTTGTCAGTGTTCTGGATTTTCGCCATTCTGATTGGTGTATAGTGGTCACAATCTATTCTTAAATTCCTATTACATATATTCTCATCTCCTACAAGCTGTCGTTCAAGCCACCTTCTCAGTGAAGCCTTCCCAGAACATTCTAAAATGGCAACATCCCATTCCTCTTCCCTTCTTCATTTTTTCTCCACAATACTTTTCTGTTATTCTTTTCTTAAAAATTTTTATTGGAATATAGTTGATTTACAATGTTGTGTTAATTTCAGGTGTACAACAAAGTGAGTGAATTATACATACACATATATCCACTTTTTTAAGACTCATTTCCCATATACGTCATTGTTTAGTCGCTCAGTCATGTCTGACTCTTGGTGACCCCACAGACTGTGTTCTGCAAGGCTCCTCTGTCCATGGGATTCTCCAGGCAAGAATACTGAAGTGGGTTTCCATTTTCTACTCCAATATACATTATTACAGAGTAGAATTCCCTGTGCCATACGGTAGATCCTTATTAGTTGTCTGTTTTATGTAGTAGTGTGTATAAAGGGCTTCCCTGGTGGCTCAGTGGCAAAGAATCTGCCTGCTAATGCAGGAGATGCAGGTGTGACCCCTGGGTTGGGAAGACCCCCTGGAGAAAAAAATGACAACCCACTCCAGTGTTCTTGCTTGGGAAACCCTGAGGACAGAGGAGCCTGGTGGGCTACAGTCCTTGGGGTGGCAAAGAGTCAGACACAACTTAGCAACTGAATAACAAATGTGTATATGTCAATCCTGATCTCCTAATTTATTCCTCCCCACCCCTTTTTCCCTCTTGGTAACAATAAGTTTGTTTTCTGCCTCTGTGACTATGTTTTTGTTTTGCAAATAGGTTCATTTGTATCATTTTTTTTAGATTCTATAAATAAGTGATATCATATGATATTTGTTTTTGTCTGATTTACTTCACTCAGTATGCCAATCTCTGAGCCCATTTATGTCACTTTAAATGGCATTATTTTGTTCCTTTTTTATGACTGAGTAATATTCCATTGTATGTATGTATCACATCTTCTTTATCCATTCTTCCATCATTGGACCTTTAGGGTTGCTTCCACGTCCCTGATATTGTAAATAGCACTGCAATAAACACTGGCATGTATTTATTGTTTCAAATTCTGGTTTTCTCCAGTTGTATGCCCAGTAGGATTGCTGGATCATATGATAGCTCTACTTTTAGTTTTTTAAGGAACTTCCATACTATTCTCCATAATGGCTATGCCAATCCACAAGACTTTGTACCCAGTGACATATTATGTATTTGTTCTTATTTATATCTCCAGTTAATTTGTATATTTCTCTAATTATGTAAGCCCTGTGAGGTCAGGAATTTTTTTCTTCCTGTTTTCTGCTGTTTCCCTACTGCCTAAAACAGAGTCTGATACATATTTAGTGCTCTGTAAATGTTTGTTTAATGAATGTTGAATATATAGAATACAGTCCCAACTCTTCAACTTGGATTTCAAATTTATCTTATTTCCACCCTCTCCAGGGTCAGTCCCCACCTTAACACCATCAGTCCAATTTGCTCTACATCCTCTCCTGTCCCAGACCCTGGTTCAAGCTGTTTCCTGTGTCTAGGCTACCTCTTTCTCCTACTCATTTCTGCTTAACAGAGCTTCTCTTCCCTTCAAGCTCAGTTCAAACCCTACCTCCTCCAAGAAGCATTTTCAAATTTCCGCAGTTGAAATGAATCCCTCCTTCTCCCAGGCCATGTCAGTGCTTTGTTCCTCTCTTGTAGCTTGCTTCGTGGTCTTCCTTGCTTCAGACTTGTTTAGCTGTGTGTGTCCTGCAGGGGTGTGCAGGGCGGGCACCCCTGCGTTCCCGCCACGCTTCGTGGCCCTCAGCACAGCGCTCTGCCCGTCTGCTCGGCTCATCCTGTTCAGTCGGTGGACCTGAGTGAGAGGAGAGACGTTAGAAAGGCTCGCACGCCCCTCTGAGAAAAGTTCTCAACTCTCATTTAATAACGTTTGACAAAGTGACATTCTCAATGGCAAAGCACTTGGGAAAGTTTAAGCTCCTCTTTAGTTAAGATGGTGAGACTTTGCTGTAATTCTCTGAATATTTTCATAATGTTGGCCCACAGTACAGAGTGATCAAATTACTTTAATTCCACCTCATTTCTCTCATTTGTCAGCCATGGTTCCTGTTGTTATCCTTTGACTCAATTTATTATATTTTTTTCATTTTAAGTTAATTTGTAAGCATAGTCTCACTTCATTTTCTAATCCAGCTGACTTTCTGTCAGGTATGTTTTATGTGTGGGTTCAAAGGGAAGAATGAATCTGTGGGGGTGTATGTGGAATGTCATTTTCTGCTTCACAGACTAAGAAAGACACTTCCATCATAAAAAATGTGCAAATTAGAGAACTTCCAGAAACATAAGTCTGTATTCTGAGAGCAGTAATGCAAAATACGAGGAAGTGTGTAATTTACTTTTGATTTTGGCTATAGCCACTTTTGTAGAGAAAATCACTGGCTATGGCTTTATTTAATAGGATAGAATAGAATCTTAAAGCTGAGTGAGACCTTTGAAATCCCTAGTCCAGAATTTCTTCATCTTCTCAGAACTAGTGCACCCTTTTTTGACAAATATTTAGTAACAGTGCCTTACTGGCTTAGGCTTAACAAATGTCACCAACAATATAACCAACACACAAAAATTTTAAAAAATCAATATAACAGCCTGATTGAAATATCAAGGAAAATAAAAAATACATATAATAAAATAAAATATTTATATAGGTATATAAAATTATATGTATATAAAATTTATATATAAATATAATTAAAATGTATATTTATATATTAAAGTATGCTTATAATAAAAATTTCTACAGTTACATATACATGCATCAGTATCAATATATAATTCCTTAAGCTTGACTCTTCTAGAAACATATGAAGTAGTCAGATGCTTGTACCTGTACATAGAGTGTATCCTGAGTGCAACAGCCAGAAATGCGTTTGGATACAGGTGTGTTGAATTGGCAACTCAAATACCATAGTGTATGATTTTCCCAGATGGTGAACTCTAATTTTAAAGATGTTCAGAGTGAAGCACCTTCACTCTTCCATACACAGTCACCCACACAGACCGTCGTTGCATTCCTAGAGAAATCAATGTATATTAAAATAGCACAAAACAAAAAAATACTTTGTGTTTGCATGTGGAGAAGGAATTACCACGTAGGCTCAGATTCTTATACAAAGAATTTATCGAATGTCTGGTGGGACATTTGGAAAATCATGAAGAACATAGAACAGTTTTCCTCTAGTGGAATTATTCCAATCTTTACAACTTGTGACTGACCCTGCCGGCTCCCCCCGCGACCCTGCCCCAAGCCCATAAGAGTGGTCCACCGTCATTGTGATCCCACCCCGCTGTAAATGTGCAGTCACTCCCTAGCAGCTCATGCCACCCAGATGCAAATCTCTAGCCAAGTGCTACCACCTTCTACAGGACTTTGAAAACCAGAAATCTTCAGTGACCTGAGACTAGTCACATATCTAGTAAAGTCTTATGAGGTTCATGAGCTGCTTGACAGTTTTGCTGTGTCTGTAGCTACTGTGTCCATCAGAGCTATTGTCAGAAATATCTAAACAGATCTTAATTATGAGAAAATGTGAAATCAGACTGCCTAGAATTTTAACCTGCCACTTACAATGTTTAGGCAAGTAATCTGTGCTAGTTAAATTGTTTGAGCCTCAGTTTCTTCAATAGTAAACCGTAGGTAATAATAGAACCTGACTATAGAGTTGTTCTGAGGATTCACAGAAAGTATATATAAAGTGCTTGCTATCAAGTAAACATTTGGTAAAGGATGGCCATGATGGTGTTGACAATGAAAACGAAAAAGAATTATATTGAGATAAAAATTACTTATCCTTGACTTTTTCCCTAACTTAACTAAACATTTTTGTCTTTAAGCAGCAAGATAGCCTAGCCTAGTTTTTATTTCAATTTAATCCTTATATCACTCTTACAGATTTCTTTAAATGCTCATCCTTTTCCTTTTAGCTAATACTATAATTTAAATTACCTAGCCCTTGAAATCTTTCCTTCCCTGGCACACTAGAGATTTGCATATGTGACTTTAAATGAAATTGTAGTGATAAAATCCTATTTACATTGGTAGAAAATAAATATCTAAATTTTATCTCACCACTGTCTCCCTTCACTTTTGCAGAGGCTGTATTCCCAGAACTTAGCTGCTGTAATGGTTTCTTTAGTAGCATACAAATTTTATATATTAATCTCTCAGCAGTTTTCTCAGTTAAGTTCATTTTTATGCTCGGCAGGATTAGGGTAGTCTAGGAAAATTAAGTTTTCTTTTCTTGTTACTTTTCCTGTTTAATTTGTAACCTGTTAAAACACCACAGTATGATGGATGATTGACCCTAGTAAAGCTGCAAAGTTAAGGGATAATTGGCAGACTTTGGTAAAGCAATGAAGTCTTCCACTCCCCCTCAACAGCCCTTAAGACAACTTCATTATTAAAATGTACATACTAGCAAAATTCTGAATGTGTGTGGAATTTGATTACTGACTAAGTAGTACCGATGCCAGGGTTTTATTTTTACTGTGGATGTGTAATGTTTGTAAAGCAGCCTGTGGAGTGGGTGAATCCTGGCACTCACGAAGGAGTGTACATGGAAATGGGATTTTGCCGCCAGCTAACTACATCCCTATCACTTCCTGTTCACTTAACAGGAGCACATACCTGCACACTTCCCATTGTCCGGTCCAATCCAGAATCATTCCTAGAAATTGAGCCCAATTTACATACTTTGCTTGTGAAAATTCTGCCCTTCCTGGTAATGACAATCCAGGCTATGAGCCGGTTAAATTCCTAAGAGGCTAAGGCTCCATTTTATAACTGTGTGGATATTATTAACTTTATTTTGAGGATGAGATGGGTTCATGAGATGATGAATGAATAAGACAAGGTGATCTCAGACGTAAGGATGCCTTGTTCTTTCATTTATTCAATCAATCATTGCATCATTTTCCAAATGTTTTGTTGAATACCTGCTCTGTGTGAGGCACTGCTCTGCTCAGTGCAGGGAATATATAAGGTATACATGGTCCTGACCTCGTGTGTCTTAGTACCAAATCTGTGTCTTAGTATCAATTTTGACTTTGATGTTAGCATACAGACAAAGTATGCATGCAAGAAGTGTAAATATTCTTAGAATGTAAATATAATGACCAGTTCATGGAATGTCAGTCATCTGAAGTTTAAAAATTTAAATTCCTAGCCAAATATAAAAGAGCCAGCATTGTGGTGCATGAACTGTATATCCATGGAAGCATATAATCATAAAATTCTTGTCAACAGACATTAGGTAAAAAAAACACTATGTAAATGAACTGGGTATCTGTGTATAAGACCCAAGCCCTGGCCTTGAGGAACAATTGTACATTCCATTAAAAAAGACACTGGGTATATTTTCTTCCAGAAAGGCATGGTTCCTTAAGAGTAATAGCTCTCGGTTCTTACCTTTGCCATCAGATGGTTAAAACTTTAAAATTTGCTAAGAGAATAACTGATGAACATGCATCTTGAAATAGCATATATCTCCCCTGCATCACATACTGATGAGAAGAAATGTCCTTCAAGAATCTTAAGTGACTTTTCCTTGCAGAATCTGTTTTTGCCTAGAAGGGAGTCAGGAAAGATTTCACTGCATCTTTTGACGGTGGTGTTAGAATGTAGAGAAATGTAATTGAATATTTCAATGGAAAACCCAGCTGCAATGATCTGTGCAGTGAGTATGATGTAAATTATCATGCCATTATCAACACCATCTTCCATTTATAAAACTAGAGGAAATACATGAGCACCATAAAAATCCTTTTACCATCAAAAGGATTTTATATTCATGACATTGCTCTGAAAGCAACCACAAGATTTTTAAAGAGATCTTTATTTTGCAGAGGAATCATAGCACCAGGGACTTATGATCAGCTGGAAGAAACACAAACTATATATTAATCTGGAGTATTAGGGAGAGATTTTAATGTTCAGGATGTAAGTAGTCACCAGATTTCTTCTAGATGGTTATTCAATAGTCAAATTATGTACTGATGGATGAAAGATAGAAAGTAAAATTGAGCAAGTCAGCTTATGAGACCTATACCAGATACAGAGGATTATGATACAATCAAGCCTCAAAGTACTCCAGCAGTCTAAATGTCTGACTCTGACTCCTAGACATCTTTGGAATTAACATTTGGGTTTTAAATCCATTTTACCATCATCTCCGTGTCACATTTTCTTTTCTAAAGATGGTGCAATAGCACCTTTTATTGCCACCTCCTTATTAGGAGGTGAATTTCATTTCCCGTCTCTTAATCTGGGCAGGCTTGTGAGTGCTTTGGCTAGTAGGGTATGCCAGAATTAACACTATGTGGTTTCCAAGATGGGTCATAAAAATTAGTACACCTTACCCCCCCTCATTTATCGGATACTTAAGCTGAAAACTAACAAGTCTGATTACCCTGAGACAACCACCTTGTGAGGAAAACAAGACATCTCTAGGTGCTCCAAACAATGGTCTTAGTCTTTGGGTCATAGCAGCCCAGACAGCAGAGATGATCAAGGAAGAAGGGGTCTACTGAAAAAAAAAAAAAAGATCAGTGATAAGATAAACTCAATATTATAATGACAAAGCATTATTAACTGCAAAGGCCAGGGCAAAGGCTTTCTTCTCTCTGTAGAAGCAGAATTTTTTGAAAACATTGGAGGAGAAATTTGCATATTTATGGTAAACATCATTATATCAACCACCATTTAAAAACACCAGGTGTTTTATGTATATATTCCTGATATAGGTTGGTGCCTATGTTCCCTTCCATAGTAGATGTAGCTCTTCAGTCAAGATTTTTAGGGAGGAGCAATACAAACCAACTTGGGCTGGTTAACCAGAAAAGGATTTTATGATAAGGATATTAGATAGCTCACAGAATTGTGATGGAGGCTGGAGCCTAACCATAAGAAGAGTTGACTTTGAGCTTATACTAAAACCATGCCTGATGAATAAACTGCAGCTGCTTCTGCTGCCCTCTGAGAACCAGAGGGAACTCCCGGGCTGGCTACCCCTGATTGTGGATCCCTCTGTTGCCATCAAAGCTAGCACAGTGGCCTCCTCCCAGAGCTCATCCCTTCAAGTTGCTTGTTTCCAAACCAGAGTCAGGAGCACAGACTGGCTGGCAAAACCTTGTCCAAGCACCTGTTTCCTAGCTGCAAGGAAGCTCTGGGAACTTGACTTTACTGGATTCTGCCCTGATAAAATCAATCCATAAGGCTACAGATTTCCCAAACATAATGAGAGTGTTTGGAAAGTGCTGGTCAGCTTGAAATCATGATAGTTATGTGTGAAAGGGAATATATTAGAAGAAGACAAATAGAAGTCTTGCTGCCCACAGCTCAGAAGATTGCATCATTCTAATGGTGCCAAAAAGCACAACTAGAAACAGCTGACGTGTATTCAGGTCTACCTGAAGGCTAGGGTGTTAAATTTTTTAGCAATGTAGGTCAACAAAAATCCCTTGCTCTAACACAACGTCGTTCAGTCTTACTTTAATTTCAAGTCTCTCTTAGCAAAACCCCTACCTGGCATAATGTGGAGATAGGGAGAAATATTACGTGAAGAAATGAAATAGATGAGCTTAACTCTAGTCTTTACACTTTAGGATGGGGATTGGGGTCCCCTGCCCATCAGTATCTGTCTCTTGACGAAGTGTGATCCTGAGAACAAATGATGATGATGGTGATGGTGCCAGTGCTTATTGAGTACTTACCACTTGCCAGGAACTCTTTCAAGTACCTTATAGTTATTAATTCATTTAATACCTTATAACAACCCTGTGAGGCAGGTAACTTTATCATCTGATTTTACAGATTGAAAAGCTACATGGCCCAGAGTTAATAAGTGGTAGTGCTGGCATGTGGCCCCAGGTAGTCTGACTCTAGATCTGCTTTCTTAAACCTTGATCAATAGGGATTTTACAAGGTATCTTGGTGGTCATGCTTTTGCCCCTTGTCAAAGTAGATGCCAAGAGTATGTAATGTTTATATTTTAGCTACAGGGAAAAATAGGAAGTGTTCTAAAACAGTTCTCATAGGTTTTCACAAGGAGGTCATTTTTGAAAAAAGAGAAAAAAGCATGAAATTATGACATTGTCTCATCCTTCAACAGTCTGTCTTCCAGACCCTACTGCCCAGCAAACCATCCTTCCACCACCTATGACGACTCCAACTGTGGCTTTCCAACCTTGCACCTTGTTTAATCATCACACCAGTGCTGAGAGAATGGTCATTATACTTGCATTTTGCACATTAAAAGAAAAAAAAGAGTCTCCGAAGGTTAAGTGTTGTGGTTAAGATCACACAAACCATAAATGGTAAAAACCAGATTTTGAATACAAACCCTACGTTCTCCACCGCTGGGTAAGCTCTACTGTTAAGGATCTCGGTGAAATGCAATAGTTCAGCACAGCTAAACAAGGTCAAAAAGCAATAATGGCAAGGACACCAGATTGAAGTGTAGTCTTTGGAAATGAAGTGACTCTTCATGATATGGCAACATATGAAGCCATGACTATAAGTCCTGACATTTATGAAGAGTTTGCATCTGTTAGTCAAGTACCCATCTTTCCAGTCTGACAACACTTGTCAATGATACTATGAGAAGCATGAACCAAATCACTGTCTCTTTTTCATCTGCCCAAGCTTGGCTAGCCTTACATGAGAAATAACTTCTGTAGTTTCATCAAATGCATTTGGTGAGACCAAGAATGAACAGAACACTTCAATGTCAAAACTGAAGAAATCAACTAATATCTGAGTAACAGTTATATTAGCTACTCTGGTATTCTGTCTGTCTTTGCATCAAGAAATTATTTGTGAAGGAACAGCATTGCCCTCTAAAAGATTAAGGTTAAAAATAAAACTTTGGGATCTGCTATACCTGACTTTTGGAGAAGGAAATGGCAACCCACTCCAGTGATTTTGCCTGGAGAATCCCGGGGACGGGGGAGCCTGGTGGGCTTCCGTCTATGGGGTCACACAGAGTCGGACACGACTGAAGTGACTTAGCAAGCAAGCAAGCAATACCTGACTTTGCCAAACATTCCTCCAACCTATTTTTGTCAGACCCAGTCCATTTCCTGAGGTAAAATTAAATTTACAAGTTTGCACCCTATATAGTAATACTTCTATGATTTAAAAGGTACTTAAAAGTGCCTTCCTTCAGCTACACCTGGAGTCCTGGAATTTAGCAAACATGTGCCTATTTGCATTCTCTCATCAAATGTTTATTTCTGTCATATACTTATCAGATTTCTTCTCCAGCTGGGGACTCCCAAGATCACTTTAGAGCAGTGGTTCTTATATTAAGCTTTGCTGCCCAGGGAACATTTGTCAATGTCTAGAGATATTTTTGGTGGTCACAACTGGGAATGTGCTACTGGCATCCAGTGGGTAGAGGTCAGTGAAAAGTGAAGTGTTAGTTGCTCAGTTATGTCCAACCCCATGGACTGTAGCCTGCCAGTCTCCTTTGTCCACAGAATTCTCCAGGCAAAATGGGTTGCCATTCTTTTCTCCAGGGGATCTTTCTGACCCAGAGTTCGAACCTGAGTTTCCAGCATTGCAGGCAGGTTCTTAACTGTCTGAGCCTCCAGGGAAGCCCAGGGTAGAGGTCAGGGATTGTGCTAAGCTAAACATTCTGCAGTACCATGGACAGCACCCACGCCCTAACAACAGAGAATTATTTACCTGCAGTGTCAATAGTGCGGAGGTTGAGTGTCCTGCCAAGGTGTCTATCTTTGGATCCTTTCTGACTCGGTATGTCTGTCTCTCTTTAGGCACAGTCCCAGAATCTGGATTTAGTGCAAAGGGAAAATAATACCCTTTGCTTTCCCAAACACTGTTTGATAATACTTGGAAGGTTTTGGTCTGTCTGTTTAGAAAATGCCTGAGTTTAGGGCCTTGCTTGTTTTCCAGAATTGTTACCAATGTCTCTGAGTTTCCAAGTTGGCCATCCTATATGTTATTTCTGTATTTAATCCTTAGTTGGCACTTGTCTTCAGTGTGTGTCTGTCACTGTTCATTCCACTCATCTCTGCCATTTTCTTTGCTGTTTATGTTCATCAGCTTGACTTCTTACCTCTAATCTGAAACATGTTATGGCTTCATCAGCCAGATGATTTATATCTTAAAAAGATTAAATAAGGTCATCTGCAACAGACTATTTGTGGTTAACTCCTTTTCGTTTAGGGAAATTATACACTTTTCCTTCCTTCTTATTTGTAGTTTTGAAACAGTTTTCTTCCCTTAACAAAACATTTTCTCAGTTACCATGCAATTCAGTTGGAAAAGTATGTCCATCAGTTCTCCTTGGCCACAAACTGATGTCAATCTTTTAAAGAATTCTAGATCAGTGAAATGGTATTTTCCCTGAAAGAAACCACACTTGCCTTTCTACTCAGCAGTTGTGCTTCCTGATATGGTAAGGAGTTGATTCAATTAAATATCAAGTATCCATTATGTTCAGGTCAGTATGCCAGACTGTCAGGGCATACGACATGAATAAGACATAGCCTTTGCTAAACAGTGTAAGACCTAGTTAGGATGATAAGATATGCACATAAATAACCGTAACATGCTATAGAAATAGATGTACATGTACAAGAGATATAGTAGAGTCTCCATGGTATGTCTGAAGCATCAGACTTGTGCATCACCTGCCAATCATATGTGAAAGTTCAAGTTACTTATCTAGGTCTCAGGATCCCATATTCCATGTTAGAATCATACTGGAAACCTTCCGGACTCCTCACTTCAGGATAATTTTGTAAATGACAAGTGGTACCTTTTGGCCCAGTGTTTCATCCTGAAATTCCTTAGCCCTTTAAGGTCTATTACAACCACTCCTGGTAATTTACATATGTCCAGTGTGTCAGATAGACTCATAGCATCACATATTCTGAACACTAATTTGACCTCTCTGCTTTAAAAGATGACTTTAGCTTTTTGATCTCCATAATAACTGCCGAAGAAAGGATTCAAATGAAATTTTTGTTTAATTTCTGTGTCTGTTAGTTTCACCATGTCAGGGGTAGAAGATTGCCCTCTCTTCCCTCCACCTCAGTGACCTTCTCTTGACTTTTCTCTACTTGAGGTGGCGTGGTTTAAACCTGTAAGGTTTGGTGTCAAATATATTTGGATTGAAATCCCTGCTATAACTTTGTGTCTCTGGGGATAACTTTTCTAAATTCACAGAAGAGTGATTTCTTTGTCTGTATGGACAGGATGATAACATGTACTTTTCATAGTTTTGAGAAGATTCATTAAGATGACATATAAAATGCTTGCCAAAAGACGCTTCAGTGAGTCTTCTCCCTGACTGTTTATCTCCCTCACTTGGATGAAATGTCTAAAAGGAGCTCTCTCCTTCTCTCTCAGCTTCTGTGGCTTCTGCTCCTTCACAACTTACCAGCACAGATTTCCCCCCATCCCTTCCTGGTCATCCTGATCAATAACATACCTTTTCCCACGTCTTTAGAAAAGTTACGTCTAATGTAAAGTGTTAACTAATTCCATACTTTACGATTGCTCTCCTCTGAATGCTTATGACTCCTCAAATTCACCTGTTGATATTCTGCACATATTCCTACAGTAGAATTTTGTCTCCTGTTTATCAGTCTTTTTTGACATTAGGGTGGTTCATTGAATACCTGCTGTATGCAAAGCAATGTGCTAGGTGCCTTAAATTAATTATCTAACAACTCTACAAAAAGTTGTGAAGTATCTCTGTCATGAATAAGGTTCTTTAGAATTTTCTGAAGAGATAACACTATATATATCAATTATTTTCAAAGAATGGGCTTTACTAATTTCGTTTTTAATGTATATTGAACATGGTGGTGGTGGTTTAGTCACGAAGTCGTGTCTGACTCTTATGACTCCATGGACTGTAGCCCGCCAGGCTCCTCTGTCTATTGGATTTCCCAGGCAAGAATAGTGGAGTGGGTTGCCATTTCCTTCTCCAGGAAATCGTCTCAATCCAGGGATCAAACCCACATCACCTGCATTGACAGGTGGATTGTTTATTGCTGAGCCACCATAGAAGCCCCATATACTAAACATAGATAAGATAATTATATATATATATATATATATGGTATAAAAAACAGAATACCTTGTTTGTAAGGTATAAATAACAAAAGCCACCAAACAGTTTAAGAAAACAAGCAAGTGTATTAAAAAAATTATTGAGACATGTTTGATTAAATGCTGTGATAGTTTCACATGTATAATAAAGTGTTTCATATTCATATATATACATATATTCTTTTTTATATTCTGTTCCATTATAGGTTATTGGAAGATACTGAATATAGTTCCCTATGCTATACATTTAGGTCTTTGTTGGTTATCTATTTTATGTATAGTAGTGGAGAAGGAAATGGCAACCAACTCCAGTGTTCTTGCCTGGAGAATCCCAGGGACGGGGGAGCCTGGTGGGCTTCCGTCTATGGGGTCGCACAGAGTCGGACACGACTGAAGCGACTTAACAGCAGCAGCAGCAGCAGTGCATATATTTTATTTCTAAACTCCTTATTTATCTCACCCCCTACCCTTTCCCTTTTGGTAACCATAAGTTTGTTTTCTGTATCTGTGAGTCTATTTTCTTTCGTAAATAAATTCATTTGTATCATTTTAAAGGATTTCACGTATAAGTGATATCATATGATATTTGTCTTTCTGTGTCTGACACTTAGTATGATAATCTCTGCGTCCCTCCATGTTGCTGCAAATGGCATTATTTCATTCTCTTTATGGCTGAGCAGTGTTCCATTGTATACATGTACCATATCTTCTTTATCCATTCATCTACTGATGGCCATTTAGATTACTTCCATGTCTTGGCTATTGTGAATAGTGCTGCTATGAACGTTGGGGTACATTCATCTTTTCAGATTATGGTTTTCTCTAGTATATGCCCAGGAGTGAGATTGCTGAGTCATATGGTAGTTCTATTTTTAGTTTTTTAAATGAACCTCCATATTGTTGTCCATAATGGCTGCACCATTTTACATTCCCATCAGCAGTGTAAAAGGGTTCCCTGTAATAAATAATTTCTCCAGCATTTATTATTTGTAGGCTTTTTGATGATGGACATTCTGACTGGTGTGAGGTGATACCTCATGGCAGTTTTGATTTGCATTTCTCTAATAATTAGCGATGTTGAACATCTTTTCATGTAACAACTGTATTTAAAAGCTCCTGTGGGCCCTTTGCCTACTCCAGCCCTGCCCAAAGAAAACCTCTAAATGCTTAAACTTTATATGGTTAAATTTATAATTAAAGTGATGATGCTAATTCAGTGTTTGAAGCTTTTCTGGTATTCGGTCATTTCAGTTAAGGGACAGCAGTATCTGTCTTGGAAGGTCAAATTCTGGTCATGGATTTTTAATGCGTAATATGAAGTAACTGCCTTTTCTTTTTCCAATGATTTAGGAGGAACAGTTTTTTCTCTTATTTCTTATAGATATTTTTCACATGGCTTTAGATTATTTCATATGCTTTTTTTCTGAGTGAAATGCTGGCAGAAAAGCCACCATGTTAGAAGTCTACTTGGGGCAGCAAATAAAGTCACCACCCCAGGGGGAGAGGGGCTTCCAATAGAAGACCCAGCAAAGGAAGTCCATTAGTCCTTATTCTGTTCTTGCTTTACAAAGATTCCTAAGCAAAAGCTATGGTGTTCATTTAAATTTGCTTCTGCAAGCTGACAGAAAGAAATGGGGAGTTATACAGTGAAGAAAAAGATTAGATTTAGGTTAAAGAGAAAAGTGAGATAGGGAAAGGCAAAAATAGGAAAATTGCTGAAGAAAGATGATCATCCAGGAATATGTAGAAAGAAAAGCATAAAGATATGCCTAGTGTTTTGTTTTGAATCTTAGAATCTGGGGAAGAAAACTTTATTTTTGTTCACTCTGAAGAATACAAAAAGAGAGAGAAATCAAGTGATCAATTGATAAAGAGATGTGGGTGAGTGGATGGATGGGCAAATGGATGGATGGATGGGTGGATGAACAGGTATAATGTTGCTGACTACTATAGATTGAATGTTTGTATCTTCCCAAAATTCATGTGTTGAAATCCTTAACCCACTGGGAGGTTATTTAGGTAATGAAGGTGGAACCCTCATGAATGGGACTGGAGCTCTTGTAAATAAGGCCTGAGAGATCCTCCATCCCTTCTGCCTTGTAAAGACAGAGCATTCAGGTGCCATCGGTAAACCAGGAAGTAGGCTCTCACTAGACACCAGAGCTGCCCGGGCCAGCTCTTGGACTTTGCAGCCTCCACAACAGTTTATATTGTTTATAAGTCATAAAACAATTTATTTATTGTTTATTGTTTATTTATTGTTATAAACAATTTATTTATTGTTTATAAATTTATTTATTGTTTATAAGTCATCCAGCCTGTGATACTTTGTCATAGCAGCCTGAAAGGACTAAGACCTTTTAAAACTCTATGTACCGAGGTAATAAGATCCCTTTACAGCTAGGAATGAAGACATCTCTGCCATGCAGAAAAGCTACAGCAAAGATCTGCTGCTCTACCCTGGGTGGGAGCGGGGTTTGGGGGAGAATGGAAGCATAAATATGTACAGCTGAGTCCCTTTGCTGTTTACCTGCAGCTATCACAGCACTGTTTATTAATTGGCTATACTGCAATACAAAATAAAAGTGTGTTTTTTTTTTTTTAAATGTGTTCCTGAAAAAAAAAAAAAGATCTGCTGCTCTGTTTAGATAGTCCTTACTGTCCTCCTCCTCTTTAAAAGATTGTCGTCTTTTGTAAGGGAGAAAGTTATAAATTTGAGGAAAATAAAAACATTCTCTGATTGTGAATGGTGTTTTCTTTTTTGAATCAGCAATTTCATCGCAAATGGTGATTCAGTCCAAAGACTCAAATGCTCAAGAATGTACAAATGACTCTCTTTCTGTATAGTAAAAATAAAGTTAGAATCATCGTATACTTTTTCATATTGGGTTTTAGAGAAATAATCCTGCTATGCTTCTTTGAGCTAAAATAGTGAAAGCTGTATTCTCAACTTGCTGCTGGGTTTTTAATCTTATAGTTCCCTGATCCAGATGTTTAATTATTCCCCTACACATTTAACATAGCAGATCATTACTTCTAATTTGGAAAGTAGATACAGGTCTGTGACATATAAAAACAATGCTCTTTCCTGGTTGCTGATTTTTTAAGGGAGCATTTAAAGTCTTAGCCCTGCAGGTCAAACTTAGAAAAGATATCTATATAACACTAAGATGGTAACAAGTTCCAACCAATGTATTTCATGTATTTCAAGAAATATGCTATAAACAAGAGAGTAGAACTATTGAACACAAAAGTTTTGAACAGTATTGATTTTCTGGATTTGATCTGCAGAGTTACAGGGAGCTTGAAAAATGTCAGCACTCTCCAAAATGCTGTACACAGGTCTTTAAAAGATTGTTTCATATAGTCATATCATATTGATGACTGCTCTTTATAGATCTAGTTTAGAGTTCAATTTGAGTGCATGTACTGAGTGTCAGGTTAACATAATAAGTATGAGATTTATGAAGCAGTCTGATATTTAAGAGCTTGCAGACTATAGGGAGAGATATGGCATGTACTCAAAAAATCCTAGTATTGTGCAGGTGAGTGCCAAGAAGAGTAGACCAAGAAAAAGAGAAGACTTTTCACTGAAAGTGGTTGCTTTGGGTGGGGTTGGAGGAGAAGACACAAGATGAGGTTAATGCGTGACTGTCAGGTGCTCACAGGGCTCCTGTTTGAAGGTATTCTCTGTAAGTGGTGAATATGGTTCTTGTTACTGAGTGAGCTCCTACCCCGTGGCACTGCAGATGCAGCAGGAAGCAGAGGGCCCTCTGAAACCTTCCAGTGGATTTTCCGATGATGACCATTCTCGCAGACATAGGGAGGAGATTTGTGGACACCGTGGGGGAAGGGAAGGATGGGGACGAACTGGGAGACTAGAATTAGCATAAACACACTACCTTATATGAAACAGATAGCTAGTGTGAAGCTGCTGTATAGCACAGAGAGCTCAGCTCGTTGCGCTGTGATGGCCTAGTAGTTGAGTGTGATGGAGGGTGTGGGAAGGAGGCTCAAGCAGGAGGGACACATATGGTGGAGTTACTTTGTTATAGAGCAGAAGCTAACACAACATTGTAAAGCAATCATATTCCGATGAAAACTGACCTTCTAGTGGTGGTACACAGCACTGACTCCGGCCTCCCAATGCTGTGCAGTGTGCCCCTCACCCCCCAGTCACTGCTGATCTGTGAGGAGACAGATTCAGAAGCTTACACAGCTGTAGATGTTGCTGTGACATTGCAGTTGTACTTGATAAAATACTTGCTCTGCCATGGATTACGAGCACAGAATGTGTCCTTTACCACAGAAGGTGTGACGAGCACTTACCTGTGCTGCCTGCCTGCTGCGTCTTTTGCCTTTTCCCCTCATTCTGCATCCTCTGTCGGGGCAGCAGCAGCCTCCTAACTGTTGCTTGAACTTGCTGAGCAAACAGTTCTCAGTTTCGATTTCCCCCTGCGTGGGATGCCCCTCCCCCAGGTAACTATACCTTTCTCTCCTTCACTCCCTCTAGAGCTCTGTTTCGATGTCACTTTACCAGAAAAGCTTTCCCTGATGACTTCGACCTACCTGCCTCATCATTCTATCTCCTTACTTTGCTTTATCTTTCTTCCCTGAGTAATTCATCCCTGGTAGATTTATTGGTTTATTATTTACTGTCTGTCCCACCCTCCTGGATGTCACCTCCATGAGTCCAGGGACATATTTATCTTGGACACTGCTCCAGTCTTACCACCTGGAACCGTGCCTGACTCAAAGGTGGCCTTAATATTAAATATTAATATTTGTTCAGTGCATGTATGCTGGAATGAGTGAGTGAGAGAGTGAATGGCAAGAACAGTTACAGTGGGGCTTAAAACTACGGAGATGCTCTTGGGAACAGGCAGTGATTTAATTTGGCTAGAAAGGAGAAGGGAAAGTTTTAGTCAACTCTTATTTCAGTGCTAGTGGGTAGAGTTCTAGACTTAAGCACTTAAAAAAATCATTCTCCTAAATTTTCTAAGCTTTACCAGAGGCCCTGTTTCCATCAGGAATACTTTCCCTAACAAAATTGGAATGTGTTTGTTTTGGAATTTCAGTCTTTAGTGCCATTGCATTCCATATCCTAAGTTTCATCATCTTACCCTGTGAGAGTGTGCTCACAAAACTCTGGTTCAGCATTCTTGAAACTGACACATATTGGACATTTGTATGGATGCAAACAGGGAAGAGTTTGCTGTCTTAACCATTTGGAGAGATAGAATATAGGTGCGGTTTCCCTTCCAGTGCAGCTGGGCCTTCCAGCAGTGCTTAGTTTATGAGAATATATAGTTGGGAATCCTCCCGCTGAGGGTGGTGAAGGCCCAGTTGGGGGTGGCGGGGGAGCCTTGACAGTTGGATAGAAAGATCAATTTTCCCGACTACTGAGGCAATCCCACAAGATGAGACAAGACAGCTGCATGAAAAATCTGCGCCCCACATGAGCTCCCAGCCCTCCTGGCCTCACTGCTGTTTCCTTCCAAGAACCTTTTGCAGCGCATTTGTCTCACTAAGAGGAAAGCAGTCCATTTATGAGTAGCAAGGAAGCCATTTTCTCCTTTTGCAGTGGCCTGGCATACAAATAGCATATATAATTAATGTACCTGTTTAAATTAGTTATGGGATTGTCCCCCCCAAGAAGAATTCTACAGGATGAAGTGCTTTAGATGTTTTCAGCTAGAATCTTAAGTCCCAGGGTTGTTTTTTTTTTCCCCCTCACTGTTGGGACTTTGTGACCTCAGGCAATTCACTTAATGTTCCTCTAAAGGACCTGTAAGACATTTTATTGATCCATATTTTATTCATAGTTTCCACTTCTGAATCTTTGGAAAACCTCAGTAGAGCCATTCTGAGGGTCATTGAATGAAAGCCATTAATACCCCTTGAGATCCTCTATAGAAATTTGCTTAAAAGGACCTGGTTACATATATTTTCTCTAACATTCCAAAGTAGATATTTCACAGCACTAATCATTATTCTTTAATGTGTCCAATTAAACTCATCTGCTTAATTCTTTAAAATGGAAGACTGCCTAAGTCCTAGGTGATCAGCTCTCGCAACTAGACTGAGTGTATATCAGACAGGACGTTGTTAAATCCTTTCAAAATTATATTACTACTCTGATTCAGCAAGCTGCATTTTCCCTGAAAGCTCTCAGTAAGAAAGTCTTGCCTAAGCCTCCCATCTTTCCCATTCATTCCTTTCTTGTCATTTGTGCTAAAGAATTTGACCAACATTAAGGCTCAAGGGGAACTTGTGTCCACAGTGAATTCGAATAGGATTTATATTTTCTATTGGTATATCTATTTCTTGCTGGGATGCTGAAAAATAATGTGCACTAGTATTTTTGTTGATTAAGAGTCATTTGAACTCCAGTGGTTCCAAGAAAACCAGATTTTCTTTGAAATAAGGAAGCAGTTATTTCTTCTCCATGACCACATGAGGATTTCTGGATTCAATCTTTAGTCCTGTATCAATATGCACATCTTTATAAAACTGTTCTACTCTTCTAAGCAAAAGGACATAGATGCTGGACAATATTCTCTCCAAATAAAATAGTCCAAAACAATAGGAAGTTGCTTTGATTTGCATAAATCTCATTGAAAAGCTGCAGAAATCTTTTATTATTCCCAGTGGGTTATCCTGCATTTTTCCCCCCTGCACATCAGGATCTTTCCAGCAGATGGCGCCATGTGGTAACTGGATGACAGCTTCCTTTTGCAAATGTGGCTGTGTGCATTTCTGGCCTGTATTATTTATAAATACTCATTCTGTTAACGTAATTATGGTGGAGGGAATGACACCTGTTTGAAGTCCAAGGTATTAAATGTCACAGATTTGTAAATTTGTGCCTTATACTAGCACATTATTATATAGTGTAGCTCTCTAGAAGTATAGTGAAACTGTTCATTATTCCTTAAGGAGCTTTTTATTTTCTGATGATTAACACGAGTTCACTTAATAGCTTGTCCTAATAGGGTAGCGATATATCAGCAAATAGTCCCCACACAGTATAATCCTGGGTATCCCCATCCTCTGTGTTTGCATCTGGCAAAGGATGCTGCTGGGCTAAGGGTGTATGCTAAGTCGCTTCAGTCATGTCTGACTCTGTGCGACGCTATGGACCATAGCCTGCCGGGCCCCTCTGTCCTTGGGATTCTCCAGACAAGAATACTGGAGTGGATTGCCATATCCTCCTCCAGGGGATCTTCTTGACCCAGGGATTGAACCTGCATCTCCCTTGTCTCCTGCATTGGCGGGCACGTTCTTTACCACTGGCACCACCTGGGAAACCCTTGGCTAAGGGTAACAGCCATCAAAGAGCTGCTCACAATTAACTCCCTGTTGCCACTTCACGGAATATTTTGGGGTCCAAAAAGAAAGGACAGGAGAGGAAAGTAGCACTTAAGTTACTCAAAGTGCAATCCTGGCGGCGTGCATCTCTCTGGATGCTTGTCAGAAATGCAGTGTTTTGAGGCTTACCTTCCCTGGTGGCTCAGACAGTAAATAATCTGCCTACAATGCAGGAGACCTGGGTTCAGTCCCTGGGTTGGGAAGATCCCCAGGAAAAGGGAACAGCTAACCACTCCAGTGTTCTTGCCTGAGAAATCCCATGGATAGAGGAGCCTGGTGGGCTACAGTCCATGCGGTTGCAGAGTCAGTCACGACTGAGTGACTAATACTTTCACACTCTCCGGTTGGTAATTCATGAGAATATGCTTTTTAACAAGAGTCCCAGGTAACTCATATGCATATTATAGTTGGAGAAGCACTGACAATTAATTGCCTCCTCTTCCCTTCATGTAAAGCATATGTTGAGCTTGCTATAAATCAAGCAGTGCACCTGGGCTAGGGTGCAGCTATGGCCTAGTCAGGATACCAGCAAGCAGGGAGCTTAGAATCAGGGGATGGACAGCATATTTAAACAAAGAAACAATTCAGCCATGGAGGAGTTAAGAGAGGTATGTGCTAAGGGCAAGCGTGTGTTTGGTAGTTGGGCTGAGATTCACATTTAATCTTTCTGACAGCTCTGAGAGAGAGGAGTGACGGTCCCAGAAGAGGAGACCATGCTGAGTCGCTCACGCAGCCTGTCAGTGATGAACTAAAGCATAAACCCGGCTCTGGCAGGCTCCAGAGTCCAGGGCTTTGAGCAAGTTGCACCCTAGAAGCCCTGGCTCTTCCAATAAATTATCTATCCTTATAACCTCTGTTATAGATTTCCAGACTAAGGATGTGAGGACCTTACATTAAAATATAGTTTTTGGAAAGTTTGTGAGTTAAACATTGAAGAGTGACTTCCCAAAAAAGGGTGGTGATCCCAGCCCACGCACGTGGGTCATCAAAGTTCCTATGTCTAACACAGCCCTGCCATTTGGAGGAAGTCAAGGCTGGCAGCAGATGGGTGGTGACTGGGGACCTTTAGATGGACAGTTTGTGATTGAGTGAGATTATATTAATGTGGAGCTCAGGAGATCTAAGACCCAAGTATTCTCTCCCAAATCCAACCAGGTGCCACTTGCAAATCAGCGTTTTCAGGACATTGACTGAGCCCTGCGTCACCCACAGAGCACTGGTTTTAGGAGTTGCTCACATTGGCACTGATCTTGTCAAAACCATTTTCAGGCGTTAATATAGTTGTAATTACCAATACTTACAGGATTCTGGTTGTTTTTGCTAAATGCGTTGTTGAGTCTCCCACAGAGAACAGAATTAGATAGCTCAGTAAGATAAGGATTTTTTTGTTGTTACTATTTTTTGTTACTATATGTAGAAGGATTGTTGCTAAGTCTGAGAAAATTATTTCATTCAGAGCCTTTTTTCTTCTTGTAATATCTTTTACTAATTCACGCATTGAACATATCTGTAAGCAGAAATTAATATTAAATTTGAATAATGGTTTAGAACAGACTTACATGTATTTGGCAACAATAAAACTTGCCTCCTAAGAGGAAACCATGGATCCTACAACAAGGCTAAAGGAACTAACTGGCCTGTAGCCATCTGTGATGGCTAACACTGGCATTTTTCAGAAAATGCTGGGAATATTTATTCTAGTCTTTACAGCCTCATTTTGTTATTTCCAGGTAATTTGTCGCATTTCATATCCTGGAGTCAAAAGTTGTTCTGCTTCTGGCTTATTTATCAGATAATAGTGGTGAATGCATATTCCAAATAAGCCTCATATTCCCAAACAAAGTGGTGCAGGGTATAATAGAAACTGTTAGGGGAAATTATATATCTGCACGAGTCACAGGAATTGGGTAATAGAAAAATGAGGTAAAAATGGTCACTCATGAAGGGTATGCTGATAATTTGTCAGTGGGCTCTGTTATCTCATTCCTTCAAGGAATAGCTCTGATATACTGAATCTCTCTGAAACCAACAGCAACAAAATAACTGAATTAACACTAAAGTCCTGGATGTTTGTTCCAGGGACAAGCTTTTCCTCCATTTCAATCAGTACTTCCCTCGTATACCCCTATATGCCACGAGGTCATTCTTCACGTTTAAATTTGCTTCAAGTCATGTCTGCTTAGAGTCAAGGACTTTGTTTTAAATGTAACGAGATGATTGCCCTTAACTGCAACTCTGAAAGAAACTTACCGCGACCTGTGTCAGATGATTGTCTCAAGACCCTTTCAAAAGGGGGCTCTTGACCATTTTTCAAAAGTAATTAATTTAATTGGAGGCTAATTACTTTACAATATTGTAGTGGTTTTTGCCATACATTGACATGTATCAGCCATGGGTGTACACGTGTCCCCATCCTGAACCCCCCTCCCACCTCCCTCCCCATCCCATCCCTCAGGGTCATCCCAGTGCACCAGCCCTGAGCACCCTGTCTCATGCATTGAACCTGGGCTGATGATCTGTTTCACATATGATAATATACATGTTTCAGTGCTTTTCTCTGAAATCATCCCACCCTCGCCCTCTCCCACAGAGTCCGAAAGAGTGTTCTTTACATCTGTGTCTCTTTTGTTGTCTCGCTATATTTTGTTTTACGTTCACCTTTCTCTATAAGAAAATTAAATGTTTCCAAGGAGAAAAGTAGGCATTGTTATCTAGTATTGCATCCATGGGAAGGCTACTAACAGTTATAATCTGCAGAAGAGACAAAAATGCCATGGAAAAAAAGTCAATTTGAGTAATTTATGTTTTTAATAGAGGTTCTGAGACATGACATAAAGTCAATTCATATTCATCCTAACTTCTTAAACATACAAAGATCAGAGTCATAAAACTTACCATGGTGATGAAAGTAAATTATCACAAAGAAGCAGTAAGCGTACCATATGTATTCTGAAATATGTGGAACTTTGTTGTAGTTAAAAGCATCCAGATCATTTTGAAAATTAGAATAAAAATATCTCTTGTATACATAGTAATCCTCTCCTAACCATGTTGGTTGATTAAACACAACATTCTTTCCTTTACCAGGCTGAATAACTTCACAGTACTGATAGTGAAAAAAAAAATAAAAAAAAAAACAAACAGAAAACACATGATAAAAATTGTTTCAAGGGTTACCCTAGAAAATATGATCAACGGAAAGCTGGAAAGTGTACCCTCCATAATCCCCGTGCTTCAGCTACGATGACTGACCAAGAGCCCTGTGAGTGTGATGTGTGATTCTACACTCCCATTCTGCATGTTAATATTGGCTCAAACTGTAGTGTCAGCTTGGATACTCCATCCTGTCTGCACACTTGATGAATTTGCACTTATCTTTCAAGATTCAGATCAGGTAGCCCTTAATTGTTGAAGCCAGCTGATCACTTCTTCTCTCCTTTTTCTATTATAGTCTTCTGGTCTTATTCCTGGCACTACCCCGGTGGCTTAGCGGTAAAGGATTTGCCTGCAGCTCAGGAGACACAGGAGATGTCGATTCGATCCTTGGGTTGGGAAAATCCCCTGGAGGAAGAAATGGCAACCCATTCTGGTATTCTTTCAGGGAAAATTCCATGGACAGCGAGAACAGAGGATCCTTGTGGGCTACAGTCCCTAGGGTTGCAAAGAGTTGGACAGGACTAAGCATGCCCTCACTCATTCTTATTCTTATCTGTGTTGAAATTTGATGATGATGTACTTCTTCTTCCCTACCCCAGATGAGCTTCTTGAAGTCAGGAACCACAGTTCATTCATTTATTTATTTTAAAATATTTA
Organism: Moschus berezovskii; assembly: GCF_049115385.1. Lineage (NCBI taxonomy): Eukaryota > Metazoa > Chordata > Mammalia > Artiodactyla > Moschidae > Moschus > Moschus berezovskii. The sequence continues at coordinate 51,630,425 of NC_142465.1, forward strand.
TTTATTTGGCTGTGTCGGGTCTTAGTTGCAGCATGCAGGATCTTTAGTTGCAGCATGGGGGATCTAGTTCCCTGGCCAGGGATTGAACCCAGGCTTCCTTAGTGGGAGCACGGAATCTTAGCCACTGGACCACCAGGGAAGTCCCAGTATGTTCATTTATGTATCTTCACTCCCTAGTTTGTGAATGAAAAATATATGGCCACATGCCTCCATTCTTCAATTCTGTATCTGTGGCAGACACTACAAGTCAATCATGGTACTTTTTCTCTTGGAAACTAGGCACAGCCATGTGGTATTTTTGAACACCATGCTTTAGTCAGCTACTTACTACAAATTCATTGTGATTGACACGCTGGTTTCAGCTACCTTGCTACCCCTGGCCTTGGAGAACACCTGGCTCAGAGTAGGCACTGTTTTTATGTGAAAAATTATCATAAATGGAAATCTTATAAAATCCATGTTTGGTTTGACTTTTGATTTAACTAATTGTTTGGAATTGACTCTAGAAACGTTGTAAAACTTTCTGGGCTTTCAATCACTGAGATTCAACCACTTCTTTTGTTTTGCTTTCTTTATTTGAACCACTCTGAATTAAATAACGTCAAACAGGTTCTTTTACATTATAAAACTTATCAAACTTTTATATACCAGAGTACACTAGGAATCTGCATGACGAGAATAAGATATTTCACGTTTCACAAACATATTGGAACAATAAGGGAATTGTTTTATGGAACCCATTTTGGAGAACACTGCTGTAGCAGATTCCAGCTAGTTCTGTTCATGTCATCAGCACTCTGTGTTATTCTGTGTTGATATTTAGTAATCAGTACCGGAGATGATAAGAACCTCAGGTTTTTCTTTTGCTACCTTAAAATAACATAGTCTATGAAACTCTTGTAGAAACAGAGTGAAATACTGGCTTTTTCTCATTGATTTGTAAATGCTTGAGCCTTCAAAAGTATACTAGTAAATAAAAAAAGAACTTTCTAAAGCAGGAAGGAAAAGCATTAAGTAATGTGTGTCAACAGGCTTGGATTCAAGAAGCAAACCTGACATTCCCAAACTCTGTGAAAGCATACTTGTCATTTCTCTTCATGCCTTTAATTTTCTTACCTATAAAGTGGGAATATTGAATCTCTTACTTGAGAATACAGACTCAGAACAAACGATGCCAATATGTATTTTTGCTCCGTTTGGTTTCAGATTTAACAGTTGTAAAGCTGTCTTTTTTTAAAATCAACTTGCTTAGAGAGTAGTTTCATTTCCAGAAGATAGGGATGTCCATGAAAGTGACTAACAGCATATGGCCAGTTATATAACGTGCCTTGTGTATAGTAGCAGCTACTAAAGCTTAATATTTCCAACTCAGTCTTAATAACTTAGAAACATAGTTTGAGACATTTGATAGTAGTCGTGAAGCTGCTCAGTCATGTCCGACTCTTTGCGACCCCATGGGCTGTAGCCTACCAGGCTCCTCCATCCATGGGATTTTCCAGGCAAGAGTACTGGGGTGGGTTGCCATTTCCTTTTCCAGGGGATCTTCCCGACACAGGGATCGAACCCAGGTCTCCTGCATTGCAGGCAGACGCTTTTACTGTCTGCACCACCAGGGAAGTCGAGACATTTGATAATCAATGTAATTTCTCCCCAGCCTTCTTCCCTGCTGCCAACCTCACACCACACCCCAAAAAAAAAAAAGCAGATGGAAAAGGAAGAATAGCCTGGAAGCATCACTTCAGAGAGTGGCGATGTTGACAAAGATGGCCACTGTAATTTAAGAACAAGTAATTTCTTTTCACAAAGTGCTGTGGGAATGAAGTCCATAGGAGAACATGTTGAAGTTTCTCCATGTTACCTGCCCCCCTGGGTAGTGGGGATAGTCATGCTCCTGTCTTGGGCCCCATCTCACAGATTCCTTCTTGCATCAGCCCTATGACTTTTAATTTTAGCGGCATCTATGTATTGGTCATAAAGCTTACTTAGGCTGCACATAGGTTGTTCATATTTCATTTTGCACAGCGCGTTCATGCCATTGAAAAGACAGGAGACTGGAAAAGGTCAGTTTTCATTCCCGTCCCAAAGATGGGCAATGCCAAAGAATGTTCAAACTACCACACGATTGCACTCATCTCACATACCAGCAAAGTCATGCTCAAAAGTTTCCAAGCCAGGCTTCAACAATACATGAACTGTGAACTTTCAGATGTTCAAGTTGGATTTAGAAAAGGCAGAGGCACCAGAGATCAAATTGCCAACATCCGCTGGATCATGGAAAAAGCAAGAGAGTTCCAGAAAAACATCTATTTCTGCTTCATTGACTATGCCAAAGCCTTTGACTATGTGGATCACAATAAACTGTGTAACATTCTGAAAGAGATGGGGATACCAGACCACCTGATCTGCCTCCTGAGAAATCTGTATGCAGGTCAAAAAGCAACAGTTAGAACTGGACATGGAACAACAGAGTAGTTCCAAATTGGGAAAGGAGTACGTCAAGGCTGTATATTTTCACTCTGCTTGTTTAAATTTTATGCAGAGTACATCATGCAAAATGCCGGGCTGCATGAAGCACAATCTGGAATCAAGATGGACAGGAGAAATATCAGTAACCTTAGATATGCAGATGACACCACCCTTATGGCAGAAAGTTCAGTAGAACTAAAGAGCCTCTTGATGAAAGTGAAAGAGGAGAGTGAAAAAGCTGGCTTAAAACTCACCATTCAGGAAACTAAGATCATGGCATCTGGTCCCATCACTCCCTGGCAAATGGAAACAGTGAGAGACTTTATTTTCTTGGGCTCCAAAATCACTGCAGATGGTGACCACAGCCATTAAATTAAAAGACACTTGCTCCTTGGAGGAAAAGCTACGACCAACCTAGAAAGAATATTGAAAAGCAGAGACATTATTTTAACAACAAAGGTCCATCTAGTCAAAGCTATGGTTTTTCCAGTAGTCATGTATGGATGTGAGAGTTGGACTGTAAAGAAAGCTGAGCACCAAAGAATTGATGTTTTTGATCTGTGTTGAAGAAGACTCTTGAGAGTCCTGTGGACCACAGGAGATCAAACCAGTCAGTCCTGAATATTCATTGGAAGGACTGATGCTGAAGCTGAAGCTCCAATACTTTGGCCACCTGATGCGAAGAAGAGACTCATTTTATAGACCCTGATGCTGGGAAAGATTGAAGGTGAGAGGAGACAGGGATGACAGAGGATGAGATGGCATCATCAACTTGATGGACATGAGTTTAAGTAAACTCCAGGAGTTGCTGATGGACAGGGAGGCCTGGTATGCTGCAGTCCACGGGGTCACAAAGAGTCGGACACGACCGAGCAACTGAATTGAACTGAATTGTGATCCAGGCAGGATTTAAATTCCAGTCTTACCAGTTATTAACGATGTGTGTTTGCCAAATCATTTTTCTTTTTCTCCTTTCCTTAGCCATGAAATGAAGACAGTGATATATAGGATTGTTGTGTGGATTCCATGAGACAGTGGAAGTAAAGAACCTGGTGTCTAATCAATGCTTCAGTTCAGTTCAGTCGTTCAGTCCTGTCCGACTCTTTGCGACCCCATGAATCACAGCACGCCAGGCCTCCCTGACCATCACCAACTCCCGGAGTTCACTCAAACTCATGTCCATCGAGTCAGTGATGCCATCCAGCCATCTCATTCTCTGTCGTCCCCATCTCCTCCCACCCCTAATCCCTCCCAGCATCAGACTTTTTTCCAGTGAGTCAACTCGTCACATGAGGTAGCCAAAGTATTGGAGTTTCAGCTTCAGCATCAGTCCTTCCAATGAACACCCAGGATTGATCTCCTTTAGAATGAACTGGTTGGATCTCCTTGGAGTCCAAGGGACTCTCAAGAGTCCTCTCCAGCACCACAGTTCAAAAGCATCAATTCTTTGGCGATCAGCTTTCTTCACAGTCCAACTCTCACATCCATACATGACCATGGGAAAAACCATAGCCTTGACTAGGTGGATCTTGGTTGGCAAAGTAATGTCTCTGCTTTTTAATATGCTATCTAGGTTGGTTGCTTAGTAAAGGCTAATTCTCACAGAGCCCTCCTTCATACTGCTCCTGGAGTAACTAATATAAAATATTCATCTGTGCTTTCTATCTCATTGCACATTTTCATTTTATTACAGTCTGTTCTCACAACATTGCACATCAAGGGTCCAAGTATACCTTATTTGTATTTATATCCCCAGTGTATAATATCTAGCATCCAGCAAGCACTCAATAGGCCTTTGCTTTATGGATTTTCTCACTTTATTTTCTCTCTTATCCCTGTCAATCCAAAGAGTTTGAAATGATTTATCATTATTTATTAATCCTAACAGAGTCAGACATGTTTTAGTAATTACATGACTCAGAAAAATAACCTATTTTTAATATCTTTTTAGAAATGATAGATTTGAATGTATATTTGTAAATCTCCAATGAGAGGAGCTAATCATATTCATGAATTCTCAAATTATATTCTTACAGAATAAGTGCAGTCGAACTTCAGATGTTGAAGTCTTTCTGCATCCTCAGCATCATATTTATTCTCAATAATTGGAGAAGAATTCTGGTGTTAGAATGCATGCCAGTAATTGTTAGCTCAAGAATTTATGAAAGGCCCACACTTGGTTGAGGTTTTAACTTTGGCTCATGATTTATAAGTGTGTAGATTGCAAAAAGACATTTCAAAATTTTATATATTCAGAATTTTATATATTCATGGATGTGGTGCTGAGAAGCTGGGATTCGTTAGAATTGAGCTGACATTTATAAAGACATAAAACTCCTGTGTAGCAGCAGCTTTAATTATTACTTAAGAGCAGAGTTGTTAAAATGGCTCCCTCAGATACTTGAGCTTTTGATTATGTAAAGAGAAAAAGAAAGATAAATTTCAAAAATGAAGTTCAGTCATCCAGTTTGCACTGCCAGTTACTCTATAATTCATTATGGGGACGACTTTCACATTTAGTTTAGGAAAGAAGCCAAGTATCAAATGTGTCACTGGCAGCTGACAGGTAATGATAAAGTCTTAAGGAAAAAGACACCTTGCCCCTTGTAAGAAAGATTTGGAGATATTTAAAGATGTATTTAAGCATCTTCAAAGAACATCAGCTCCACAGCAACTGAAAGATTGAGAAATTACCTTTTCCTGTTATTCATGTAAAGAGTTCTCTTGTGGTTACTTGAGAATGCTCCCAATCAGAAGAAAAAGCCCCCCTGTATTTGACCCATGAGATCCAAACTCTGAGCCAATAGCATCTTAATCATCTGTTACTTTTCCTATTTATCAAGGGGAACTTTAACAAGAAGAGTGGTTGCATGGGAGGGGTAAGATGTATTCTGCCAGCATGGCATGTTTTACTTACTCATGTTTGCAATGAATGGAGGTTGGTTTGTGTTAGGATGTGAAGCTATTCTCCAAAGACATATATGCTGATAGCACTAATGATTTGCAATATTTAACAGCAAATTGTTTTACTTGCAGTGACTTCAGGCTTTGAATTATAAATGGAGTCATTTTATATTTTTTGTCATTAGTTGAAATACATGGGAATTGGTCCAGATTTCCCATTAATAATGTATCAAGTGAATATTTCAAAATCATTAGAGTTGATATCTCTATTTAATTGGTATTTGGAAAAATACATTTAAGCAAACTAAACAGTTATAAAATTTATATACATTTACACTGATTGGAAAAATATCCAAATTTATTTCAATGTATACAAACTGTGTTATGTTTGTGTACATAAGGATTTTTAATTATTATTTGGGGTGATTAAAAATTCTGCCTAACCTTAGAAGGTATTAAGAGGTGGTTTTAGACTGTGGTCTCATTCTCAATGACGTTTTTCTTTTTCTTTGACCTCAAATTTAACTTCTTGGGAAGACTGCTAACTTGGCTTGGTAAGTAAGTCTTGGCCTCTTTCCTGATTTAAAGCTAATCATAATGCAATTTTGGAAAGGCATCAAATTTACTTTTGAGAATCCCTGACACAGCTAACGTGAGATATAATTTTTATGACTAAGTAGGTACAAAAATGTGTCCAAAAATGGAAGAATGAATTTGTGTTTCCACAGACAAACCTTTTCAGAGTCTTGACCTAGTCCTTCTCAACTGAAGTTACTGGGTCTATTTATGGAAGACTTTAAATACCCCTAAACTGCAATTGAATTTTTTAATTTGAAATTGTATCCCGTCTGTTTAGAGATGTGACTCTAATGCATGATGATGTGATGAGGAAAAGGAATGTTAGTTGTGAAGAAGTCAGAATTGTGAATGGTGTGACCTGCCATGATAGGTGTTTTTTTTTTAATGAAGTATATATGATTTACAATGTTTTGTTAGTTTCTAGCATACAGCAGAATGATTCAGTTATATATATATATTCATTTCCATTAGGGTTTATTGTAGGATTTGAATACAGCTCCTTGTGCTATACAGTAGGTCCTTATTGTTTACTTATTTTATATATAGTAATGTGTGTCTGTTAATCCCCAAATCCTAATTTATGCCCCCCAATTTACCCTTTGGTAAGCATAAATTTTTTTCCTATCTCTGTGAGTCTGTTTCTGTCTTATAAATGAGTTCACTTTATCATATTTTAAATCCCATAGATGTGATAGCATGTGGCATTTGTCTTCCTGTGTCTGATCTACTTCACTTCGTATGATAATCTCTGTGTCTGTCCATGTTGCTGCAAATGGCATTATTTCATCCTTTTTCATGGCTGAGCAGTATTCTACGGTATATATGTACCACATCTTCTTAATCCATTCGTTTGTTGATGGACATTTAGGTTGTTTCCGTGTCTTGGCTGTTATAAGTAGTGATGCTATAAACATTGGGGTTCTTGTATCTTTTCTAATTAGGGTTTTCATCTTTGCCAGATATAGGCCCAGGAGTGAGATTGCAGAATCCTATGGTAGCCCTATTTTTAATTTTTTAAGCAACATCCATAACATTTTTCCACAGTGACATATTTTTCCAGATAGTTTCGTTTTCTGTATAGTTTACAAATATAATTCTGTGAAGACACACTTTCAACCTAAAAATTGCAAATAGTTTGGGATTAAAGGAAGACTGCTTAGTCTTTTCACAGTTTGCTTGTTTAACATGAGGAAGAGAAATTATATAAAAAGACAACAATTCAGAGAGCAAAGAAAAAAGATCCAAGATCCTGCTCAGCCAAGTACTAGTGAGTACTTGGTGATGTTACCCCATTTCCATGGCAGAGATTCTGGAGCTGAAAGGGAGCTTAATCAGCCCATGTTAGTATAGAGAAACAGTCCAGAGCATTGAAGCTGGCATGCCCAAGAACACTTCATCTGCAGCTTCTGATTCCCTTAGCATCAGTCACTTCCAGAATGGCCCAGCTGGTGAAATCTGCAGGATGACTGGGAGGCTCTGCATGATGATGATTTGGTTAGCTGGTTGCAGTATTGAAAGACTGTATAAATTTCTAATATATTTATAATAAAACTCTATATTTTGGCTTTGGGCAGCTGAGCTCTTGGATGGACAGCTGTTCTAGCCTTGAAAACATCTTCCTGCCCAAAACTTCCTCTTTTCTCGGAGACAGAGGCACTTGCCAATGTTCCTACTTTGATGTGTAGCCTCCTGTTTCCACTGCAGATGTGCTGTGTCTTGTGAAAGGGTGTCTTTCTCTCAGATGGGGAAAGGCTGTATCACATACCAATAGTTTATCTCCATACGCTCTATTTCCAAACTCTTCTTGCTTCTCATTTTATCCTTCCCTCTCAACAAAATTAGGAATGATTTAAATAGAGGGAGGAAGGGAAGGAAATTAACATTTCTTTAACACTTACTGTTGGCCAAGTAGTCCCTCAAATTGCTTTTGGCATTAGGTCAATATGAATCAATCAATCAATATAAGATCCCAGGTATCATGCTAGGTAGTTTACCTACATTATTAGTTGCTGAATAAATCAAGGTTCAGAGACATTAAAGAAGTCAGGGAGAGAAATTATAAAGCTGGGAAGTCCAGAACAAGAGACATTGCTAGGAGAGAGGTCAGATTTTTCTTTTATCATTAATTAAAATGAGAAGAAAGGAAGGGAAGAAGGGAGGAAGGAAGGGAAGGAATATGATTTACTGACTGCTTCTATCTGAAAACAGTAAATATATTTGCATGTTTTTATATCAGAAAGCTATGCTTTCAAGAAAACGTGTTCTGAATTTCTTTGTCTGCTAACTCTACTCAGTAACACTTGAAGGAATATTCCTGATGTCCTAAGCATCCAAGAGGCATCTCTAAGTATTCCCGAGAATGCCCTTTGGTTTCACTGAAAATATTTTATTTCTGTTATATCCTTTTCCCATCTCAGGCCAAGACAGAATCAAGATCTGTGATTTCAAGGTACAAAGTTGAAATCCATTCTTATGAAGTGTTAAAACAAAAACTACTTGTAGGGTGATGGATGTTAATTTATTATGGTGCTCATTTCACAACATATGCAAATAGCGATCATCACATTGTACACCTAAAATTGGGATAATATTACATCCACTGTTGTTTTTAGTCCCTAAATTGTGTCCGAGTCTTTTGTGACCATTATACCTCAGTAAAAAAGAAAACAAACAAAAAAAACACCTTGCTACCTGCAAATTCAATAAGGTGATATTTTACTAAGTCTTGTAGTAGAGTTTCATCATCTGACAGAGGGCTATCCTGACTGTGAATCCACAAATGTTCCGAGATCTTGAAAATTATTCAGTCAGCTCTCAAGAACCCAGATCTGTGGTCACAAGGAGGGCTGAATCATTGAACTACAAACTGCTGGAGTTATCAGCTAACTTTCTAGAGAGAAAATGTGTTCCCAGAATGAGCTGTTAACCTCCCCTCACAATAGTTTTCCAAACTCATGTTCATCCATGGGGCTTGTGATATAATTCATCTCCTCCTTTGTTTCCCCTTACATTGTTTGGTGCTTCCCTCTTTAATCAGTTACTGCTCTGCTTATCTATAATTGCCCTGGGGGATAGAATGTATCTCAATAGAGACTGAAAAGGGACTTGAAATATTACGTGAACCCATCTCCTTCATCTTGTAGATGAGAAAATTGTGACACAGAGATGTTAGAAAACTAGACCAGAATTATTAAGCTGAAGACTAGCAGAGTCAGAATTGAGCTTGGAAAGCTGGGCTTCTAGTTCATTTTTTTTCTCTGCTAGACCACATCTTCTAGCCAAAAGGAAATAAGAGAGAGCAGTTGTTTCTGTTTGCGGTCAGAATGGCAAGAGCTTTAATGGACATTTAGAACTTCTTAGCTGAAGACCATTTTTCATCTTTTCCCAAGGGCCTCAAGCTATCAGCATTGACCCCCCTCCCTGAATACTGAGGGTCTGAAGCAAACAGGATGAGGAAGGGGTGAGTGCCTGGACTTCTGGGCACCTGAGCAGGGAAAGACTCAGACGCTGTTGAGTGATGATAGTGGCCCATTCGTGCTGGGGCAGGGCTGGTACTGCTGTGTCCAGGGCGCTGTCCTCCACCATTGGAAGGCAAAGGTCACCCGGTAGATGCTGGCACTGGGATTGTAAATGGGGATATTTTGTTTCTTGTAGTCTGTTTGTTCTAGGGGCAAGCCTACACATGTACCTTTTGGGAACTGGGTAAAAATATGTCTTTATTTGCATTCACTTCAGGAGATGTTTAAGGAGATGTTCTGAGCTTAATAGTATTACAGAGAGGGTGGTGAGGAGGAGAGATAATAAAAGAACTTTTAAGATCTAAAAGCATTTGTAATATCATTCAGTTCAGTCACTCAGTCGTGTCCGACTCTCCGCGACCCCATGAATCACAGCACGCCAGGCCTCCCTGTCCATCACCAACTCCCAGAGTTCACTCAAACTCATGTCCACAGAGTCGGTGATGCCATCCAGCCATCTCATTCTCTGTTGTCCCCTTCTCCTCCCGCCCCCAACCTTTCCCAGCATCAGAGTCTTTTCCAGTGAGTCAACTCGTCGCATGAGGTGGCCAAAGTATTAGGGACATGAAAAAACGCAAACTGTGGTGTTGGGTAAAAAAAGGAGGTTTCAAAATAAGGGGCATAGTAGATGTTTAGAGAAAGGGGAGTCAGCGCAGGCTGGAGTGATCGTAAAGGCTTCACTGAGAAGGCGAAGATGAGTGATAAGCTTTTTGTTCATATAAGAAATGACCGATAGAAGAAGCAGTTCAGAGCTTCTTAGCAAGAAGGAGCAGGTATCAGTGTTCCCAGCGCTGGGTGTTCTCTAGCGTCTGTAAAAGCTGGAAGCCTTATCCCAGGAGATGAGGTGGGACTAGTGACACAGGATAAGTGAGATGCTGTCTTCAGCGCCACAGATATCCTGGAGGTGAGATGTGACATCGAGTGGTGCCTTAGGAAGATAGATTTGGCAGCTGTTTGCAGGTTGGGTGGGAGTTGGGAGAAACTAGGCAGGCCAAAGACAAGAAAGAGCCAATGGACTCCAGAATACTTACCATTAGACTCTATGTCAGCATCCTTTCTATTTAAATGGAAATTTACTTGGAATGGCCCTCTAGCTGATTCTTTGATGTCATAGTCTAGATGTCACTTCTGTGAGAAAGCCCTCTGTGACTCCTGGGTTCAGGTTATTTTCCTTCCTAGGTGCTTTCATAGTGCCCTACACTTTTCCTGCCATACCGTCTCCCATGCTAGATTGTAATTGTCCAATGGTGAGTCACTTGTTTGGACTGTGAGCTTCCAGACCACAGGACTCTTTTCTGTCTTATTCACTGTTTTATCCCCAGGGCCTAGTGTTGTGTCCACATAGAGAAAATGATCATTAAATTCTTATTGGATAACTGAGTGACAGACCAGCTAAAAGAACAGGAGAGACAAGAGCAGGAGCAGGAGTCAGGACAGAGAGAAAAGGGAAAGAAGAAAGGAGAAACAAAGATTCAGAGAGAAAGAGAACTCATTTAGGGTTATTACAAAAGAATTTTTTTTTTAACAAAAGAACTCCATTTTCAACTACGCTTCCTGTGTCTTTCTGCAGAGCCCATTCATTCATACTGATTGAATGTGATGTTTTTGGCATCATGGACTTTGGAAGTCATATATAAAGTAAATCTTATCACTTATTGACTGGTTCTGTCTGCTGATAAAATGAATCAAAATGTTCAAGTTAGTGAGAGAAATTATGACAAATCCAAGGATCAAATAAACTGATTTGCTGCCTCTTCAATAAATGTTTTATTTAAAATGATGATAACGCATCAATAAAAAAAATTAAAGCACATTCTCATATCCTCTTTCCACAATTTAAATGCTGAGGAAAAATTTCATCTTGAAATGAGTTTTTAACATGCTACGATTAGATCCTGAGGATGTTTATCAGTCTGGTGGAATCGTCAGACACATCCTCAAGCCAAACTTGTGCCTCTATTAGCTTGAAAGTTCCTGGAAACAAGGATTTTCTGAGCAGACAATTTTCATTGCAAGATTCAGTAATCAGATTTCAGCTGTATACCTGAAACCTACTCTTTGTATGGAAATAAATCCAGCAATTTTACCTTCAGGGTTCATATAGTGATGCAGCTAAGTATGTGTAAAGGATAGCCGTATGTGATTAATTAATATTAAATAACATAATTTAATTTGCCAAGTAAAAACAAGTCATAGAACTGGAATTGATTGAGGATGTTCATTAAATTTCCTGCAACCGATGTCTTCTCAGCAGGAAAGTACCTTCTGTGGAGCAAATGACAAGGTGGATAACAGGTAGATAAGAACTGAGTGTACGGTGAGAGGAAGCAGGGTGAAACGGTGCCTGGGGAGGTGAGAATCCCAGGGTACTCAGGGTTTCATAAACCATGTTAGAGAATTCGGTCTTTATTCTGAGAAAGTAGGAACCTTTGAAGGATTTTAGGGGAGGGTGGGGAAGTTATAGAGATGGAAGATAATGACAGATAGCGACCTTTAGGAGACTGTTACAGTAAATGGTCCAGGGTGATATACTTGTAATAAAGTTTAAATGCTGTCTTGACCCTGTTTAAGGCTTTGGCTTAGAAGCTGGTCAATTCCCCTTTGGGAGCAGCTGATTAAGTCCACACCACCGACCACCTTCTTTCTTGGACCTCACTCCCTGTCCTACTATCCACCTGCCCTAATCACCCCAAGGCCAGGTGTCAGATACAGACCTGATAGATACTCCCAGAGCTTGCTGAGCTTATTCAAATAAGCTGATGATAAACTGTCTGATCCTGCCTTACCCTTTCCTTCCCATGGAAACCAGAGTAGAGGCTCTTGCCCACAGTTCCTGCCTCTCCTTCCGCCTCAAGACTGACCCCTGTGATTCCCTGGGTGCCCCACCCCCACCCGTGGTGTGACACCTACTTCCTCTCTCAGGATTTGTTGAGTAGAAGAAACAATCTTTCAATGGCCGTTGTCTCGAGATCTGTTGGCTTTACCACACCTGAATAATAATAAAACCTATTAAAACCATGCTGGACTAGGTTGGTGGTGGCGATAGCAAAAAGCTGATAAATGCAGAGATAAGTAGGAAATAACTTTATTCCAGGAGAGGTCCATCTTGAGAATGAGAGAAAAGTAGGTGATGAAGATGACTTGTAGATTTCTGGCTTGTATCATGGGGACATTCATCAAGATCAAGAAAACCGGAAGAGGCCCTAGTTGTGGGATAAAATCTTGAATTCAGTTTGCGGGCATATCGATATGGAGGTGACTTTGAGATACTCAAGTGGAAATATCAAAAAGACAGTCAGATAGACTGCTCAGAACTGGTGACTAGGTCTTATTGAGACAAGAGGATTATATAAATAATAGACTTTTAGAAATCCTAGCAAGTGAGAATTATAGGTGGTAGCAATCACCGAAGATAGCGGACTCCAAACTGTTTATCACAAGGAATACTTCCTGCAGGGAATGGGACGTGAGCGTTGCTGGGTTGAGGCAAGAGGACTCTAAGAAGGAGAAATAAACAGTGTGAACAAAGGTTCAGAAGCAAAATGTGTGTTGCAGATTTGGACAGCAATGAATAGTCCAGCTTATGAAAGCAGATAGTTCCTAGGGGAGGCATAGAGTATCTCAATACCAAACCATTCCCTCCTTGAATACCTAAAAGCTAAGGACTTTATTAAGTGCCAGCAGTCCTCTGGGCACTTTATTAAGAGAATTAAATGAAGTTTCTCTTGTCCAGGATTTTCTGTCTTTTGAAATAGATGTTCCTGTAGAATGGAAATTCTCCTTTGCCTGCTGATTACTCTCAACAAGTGTAGAGGGTATCAATGTTTGAGGCTCAACAGAAGATTAACCAAACATTATTATGTTAATTTTGTTAGTACCAACTACCAAAGATTTATTATAAATATACTGTGGGCCCAAATCAGGGGACCCAGTCCATGATCCCATGGGAATTACGGTTTTGTTGGGAAAACAGAACTTATACTTGCACAGTGATTTAAGAGAGAAGTGAAGCCTAAAATTTAAAGCCAGAAAGAATATATCATGAAATATTTCTATATTTATTCTTAAAATTTTTTATCGTGTATTTATTTTTAATTGTGATAAAATATACCACAACATAACATAAAGTTTGTCATTTGAACTTAAAAAAAAAAAAACTTTTTGGTTTTGTATTGGGGTATAGCCAGATTAAGAATGTTGTGATAGATTCTGGTGAATAGCAAAGGGATGAGGCCATGCATATACATGTATTCATTCTCCTCCAGACTTACCTCTCATCCAGGCTGCCACCTAACTTTGAGCAGAGTTTCCTGTGCTAACAGCCTCTGTTTAGTCACTGAATCATGTCTGACTCTTTTTGTGACCCCATGGACTGTAGGCCACCAGGCTGCTCTGTCCATGGGATTTCCCAGGCAAGAATACTGGAGTGGGTTGCCATTTCTTTCTCCAGGGGATCTTCCCAACCCAGGGATCGAACCTGTGTCTCCTGCAGTGCAGGCATATTCTTTACCACTGAGCCACCAGGGAACCATGCTATACAGTGGGTCCTTGTTGGTTATCCACTTTAAATATAGCAGTGTGTACATGTCCATTCCAAACTCCATGTCATCTGAACCTTTTTTAGTGTAGGGTTCATTAGTGTTAAGTACATTCACATTGTTTTGCAACCGATCTCCATAACTGTTTTCATCTTGAAGAACTAAAACAATTAAACAATAACTCCCCATGCCCTTCTCCCTTTCCAGCGCCCTCAACAGCCATCATTCTATTTTCTGTCTCTGAATTTGACTAACCTAGGTAGTTCATATAATTGAAATCATATAGTATTTGGTATTTGCCTTTTGTGACTGGCTTCTTTCTTTCTTTTATTTATTTTGATCATGCCGCATGGCTTGCAAGCCCCTGGGAGTGGAAGCATAGATTCCTAACCACAAGACCACCAGGGAATTCATGACTGGCTTATTTCATTTAACATAATTTTCTCAGAGTTCATCCATGTTATAGTTTGTGTTAGAATTTCCATCCTTTTTTAAGACTCAGTAATATTCCATTCTAAGTGTTTACCACATTTTGTTTATCCATTCATCTACTGGTAGGTACTTAGGTTGCTTCCACGTTTTGGTTATTGTAAATACAGCTGCTATGAACATGATTGTACAGGTATCTCTTCAAGATTTAACTTTTTAATTCTTTTGGACATATACCCAGAAGTCGAATTACTGAATCATGTGATAATTCTATTTTTAATTTTTTGAGGAATCGCCATACTGTTTTCCATAGACACTATACCATTTTTTATTTCCAACAGTGCATAAGGGTTCCAGTTTCTTTGCATCCTTAACATTTGGTATTTTGGGGAGTGTTTGATAGTAGCCATCCTGATGGACATGAGGTGGCATTTCATTGTGGTTTTAATTCACACTTCATTAATAGTGATATTGAATATAATTTCATTTGCTTATTGACCATTTGTATACCTTCTTCCTAGAAATGTCTATTCAAGCCCTTTGCCCATTTTAAAAGCAGGTTGTTTTTTGTTGTTGAGTTGTAGGAATTCTTTATATATTCTGGATACTCACCCTTTACAGGTACATGCTTTTCAGATATTATCTCCTGTTTTATAATTTACCTCTCTGTTGATCATATCCTTTCTGCACAGAAGTTTAAAATTTTGAACTAGTCCAGTTTATTTATTTTGTCATTTATTGCCTGTGCTTTTAGTGGCATAGCCAAGAAACCATTTCCAAATCCAATGTCATAAAGATTTTCCTTTATGTTTTCTTCTAAGGATTTTATAGTTTTAGCACATATGTTTAGGTCTTTGATCCAACTTGAGTTAATTTTTGTAAGGTAAGAGTTCAGCATCATTCTTTTGCATGTGAATATCTAATTTTTCCAGTACCACTTGTTGATAAATCTTTCCCCCAATGAATGAACATGACACCATGGTTGAAAATCATAAGACAATATATGCAAGAGTTTTTTTATGGGCTGTTTCTGTTCCATTATTTTTCTTGTTTGCTGTTATTCTTGTATCACACTATTTTGGTTACTACAGTTTTGTAATTCATTTTGAAATTAGAAAATATGAGACCTATCATTTTATTCTTCTTTTTCAAGATTGTTTTCACTATTTGGGGATCACTTGAAATCTTACACAAATTTTTAGATACATTGTTCTATTTCTGAAAGAAACACTGCTGGGATATTGAGAGGGATTGCATTAAATCTGAAGATTACTTCAGGTAGTAGTATTATCTTAATAATATTAAATCTTCTTATGCATTAAGTGGGAGATTTTTCTATTTGTTTGTGTCTTTAGTTTGTTTCAGCAATGTTTCTTATTGTTAGTGTACAAGCCTTTTGCCTCCTTTATTATGTTTGTCTTAAGTATTTTATTCTTTATGATACTATTACAATAGAATCTTTTTCATATTTAAACACTTTGTTATCAATTCAGAAATAGTAGTTCACATTTCAGAAGTTAGTTTAGGAGTTTTTCCCCCTTTCTCCACTATTACTTGGTATTTTGTAAGAGTTTTATTATAAGGAATTTTTTTTGACAATGAATGAATCCCTTCCCAAATACAAATTTATGATATTTCAACCACTTTAACAACCTTTGTTTTATTATATCAAGTAGTTTTTATGTGCATTTAATTTCCAGAGAAACATCTTACACATGGAAACAAATGAAAATATGATCTGTGTCCCTAAGCCAAAAGCCATTGGTCTATGATTCATTGATTAATTCATTCATTAGCATAGATTGGGTATCTATTATGTGCCAAATGTTGGAAATCTATACAAAATTTCATTTATGGTAGTATTAGAGAAAATTGGTATCAGTCCTACTGGAATTTTTCTATTTTGTTTACACTCTTTTGTTCTGATTTTCCTAGCTTCTTGCCTTTAAATGATATACAAAATAATTTATCATATTACAAAAATATACATAGCTAACATCATTCAAAATTCATAATGTGGTGGGTAGCATATAAGTGCTATACTTATTATCATCACAACAACCAGAGGAAGCCAAGGCAGGGAATGCTAATGGCCACACAAGGCTAACTGGAGATACTGAGGTCCAGCTCAGGAAGTCTTGATCAGAAACACTAAAATATAGACAAGTGATGAATCATGGAATAGTCTTTCAATATAAAATCGTTTGTGTAACGTGTATTCAGTAGTGCATGTACAAAATTTTATGTAGGATAAGATAAGTAATTATATATTGTATAAGTTATATATATATAAGCTAGTGAGAAATATGTTATCAGCAAGCATTCTAGATGTTTATTTTTCCAAATAATTCATTTAAAAACTTTTCTGTTGTGGGCATATATTTTTACTTTTAGAAAAAAAGTTTTAAAATATGCCTCTTTTCAGTGAGAGGACTAATAACAAATGACTTGAAATTAATCTCTATGTTGGGAGTGGTAGAAAAATCACTGATAATCTTATTTTGGCAAAGAAAACTAGGCTTATGTGGCTCAGAGGGTAGAGGATCTGCCTGCAGTGTGGGAGACCCAGGTTCGATCCATGGATCAGGAAGATCCCCTGGAAAAGGGAGTGGCAACCCATTCCAGTATTCCTGCCTGAGAAATCCCATGGACAGAGGAGCCTGGCAGACTACAGCCCACAAGGTTGCAAAGAGTCAAACACGACTGAATGACTAACACCTTTGCTTTCATGAAGATTGTAGAAAACTTTTATACCTATTTAAAAAATAAAATCTGTGTTTTGAACGTGTGTGTTTAATAATTTTGCCACTTAACCTTTGCAAATGGGATTTGCAGAATAGGGAAATATAAGCCTTGTGCTTGGCGTCTTTGAAAAGAGAATGTTCACCCCAAGATGTTCCCCAGAAGTAATGAAGGTGTCCTGGGACTGCTGGGATGGCTCCCCAGTTTCTGTGGCCTGGTTAACTATGGCCACCTTTATGGACTTACTTTATGAAATCCTAGTTGAGATTTGATATTTGAACCCAGCTTAACTGAGTCCAAGGGTGTGAGACTGAGCTGATACCTGTAGAAAATAATTTAGGGAAAAGAGGGTAAACCTCAAAATATCTATTGAGGGATGTAAAGGATACTGACAGTGGTCCAGGCGGAGCCCTACTTTGTCTCACATCTTTGTATGTTGGAAGTGTTTTAAGGAATGTTTGCTTACTAGATAAGGTTGCATGTTTAGCCAGACTTGATCTCTCTCTTTCTCATTTTTAAACTTAATTTTATTATTTTATTAGAGTATAATTGCTTTACAGTGTTGTGTTAGTTTCTGCAAAGTGAATCAACTATATGTATACTGTAATCCCCTTCCTCTTAAATCTCCCCCTCACCCGCTTCATCCCACCCATCTAGGGCATCACAGAGCATCAAGCTGAGCTCCCTGTGTTACTCAGGGATCTAGCCATGTTTTACACACACGGTAGTGTATATGGGTCAGTGTTACTCTCTCGATTCATCTCACCCTCTCCTTCCCCTCTCTGTATCCACATGTAGAATGTGGAATGGTCTGTGTCTGCATTTCTGTTCCTGCCCTGAAAATACGTTGACCTGTACCCTTTCCCTAGATTCCATATATGTGCTTTAATATACAGTTCTTTGTTTTTCGTCTTCTGACTTACTTCATTCTCTGTGACAGACTCTAGGTCCATCCATGTCACTGCAAATGACCCAATTTTGTTCCTTTTTATGGCCGAGTAGTATTCCATTGTAAATATATATGCCACATCTTCTTTATGCATTGCTGTATTGATGGACTTTTAGGTTGCTTGCATGTCCTGGCTATTGTAGATAGTACCGCAGTGAACACTGGGGTGCAGTATCTTTTTGAATTATGGTTTTTATCTTCCTCTTTGGCCCCTGCATATAAATTATATGACCGTATTTGTTTTAGCAGTAGTATGCTCACAGAAGACAGGGACATAAACTTCTTGGTATTTCTTCAAGGCCCAGCAGAAGGGCAAGAAAAGAAGAGAAAGAGGAGGAGGAACAAATACATGGGAAGCCTCTACAATATGCAGCCTCTCAGAAAGGTCTTCAGTTTGGGCTCCTTTTTATCTCCCATCCCCACTCTGAACATTTCTCTCATATCCTGAAGAGGTCAGCTCTACCAGATTTTGCTAATAAAATACAAGATGCTCAGTTAAACCTGAATTTCAGAAAGGCAGCAAATGCTTTTTCAAATGGAAGTATGGCCCATGCAATGCTTGGTATATACTTACATTAAAAAATTATTCATTGCTTTCTAAAATAGGTGGCACTAGTGGTAAAGAACCCTCCTGTAAATACAGGAGACATCAAGAAAGTTTGATCCCTGAGTCTGGAAGATCCTCTGGAGGAGGGCACTGGATCTCACTCCAGTATTCTTGCCTGGAGAATCCCATGGACAGAGAAGCCTGGCAGGCGATGTTCCATAGGGTCCCAAAGAGTTGGACACTACTGAAGTGACTTAGCACACCTAATTTTACCCGACAATTCTTTTAAATTTTAAAAGAATGGTTATATATATATTAGATAGAAAAAGTGGACAAATGACAAGACAATTAAAAAGATTCATTGAGCTTGTCTGTACACACTTCTGTGTAGTGTTGTCAGTCAAGACAACCTGGAAGACCATAGGTTGACATGGTCTTGAACACTCCTCAGGCAGCTCAAATGACCAGTCAGAGGGCTTGGAAACTCCTGTTATGTCTGACACATAGTAGGAGTTCAATAGGTTTCAATATAAACTGATTTCTCAGTGACATGAAAAACCTTAAGATTCTTTTAGAGTTAATACTATACCCCAATGTTGTAAAATGAGTTCACTTTAGAAGATGAATGGTAACATCACTGGCAAGAAAAATGTTGGCCAATCAGTGAGGAAAACTTATCTCCACCTCATCTACAGAGCAGCTTGTGCTCAGCTTTCTTCACAGTCCAACTCTCACTTCCATACATGACCACTGGAAAAACCATAGCCTTGACTAGATGGACCTTTGTTGGCAAAGTAATGTCTCTGCTTTTTCATATGCTGTCTAGGTTGGTCATAACTTTCCTTCCAAGGAGCAACTGTCTTTTAATTTCATGGCTGCAGTCACCATCTGCAGTGATTTTGGAGCCCAAGAAAATAAAATCTGACACTATTTCCACTGTTTCCCCATCGATTTGCCATGAAGTGATGGGACTGGATTCCATGATGTTAGTATTCTGAATGGTGAGTTTTAAGCCAGCTTTTTTACTCTCCTCTTTCACTTTCATCAAAGGCTCTTTAGTTCTTCTTCGCTTTCTGCCATAAGGGTGGTGTCATCTGCTTATCTGAGGTTATTGGTATTTCTCCCGGCAATCTTGATTCAAGCTTGTGCTTCATCCAGCCAGGCATTTCCCATGATGTACTCTGCATATAAATTAAATAGGCAGGGTGACAGTATACACCCTTGACATACTCCTTTCCCAATTTGGAACCAGTCTGTTGTTCCATGTCCAGTTCTAACTGTTGCTTCTTGACCTGCATACAGATTTCTCAGGAGGCAGGTCAGGTGGTCTGGGATTCCCAGCTTTTTAACAATTTTCCACAGTTTGTTGTGATCCACACAGTCAAAGGCTTTGGTGTAGTCAATAAAACAAAAGTATATTTGGAACTCTCTTGCTTTTTCGATGATCCAGAGGATATTGGCAATTTGACTTCTGGTTCCTCTGCCTTTTCTAAATCCAGCTTGAACATCTGGAAATTCATGGTTCCCATAATGTTGAAGTCTGGCTTGGAGAATTTTGAGCATTACTTTACTAGCATGTGAAATGAGTGCAGTTGTGCAGTAGTTTGAACATTCTTTGGCATTTCCGTTCTTTCAGATTGGAATGAAAACTGACCTTTTCCAGTCCTGAGGCCACTGTTGAGTTTTCCAAATTTGCTGGCATATTGAGTGCAGCACTTTCTCAGCATCATCTTTTAGGATTTGAAATAGCTCAACTGGAATTCCATCACCTCCACTAGCTTTGTTCATAGTGATGCTTCCTAAGGCCTACTTGACTTCGCATTCCAGGATGTCTGGCTCTAGGTGAGTGATCATACCATCGTGATTATATGGGTCATGAAGATCTTTTTTGTACAGTTCTTCTGTGTATTCTTGCCACCTCTTCTTAATATCTTCTCTTCTCTTAGGTCCGTACCATTTCTGTCCTTTATTGTGCCCATCTTTGCATAAAATGTTCCCTTGGTATCTCTAATTTTCTTAAAGAGCTCTCTAGTCTTTCCCATTCTATTGTTTTCCTCTATTTCTTTGCAAGGATTGCTGAGGAAGGCTTTCTTATCTCTCCTTGCTATTCTTTGGAGCTCTGCATTCAAATGGATATATCTTTCCTTTTCTCCTTTGCCTTTTGTCTCTTCTTTTCTCAGCTGTTTGTAAGGCCTCCTCAGAGAGCCATTTTGCTTTTTTTCATTTCTTTTCCATGGGGTTGGTCTTGATCCCTGCCTCCTGTACAATGTCATGAACCTCCATCCATCATTCTTCAGGCACTCTTATCAGATCTAATCCCTTGAATCTATTTGTCACTTCCACTGTATAATCATAAGGGATTTGATTTAGGTCATACCTGAATGGTTTAGTGATTTTCCCTACTTTCTTCAATTTAAATCTGAATTTGGCAATAAGGAGTTCATGATCTGAACCACAGTCAGCTCCCAGTCTTGTTTTTGCTGACCGTATAGAGCTTCTCCGTCTTTGGCTGCAAAGAATATAATCAGTCTAATTTCGGTATTGACCATCTGGTGATGTCCATGTGTAGAGTCTTCTCTTGTGTTGTTGGAAGAGGGTGTTTGCAATGACCAGTGTGTTGTCTTGGCAAAGCTCTGTTAGCCTTTGACCTGCTTCATTTTGTACTCCAAGGTCAAATTTGCCTGTTACTCCTGGTATCTCCCTACTTTTGCATTCCAGTCCCCTATGATGAAAAGGACATCTTTTTTGGGTGTTAGTTCTAGAAGGTCTTGTAGGTCTTCATAGAACTGTTCAACTTCAGCTTCTTCAGCATTACTGGTTGGAGCATAGACTTGGATTACCATAATATTGAATGGTTTGCCTTGGAAACGAACAGAGATCATTGTGTCATTTTTGAGGTTGCATCCAAGTACTGCATTTTGGACTCTTTCGTTGACTATGATGGCTACTTCATTTCTTCTAAAGGATTTTTGTCCACAGGAGTAGATATAATGGTCATCTGAGTTAAACTCACCCATACCAGTCCATTTTAGTTCTGAAAATGCCAGTACCTAAATTAAATGAGGGCTTCCCTGGTGACTAAGTGGTATGAATCCACGTGCCAATGCAGGAGAAGCAAGTTCCATCCCTGGGTTGGAAATAGCCTCTACAATAGGAAATGGCAACATCCCACTCCAGTATTCTTGCCTGGAGAACCCCATGGACAGAGAAGCCTGGCATGCTACAGTCCAAGGGGTCACAAAGAATTAGAAATGACTTTGTGACAGAACAATAATAACAACAAATTAAATGAATTTTCTGTTTTGGTCATGGATTAAATTGTATTGAATTTGCAACCTATGGGTTATATTTGCTATTTAGAATATCTGTTGAACACACTGTCAGCACTAAGTGGTAATACGGTAGAGATAAGAGATGAGATTGGTACAGAGCGCAGATGAATGGGGATTCGTCTTACCCACTGTGGGTCTGAAGCACGTGGCACTGAGTCTCATAGAGAGCAAGTGTGAAATTAGTGCGTGTTGAGAAGACTCTTGAGAGTCCCTTGGACTGCAAGGAGATCCAACCAGTCCATTCTAAAGGAGATCAATCCTGGATATTCATTGGAGGGACTGATGCTAAAGCTGAAACTCCAATACTTTGGCCACCTCATGCGAAGAGTTGACTCACTGGAAGACTCTGATGCTGGGAGGGATTGGGGGTGGGAGGAGAAGGGGATGACGGAGAATGAGATGGCTGGATGGCATCACCAACCCCATGGACATGAGTTTGAGTGAACTCCGGGAGTTGGTGATGGACAGGGAGGCCTGGCGTGCTGTGATTCATGGGGTCGCAAAGAGTCGGATACGGCTGAGCGACTGAACTGAACTGAACTGAACTGAGGTGAACTTTATGTCCCCCTCCCAGTCTGAAAGTAGGATAGCCATTCTCTTAAGTAAGCTGTCACTTGGCTGACTACCATCTATGCTGTTTCAGAAATCCACTGTGCTGTGAATTCTTATTTTCTTTTTTGACTTTTGAAGCCCAAGCTTGTCCCTTTAGGGATATATCTCTTCATTGTTTCTCATACTGCACAGCTGCTGAAACGGAATTGACAGAGTTGAATTTTTCAGGCGTTTCTTCTATGACTGTGAGTCTTCATATAGTCTCATACATTTATGCATGGACTGAGGCATTAGTGTGTGTATGCAAAGACATATTTAAACTCATAGGTGAATATTGTATATAATTAACTTGCAGGATTAAATCCTTTGGAAAATTCTTTTCCCATAGAATTGGGGCTTCCTATAGAATTGTATCTGTTAGAGTTTGACCTCATAAACTGGTAGCATAGGAGCAAGACAACTGGGCCTGTATACTTAAATTACTTTCCCACAGTGTTCTCTTTAGTAGGTACATTAGAGATTCTAGAATCACCCATTTGGCTATTTCCCTACTAGATTATTCCACTTGTCTGTTAATTACCGGCAGTGAAGGGGAGGAGTCTTTCTGTTCAGTAAATGCAAGTTTTTCCATTTTTCTCTGTTTCATTTTGTATTTTTACCTTAAATATGAGCCTTTTGGGAGTTAAATCCAAATTAGTCTAATGTTCTTTCAGAGCAATGGTCATATTACAAGTAATGCTTATTACTGCAGTGGCCAGCTCTTAGTGTCTTGATTTCATTCCTGGGCTAGAAAACGCTGAAGTCTGTGCCAGAATTCTCGTTGTATTTGTGACCCAGGCAGCTCATCGTTTCTGTCTGTGCTCTGACTTGCCCTTTAAAATGTCTTTTTCACTGCTAAGTTTAAAATTGACCTTTATACATAGGAGGCTGCCCTTATCCACGACCCCAATATTTTACTCTGACAGTTCCGTTATTCTTATGCCTCTTCGGCCATTCTTTCTTATTCATTTGGCTTCTCTTTTTTTAACCTCTTCTATTTTCTCATTTGCCCGATCACAGTCATTACCAAACCTGGAAGAATCACCTGACTCTCTCACCTATTTTTATCAACCCAAACCAAAGTATACCCTGCCACCCCCCGCCACTCCGCCCCTTTTCATACGATGTTCTGTCCTTGTGCTTTCCTTCCCTGTTATTTTAACCTAAGCACTGATCCCTAACATTCCTAATCAAATCCTTTGGCTTTATTATGTCTAAGTTGATTTGTCTTCATGCATGAGTGAGCGTGTCACACCTTTGCTCCTGGCAGGAGTCTTGTCTGATTGGAGCGAGCATCTCCTGCATTTGCTCTGGGCAGGCAGTCCTGTCTCGTTAATGTAATCCTGATGTTCTAACCTCATCTCTCTATCTGCTAACAATTTTACCCATCACCCACCAAGCTTTCTCACTTTGAAACACTTGGAGTATTTTTAAAGGTTTTAAAATTAGTACTCTAAAATACATAGAAACGTAAGTAGTACCCGGGGATAGATGAATGAATGAAGAGTATTTCTTCTACTTTACCCATTGCTGTTCTGGAAAGGATGAACTCATTGCCTTTCTCCTAATACTGTTCTCCTGTGGGATTTATAACAGGGAAGAGCCAATTCTAACTCCATGTTGGATCTGTTTCTTTGACTTTAACCTTCGTTTTCGGTTGCTTTTGTAATTATGTGCGTGCATGCTAAGTTGCTCCAGTTGTGTCCGACTCTTTGCGACCCCATGGACTATAGCCCACCAGGCTCCTCTGTCCGTGGGATCCTCCAGGCAAGAATGCTGGAGTGGGTTGCCATGCCTTCCTCCAGGGGTCTTCCCAACCCAGGGATGGAACCTGAACCTATGTCTCTTATGTCTCCTGCATTGGCAGGCAGGTTCTTTACCACTAGAAAGCAAAAGCAAAGTCGCTCAGTGGTGTCCGACTCTTTGCGACCCCAGGGACTGTCGCATCCATGGGATTCTCCAGGCAAGAGTACTGGAGTGGGTTGCCATTTCCTTCTCCATCTTTACCACTAGAGACACCTGGAAAGCCTTTTGTATTATAATCATACCTAATGGCCTGCTTCAGGGGACCTTGCCCACCTGTGAATGGCTACAGAAAAGAAGAAATTAACATCTCTTCCTATTTTGCAAGACGAAAGGCCTTTTTTTCCATCCTCACCTCCTGGCATCCAGACACTGATAAGACGGTTTTTTTCTTTGGAGACACTGCTGCTGCTGCTGCTAAGTCACTTCAGTTGTGTCCGACTCTGCGCGACCCCACAGACGGCAGCCCACCAGGCTCCCCCGTCCCTGGGATTCTCCAGGCAAGAACACTGGAGTGGATTGCCATTTCCTTCTCCAGTGCATGACAGTGAAAAGTGAAAGTGAAGTCGCTCAGTTGTGTCTGACTCTGTCTGCATAAAGTCATATTCCTTGCCTCAATACCTCATCTCTCGGTTTACTGCCCTATCTTGCAGCGAGCAGAGTGAGCTTGGATTTGGTAGCAGATTCTATAATCCTTTTCTCAAAGAACCCAAGTTTATCAATGGATGCTCACCTCTTTATTCTTCCTTCAGAAAACACTTGACCTTTCTTCTCCCACCCTGCCACTCCTGCCCTAGTTCCTACCCTCTGCCTGCCTGGACTACTACCGTAGGTTTCCCACGGGCTCCCTACCACCCTTCTCCTGTTCACTCTCCACGCTGCTCATCAGTGATTTTTCTAAAATTACATTGGTTTGTGACTATTCACTGCTTGCAAGATCAGATATTAACTCTGACATATGTCCTTCTATTACTTTACCTTTCCAAACTTTCCTTCCTATTTATACTTTTCCTTCACATATAACACACTGGACTGATTATATTGGGCCTCTGGACCTTGGTGCCTGTTGTAGGAATGCCCTTCTTTTTGGAAAGTACAGAGTACCCATCAGTGATTGGCGCGGTCATTCTTTGCTCTGAAGCCCTCCTTGACTCGTCCAAGTAGCATCAATCGGTTGCTTCTTTGCCCTTTCGCTGTCCGGTTTTAGCTGCCTTTGTTAGTGCAACTCTCCTCTAAATCTCCCTCTTATTCTAGAGTGAGATTTTGAGGATTGGAACAATGCCTTATTTACCTTTGTATCCTGCTGGCGTGGTATGGCTCATGCTAGGTAAATATGTATTAACTTAATTTGATGAGAGAATAAAGGCATTACTAAATTTTTCTTGGCGGAGAAGGCAATGGCACCCCACTCCAGTACTCTTGCCTGGAGAATCCCAGGGACGGGGGAGCCTGGTGGGCTGCCGTCCATGGGGTCGCACAGAGTCGGACACGACTGAAGTGACTTAGCAGCAGCAAGTTTTTCTTGGAAAAGGAAAAGCCATGAATAATGAGTCTAGGGAAATAAATGAAAGTGTCAGATTCTGATGATTTGGTACAAATGGAATTGATTCCATATTAGGTTGTTTGACATCAGTTATCATTTGAATAAAAGCATGTATTTCCTCCTCTATAACCCTCATTTAAAGGATGGGCTTTGAAGAGAAAGACAACATGAATGTACCCTTCCTTTCTTTGAAAGAGCAGTGAACTGCTTTAATGGTCTAGCTTCCCAACTGTGAGCAATAAACATTCTCCTCTTCAGATGAACTAATCATCACTCATTCTTTTAGTGGAGCAACCCACTGCCAGCCTGCAAATGAGGCCTATTAATGATATTTCTCATTTCAAATCTGGAAGGGTGAACACAAAGGACGGACTCCTGCTGGCCATTAATCCATGATATTAATGAAGGCATTTTTATCAATGCCTGTGTCTCATCTTCCTAATGAAAGGGTTCTCATTATTTCATTGTTTACAGTTAAAAGTAAAAAGTATATGTGTTTAAAAATAGTATACTTGTTGGGACTTCGCTGGTGGTCTAGTGGCCAAGACAACAAGCTCCCAATGCAGGGGGCCTGGGTTCAATCCCTGATCGGGGTACTAGATCCTGCATGCCACAACAAAGACTCAGCACAGTCAAATAAATAAATATAAATAAATATTTAGAAAAAATATACTTGTAATTTATCTCCAAATTTAGTGAAATCAATTTCAGAGAAGGTGGTTGTGGGACTCCTTCTGAAGACATTTTTACTCCAAGAGCTATGGCTTGTTTTAAAAGATGTATTGAAGATGCACGCTAATGTAATTGCCACTATGTCTCTGCCTGAAAGCTCCCATTATCTAGGGACAGGCTTGTATAATAGGGCTGCGCATATGAAGATCCAGATCTGGAAGCCAGAGAAGGCTGGGGGGAGGCAGATATTTTCTGGAGGATGTGAGGTCTCCTCGCTCCTAGGCCTGGGCTCTTTCAAGCATTTGGAAGTGTGTCATGTTAGCCATAAGGAATACTTACTCATTGTATCTTAGATGGGCACGGCGATCCTAGACACATTGGGATGGTGAAAGCATCATGTCATGTTTGTTATTTTCTTGGAGCCTTAACTCCTTACCAATAGCAGTAGCAGGCTTAGATAAAAGAGCTCTTTTTATTACCTGTGTGTACCAGGTGACTCAGTGGTAAAGAATCCACCTGCCAATGCAGGAAACACAGGAGACACAGGTTCCATCACTGGGTTGGAAAGATCCCCTGGAGGAGGAAATGGCAACCCACTCCAATATTCTTGCATGAAAAATCCCATGGACAGAGGAGCCTGGTGGTCTACAGTCCATGGGTTGCAAAGAGTAGGACACGACTGAGGAGACTGAGCATATGGTCTAGCCAATTGTATGCTCCTGCTAAAAGATATGAATCATCAGCAAACCTCAAATATTTTAAAGCTTATTTGAAGCAAATGCAATGGAGAACAAGATATAAAGAAATGCTAACATACTGGTTGCTAATTTGACTAGTATTAATTGCTGTTTAATGAAACCTTGGTTTTCCTTGATCCCAAGGAAGATCTTTAATTTCATTTTCCCCTTAGGATTGTTATCCCTTTATCTTGCTTTATCATACATCTGTATTAATTCAGAGTCACTGTTTTCTCATGCATATGCTAAGCTGTCACTTAGCAGTAGAAAGCCATTGCTTAATTATTTCACAGAGGCAGTGCAATATATGATTTAAATCCTGATTTTACCACTTATTAAGTGTGTAAAGTAGAGTGATAGAATGTCCCTAAAGACTCAGTGTAATCATTTGTTAAGTGGAGCTAGTAAGAGTAATGCCTAACTCATTGGTCTGTATGGAGGATTAAAGGATCTAATCCTTTTAAACTGTTATCTGATGCTAGGCACATAGTAAGCCTTTGATACACTTTGTCTATCATTATCTATTAAGGCTTTTCTCTCTACTCTAAATTCTTGAACTCTTTTTTTTTAAAGGAAAGTAATAATGTGACTTGTTTAACATAGCTGTACACAGTATCCAACTTCAGGGTGATTTGCAAATGCCAGTAATCATGATGACAGGAATCCTAAGTCTAAGGCTGATGGTGAGGGTTCCCACTAAGGTTTGGGAGGTTGCAGGTTCCTGGTGAAGGCAGGGAGGATGAATGTGAAAGGAGGAGGAGGAGAGAGGAGGTGGAAGCTTGGGCCCAGTGACACAGGAGAGAGACCTGCTTCGCCAGGAGAAAGGGAGACTGCATGGCAGTGATGTGAGGACATCCTGGATCCCTCTGGGGCAGGGGTGGGGTGGGGAGATGGGGGTTTTAAGGGTCTCACATCTAGCCCAGCAAGGAGTGGTTAACCATAGTGGTGATGCTTCTGAAGAGAAGGAAAGCAGCGCTGCTCTTGGTCCAGAATAAAGAGGCGGATGGCAAGGGTCAAATATTTCAGAAGGACCATGTACACCCTGCCTCAGAGCCCTGACCAGGGGCACCTGTAAAATAGACAGCCTTGTCTTAGCCTGCTGCTTGCTGCTGCTGCTAAGTCACTTCAGTTGTGTCCGACTCTGTGCGACCCCATAGGCAGCAGCCCACCAGGCTCCCGTCCCTGGGTTTCTCCAGGCAAGAACACTGGAGTGGGTTGCCATTTCCTTCTCCAATGCATGAAAGTGAAAAGTGAAAGTGAAGTCGCTCAGTCATGTCTGACTGGTAGTTACCCCATGGACTGCAGCCCACCAGGCTCCTTCGTCCATGGTATTGTCCAGGCAAGAGTATCGGAGTGGGTTGCCATTGCCTTCTCCTGTCCTAGCCTAGACCCTCTCAAACACCGTCCTTGATACAAGCACTTGCAGTAGCAGCCAGGAAAGCTGGCTGCTCTGTGCAGCGATGACCCCAGGTTTAGGGAGCATTGGGCATTCCTGGGGCCACTTCTGCCTTTAGTTGGCTAGGTTCCATCTCCCTGTCTCTAAGCCAGGTCCTCTCTTTGAGAGCCAGCGAGAGGACCACCTCTCGATGCCAACCGTCTTCTGCAAAGGTGGAAGGAGCTCAGGAAGTTGAGGCACCTGTGGTCATGCTGCTGGGATCGTGGGTCAGAGACTTTGCCTGGTGGCGTCCAAGTCCTCCCCCCCGCCACCCCCGCCAGGAATTACCTGTTACACAGTATCTGCAGTCACTGACATGCTTTGCTTAACATGATCTCAGTTGATTGTCACAACATGCCTTTAAAATAAGCAGCATAGTTATCATCATCCCCTTTTTATGGGTCTGCCTAAGGCCAGATGAACAGTCAGTATGTAAAGCCTTACACACTTTTTATGGACAGGGAGGCCTGGCGTGCTGTGATTCATGGGGTCGCAAAGAGTCGGACACGACTGAGCGACTGAACTGAACTGAACTGAACTGAACTGAAGGCCAGATAAAAAGTCAGTATGTAAAGTCAGTGTTGCAGAATCTGTTTCTTCTTATTCCCAGGCTGGAGGTTTTCTTAACACCTCACTGTTAACCAGTTCAGTACCCACCCCTCACCCTTGCCCAGCACACCCCCAGTTTGCTCCCTTAACAGAGCTCAGCTTGCAGTAAATCACTTCCTTACTGAGCTCTGCAGTTCTGAAAGGAACATAACATTTTTTTTCCTGTAAACAGATGATACAGTTTTTAAATAGAGATATTCATTAATTCCAAGGACTGATGAAAGGAAGAATGGACTAGGCATTGATTTAGAAGGAAGGAAACCAGGTGAAATTCAAGAAACCCTTTTGTAAAATGGCCCAGGTCTCTAGAGGAAGATTTTAGGTATTCCTGACCTCATGCCCCAGGTGCAGCACACAGCACGGTGCTCATGGCTTTGGGTCTGTCCATGTCTGACATTTGAATCAGTTACCATGGGAAGCCATAAAACCTCTTTCTCTGGTAGTGTTTCCAACTGAGGTAGATAATTTCAGAAGAGACCAGGCCACAGCATGAAGATGAGATAAATGACCTCTTGGTATTTTCTAAGCATGAAACTAATTCCGTAGGAATGTACAGGTCGTAAATGTACACAAAGCAAGTCTCAGAGGTAACTTGTCTCAGTTCACAGATTGTCCTGATCTTTTGCAGAAGCCAGGATTTCTTCAAATATGACTCTAGATAAAATACAGAGAAGCACAGAACTACTGTAGAAGGCCTGGCTCATAACTCAAGTGAAAGTGAAAGTCACTAGTCCTGTCTGACTTCTTTGCCACCCCATGGACTATGCAAGTCCATGGAATTCTCCAGGCCAGAATACTGGAGTGGGTAGCCTATCCCTTCTCCAGCTGATCTTCCTGACCCAGGAATCGAACCAGGGTCTCCTGCATTGCAGGCAGATTCTTTACCAGCTGAGCTACCAGGGAAGCCCTTCATAACTTAAATGTATTAGTAAATGACAACCCTGGTTAAGAATATGTACTGTATGATTATTCCAGGGACTTTTGCAATCACCATTTACATGTTAACTCATTTAGTTTTCACTGTGGCCTATGTGATAGGTTTTTTTTGTTTCCTGATTTTACAGGCAAGGAGACAGGTTTCCAGAGGATAGTTCAGTTCAGTCACTCAGTTGTGTCCGACTCTGCGACCCCATGGACTGCAGCACGCCAGGCCACCCTGTCCATCACCAACTCCCAGAGTCTACCCAGACTCGTGTCCATTGAGTCGTTGATGCCATCCAACCATCTCATCCTCTGTTGTCCCCTTCTCCTCCTGCCTCAATCTTTCCCAGCATCAAGGTCTTTGCAAATGAGTCAGTTCTTTGCATCAAGTGGCCAAAGTATTGGAGTTTCAGCTTTAGCATCAGTCCTTCCAACGAACACCTAGGACTGATCTCTTTAGGATGGAGTGGTTGGATCTCCTTGCAATCCAGGGGACTCTCAAGGGTCTTCTCCAACACCACAGTTCAAAAGCATCAATTCTTCGATGCTCAGCTTTCTTTATAGTCCAACTGTCACATCCATACATGACTACTGGAAAAACCATAGTCTTGACTAGACGGACCTTTGTTGGCAAAATAATGTCTCTGCTTTTTAATATGCTGTCTAGGTTGGTCATAACTTTCCTTCCAAGGAATATCTTTTAATTTCACGGCTGCAGTCACCATCTGCAGTGATTTTGGAACCCAAAAAATTAAAGTCAGCCATCGTTTCCCCATCTATTTGCCATTCCAGAGGTTAAGTAACTTGGAAATTAAGAGGTAAATCTGGGTTTTACAACATGTGCCTCCAAAGGGGCCTTACCTACCTCCTTGGAGAAATCTAGAAAGAACATATGCCTTGGAACGAGACTGACCTGGGTTCAGATTCCAGCAGTGCCATTTTCAGGCTGTGTGACCTCAGCAAAGTTATCTAACTTCTCTGAGTCTCAGTTTTAAAAACTGTAAATGAATGATGAAGTATTTGCTTTGAAACATTGTTTGTGAGCATTGTTAGCTGTTATGACTTTGGAATATGTCCAATGAAGTTGGTTGTGTCAACAGATGACATTTTGAAAAGAACTTGATTAGTCCTGTCTTTAAACTTGGGGTGACCCAGCCAGCTCATTCTTTCTCTTGTCATTCTTGAGGGAAATTGCTAATGTAAGAAATCTCAAAGTCCTTGACAATATCAATAATATTAACATAATGCTAATGCGAATACATCAACATGAACTAATCAGCATTCCTGGAAAATTAGAGCCAAGTGTCACCTTGTACAGGTAAAATAGCAACTTGCTGTGGACATCTGAACCTGGCTACATGGCCAGCTCCCAAGTAGTTGGTGGGAATGAGACTCAGAAGTTATTATTGCCTTGAAAGTGAAAAGTGTGAAAGTGTTAGTTGCTCAGTTATGTCTGACTTTTTGTGACCCCCATGGACTGTAGCCTGCCTGGCTCCTTTATCCATAGAGTTCCCCAGGCAAGAATACTGGAGTGGGTAGCCATTCTCTTCTCCAGGGGGTCTTCCCGACCCAGGGATCGAACCTAGGTCTTCCACATTGCAGGCAGAGTTTTTACCTTCTGAGCCACCAGAGAAGCCCCAACTACTGCCTTGGAGCTAGAGTTTCAGATGCTTCCTGAGGCCTCTGAGAAGGTCCTGGGGTGGCAGAGTGGCAGGCAAGCTAGACCTGTTCCTCGTCTACCACCATCCCCTTTCATTAGAGCAAAACAGCTTTGATATCTTTTATATATTGAGATTTCTAGATAAAATTTTGGAAAAAAATTGTTATTTTTTAAAAATTTAAAAATCACCTTTTATTAATAGAAAATATGCTGAACTGTATAGTACTTTAAAATATTAATAAAGTACTGCAAATAGTTTTTAAAGTGAGTATCAGTATCTAGGGTGGGAAAAAGGTGGTCTCTTTTTTCAGCCTACCACAGAGACAGAAGGACAAGTAGGGGAAATGTTTTCTGAAGATCCTTCCATCAGCAACCAAGTGTGAGATCACGGGTCCCTTTGCCGAATGTTTCTACAAGCAGGAGTACATTTATGAGGCATACAGCACAACCCCAATGAAATTAAAAACAAGGCTTCCCTTGGTTGAAGCCTCCCATCTAGCAAATGAAATATAAAATACCCTTGAAAATAACTGAATGTTCAGAGTAAGAGATAGTAACGCAAAGGTCTTCTGTGCAAAGACACAAAGGCAGGAGGATGCACTAGCAGAGGCCTGAAGGCTCTCTCAGAAGGCTTCTTCAGGGGAAGAATAGTTGGGGCCGATATTTATGGAAAAGATGGTCATTTAATTTCCATTGCAAAAGAGAGATAAAACTCACTACATATAATAAAAGTCAAACTGAAAAGCAATAGAGGTAAATAAATCATCCTTGATTCCAGTTTTACTTAACTGAAGTGAAACAATAGTTATACATGTGTTCTCAAAATGTGAAAGCTGTGAGGATGTGAGGTATTGGTTACTAATAATGCCAGTAATCTCCACATCATATTATATGAGTACCGCATATCAGGAGATTAGAAAATGGTTGGCATGGCCTCACATTTTAAAAGGTGAACTCAGTGTCAAGAATTCCAGGTGTCATGCTTACTTATACGTTCTTTTCCATATGGCCTTTGGCTATCTCTTTAACCCTTTGCTATCACATACAGCATCATCCATAATCATAATCATGTCATCTACAATTCAGAAGGACTACCTTTAATTTGTTTAAGCCTGTAGAAAGAGTGGTGTTGCATGAATGTTGAACTAAGGTGAAGTCACCATCTCACCATATTGCTGGTAAATTATGTTATCTTAGGACAAACATCAGGTCCATCTGGAATTCAGAGGCATAGGAATGCACGGCAAGCCCAGTGTTTGATAGTGATGTCTCTTCTTCCTAGTACAGGCTGAAGGATTTCCCATTGAAAGATCCTTGAAAAGACTGTGTCATACTCTTCTCAGCAGCCAGCCTCCAGCCACTGAGCAAGTGCTGAAAAAACTAGACATCTAAGCACCAGCAATGCTAGAACCTGACACACTTATTCTGTGCTAGGCCAAGAAAGATATGTTTTTACGAAAGGGAATCTGTTTTTAAATTTGAATTATAGGCAAATGTATAGCTAGTGTTCACCATCATTTCAAAATAATTCATCAGAAAGGCCACTACTCAATTATTGAGAGGACAAAAGAGAAAATGTGGAATGTAGACATTTTAGGCTTTAAAATAAATCAATATTGTCATCCTTCTCTTCCACTAAAAATAAATCTACTAAGTATTAAAATACATGAGTGCAGATTCTTTTTTTAATAGATTGCATTGAATTTATGTATTTCTTTATGGCTGTGCTGGGTCTTTGTTGCTCTGTGAGGACTTTTTCTAGTTGCAGCGAGGTGGGGGTACTCTTCATTGCAGTGTGTGGACTTCTCCTTGTAGTGGTTTCTCTTTTTATGGAAGACGGACTCTACAGCGCTGGCTCAATAGTTGTGATACACATGCTTTATTGCTTCATGGCATGTGGGATCTTCCCGGACCAGGGTCAAACCTGTGTCTCCTGCATTTGCAGGCGGCTTCTCGACCACTGGATGGATCACCAGGGAAGTCCTGCAGACAGATTCTTAAGGTTCTCCATGCCCTTGCCTGCGGGTGCTCATGCACTGTGTGATCGAAACCTTGACTGTGGATGGTGATTTGCTTCCAATCAGTAGAACAGGACAAAGGTGACAGGACATATGTGATTACTTGTATGTGATTATGTGATATAAAACTGCAGTGTCTGTCATGCTGAGGCCCCTCTCTCTCTTGGTTTTGAGGGGGCAAGCAGGCACTTTGGGGAACCTGGGGATCTACAAGCAGCTTCTACAGGCAGAGGACAGCCACTAGCTGACTTCCAGCAAGAGGTTGAAACTCTCAGTCTTACAGCTGCAAGGAGCTTCATTCCGCCAACAACCTGAGTAGGCTTGGAAGTAGACCCTTCCCCAGGTGAGTTTCAGATGAAAGCTCAGCCAAGTTGACATGTTGATTGCAGCCTGTGAGACCCAGAAGAGAGGACCAAGCTAAGCCTCACTCAGACTCAGACTCAGACTCACAGTGTGTGTTGTTTTAAATCACTGTGTTTGGGTACTCTTGTTTTAATATGCTGCTGCTGCTAAGTCACTTCAGTCGTGTCCGACTCTTTGTGACCCCATAGACGGAAGCCCACTAGGCTCCCCCATCCCTGGGATTCTCCAGGCAAGAACACTGGAGTGGGTTGCCATTTCCTTCTCCATGTTTTAATATGCAGCAGATATTAATACAATGAAGGCAGATTTTTCTCTATATCCAAAAGCTTACCTCAAAGAGAGAAACGCAAGCCATATGTATTAAATAAGATGCTAATCATTTTGAAAATGCTAAAATATATTTAGGATGTATGTTTATATGTTGATTTCCCTCTGCCTAGACTCTCTTTTGGCTTCCCTGGTGGCTCAATGGTAAAGAATCAGCCTGCAATGCAGGAGACCCAGGTTTAATCCTTGGGTTGGGAAGATTCCCTGGAGAAGGGAATGGCTACCCACTCTAGCATTCTTCCCTGGTGACTTCCACAGATAGAGACTTTTATGCATTTTCAAAGCCAAACACAGACTAACCAGGTGAATATTTTGGAAAGAGGAATTGAGCTTATGATATATTCAAACTTTGAGAATTATTCTCCCCTGTATCCCAATTTGTATTTAGTTCAGTGGAGTTTAAAAATTTTGCGCTTTAGAGAAAAATCATTGCTTCTTCACTTTTAAGTATTTTGTCCTTGGAGAGAACGTAATACTTGTTGTTTTTTCTTGTCTATGGCTTCATTTTCATCTAATATATGTAGTACAAAGATTTTTCTAGATGACACTTTACCTAACACCAGTAGCATTTGAAGTAGGAATAGGACTTAGACTCAATTAATGTAAAATAACATTTTGCTAACTTCTCAATTTGCCTAATTTTTTAAAGTACTTTGGAATGATAGAAACTGAGTGTTAGTTGAATATATATGCAGGGGTTAATAGTCAGCCACCTGTTGCTGTGGCTAAGCCATGAGAAAATCACCATGGGAAAAGAAGAAAAGCAAAATATAGCAATACAGCATGACCCAAATAAAAGTACGTTGGGTTGATCAGTTGGGGTTGTCATGCCCTGCTAAGCTAAGGAAAAACATAGTGTGGACCTTGGAACGCTGGGTCAGCGCAAGTTCAGAACGCTGCTTGTGCACACACTAAGATGTTTTCCAAAGGCATATACGGGTCCATGACCTCTAGCTAGGTGATAGCCCTTGTACAGGAAAATAGTAAAAATAGTTTAATTAATAAAATGGGAGACGTGACCGTGGACACAGGAGGCTGACTTCATCATAGCACAACAGATACTTTCTGCTTGCCAAGACACTAAATAAAAGTAATGTGGTTCCAAGGAACAAGGCTCTTGACCCACGAGGTCTTGAGTTCCCCAGTCCCATCTTTAAAACTTCATTTCTGTCTCTAGTTTCTTTTTCCCAAACTGTGCATTGACTACTTTCGATCCCTACGTGCTATGCTGGCTGCAGCAGATAGAATTCTTTTTTTTTTTAGCTGCACTGACTCTTCACTGCAGCACATGGGGTTCTCCAGCTGTGGCACACGGACTCTAGATCATGAGGGCTCAATAATTGCAGTACCCAGGCTTAGTTGTTGCATGTGGTATCATAATTCCCCCACCAGGGTTCAAAAATGGGCCGCCTGCATTGGGAGCACAGAATCTTAGCCACTGGACCACCAGGGAAGTCCCAAAGGTTTAGTTCCTTAATTCTTAATCCAAATTTTAATTTCAGAAACAAAGGATACTTTTTAATGTTTTTAAATGTAGTTTTATTCCTTAAAAAGGGAAAAAAGAAATTTGCTATTAGTCATCCTAAGGGCATCCACATTATTTTATTACAACAGCAGCAGCAGCAGAGTAACAGCTGACATTTATAGGTGCTGATTACTTGCAAGAATCCTTCCAAACAGATAATGAATATCATTATGCCCATTTTACAGATGAAGAAACTGTGGGATAAGGGCAAAGGCCTGACCTAAAGTCGCAGATGATAGAGGAAGATGGCAAACAAGTTGACTCTAGAACTAATCCCTGAAAATAAGGATGGAGGCATTTTTATATTAAAGTATCTTCCCATGGAGAAAAGGCAGTTAATTCCATTTGTACTAAATAATATGATCATGCCTAATAAGCAAACTTCATATTTAACTTCTTATGCTATGTGTGTAAAATCATACAGAGAAAAGTAATAACAATAATGCTGTTAAAAATTCCTGTTAAATGAATTGCAAAGCAAAAATGGTTATAGCATGAAAGAAATTTACTTAGGAACTACTGTAAAATTTGTGCTTATGAAACTGCCTCTCCTATATTCACTGTCTATGTTTGCTTTGCCAGTTTTTTCAGTCTTTCTCCCTTTTTAAGAGATCTGTAAATGTCTGCTGTTGCTGATGACTGTTTATGACAATGAAGAACTGTGTAAATTGAAAATCTCATCAAAGTTTCAGAGTTTTATGAGACGGATAAGGAAATGTGGACAAACTGCTGAAACCTAAACATAGAATTGAACTAGTTAAAAATTGAAGATGAAAAATAGACAAAAATAGTGGTAATATAAGCACTTCAAAGAAGATGATTTGTGTATCAAGGGAGTAGGAGAGGCCTTTAGAAAAATTAATAAAGCCCTTGAAGACTTACAACGGTGACCTTTTTTAAGTTGAACTGTGAAAGACACTTGCAATGTCAATATCCTGTGAAATCCCCTGAGTTAGGTCAAATCAAAAAGTCCCAGTCAGAGTCTTGAGGCGAGCAGTAACTGCCCGGTGCCATTCAAAGAGGGACTGATCCTGTGAGGCAGCCCTGGGGGAGAGGTCTTGTCCGGCCTGGGGCCTCAGCAGCACACGCTTTCTTCACCTTTCTCTTCTCTTCGGAGCACTGCCTGTTAGCGGCCCCTCTCTGAGAGTGCCGGTTCAACCTGTAGCTCTTGCTTCTCTGCTTCCCACCTCTCTGTGTGTATGTGTGAGTTTTCTGGCTGACAATCAAAATGCCTTATCCTTGAAACTCTGTGTTTAGGGATGTGCCCCACCCACCTTTTTAAAATCCTGGCAGACTCAGGGCACCTCTGCTATGGTTACATTATGGAAATCATGGCTAATGCTATTAACATTTGAAAACTTGTCAAGCTTGTACAAAGAATGAAACATTAGGTGTTCAGGACAGCTGGAGCCCGTTTGTATGTACTCTCCTAGAAAGGACAGAGCTATTAGCACAGTTAGAACTGGTTACACTTGGGAATTACCAGGCTGCCTGTTTCGGAGCTGAGGATGGTGTTACATTTTCTTTCCTACATGTTAAGAAATTTAGTCCACGCGTGACAATAAGAAGCACGTGGATACGTGTTGGTGTTGGGGGCCCAGAAGGGAGGGAGGCTTGTGCTCTTACCCCAGTTCTGAATTCTTTCAGAACTCTTTACCCATGAGTCCTGGGTAAAGACTCATGAGTCCCAGCTTGCATAGTTGCTCTTAGTGTCAAGATCCTCAAGTCTAGCAAGCATTGTATAGAGAAATGATCGAACCCAGGTCTCCTGCATTGCAGGCAGATTCTTTACCCGCTGAGCCACCAGGGAAGCCCAAGAATACTGGAGTGGGTAGCCCATCCTTTCTCTAGCGGATCTTCCTGTCCCGGGAATCAAACTGGGGTCTCCTACATTGCAGGCAGATTCTTTATCAACTGAGCTATGAGGGAAGCCCCAAGTTTTTGGAAGTGAAAGTCGTTCAGTTGTATCCAACTATACAATCCATGAAATTCTCCAGGCAAGAATACTGGAGTGGGTAGCCTTTCCCTTCTCCAGGGGATCTTCCAGACCCAGGAATTGAACCCATCTCTTCCTCATTGCAGGCAGATTCTTTACCATCTGAACCATAAGGGAAACCCCCAAGTATCACAAGTGGTTTTTACTGAGTAAATACTTGATTTTCAGTGTTGCATCTGTTAAATGTCTCAATTTTTTCAGTCAAAGAAGTGAATTCTAATTTGTCTGCCATAGAGATTGATGTGTGTGGTTGTTAGATGCCAGAGCATGTACTAAATACTGATGAAGAAGAAAGATGAATCTTAATGAAGGTATAATTTTCTTATAAACTGATACTTTAGCAAGAGAAGCTTTAAATGATCATCATTTTTTATCCTGAAAATGTTAATGTGCAAAACACTTTACTAGACATTATTGGGCAATTAGCCACATAGAAATCTAGAGATCACCATCCTCAAGGAATTTTAATCTCCCCAAACAAATACGAAGATAGCAACTTGAGAACCATTACCAACATGTACCAAATAGCACATAATTGTAAAAAACAGTTCTTTGCAACACTCCCTTAATTTCCTAGGAAGTTTTAATATTCAAGGTGTAAATTTATACATCTGAGGATATGTAATCAGATTTAGAACTGTCACATAAGCTGTCATATTGTTCGATCCTCTTATTTCACAGATGAGAAAACAAGTCTAGAGAGGTTAAGTCATTTGCCCAAGGTCGTGCAGTTAGTCATCAGGTTCTGCTGGAAGTAGTAACCAGGTCTATTTTCAGTAAGAGACGTATTTCTGCATCACTAGCTTTGGCTTTGTAAATGGAATGGCATACTGACCTTTGGAACCTTTCATAGGTATGCTGAGAAACTGTAAGATTTTGTTAGCTGTAAAGCATTATAGGTGAAAATAAGAAAACAGAATGGTGAAGTCACCCTCTACCGCGTACTCTGCTTCTCCGTATGTTGCTTTATGGCTTCTAGGCTTTTAAATTACTTACGGTCAGTCTAATTCATTTCTTCCTAGTCCATCTGCATATTCCAACAGCAAGATGCTTTCTGAATAAAAACTCTTTGAAAGGAAAAAAAGGCATTTTTTAAAGATTTTTTTTTAAAAATTTGGACCACTTTTAAAGTCTTTATGAATTTGTTACAATGCTGCTTCTGTTTTATGTTTTCGTTTTTTGGCTGAGGTACATGGGATCTTAGCTTCCCAACCAGGGAGCAAACCTGCATCCCCTGCTTTGGAAGCCAGGGAAGTCCCAAGAAGGCATTGTATTTATTTGGATACCACACACACACACACACACACTCTAGACATGATACCATCACTTAACCCCTATTCTACCTCTGGTCCAAGGTAAGAAATGCTCATCA